>NC_053493.1:98285518-99009268 GCF_905171775.1 Rana temporaria
TTTTCACAGCAAAAAAATGCTATAAAAATGCATTGTTTACTGTGAAAATTACAATTGCAGTTTGGGAGTTAACCACTAGGTGGGCTGAAGGGGTTAAGTGTGACCTCATATGTGTTTCTAACTGTAGGGGGGCGGGGCTGGACGTGTGATGTCATTGATAGTCTTTCCCTATATCAGGGAACAGACGATCAATTACGCCGCCAAAGTGAAGAACGGAAGCTGTGTTTACACACAGCTCTCCCGTTCTTCAGCTCCGGGGAACGATTGCGGGACTCCGGCGGCGATCTGGTCCGCGGGTCCTGCGGTCATGGAGCTTTGGACCGGGTCGCGGGGGTGCGCCCACGACCCGCGGCTGGGCACTTAGAGGACGTACAGGTACGTACATGTGCCCAGCCATGCCATTCTGCCGACGTATATGTGCAGGAGGCGGTTCTTAAGTGGTTAAAGCGGTTTTAAACCCCTGATTAAAAAAAAAAGAACCTGCAAGGCAATGACATAATGTGCTAGTATGTATCGCATACTAGCACATTATAAAATATTCACCTTGGAACTAAGCCCCCCAGCACTGTAAAGTCACTGCTGAGAGGCCTGACACGTTCCCCCTGTCTTCCAGGTTCGCAAGCTCAGACTATGTGATTGGTGGGAGCTGCAATGATGTCACTCCCGCACATGCGCTCAGGAGCTGCCAATTCTGGCAAGGGCTCTGAAGGTCCGGCACTGTAAGCATGCGCTAATGGTGTCATCGGATGCATGCACTCTGAATATCTCCTAAACTGTGCAAGTACAAGTGATGGTACAGAGTTTACTACCACTGTAAGGCTACAAAAAAATGCTTTGATGGAGTTAAAGGGCTTGTAAAGGAAATTTTATTTTTATTTTTTCCTAAAAAGCTTCCTTTACCTTACTGCAGTCCTCCTTCACTTACCTCATCCTTCGACTTTGCTTTTAAATGTCCTTTCTTCTGAGAAATGCTTTCTTCTGTCTGTAACTCCACACAGTAATGCAAGGCTTTCTTCCTGGTGTGGAGAAAGCCTCTTGAGGGAGGAGGGGGTGGGCAGGCAAGTCAGGACACTCTCTACTTTGCAGATAGAGAAAGGAGCTGTGTGTTAGTGGGCGTTCTGACACTCCTGCTCGCCCCCTCAAGAGGCTTTCTCCACACCAGGGAGAAAGCCTCACATTACTGTGTGTAGTTACAGACAGAAGAACAGGAAGTGAGGATTTCTCAGAAGAAATAAGGAAATTTAAAAGCAAAATGGAAGGATGAGGTAAGTGTCGGAGGACTGCACTAAGGTAAAGGAAGCTATTTAGGGGGGAAAAAAATTCCTTTACAATCCGTTTAAGAATTGGATCAGTAGGGAGGTGTCGGCTCATTCCCTGTTACCAACCAACAGGGTATCCTTTGTGGAACTAGAATGCCAAGCATATTGGGTCAGAGAGTTCCACAACAGATATGGGCATTGCAAGTGTTTTTCTTTTTTTTTTTAAATACTTTTTATTGAATTTGCATGAAAATAAAACAAAAAACAAAGTTACATATTACAGCCTCTGGGCATACCCCGGCTGAGGTAACAACCATTAAGACAATCTTATACATTTATCACATCTATATAACTACTACAACTTAAACTACTTGTGTCATTAAGATTGGGAGAATAGGGAGAGGATAGTGTGTCATGTATTTCAGGTGACCACATCGGGAAGAGCTGCTGAGGTTGAGGATAGCGCATTTAGGAGAACCGTCAGATAATGGCAAAACTAGGGCCTCACTCCTACAAAACTGCTGTTTTTTTCTTATTTATTTATTTTTATTTTTATTTTTTTATTCTGGTTTTAGTTTTAAATCAAATGAAAGTACAAGTTTGGAATGAAGACTTGTTGTGTCTACTTCCAGTCCCTAGGTACCTGTAAAAGTTATTTTCTTAATTACTGTAGCTCAGAGCATGATTTTCACAATTAATGAGTAAACACGGCTTCTCATTATATTTTATTGTACCTGAATGGTTCACAGAAAATTTGGATGCTGTCCAGTGCCATTTTGTAACCCTTAAAACTACAGGTTACTCTTACCCATTCACTGCCAAGTGTTCAACCTTCAATCGGTGGGTCTCAAACCTGTGGTGATCGGCTCTCGAAAGCTGTGTACGAACGATCAGATTATTATATTAGAATATTGTACGATCACGTTGAAAGCAATATTTTTCATCTGATTTTTCTCATTGTGTGTATGAGGTTTTAAGCAGCAGTCTGGCCACTCTTTAGAACAAGCTACTGCAATGTTCAAACCACACATGTGAGGTGTCGCCGCGAACGTTGGAGCGAGAGCAATAATTTTGGCCCTAGACCTCTGTAACTCAAAACATGTAACCAGTAAAAAAATTTAAAGCGTTGCCTATGGGGATTTTTAGGTACCGGAGTTTGGCGTCATTCCACGAGTGTGTGCAATTTTGAAGCGTGACATGTTGGGTATCTATTTACTCGGCGTAACTTCATCTTTCACATTATGCAACAAAATTGGGCTAACTTTACTGTTTGTTTTTTTTTAAAGCATGAACTAGTTTTTTGGTGTATGCAGTCACGTGTCCCAGAAGACTACAGGGGGGAGAAACTTCTGCTTGGATCGCCTAGGCGGTTGATGCAGAAGTGGGAGAGGATACCTGTCAAAATCTGCCCCCACCCCACCCCCGCTCCTCAAAAGTGCAGTTTTTTCAAGAGAAGCTGAGTATGAGTCCCTAAAGCGGAACTTCCCCTTTTGGGAGGAGCTCCGTTTTCGGGTCCCTATCTCCCATGTACACACATACTAGGACCAATTCAGACAGGAGACAATTCATCTACTAGTATGTGTTTGGAGTGTGGGAGGGAAACTGAAGTGTCTGGAGGAAACCCAGACAAGCACATGTGAGAGAGAACATGCAAACTCCATGTGGATATTGTCCCAGTTAGGATTAGAACTGAGAAGACCAGTGCTGCAAGGCAGATGTGCAAACCAATGATCTTCTTTGTTTTCTGAAGGGGATCCATGACAAGAAATGTTTCATTCATAAAGTTTTAAGATCTTGGAAGTAAAAAAATGTGTTGAGGCTCTTTTAGAGTGTCGGTGATGCTTGAGGCTGTGATTGGCACTACTCATTGTTGTCATAGGGTAACCTTTCATATGGGGAATGGAAATGATCCTGCTGGCTTCTGCTAATAAATGAGGGGTTGACATACCTGCCACTATCTGTCTGTTTGTCTAAAAGCTTTCCAGTTATCTTTCCTATTTTTGCTATGTTTTTTTCTTAAAGTGTTCTGCTGGGAAAAAGAAAATGATATGAATGCAAACATCTGCTCCTTTGTCTGACAGCTGTATGTTCACATCATTTTCATTTAAATAAATCCAAGTGGATTTCTGTCTAGCCATGAACTGATCTGTAGATCGCACTTTATGGGTTTTAAAGCCATAATATTAGACAAAAATGAATCGTCTAGTAATATAAGGCATGGTCTGTTAAGCTGGTCATTTGCATCCAGAGTCTGTCATTGTGCTTTAAACATACAAGAGTAATATGTTGGTCTGTCGCTTCAGCAAATCATTGAATTAGGTAAACCTCACTACAGTTACCTCTGTTTTGAGGCTTGTGATAATGCATTTATGTTGCTCTAGAAGCAGTGATGGCGAACCTTGGCACCCCCAGATGTTTTGGAACTACATTTCCCATGATGCTCAACTACACTGCAGAGTGCATGAGCATCATAGAAAATGTACTGTAGTTCTAAAACATCTTGGGTGCCAAAGTTTGCCATCACTGCTCTAAAATTACTGTTTATATTTATTCCCTCAATGTCATTGGTGGTTAGTACATGTCTGAACTTGTTTTGTCAAAGATAGAAATTAATTGGATGCAAAAATCTCTCGCATATCGGAGAGATTAAGGTGAAATCTAGACAAACCATTACATGCTTTGAATGTGTAAGAATTTGTAATTCTGTACAGCCACTTGTGTGATTTATACACCCCTGCCAGGCAACACAGATAGGAGGGTGATGCCACAGTATCTGTTATGCTGCGTACACACGATCAGAAATTCCAACAACAATACCGTGGATTTTTTTCCAACAAAATTTTGGCTTAAACTTGTCTTGTATAAACACGATCACACAAATCTTGTCTGAAATTCCAAACGTCAAGGACGCGATGATGTACAACACTACGACAAGCCAAGAAAAATTCAGTTTGATGATTCCGAGCATGCGTCTTAATTGATTCCAAGCATGTGTAGGATTTTTGTGCGTCGGAATTGCATACAGACGATTAGAATTTCCGACAAGAACTTTTGCTGTCGGAAAAATCGAGAACCAGCTCTCAAATTTTTCTTGTTGGAAATTCCGACAGCAAATGTCCGATGGAGCCTACACACGGTCGGAATATCCGACCAAAAGCTCACATCGAACATTTGTTGTCAGAAATTCCAACCGTGTGTACGCGGCATTAGAGTAAAGAATAAAGTGGTGTCCCTTCCTCCTTATAGCTTTCTGAGTGGATGGTAAAGGGCTGCAGCACGCAGACAACTCGTCAACATATTCCCTGTCAGCACTTGCAGCAAAACATGATTGACAGCTATTGTTGCCCCACTCCTCCCAGTCTCGGTGCTGTCTTGCAGAGGATAACAGAAGGCTGATATTAAAGCGGTAGTTCACCCCCCCCCCCCCCCGACACATTTTACCATCGAGACAGGCATTGTAGCGCGAGCTACAGTATGCCTGTCCCGATTTTTTTAACCCCGGACTCGCCTTGTAATCGGACATCGTATATTTCGGCTCCCGCGGGGAATGGGCGTGCCTATGGAGAGGGAGGATGATTGACGGCCGGCCCTGGCACGTCACTCTCCCCGAAGACAGCCGGAGTAGGTCTCGGCTCTTCACGGCGCCTGCGCACAGGCTATGCGCACGCGTCGTGAAGACCAAGCCTATTTTGGCTATTTCCGGAGAAGCGTGACGCGCCAGAGCCGGGCCGTCAATCATCCTCCGTCTCCATAGGCACGCCCATTCCCCGGTATCTTCGATGTACGACTACAAGGTGAGTACGGGGGTAAAAAATTCGGGACAGGCATACTGTAGCTCGCGCTACAATGCCTGATTTTAAGGTAAAAGAAAACAAAAAAAAAAAATTTTCGTCGATAGGGTGAACCCCCGCTTTAAGATGGAGTTCAGGCATCTTGTTCATATCACAAATTTACTTTGCCAGGAATAATTATCCTGGTTGGTTGTTAGAGATCTATTGATTTCTCCCTAAGTTTGGCCTTGTTGCACTTTTCTCTTCCACCACTAGGTGGCCGTGTACTTGGTACTAGAAAAGGGCAACGCAAGGTCAGTTTATGGGTATATGGGGTATCTCAGCCAATGGACAGGAATTTTCTTGAATTCCTAGGCATGCTGGGAGAGCCTATATATTTGGGTGGAGTTAGGTTATCTGTGTTCTGTGCCACCTGAACGGTTGTCTGGGTGGATGTGTGTTTCTACTGCCTTGGGCTGCTAGGCCAGAGATTGGGCCTGACCGTGCACATCTGGCTGTTGGGCTGTGTGAGGGCCTATCCAGAAGCAGGAGAGCAGCGCAGCGTTGGGACTGCGACTTGCAGTCCAACCAAAAGTGCCGGTTCGGCCAGAAGGAGAACCTGTCGTAGTCAGAGATAGAAGGGAGGCTGTCGCCACTAAGAGACCAACCACCTTATTACCAGGGAACACAGTGAGTAACTGAAGCAAGTACCGGAGCAGTAAGTCTTTGGAGTGTGGGAAGGAACCTGAGTACCTGTAGGAAACCCACACAGGAACTCCTGCGCTGCTAGGCAGATGCACTAACCACTTTGCCACTGTGCTGCCAACTTCATTTAAGCTAATGTAGAGGTGTATTCCAGAAAAAAAAATATATATATATTGATAACCTAATAACATTTTAGGTTTGGCGGCTTACTAAAGCTATTTTATCCATGGACCCCCAGATGACTCTTGATCTTTTTCATAAAGATGTATTGAAGTGAAGTGACCTTCTTTTTTTTTTTTTTTTTCAACCAGGGAATGCTCCAGGCATCTGAAATCCTAAAAGCAGAAAGTGAAGAAGTGAAGAAAGCATGTCATGAAATGTCTTCAAAAATCCTTCAGCTTGAAGAAGACCTGATATCTGTGACTCAGAAAGCCATAGAAAAGGAAACTGAATTAGACAGGTACTGCTGAGAATCGAGTGTGGTATTGGGACTCCCCTTGGTTTCTAATTATGTATTTATTTGCGTCCAAGGTATCATATGTACTTGCTGCAGGGAGCTTGACTTTTAGGCCCCTTTCACGCCGGGGTTCAGTCTAGATCAGTCTGTCAGTTTTTCAGACAGATGCAACACATTTCCTGTCCATGGGTGGGCGGATGTAATGATCATCCGTTTACACCAGTTTACATATGGGTCTTTTCAGGTCTATTTTTTTAATGACTTGACCACCGAAAGGTTTTACCCCGTTAATGACCAGGGCATTTTTTTCACTGTGCGACTGGCAATTGCTTGGTCATGCAACGCTGTACGCAAATATATTTTTTATTATTTTTCTCCACACATAGCGCTTTCTTTTAATGCTTTTTAATCGCCACTGGTATTTTTTTTTTTTCATAGTTTCGGTTATAAGATTTTGCAAACATGTAACCTATCTTCATAAATTTAGGCAAATATCTGCTCTGCTACATCTCTTTGGTAAAATTAACCCAAGTTAGTGAATATTCTTTAGTCTGTGTGAAAGTTTAGTCTTTTTTTTTTTTTTTTTATATATATACGGTAACCAGTGCAGTACATATAACTGGTGTGGTGGTGATCAGGGATACTGACTGGTGATAGTATGTAAAAAAAAGTTTTTTTTAGAGATTCAGGATTTTTATTTTATTTTTTGTATACTGTTATTGCTTATAACAGTGGTGATCACTATTCTAAGTAATAGTTTTAGATCTGATCTGTGATTGGCTACAGCTAATCACATGGTACAGGGTGTCAGGTACCATGTGATAGCTGTGGGACAATCCTAGCATCCCAATAATAAGCAAACCGTCACGAACAGAAGCTAATCATGACTGTCTTGTTTACATTGTAATCCTGTGATCACTATGGTTAATCATAATGACAACATGATACCCCAGGGGGTGCCAGCGCGCATGTTCTCAGTGACGTACCAGTACATTGCTGAGCCTGTAGCTGCCACCCACTCGCAGAAAAAAAAATTGTGGGCAGGCTGCAAGTTGTTAAGGCGGATTTAATTAGATGCAAACGGATGCCATCAATTCCATTTTATGTCCATTTTTAGCCAAGAATCATTGTTTATACATTTGTCATCTCTGATTGGTCTCTGCAAGAAAAAATGGATGTAGACTGATCTAAACTGAACGTTTGATCTGAACTGAAGACGGATGTGCACACTGATGTAAAATTAATCTGTTTTTTCTTTGACAAAAATGTGACGGAACAGATGAGACCTGTGTGAAAGAGACCGTATACTCTGTGATCTCTTTGTTCAGTACATCTTTATAGCAGACTATCCTTGAGTGACTGGTCAGCATCACCAATGTAGTGTATACTATGACAGTGACCACCAGCTGACCCCAGTATAGTAATAGAGCATATGAGAATCATGCAGCTCTGTTGGCATGTACTGACAGCTCTAGTTACTGTTGATATCAGTTGACATTGGCTGGTGTCTAATGTGCAGTCAGAATGCAGTAAATGTTACTGTTTCAAAACAGCTTTGGTCACAACAGTCTTTGTATCTAAAGCCTAAGGGCTCATTTACACTTGCTTCGGCTTCAACAAGGCTTCGGATAGGCTTTGTTAAAGCTCTCTGAAAGTTAGTCAAAGCTCCTGTCACTAAATAAAATGGTTAGCTTGCAGTCCTGTTTACACCTTGCTTTTGGTTTGCTTTGTCTTGCTTTGTTTAAAAAATGATACGCCATGTAGCTTCAGTGGTGCTTCAAAGTGTCTTCATAGAAGTCTATGGCAAAGCTCGCTCAAAGCCCCATCGAATCGACAAATAAAACCATTTTATTTAGTGACAGAAGCTTTGACTGGCATCCAGAGAGCTTTAGGCCCCTTTCACACTTGTGCGAGTTCACGACGAGTTTGCCACGATTCGCGACCGTGATTTTGACAAGACAGTCATGCGACTGTGGATGCGACTTTGCCCCACAACTTGAAGTACGACTTCAATGAGCAGGGACGCGACTTTGATCCCCTTGGGGGAACTCCACGCCAATTTAAACAAGAGAAACAAGAGAGCAATCCCCCCCCCCCTCCTGAGCCATGCCAGGTCGCATGCCCCCCATTCCAAAAGCACCTTGCCCCCATGTTGATGAGGACAAGGTCCCCTTCCCGTTAACCCTGGCCGTTGGTTGTCGGGGTCTTATCAGAATCTGGAAGCCCCCTTTAAGGGGGCCCCCAGATCCTGGCCCCCCCACCCTAGGTGAATGAGTAATGGGGTACATTGTACCCCTACCCATTCCCCTGGAGGAAAAGTGTCCAAAAAATAAACACACTACACAGGTTTTTAAAATCATTTATTAGTCCGCTCCAGGGCTCTTCCGATTTCTCCGGGGGTCTTCTTCTGACTTCCGGGGTCTTCTTTCGTCTTTTCCGCTCTCTTCTTCTGCTCTCCACACTACTCGGTTCTTCTCCCGCTCTCCGGTGCCTTCTTCCAGGCTGGCCGCCGCTATCTTCTTGCAGCCCTTTTACTAGCAGCGGCCAGCCGGTCTTCCTCCGTCTTCTTCCCTCGTCTTTTCTTCAGATGTTGCCACGACGCTCCCTCCCGCTGTAATGCCGGGTGTGTGGTGCGCAACAATTTATATAGGCCTCTTATGACTTTGCAGTTCCAGCATGCTCCGGGTGGTGACAACATAATTACCCCGCCCCCTTATGTCGTCACCACCCGGAGCATGCTGGGACTGTGACGCCATAAGAGGCCTATATAAATTGTTGTTGCGCACCGCACACCCGGCATTACAGCGGGAGGGAGCGCCGTGGCAACATCGGAAGAGGGAAGAAGAAGACAACAGGGGAAAACCCAGGCTGGCCGCCGCTAGTAAAAGAGCTGCAAGAAGATGGCGGCGGCCATACTTATTCACCTAGGGTGGGGGGCCAGGATCTGGGGGCCCTCTTATTAAAGGGTATGAGGAATGACTACAGACATATGAGATGCTTAAAGCGAAACTTTACTCACCTTTACTACAGCTATGTGGTGTTTCAGAGCT
Source organism: Rana temporaria (assembly GCF_905171775.1). NCBI lineage: Eukaryota > Metazoa > Chordata > Amphibia > Anura > Ranidae > Rana > Rana temporaria. Next base: position 98,294,760 of record NC_053493.1, read on the forward strand.
CCCTGCTGGTCACTGACATCTTCAGGCAGCCAGCTTCCAGGTATCAATTGACATTCACTTTGATTTGACAGGCTGAGATTACATCACTCCCGCGCATGTGTAGGAGTTCTTACATCCTGGCATTGTCGGACTTGTATAGTGAGCTGCGCGTGTGCACCTCACTGTACAGGGGCAGACCTGCAGGTAAGTAACTTTAATACAGAAGAGACATAATATGTCTCTTCTGCGTTAAAAATCTTGCATGTTTGCACCCCCCCCCTTTTTTTTTTTTTATGAAGTTTCACATTCAGAGGGTATATGATTGTAATATACAAAATCTTTAAATAGTGACTCTAGCATTGGGAGGAAACTATTTAACCCATTTGCGGCACAAAATGAAGTTGTGGGAGATGTGGTTCAATCTTAAGCTGCATAAAGGGTTCTTTACTGTTAGAGAGTTAAGGGTGTGGAATTCCCTCTCATAGTTGGCGGTGTCAACGTTTTAGATGTGTTTTCTTACCGAATAACAATGTACAGTAATTTGGTGAATGGATGAACATAAACGCACACGCCTGCCTACACACACACACGTACGTTGAACTGGATGGTCCGGTATCCTTATTGAACCTTACCAATTATGTAACTCAGCAGAGGATTTAGATTATGAACCAACATGAGCCAATTCTGGATAAAGTATTGTTAAAGGGTAACTCCACTTTCGTGGGGAAAAATAGCAAACAAAGAAAAGATTATCTAGCGTATACAATTGCCAAACAAGCCATATTGTAATTGAATGTTATTTAAAAATAAACTTTCCCTTTTCAACCTGCAGCGCTGTCGTTTTCTGTAAATGCAATGCAATATGGCTACCTGGAGTTGTTCTGTATACAGAGTGTGTACATTGTGCATCCCTTGCAACAGAAATTTAATGGTAATGTTTTTTTCTCAACAAAATTTAAGGTTTAATAATACATATTTTTATTTTCAGCTTAAAAGATAAACTGAAGAAAATGATACCCGAAAGAGAGCAGTTGGAGTTTCAAGTAAAGAATGAAAAGGATGAAAAGGAATTGTATAAGGTAAAACATATGTGATATTTGCCATTCTGTATGTGGTTGACATCTGCAGGACATGGTCACACACATCTGACTTGTATATTAGAGGGCATGATGTAACGTGTGAATTTCTAGAGTTGTAAGAATGTCTTCTGGGAATACTATCTTAAGAATGCCAGCCAAATGATCAGGTTCGTGTACAGCAACTGCACCCATCAATGGAAAGACGCTATTTTAAACCCCCCTACAGCTAGACATTGCATCATTGCTGTTTAGTTTTTCCAGTCAATCATATACGTATAAATGGAATCATAGGCAGTATGTTGGAGTTACTGAGATTTATATATGATTCTTTTGTATTTCTCATTCTCTTTTTAAGTTTATCTGAAAAGCAAGATACTGTTTTGCACGAAGGACCAATTTAAATAACAAAATACAGCCAAGCACCCTTTAATCAAGCCCTCAAATTTTCCACTCACCTACTTGCAATTTGTGAGTGGAAAATGGGGGCTGGTGGGCGTGGACTACCTAAGAGCGGAGGGGGGGGGTGGCATGGGGTGAGCACCGCCGGCAGGCAGGGTTGAATGGGAGCTCTTCTCCCAGTGATTGCCCAGAGGAATAGCGAGCCAGCCGTTTCATCAGAGCCTGGGACATCAATGTAGCGGATTTCATTTCAATTGCCGTGTATTCCCCACCCTTGCTGTCACATACAGCCCTGCCTCCTGGCTCGGGAACTTTGATAGACAGAACACCTGTCCAATCCTGGGATGTGTGACATATATCAAAGTCCCCGGGCCATGAGGTGGAGCTGTATGTGACGGCGAGCGTGGGGAACACGCAGCAATTGAAATGAAAGCTGTTACAATAATGTTCCTCTGTGTTCTGATGGTCCGGCTGGCAATCCTCTGGGTGGGACAGCTGGTGGCAAGTAACCCTAGTAGCTCAGGACTTTTGAGCCTTACTTTAGTCCACTTTTCTTGTATTGGGTAAAATTGCTAAATTGCATTCCAGTACCTGACACCCTTTATAGTGTTTTATCTGTGACTACCTATTTCACCGTATAGTGCTGATTGGCAGCACATCTTGCAAAACCTGGTATGCTACTCCTGTGGTAAGAAGATTTTTTTCATAGTTGAAAACTACTTGGGTATGGCAGGCCAAGGAAAAGACTTGACGTCTTAGAAAGTTCACCTTAAAGCAGTTATCACATTTAAATCCTTCTCCTTTGTCTGCATCTCCAATAATAATACATTTAATTGGCACTAAAGTGCTTTTATTGGAAAGATGGGTGGCAATTTGGTAACGCTTAGTATATCTAAAGCTAAAAACAAGTCAAAACCACATAGATAACATAGGCGCTACTATCGGTTTGGTTTTGAGTAATAGTGCGCTTCACACTTAAAGGGGCAGCTGTCACAATACATATTTCTTTCTTCTCACAACTCATAAGGTTGGCGCCATTTATATTGTGTGTGTGTGTATATATATATATATATATATATATATATATATATATATATATATATATATATATATAATCGGTCTAAAAACAAAAGTGTAATATATTGCAGCTTATCAGTCCTTGGATGTGTTGGCTGCATTAGTCGTCCCCCCCCCCCCCCCCCCTATTGGTTACTGGTGAAAATTTACTTGGCCTCTAAGGAATACAAATGCAGCCAAAATCGCAATACTTGCACTTGCCACTTTTTTCCCATTGAAATCTACTGGGGCCCAAAACCACTTGAAGCTTGTAGCGCAAAATAAGCTCCTGTACTTTTTGGAGCTTCGAGTGACACCATGCTCAGACGTGAACAGACACTGTTAAATACCATGAAAATTAGAATGTTGAATATTTGAGCGTTCAGGTGTGACTGGGGTCAAGAGGTTCATTTTTGCATTGGACAACTGGTTAGTTTCCTTATAATTACCCCGCACCCCAGAACAGTTTGGTTGGATAAATACATTTGGGTACATAGTTATGCTTGCTCTACTTCTGGGGATTTTTTACAGGTTCATCTAAAAAATACTGAAATCGAAAACACCAAGCTGCTTACTGAGGTGCAAACACTAAAAAATTTGGATGCCAATAAGGAGAATTTAATTACACACTACAAGGAGGAGCTTGGTAAAACAAAGCTCTGTTTGGAAGATAAGGAAAAGATGTGCAAGGACCTGCTTCAGAACTGTACAGAGAAGGTGAGAGCAGCTCTGTGTGGGGGAGACCCTTTTTATACAGTGATGATATGTTGTATTTTCTGTTAAATCAGCTCAAAAGTATTTTGTCCTGTATGTGGCCTAAATTTTTAGTTCATTATGTTTCAACTGACCTTTTTATGGCTACCCAGGAAAGAATTGGATAGTCTGAGAAAACAGATGGAAATACAGGATTTTTTCCCATATCAGTAAATGATGTTTTGCCACTCATTCTCTGGCTGGTCCTATTATTATTGAGTTATTGGCTTATTATTTTAACTTTTTCAAGTGAGCCTGACTATGCCTAAAATGCTTCTGTGGTTAAAATTGGTATGTTTTCTGGCTGGTTATACAGTGTGGTCCCACTGTATGGGGAGAAGGGAGGAGGACAATGTGTGTGTAAGTTCAGTTATTATATGGTCTGTTCAAGTCATGTTGTCTGGAATTGTATTTATGTCTATTACATATTTTGTAGAATATAAAAAACAAACAAAAAAAAAACACCTTTTGTGTTGGTGTCTACAGGTACTTATGTTGGTCTTCATATTAGTCCATGTGCCCCTGTGGAGTTTCCTTGAATTTTAGACCAGTCTATAAATAGAGATTAGACCTTTTGACCAAGTCATGATACCTAAGGTCGTTCAATAAAAACATTCGGCCCGTGTATAAGGAACTCAGTCCGACAGAAGCCGGCTGTTTGGCTGACTTCTGTTGGATGAGTATGCTGGAAAACTAGGAGCCAACCGGCTCCCAATCAGAGCTCTTTACCAATGACCGAAAGCTCTAATCATAGTGTTCTGTGTCGGAACACAACAGCTTAGCGGGGGAGATTACTGTACTTATGGTGGATCGTTAGTACAGCGGCTCCGACCATAACTGACAGGTGGGCAGTAAAGGCCATGGCATGTGAAAGTCACTCTCCATGTACAGCCTGTTCTTAGGATCCAAGGGAGCCCCACATGGACAAAAACATTGATTTGATGTCTTACATAGCACTGTTTTTACCTTAGGTCAGGCTACCTTTTAAAGATTCTATTGTATCATCTGTTTCACAGCTGGTGGACAATTCATGACTTCCTTGTACTTTATACTCCACAGGAAGACATCGGTTTGTTAAGACATCAGCTTCGTAAGATTCAAGGTGAACATCAATCTAGCAGACAAGAGGTTTCCTTCATGTCCAAAGAGCTCAGTGATGCAGTAACTGTACGTGATAAAACCATGTCTGACCTGCATACATCGCGCCTTGAGACCGAGAGTGTGAAGAAGCAGCTTACTGATGCTTTGGCTCAGCTGACCTTACGAGAATCACAAAAGCAAATGCCTGTTGAAGTCCATGAAAAAAAGGAACAGGTACAGTAAAATTGTGGTGACACGAGTATGGATAGCATACACCTGGCATTATTTTCGTTGCATTGGGACATCTTTATGCACTTGACCAGTTTGAAAACTTAAAGGATAAGTTCATTAAAAAAAAAAAAATTATAAATGCACATCTTTTTGTAGGTAGAAAAATGTGCATATATTTTATTTTAATGGGAGCCTGGAAAGAATTGCACCCACAATGAGCAGATCGTGAGTGCAATGCAGGGCTCTTGCAGACTCTGGCCCAGATCCACGAAGCAGTTACGTCGGCGTATCTATTGATACGCCGCGTAACTTCTAGTTTGCTCCGGCGTATCTTTGTTTTGTATCCACAAAACAAGATACGCCTGAAGCTGGGCTAGATCCGACTGACGTACGTCTTAGTACGCCGTCGGATCTAAGGTGCATATTTACGCTGGCCGCTAGGTGGCGCTTCCCTTGATTTCCGCGCTGAGTATGCAAATGAGCTAGCTACGCCAATCCACAAACGTACGTCCGCCCGGCGCATTTTTTTACGTCGTTTACGTAAGGCTTTTTTCGGCGTAACGTTACCCCTGCTCTGAGGCGTACGCAATGTTAAGTATGGACGTCGGGCCAGCGTAGAATTTTCCGTCGTGTACGTCGTTTGCGTAAAACGTTCGCGAATAGGGCTTTGCGTAAATTACGTTCACGTCGAAAGCATTGACTATTTGCGACGTGATTTCAAGCATGCGCACTGGGATACCCCCACAGACGGCGCATGGGCCGTTAAAAAAAAACTTCATTTACGTGGGGTCAAGTTGCATTGTCATAAAACACGCCCACATCTTATCCATTTATATTGCGCGCCCTTACGCCGACACAGTTACACTGCGTCGCCGTAACTTACGGCGCAAATTCTTTGTGGATACGGAAAATACGCTGTAAGTTACGGCGGCGTAGTGTATCTGAGATGCGCTACGCCGGGCTTAGAGATGAGCCGAGGTACGTGGATCTGGCCCTCTGTCTGTATGCTCTCTGGCCATACATTGTATGGCCAGGTAGTTACACCATAACAGGTAACATCAATAAACTACCGCAGCGCTCAACAACGCTGTGGTAGTTCATTGAGAACTACAAGCCAACAGCCACAAAGACTACCTTGTCGTTTTCCATTCACAGAACACTGTGAATGAATGACGCGGACTGGCAGAGCCCTGCAAGGCCACATTCTTTTCAGATAGATAGCTAGAGATTGAGGGGGGGGGGAATCCCCCGGGAATCCCCCGCTGCCTGTCACAACTGGAAGTCGGGGGAGGAGGGGGGATGCAGGGATTGGAGGATTTGTAACATGTCGCCCCATAAAAATGGGTGTAACCTGTTACAAAAGGTAAACTTCTTTTTAAAGTGGTTGTAAACTTCAGTCATGAAATCTGAGCACATCTGCTTATTTATCTCTTATGAAAGCTCTACATGCAGTTTCTCTCTGGTGCTTCATTCCTCTGTTATCAGCATGTCACTTCTGAGAAGTTTTCCAGACACACAAGATACATTTGTGTTGAGGTTAGCTCAGACCAAAGCTGTTCTATTCAGAGCACAGTTCTGCTGTGTGTGAAGGGGTGTGTTCCTTTCCTCCAATCAGCTCTCGCACACTGTAACTGCAGTCTCTAAGCCCTCTCCAATGTGCTCTTGACAGATGAAGAAAGATTATTAACATGATCTGCCCATTTGAAGGGGTGTAGAGAGAAGACTGCAGGTAAACAAGTAAAACCTATGTAGGAGGATTTGTTTCATCTCTGTGTATCATCTAAGGCTTTTCACTTCACTGGGTATATGTGAGGGTTTACATCCCCTTTAAGCTGAGACTGGTCCCTATCTGTTCTTTAAATTATTAGGGATTTATTTTCTTACATAGTTTTCTAATTGATCAATCAAAAAAACTCGCCATCTTTATATATTTGTGTTAGGAGGCAGAGAGCAACAGAGTGGAGCAAGAGCTTCGAAAAGAGGTTGAAGACCTGAAGTTGAGGCTACAAATGGCAGCCGATCACTATAAAGATAAATTTAAGGAATGTCAGAAACTCCAGAAGCAAGTTGTAAAGCTCACAGAGCAGCTGGTAAGTAGTCTGTTAGTAATGGTGTTAAACTGCTGCTGTTTAAAGTAGTGTGTACATACCTTCTGTAAAAAGGTTATTTGTATGCTGCCATGTTTATTATGTTTCTGCTTTACACTAAATTCATAGCATTTGTTAATCCAACACTACAGCCATATGAAATCATTAGCAGTATATCCACACACTATTCATGAGTAGGAAAAACGGAAGCATACAGTAAATGTGAAATAACTTTGCAAATGCTTTTAGGTTTGGTTAATTTGTTTGTTTCCCTCTCTTATATCAGAAGAGTGCAGAAGAGAAACAAAAGGGAACAGATGTGCATGTGTTGTCTGAGGCAGGAAGTGCAGAGGCATTAAACTTTTCTCCATCAGGTAAAAAGACGTCTGTTTATTTAGTAGATTGTTTTAAATAGCCATACCCTAGAAACACAAATGTATGGTGAATTTGTCGTTTTAACAGTATATGGACAGTAATATGCGTACAAAGCAACCATGTTGGTTTTAGATGTTCTTAAATATATTTTAATTGTGCAGTACATGACACCGGAATTAATTTGAAACCATAAGTTTTATGCCGCTACCTTCAGTATATTGGATACTAGCTTTGGAAGCTTTGCTGGGACAGTGTGTCCATATAATCCTGTCCTTTCTAAATGGCTCAAGTATTTTGCTACTGTTTTAAGGCGACGGACCCCTTTTTCTGTGGAAGAAGTTTTTTATTTTTGGAGTTTTTTTTTTCACCAGTTTCCTTTTCTTCTTTGACAACACTTCTATCAAGAACTGACTGCTTATTGCCATATTGCTTATTAGCAATTTCCAGATTAATTACCCTAGATGTACTGTAGGTCTTGAGAGCCATACCCTGGGTGTTCTTCAGGGCTGTGGTCCATTGCTTTGGTACCCAGACCTTGAAGACCCATTTGGGGGTGTAACTGTACCGGCTACATGGACGAGGTAAGACAGGGTTTTCTTGTACCTTTACATACCGGTTCCTGGTTATACATGTCTTTTTGGATCAATATTTGGATCTGTAGTATACACTACATTAAATCCTTTCATCCTGCAAGACACACTGCAGTGCTAAAGAGCCGTACACACAATATCAGGCAGCATTGGCCGATTCACTATAAACCGCCTGACATTTGGCCCGTGTGTATGTCAGCCGGTTCGACAGAAGCCAGCTGTTCGACCAGCTTCTGTCGAAGTGGCATGACCGAAAAAGGTCTGATCGGCATTCGATCAGCGCTCTGAGCCAAATAGGTATAGGTACCAGGCTTAAGCACATGAGCAGTTTTGAAGGCACAGGTTATGGGGTCATTTACACTTCCACTGTTCTTTTTCCTTGCTGTTAATATCTTGCTTTATTTGGTCTTATAGGTAATGTTGTTATTACATTTACCTATTAAAATTTGGCCGTTTTTTTTCTCCACCTCACTACCAAAAGTTTCTTTCTGAATAGTGATGTAGTGCCTTTGGGACTCCTAACTACGCACTTCAAGCTGTCATTTTTTGCTGAAGCTTTCTCATGTTGCCTGATATCCTAGGGACACAGGAACTCGGGGAACACCTTGGTTATTGCAGCTTTATTACACTGAACATGCTAAATTATCTCGGTACATCCATTCTGTGAGTACTCTACAGAATTACAGGTGCTTGAGAGTGGGAGCACATGAGAAAAAAAAATGGCAGGAATTTCGCTAAAGGCTTAAAGGAAACTCCAAGTTCCTATCCTCAAGTTCCCTTGTTCCTGGAGCAAGGTCTTCCACTGACACCACTCCATCACCCTCCAGGTAGCATCATCATCTACTGCAGGTCTATCCTTTTCTGGCAGATCCTCAATCTATAAGCCCACCAGACATACTCCGAAGCCTTCGTCATATTAAAGGTTCTCCTCCACCCCTTGAAGGTTTTGTACCAACATCTGCTGCAGCTCACACATGCTGGATGTTGTTTTATTCTTGTCTTAGTAAAGGTACACACATAGTGTCTATTGCTGTCCTTTCTCTCTTCCTTTTTACTATTTGCTCCTACTTCACAAAAACCAGACAGTTTCCCATACCTTCTAGCAGCTTTAGTAGGAATCTACTTCCTTTATAGGAATAATTACAAAGTTTTTCCAGATCCTATACAGAAAACTGTGTCTGAGGGTGCATGTCTCAACATCTACTCATACTACCTCAGTCGCCAGGCTCCTAAATGATTTCCTGTAGAATTGCACACTATAAACACAAATCTATTCCCCCATCCATCAGAGTAGTTGTTACATAGCTGAAAATAATCACCACACGTATGCTAAATCAATAGACCTTTAATCACTCTGAAAATTCATATCCCAGGGTACCTTTTACTACAAGAATTCTGAGCCTAATTCTTTGAACCATGGGCCAGATCCACAAAAACCTGACGTAACTTAAAAAATCCAATTTAAGTTACACTGCCTTAAAGTTTCTACCTAAGTGCCTGATCCACAAAGCACTTATCTAGAAATTTCAGGCTGTGTAACTAAAATTCCGCCGGCGCAAGGCGTTCCTATTCAAATGGGGCGAGTCCCATTTAAATGAGGCGCGCGCCGGCCGTACTGCGCATGCGCGCCGGCCGTACTGCGCATGCGCGAAGTTACGTTACGCCGAGTTTTGAGGATCGCGACGGCTTAAAGTTGCGTCGGGGATAAAAAAAATGACAGCGGCATGCATTCCTGAGGGAGAACTCCATGCCCATTTTCAAAGAAAAAAACGGCATGGGTTCCCCCCCCAGGAGCATACCAGGCCCTTAGGTCTGGCATGGGTTGTAAGGAGACCCCCCCACGCCGAAAAATTGACGTAGGGGGTCCCCCTACAATCCATACCAGACCCGTATCCAAAGCACGCTACCCCGGCCGGCCAGGAAGGGAGTGGGGACGAGCGAGCGCCCCCCCCCCTCCTGAGCCGTGCCAGGCCGCGTGCCCTCAACATGGGGGGGTTGGGTGCTCTGGGGCAGGGGGGCGCACTGCGGGCCCCCCCACCCCAGAGCACCCTGTCCCCATGTTGATGAGGCCAGGACCTCTTCCCGACAACCCTTGCCATTGGTTGTCGGGGTATGCGGGCGGAGGCTTATCGGAATCTGGGAGTCCCCTTTAATAAGGGGGCCCCCAGATACCGGCCCCCCACCCTAAGTGAATGGATATGGGGTACATCGTACCCCTATCCATTCACCTGGAGGCAAAAAGTAAAAGTTAATAAACACACAACACAAGGCTTTTTAAAATATTTTATTATTCTGCTCCGGACGCCCCCCCTGTCTTCGTTATTAGCTCAATTACCAGGGGGGGCTTCTTCTTCCACTCTCCGGGGGTCTTCCGCTCTCCGGGGGGGCTTCTCCGGACTCCGGGGGGCTTCTTCCATCTTCTCCCCTCTTCCGCTCTTGACTCGGCGAACCCCGGTTCTTCTGCAGCTCTCCGGTGCCTTCTTCTTCAGCGCTGGCTGCCTGCTATGTTTGTGTGTTAGCTCGATTTCAAACAGGCAGCCGGCGCGGTCTTCTGTGATGTCAGGGTCTTCTGGTCTTCTGTTCTTCCGATGTTGCCTCGTCGCCTCTTGTCGCTGTAATGATGGAAGCGCGCCTTGCATCACATTTATATAGGCATCACCGTCCCATCATGCTCCGGTAGGTACCCACGTGGTGGGTGCACGTGGGTAGGCACCCACCACGTGGGTACCTGCCGGGGCATGATGGGACGGTGATGCCTATATAAATGTGATGCAAGGCGCGCTTCCATCATTACAGCGACAACAGGCGACGAGGCAACATCGGAAGAACAGAAGACCAGAAGACCCTGACGCCACAGAAGACCGCGCCGGCTGCCTGTTTGAAATCGAGCTAACACACAAACATAGCAGGCAGCCAGCGCTGAAGAAGAAGGCACCGGAGAGCTGCAGAAGAACCGGGGTTCGCCGAGTCAAGAGCGGAAGAGGGGAGAAGATGGAAGAAGCCCCCCGGAGTCCGGAGAAGCCCCCCCGGAGAGCGGAAGACCCCCGGAGAGTGGAAGAAGAAGCCCCCCCTGGTAATTGAGCTAATAACGAAGACAGGGGGGGCATCCGGAGCAGAATAATAAAATATTTTAAAAAGCCTTGTGTTGTGTGTTTATTAACTTTTACTTTTTGCCTCCAGGTGAATGGATAGGGGTACGATGTACCCCATATCCATTCACTTAGGGTGGGGGGCCGGTATCTGGGGGCCCCCTTATTAAAGGGGACTCCCAGATTCCGATAAGCCTCCGCCCGCAGACCCCGACAACCAATGGCAAGGGTTGTCGGGAAGAGGTCCTGTCCTCATCAACATGGGGACAGGGTGCTCTGGGGTGGGGGGGCCCGCAGTGCGCCCCCCTGCCCCAGAGCACCCAACCCCCCCATGTTGAGGGCACGCGGCCTGGCACGGCTCAGGAGGGGGGGGGGCGCTCGCTCGTCCCCACTCCCTTCCTGGCTGGCCGGGTAGCGTGCTTTGGATACGGGTCTGGTATGGATTGTAGGGGACCCCCTACGTCGATTTTTCGGCGTAGGGGGGGTCCCCTTACAACCCATACCAGACCTAAGGGCCTGGTATGCTCCTGGGGGGGAACCCATGCCGGTTTTGTTTTTTACAAATTGACGTGGAGTTCTCCCTCGGGAAAGCATACCAAATGCCGTGGCTGGAATGGGCCTTTACAAGGTGTGACTAACTTTACACTTTGTAAAACGAGCCCTAATTTTACACTTGCAAAATAACACTTACGGCGCAAAAAGGAAGCTAGAAAGCTTTGTGGGTCGCCTTAAGTGCTAATTTGCATACTAGCAACGGCATTTCGACTCGAAATGCCCCCAGCGGCGGATGCGGTACTGCATCCTAAAATTAGGCAGTGTAATTCAATTACACATGCCGGATCTTCTGTCTAACTTTGGAAAAAGCCTTTTGAGGATCGTTTCCAAAGTTACACACAGACTGAACAGCACTTAAGTCGGAGTATCTCTTTTGAGGATAACCCCCCATATGCCCAAATGCGGATGTTCACACTTCTCCCTCTGGTTGATCCCGCATTCTTCTCAAGTTCCTTCTGTGTCCTTGTATTGCCCAGGGTATTTGGGTCTAATCCAGACATGGAATTTATTCACATTTCCTTCAACTTGGAAAGACTCCCACATATTATCTCCCTGGCTTACACACTTCAGACTCTGTACTGTGCTTTAATATGTGCCTCCTTCCCATATCAGGGTTGTGGATTACCCAGTTACTTGTTCTATGTGCTGAGAAGCCACGGTGCTCTCATCTCCATGAAAACTATGACTTTTGCCTACCAGTCAAATGCATTTGTTGGTTTAACATTGGTAAAGGTCTAATTTCCACTGTTTTTAGTAGACCCCAATGCACTTTTTTCACCCTCAACATGCAGGGTCTGTAGGTGCCCCTGCATTTGCCTGCTTTTCTAACAACCATCTTCTGTTATATGACTGCTCTACAGTATTTCGTCCAGAGATTGACCAGCATCTCAAATTCATTTATATTCACCAGTTAGGCACATTCCAAACTCCAGGGTCCCCCCTCTTTCCTGGGTACATACAAATCTCCCCCATACTCATCCCAGAACTTGTTCCCATTCCTCATCCTGCAACTTCTTTTGTTTGGAATTAAACACCTGGCCCTTGGTACCCTACAGATCTCCTATATTGACTTTTTAGCACCTTATTTTCACACTTTCTTCCTCTGCACATTGTTGCCCTTCCTCGTTGCCTGTTGCAACTGTGTGTCTCTCTGGGACCTTCCTCAGGTGCTCTGGCCCACACAGAGCTCTTCCTTTGTGTTCAATGGGATGCCATCTTCTCTCTGATGCCCTGGCAGTTCTATCTTGGCTCCCCCTGCTTCTTCGTGGGAGTCCCCTCCTTTTCTTATGCTACGTAAGGACAAAGTGTTCTGGAAGCCAGGATCTTGCCTTCCTAGGGCTTTTCTTCTCATCCTCTGTGGGAATGTAATTTTCCTTCCCATGTCCTGTAAAGTATGATTAGGATAATAAGAATTTTGAGGCACGTATAAATTCAATGTCTTGGTCTACAGTACATTACACAGATATCTCCTCTTTTTTTTTCCTCTGTGCTCTCCTTACTAAAAAGCTGTAGCATCACAGAGTGGGTGAGATTGTATTGATGCACTGGAGGTGGGGGGGGGGGGGGGGTGCAGTCCCAGCAAAGCTTTTTCTAGTGTCCAATCACCTGAAGGTATTGGCATAAAACCCAAGGTCTAAAAATCACACGCAGCAGGCAGCATTTTAGGGTACATGTACCAGTGAGAGAATTGGCAGTATAGGGCCACCAGAATAATCTATGGATACTCTACTAGACTTATCACACAGATGATTGAGAACATATGCATAAGAGCATCCCAACACTACCAAATGCAATATAATATTTTTTTTTGTGAAACTAGTGCCTTAGTCAAATAGAAATTATCATTATGCTACATAAGTGTACTCTCAGATGCAATAGAAAAGGCCAGTGAAAGGAGGCCATTAAAAGACGCCTTTTGAGAACATTGAATCATTCACACCAGTCCCTGCCCCAGTCGGTCTTATTATCTAATGTCTGTATCCCAGTCTTACAAACACACACTGTCTTTAGACTGTAAAAGGAAATGGAACACTCAGAGTAATAATCCTATGAGTCTGTAAATGTGAACACCCGTTTCATTTATTTCCTGCAGTGAATCCGTTTTCTTCTGACTCTGTACCTGAATTTGTGATAAAAGAACAAGTGGCAGATATGAACAAGGAAATTGTAGAAAAAACTGAGAAATATCGAAAATGCAAGCAAATGTTGGCAGTAAGTGACCTGTCATATCTTACAACACTACTATACTAGTCATATCTGGATTTTTGCTGTATCGTTTATTGTTGAATATACAGAATTGACCTTGGCCTCCTTATGACCTTTGCAACAATTACCCGTTGTTTCCTGTGTAAGGACCATGCCATGCCATCCAGGGTACTTTTTTTTTTTTTTTTCTCTCTATATTTTCCAGAGGCTTTCTCACCACGGTTGGCCCTACTAATAGCTACACCAGGGCTCAAAATTTCAAGTCCTGAGCTACTAGCCAGGCCTCAAAGCTTACTCGCCACCAGTTGCCCCGCCCCTAAACACGCCCTCATAAATTATCTAATGAAATTACACTTAATCCTTTTTATAACTTAATTCTGCATAAAACATTTAACAACAACTTTATTCCCCCCCCCCCCCACAATGGAGCCTGCGCCCCCCCCAGTGCAGCCTACGCTCCCCCCCCCCGGTGCAGCCTACGCTCCCCCCCCCCCGGTGCAGCCTACGCTCCCCCCCCCCCCCCGGTGCAGCCTACGCTCCCCCCCCCGGTGCAGCCTACGCTCCCCCCCCGGTGCAGCCTACGCTCCCCCCCCCCCCGGTGCAGCCTACGCTCCCCCCCGGTGCAGCCTACGCTCTCCCCCCCCCCCCCCCCGGTGCAGCCTACGCTCTTCCCCCCCCCCCCCCCCGGTGCAGCCTACGCTCTTCCCCCCCCCCCGGTGCAGCCTACGCTCTTCCTCCCCCCGGTGCAGCCTACGCTCTCCCCCCCCCCCCCCGGTGCGGCCTATGCTCTTCCCCCCCAGTGCAGCCTGCGCTGTGCCCCCCCAGCACAGCCTGTGTCCCCCCTCAGTGCCAACTGTGACCCCCACCCCAGTGGCAACTGTGTTCCCCCATTGCAGCCTGTGTCCCTCCCCCCCCCATGCAGCCTGTGTCCCTCCCCCCCCATGCAGCCTGTGTCCCTCCCCCCCCCCATGCAGCCTGTGTCCCTCCCCCCCCCCATGCAGCCTGTGTCCCTCCCCCCCATGCAGCCTGTGTCCCTCCCCCCCATGCAGCCTGTGTCCCTCCCCCCATGCAGCCTGTGTCCCTCCCCCCCATGCAGCCTGTGTCCCCCCCCCATGCAGCCTGTGACCCCCTAGTGCCAACTTTGTTCCCCCATTGCAGACTGTGTCCCCCCTCGGTTCAGACTGTGACCCTCCAGTGCCAATTGTGTTTTCCCCCAGTGCCGACTGTGACCCCCACCGCCAACTGTGTTCCCCCCCCCCCATGCAGACTGTGACCCCCACCCCAGTGCCAATTGTGTTCCCCCATTGCAGACTGTGTTCCCCCCGTGCCGACTGTGACCCCCTTCACCAACTTTGTCCCCCCCCCCCCCCCCCAAGTTCAGACTGTGACCCCCACCCCAGTGCACACTGTGACCCCCACCCCAGTGCCAATTGTGTTCCCCCCAGTGCCGACTGTGACCCCCACCGCCAACTGTGACCCCCCCCAGTTCAGACTGTGGCCCCCACCCCAGTGCACACTGTGACCCCCGTGCAGCCTACCTGTGCAAGTGAAGAGAGAGGGGAGCCGCTGCCTGGTTGATTACAGCGCTGGGGAACATAACAGCTTTCATTTTAATAGCTGTGTTCCCTGCCGCGCGCTGTCATCTACAGACCCCCCCCCGCCCAGGGAACTTTGATAAACATATCAAAGTTCCCTGGACAAAGGGGAGGGGCTGTGTATGACGGCACGCGGAGAGGAACACAGCTATTAAAATGAAAGCTGTTATGTTCCCCAGCACTGTAATCAACCAGGCAGCGGCTCCGGCGGTGGCTCTGGCTCTCCTCTCAATTCCCCTAGGCTCCCTTACCATCCAGGCTAATGGCGGCTCACCCCCCTCCCAGGCATACTCGCCAGCCCTCAAAATTCCCTCGCAAAATGCGAGCAGGCGAGTGGGAGGGCTGGCTACACTACATGCTTAGTAGCTTTTAATGTAAACAGTGTTTGCTCATGCAAGGCAAAGCAACAAGTCACTTAAATTGCCCCCCCCCCCCCATTCCCAGCATGCACTATCCCACTATTGCACAGCATTGTACAGGTATGCAGTGCTAAAATTTGAAATACCTATACTTTAGTTCTTTTTTTGTTGTACAGTAATGCCTTGTCATATATATATATATATATATATATATATATATATATATATATATATTTAATAAATGGACCCTGTTACAAGACCCCATTGATGCTTTCTTGTTTTCCAGGAAGAAAAGGAGAAATGCAGTGCTTTGGCTGATGGTGCTGCCAAGATGGAGTTGAAGTGGAAGGAACAGCTGAAAGTTAATGAAAGCATCAAGCTACAGCTAGCAGCTATTGAAGACCAGTATAAGGTAGGTATGACACTTAGACAAATTTCATGCTAGAAAAAAAAAACATAAAGCAACCAAATACTGTTTTGTGTAACAGAAGTTTTTCAAAATGTAAAAAGTAATCTATGCGGCGCTTCCCATAAAATACAGGTAATATACATCAGAAAAAGATAAAAAGAAGTATTGCGCTATGAGAGTATAGGTAGCTGCTAGCACTTCAATTGATATAAATTGTGTGAAAATAGAATACTGTACATAAAACCCAGGTCACCGCCAACAAGCAACAATGTATAAATGCATACACATAAAAAGGTATTCAGTGAAATTACAATGAGAAAAATTGAAAGTGAATCAACACTTGTAAATGGGTAAAATATAAAATAAGTGTCAATAATGTGTCAAAAAAAAAAAAACAGGAAAAAAAAATCATGTGAGTCAACGTGACATACCACCAAAAGAACTGCGAGTCCAAGTAAGGTTGACAAGTGAATTTCAGCACGTATAGATGATAAATTAGTGGCTCCCATTCCGTGATCCACCATCATAAATGTAGCAAGCACTCTTACCAAAACACATGGACCCATATACCATAGGTAATGAGTCAAATAGGCTGTTGTGATTTCCAATCACGCATAGGAACGCACAGTCCAGCCATATATCCTATTGAGATTGCCAAACGTTCCAAGGTGGCACCAGTGTGGGCGATCACAGCGTTCACAGGTCAATCTCCCATCTCATAGGACATATGCAAAAGAATACCAAGCATCCACAGATAGTGTAAAACCACCACTAAAATGTATTTAAAAAATACATTACAAGAATCTGATAAAAAAACAGCGCTGTTTACACACATCCATCACAGAAGTAGTAAAGGGAAAATCATGGATAAAAGCACACAATGACATCAAACATGCGCTCCACCTGATGAGTTTTGTCAGAATTGACATTGTCTGACAACTTCCCTCAGCCAATGAGAAATGAGAGTCCTTGGAGAGCCAAGGCTTTTGTGCACATTTCTGGATTGCGATGGGGCTCAGGTAAGTACTGGGGTGGTCACTGATGCACAGAAGAGTAAAAAAAAACTTGAGCCTTTAGAACCACTTTAAGATATTTTTCACAGCTCTGTCCTGTGCTCTACTCTAGAACAGACCAGTCGTTTGGACAAGCACCCCCTAGCAGTGCAGGAGGGAACATTGTCCTGCTCCCGAGCACCGCACATGTGCATTGCAATGGGAGAACGAGCATTGCATCTTCTAAGGTTATCTGCGGCCCTGAGAGATGGCCCTGCGTATGTGCGGGTCTCTGGACAGTGCTTGCTCCTGTACCACTAAGGGGCACTCATCCAAATGGCTAGTCTGTCCTACAGAGGAGGACAGGACGGAGCTGTGAAAAATATCAGAAGTGTTTGTGGCAGGTTCACAAAAGGCCTAAAGGTATTGGAGGAGCATAAGTGTATATTGTAGTTAAAAAAATATGGATGCATTTAAAATTTGACTCCCTTAATTTATGGAATAGTGTTCTTGGACTGCATAACTTATTTTTTAAAGGTGAACTAATCCTTTACCTGGTATAATTGGCACTTTTTTTTTTTTTTTTAACTTGCATTGTCGCTGGTATCTAGTGTCAGTCACATTATAATTACATGCCCCCTTCTCTACATGATATAGTTGTCAGGGAATATTAAAATACCACAAAACATGTGCTTACATTCACATTCTGATAAATATATTTAGTACATGCTCTCACACATCTATACTATCTCAAAGACTGACATACACACTGACACCCACTCTGTGATCATCTACTCAGCCTGAAAATACAAGAGGAAGAGGCAAAGATGTGGCTGGGAAAAATCCCCCTTTGATATCCAAGGAGGCATCCAACAGAGATCTTAAGGATCAGATCTAAAATATCTGAGTAGATCAAAGTGCTCTTTGCATATAAAAGAGATATAAAAGAGATAATTTAAGAAATTAGAATTTACTACTTTTTTTTTTTTAAGTTACATAAAATAACTGTTTTCTATCTGATCCTCAAGACCTCCGGCACTTATTATTTTGGGCTTCCAAGTTTACCTAACAAATGAGTTTGCGTGCAGGCAATGGGCAGGTTTAAGGGGTTAAGTACAGAAAAAATGTAAAGATGAACAAACATCGGTCACCCTTCGTACCCCCCTGGTCCCTGCTGTACTTACCTCCAGGGCTGCTGGACTGTCAGTCCAGGGGTCTGGAGATTTATAATCCCTGCTTTTCTCCCTCTTCATTGTGATGGCACTTACCAATCAGAATTTACCTGGTCTGTCCTGAAAGGGCTGGACAGAGATTGGGGAGAAAAGTGGGGATTTCAAATCCCTGGACCAGCTGCAGTGACCTTGACCGTTCAGCTGCCCAGAGGCAAGTATAATGCGTTAAAAGTAAAATAAAACTTTTTAGCTTAGAAGTCTCTAAAGGTAACAAGTTGGGTATTACTGCTTTAACTTTAGCTTAGCATTCCCGGAATACATTTCTTATTATATGTAATAAACTGTGAACTGATGTACACTCTATATATGAGCTTTCATGTTTAGGTCTTTGTTCCTGCAGAAACTACATAGTGCAGGTTTTGTCTCTGTGAGGCTGCTGATGTTTAACTAAGATCAGGATCAAACAAGGATGGCCATTAAGTGTATTTGTATTTCTGTCAGTCTTGTCCTTATGTGGGCTCAGGCTGTGTTATTGAATTTGTCTGTTATCTGTGGGATCTCTGGATCTATGCTGTTTGGTTTGGCGCACTCTTAAGTGGCAAAGACATGTTGTTCTAAGAACTACAGAGTGAGCAAGGAAAAAATAATAGATGGCTGTCTATTTTTATTGATTATTCAGATAAAATGCATTTCATTCCAGAATGCAGTGCTGTATTCTGATCACATTGAACAAAATTAACCTGTCCCTCCAATATCAATCAGACTCCAGTGCTGAAGTCCTGTTGGTTATTTTTAGTCACTGAAGACTTGCCCTAAACTGGTTTGTATTTTCTAATTCAGCACAATAGGCCTATAGGCAAGATTTCATAGTCTGAAAAAATAAACGCCTCCATCTAAATTCGGCTGAGATTCAATCCATGTATTGGCAGGCTGATTGTAAGTCCATCCATTGATCGTACAACCAACCTGTCGGATTTTTCATGCACAATTACTAATGGCGGTAGCAGTAATTGTGTTCTGCCTGCCAGGAAGGCTGGAAAGAAGACCTTACTTTGAAATGAATTAGTGTACTACAAATTGCTTCTTCTTTTTTTTTTTTTGTACTAGAGGAAGGTGTGAAAGGTATGATGGGCATATTACAAGTGTAGCTCTACCCTACGGAGGAGCCGCTTAAGTATGCTTAAGTCCCAACCCCTCTGGCACACCTAATATGCAATATTAGTGTATAAGACAGCAGTAGAAAAGTTACACAAACTGTGGTAAACCAAAAGGTATGTTTAGTCTCCAAGAGTGCGGTCAAATAAATCTCTTATGAAAAGGGGGGGGGGGGGGGTAGGTGTAGTCCCTTGTTAAAGAGATTAAATGCTTGTAATCTGTGGTGCTACAGGTATCGGCAAGGTAAATAAGGACAATGGTGTCTATATACAGTGTCTCTATATCTGGATGACCTTGTGTCCTGTGGCACTACCGGTGTCAGCATGGTGACTAAGGGCAATGCTGTCTGTATACAGTGTTCATAATGCTGGATGGGCAGGTGCCAGCTCACTGATACTGTAATTGATGATGAAGATGGTGGCTTTTCAGGATCTCCCTCAGGGTCCTGGCTCAAGGGATGAGATGTCGTCAGACCCCTGTCGCACCGTGCCACCGTGGATCGCTGTAACCGTGATAAAGATGGAGCAGAAACGGCCTCTAGGTTGCCGCTGGACAGTAAAGCGATGTCCACAGATGCCCCATAGGATACATGCATGTGCATTGACTCTTTTTTGCACAGGCCTCGACTCAGCCACAGCACATATATACACACAGTCCCTGCTCAACTGATCAAGGCCGGGGTTGCGTGTCCGTGGTTGGCGGGCACGATCGCCACTGGCAACGCGTTATCGCATGCTCGAGCTGCAGCAGGGGGGTTTGTGTGTGTGTGTGTAATCAGAGAAGAGAAGACAGATTGTGTGTTTCTACAAAGTAGAAACCACGATCTGATGCCGCGTTTTTTGTGATGAAATAAAACAACGTTTTTAAAAACGTCATTTAAAATGATCGTGTGTGGGCTTCACATCGTCACATGCTTAAATTTTTTATGATCGTTTTTCAAAATGTTGTTTTTTGTGTCATAAAAAATCGTGTGTGGGCTAAAACGATGTTTTAAACCTGTGCATGCTCAGAAGCAAGTTATGAGATGGGAGCTTGAATGGACAGAGTGCCGTCGTACGTGTTGTATGTAACCGTGCTTTGCTAGAGCATTTTCAGAAAACGATGGTGTGTGGGCAACGTCGTTTTTCATGATGAAGTTCGAAAAACGTAGTTTTTTTTCCATGATGAAAAACGTTGTTTTATTTCATCTTAAAAAACGACCGTTTGTACGCGGCATTAATGTTACAGAATTGACATAAATGCCACCACATAGTTCTCTGTATATTATTTTTGCTGCAAATTAGTGGTCTTCTAAAATGTATCTCAGCCATGTAATAACACATTTTATTCCCATTTTTCAGTAGAATTTGTATACCATAACATTACATTACCTATTTATTGCAGTTGTAATCTGTGATTTAATATGGTATGTTTCATTTAGATAAAACTTTAGCTTTCATCATGCACTGTTTTTCTGCAGATTCAGTCAGCAGAGAAGGATCGGGAGATTTCAGAGCTCTCCTGCCATGTTGAAGTACTGCTAAGTGAAAAGAGCAGACTGGAGGACACTGTGAAGGTAGGACATTTTTGTAACTTTTCCTTCATACAGGATGTAGTTACTTGGTTCAACTAAAACGCACACAGTAGACATGTCAGGTACTGATTTTCCACCTAGAGGATATATTTTTCTGTAATTTGTATGTGCGCTAAGTAATAAAAAATGTATTATCAATGTTCTTGCTGACCACGGATCTTCAATGTCTTCCATTATAAAAGCATATTCATTTGTGATAGAAAAGCAAACCACACTTGTATCTTTAGACTGGTAAAATAGGTGAAAATATTATTCTGAAGAATGCTGGGTATTGTGGACAAATTGCGCCCGATGTAGGCGTAGGACATAGGATACAGTAATTAAATAAGTCCACTTTTTTTTTTTTTCAATCCAGCTCTAAATATCTGGCATTAATCGGTAGTGTGCCAAGATCAGTTATTCCCACCTGTTTCCTCAACAGCCATCTTTTTCTGTGGTCAGGCTTAGGCCCCCTTCACATGTGCGGACTGTATGTCCGCATTTTCATCCATCCGTTGCGGATGAAAACGGGACATACATGGGTCCCTATGTGATTGCGGGTGTCAGCGGATGACCATCCGCTGACACCCGTAATCACCCGCCTCTGCAAAGCTCAGTTTTTTCGGACGGAAGAAAATCCTATTTTTCTTCCGTCTGGCGGATCAGATGAACACAGACATACGGTCCGTGTTCATCCGATCCCCCATAGGGGAGAGCGGAGGAAAGACAGGGCGGTCCCTGCACAGTGTGTGGGGACCGCCCTGTCAGCTGACGGCTCAGCGGGGATTTTACGGGGGATCCCCGCTGAGCTTTACGGACACACGGAGGCGGATCATTACTGATTCGCCCCATGTGAAAGGGCCCTTAGTGATGATCGTATCAGGGGAGTCACTAAGGGCTCACTTACACGGGCATTCGATAAGCTGAATTTGGATTCGTAATTTATATGGTAATGATCCATACCATCAAGCTGCGTAAATAAAAAAAAATTGCAGGTACAGAATGACCTTTTGGCTTTAACAATTCTGAATGCATCAAGGGAGACGTAAACAAGTTTGTAATTCGGGGGGGGGGGGGGGGGTCGGTTAGTGTACTCTTATGGTTTGCTCTGCTGCCAGTTAACAAAGATGCAACAAAAACCTGTGATACTATGGCACAGACACTCAGGTGTATAATATACCGAATGGAGCATGTGAAAGACACAACCAACAAAAAATATCTGTGAGCCTCACCTCAATGAAGCAGACCAAATGCTAGGAACCTACATTGGATAAATTTGCTTAATGCTATTTTTCAACATTTAGATTGCAGCATTGGAGTTTCAGTACTAAGTAAGGCACTGCAGTGTGTTTTAGGACATCAGTTTTCACTTTAAAATTCTCAGGATAGGTCAGAATCACATTTAATTAGATAACCTTCTATACTTTTTTTAAGGCAACCCTGTCACAGGGTCAAAACCAATTGAAATACCTGCAGAAAGAAAAGTCGCTGCACTTCACTATCTTGCAGCCTGTATGTTGAGACATCACCATAATGCTGCTCCTCAGCCCTCCACAAGTTTTTGACTGCCTGGATGAGTCAAATACCTGTTGCCCCTCTATCCAGCTTTCTTCCTCTTGCTGGCTTCTACATTCTGTAATGATATACGAGCCAGCACAGAGAGCCACTACATGTGGCACAGTTAGCTGGAATCCACACATCCAAGAAGTGTTGAATACTTGCGACAGATGGGGAGAAGCATTGGGATGGTGTTTTAAGACACTGTCTTCCAGAAACATAAGTATAAAGCCCTTTTTCTTCAGGTGTTTTGCATTTTTGATTTTGTACAGGTTTACTATAAACATGAGAAGCTTAATACTACCTTTGCTTACATCTGCTTTATAGGAACTGGAAATCAATTTGGAAAGACTGTCAGAAAGAGTGGCCAGTGGTCAGACATTATCAGGAAGCAGCTCCCAGGGTTTACAGTTTTTCAATCCTTATTGTGAAGAGCACAGAACTGTTCCCATCATACCAATCCAGCCACCTGTACTGCAGTTTGGAAATCCTTATATATCCAATGCAACAAGAGGTGAGTGAATCACAGGCTGCTTCTACGAGTGTCTAAAGTTTTATGGCTTATCTCACATTCTGTATCGCTCCCCAGCAACAAATCATATTGTTCTTTGCAGCTATGCCTATAGAGAACGCTTGGACAGCTGTATCTAAAGTTGTGCCCATTTCCAATCAGGCTAATTATGACGAAAGAAACATTAAGGGAGTATTATTCATAATATTACACAGAAACTAGTTATTTGTTTAAAATGAGATCAGAAAAAAGTCTCCTGATCTAAAAGCACTGTAGTAAAGAAGATTTCAACATCGTAGTAATGGCATGTTAAGGGAGGGGTGAAACATGTGACACACAATGGCAGTAGTTGTTTTTTTTTTTTTTTTTAAATATGCAATATTAGACATTTACAGCTAACCTCATTTCCAAAAGTATGTAGATGAAGCAGACCTTGGGGCAAAAGCTGTGAACAAAAATGTATCTCTGAGCTGTAAAGCACAAGTTCTGCCGTACTTTGACTCAGGGACACGTGACATGAAGCTAGCATATTCGGTCCTTTAACATGCAGCACTTGCATTTTATATGCCTGTCTCAGCAGAGTGTTTATTATATTTGACTGAAGACTCCACAGAGTCATGTGACCAACTGCTTTTTACATTTGACAGATGTTTTTTTGTGGTATTACTGCTCCTACTCTGTCTTAATGCCTGGCCTGTCCCTTTACTTTAAAGGATAAGTTTACCTTTGGGAACAGGTTACATGCCTGCAACCACTCCCTGATCCTTGCACTGCCTGTGACAGCAGGCCGGGGATCTTCTCCCTGTACCTGTTGTCACTATTTGAAAAGAACTACAAGTACCAGCAGGGTTTGCGGCTGTTGGCTTGTAGTTCTCAATGAACTACCAATGCGCTGTTGAGTGCTCTAGTAGTTTATTTATTCTTCCTGTTTTTGTGAAAATGCCTGCCTGTATGATGTATGATGTATTGGCAGACATCTTACACTGACAGTCTGTAGGAGTCCTGCATGGCATCCACGATCTGCTGATCGTGGGTGCAATGCTTTTCAGGCTCCTACAAAAAAAAAAGTAATTGCTCCTAAAAAAAAAAAAAATATTTGTAGGTAAAAACATATATATTCATTTATTAAAATTTTTTCTAAAAGTGAACTTATCCTTTTAAAGTTTAGGTCTTCCGCCAGTATTATAACTGTGTGTTGTTTCATGTGGAGATGTTGGTGCTCGTCCTTCAGAGGATGCTTTCACTTTACCACTGTTTAAAGAGTTGTGAGAAAAGCTGGATGTATAAATATTTGGATTTGTGACCTTTTGTAATGCATATCATTTTTTTTTTTTTTATGTTGCACCACTCATTAATATACTGCTATATTTTGTACTTAGATGGGGCAGATGGTGCTTTTAACCCAGATGAAGTTCAGGGGCCTCCAGCACAGGGGCCTCCAGCACAGGGGCCTCCAGCACAGGGGCACCTATGGGAATATGAAAGCAAGGTGGTCTGCAGCCAGCCTGCTCGCAACCTCAGCAGGCCGGATGGCCTGGAAGATCCCGATGATAACAACCAAGTGAGTCCAGCTTTTATGTTTTAACTAGTAATGGTGTTTTGTTTCCATTTCCACTGCTACATTTAATGCATATTACTAAAAACAAAATAATCACAAAGCTCATTTTAGATGAACATTTCATAACAGTGA
Source organism: Rana temporaria (assembly GCF_905171775.1). Classification (NCBI taxonomy): domain Eukaryota; kingdom Metazoa; phylum Chordata; class Amphibia; order Anura; family Ranidae; genus Rana; species Rana temporaria. Next base: position 98,319,230 of record NC_053493.1, read on the forward strand.
AGCGTTGTATTTCTTTTCTAGTGTGACTTCTACCCACAGCATAAATCCTAGTGTCTAGATAGCACACAATACCTTTTGATCTCAGTTTGGATTTATGAATTGGCTTCAGGATTGTAGACAGAAAGACAGGGTAGCTCATTTTAACAGGGGTTGTAATGTTCATCCTACTGTAAGTAAGACGCAGACTTGGAGACACTTGGCTTCTCTGTTCAGATGTTTCTCATCACCCTTGTCATCAACTTTGATAAATCACCAGGACATGACATTCTGATATTACTATACTGTTCTTTTATTTTGTTTAAAATAATAAATAAAATATTACCGTCTATATTTTGAAAAAAAATAATCATATATAAGATAGAATTTCAGTTAGACAGCAACAATGTTGAAATACTCATATGCAACCTGTATTATATACCAAAATAATGTTTTTTTTTATTTTTTATTCAACCATGTGATTCACATATTCCTACACTGTATAGCCAGGAATATGACACCAGTGTTCTGCGGTGGAGCTTTGCAACTTCCTGTGTCCTACCACCTTATCATTGGACCATGCAAAGAGCATTCATACTCTAGGTGATGGCGAACCTTGGCACCCCTGCTACACTGCTGAGTGCGTGAGCATCATGGGAAATGTAGTTGCAAAACACCCAAGTTGCCAAGGTTCGCCAGCACTGCACCAGGGGTTTATTCACTAAGGCGCTTTTGAAGAGCTTTTCAGGCACTCTTGAGCTTTCCATTCATTTCGATAGAGTGGTGCAGCCCTCAAAAAATCCACTCGCCTGCTCGCATTTTGCGAGTGGTTTTTGAGGGCTGGCGTGTGGGCTGCATTGGGGAGACCAAGCTGCACTGGCGGACCCAGAGCTGCACTGGCGGACCCAGAGCTGCACTGGCGGACACACTGGCAGACACATAGCTGCAATGGGGACACAGATAAAGTTGTTTTATTTATTTTTATATCTTAATTCTGCATTAAACCTTTACAGTGCCTTGCGAAAGTATTCGGCCCCCTTGAACTTTGCGACCTTTTGCCACATTTCAGGCTTCAAACATAAAGATATAAAACTGTAAAAAAAAAATTAAGAATCAACAAGTGGGACACAACCATGAAGTGGAACGAAATTTATTGGATATTTCAAACTTTTTTAACAAATAAAAAACTGAAAAATTGGACGTGCAAAATTATTCAGCCCCCTTAAGTTGATACTTTGTAGCGCCACATTTTGCTGCTATTACAGCTCTAAGTCGCTTGGGGTATGTCTCTATCAGTTTTGCACATCGAGAGACTGAAATTTTTTCCCATTCCTCCTTGCAAAACAGCTCGAGCTCAGTTAGGTTGGATGGAGAGCGTTTGTGAACAGCAGTTTTCAGTATTTTCCACAGATTCTCAATTGGATTTAGGTCTGGACTTTGACTTGGTCATTCTAACACCTGGATATGTTTATTTGTTAACCATTCCATTGTAGATTTTGCTTTATGTTTTGGATCATTGTCTTGTTGGAAGACAAATCTCCGTCCCAGTCTCAGGTCTTTTGCAGACTCCATCAGGTTTTCTTCCAGAATGGTCCTGTATTTGTCTCCATCCATCTTCCCATCAATTTTAACCATCTTCCCTGTCCCTGCTGAAGAAAAGCAGGCCCAAACCATGATGCTGCCACCACCATGTTTGACAGTGGGGATGGTGTGTTCAGGGTGATGAGCTGTGTTGCTTTTACGCCAAACATAACGTTTTGCATTGTTGCCAAAAAGTTCGATTTTGGTTTCATCTGACCAGAGCACCTTCTTCCACATGTTTGGTGTGTCTCCCAGGTGGCTTGTGGCAAACTTTAAATAACACTTTTTATGGATATCTTTAAGAAATGTCTTTCTTCTTGCCACTCTTCCATAAAGGCCAGATTTGTGCAGTATACGACTGATTGTTGTCCCATGGACAGAGTCTCCCACCTCAGCTGTAGATCTCTGCAGTTCATCCAGAGTGATCATGGGCCTCTTGGCTGCATCTCTGATCAGTCTTCTCCTTGTATGAGCTGAAAGTTTAGAGGGACGGCCAGGTCTTCGTAGATTTGCAGTGGTCTGATACTCCCATTTCAATATTATCACTTGCACAGTGCTCCTTGGGATGTTTAAAGCTTGGGAAAACTTTTTGTATCCAAATCCGGCTTTAAACTTCTCCACAACTGTATCTCGGACCTGCCTGGTGTGTTCCTTGTTCTTCATGATGCTCTCTGCGCTTTAAACGGACCTCTGAGAGTATCACAGTGCAGGTGCATTTATACAGAGACTTGATTACACACAGGTGGATTCTATTTATCATCATTAGTCATTTAGGTCAACATTGGATCATTCAGAGATCCTCACTGAACTTCTGGAGAGAGTTTGCTGCACTGAAAGTAAAGGGGCTGAATAATTTTGCACGCCCAATTTTTCAGTTTTTTATTTGTTAAAAAAGTTTGAAATATCCAATAAATTTCGTTCCACTTCATGATTCTGTCCCACTTGTTATTGATTCTTCAAAAAAAATTACAGTTTTATATCTTTATGTTTGAAGCCTGAAATGTGGCAAAAGTTTGCAAAGTTCAAGGGGCCGAATACTTTCGCAAGGCACTGTAAGTGTCATTTCATTAGATAATTTATGAGGGTGGGATTCGGGGTGGGGCATGTTAGAGGTTGGGTGGGGCAACTGGTGGCGAGTAACCCTTGAGGCCTGCCTAGTAGCTCAGGACTTGACATTTTGAGCCCTGAAGTGGTGTTTTTTTTCACCGCACTGCCAGCACACAGCCTCAGTGTGAAAGCATTCATTGAGTTTAATAAAGATAGGTTTTCGTGAGCTTTTCAAGCACTTTATTTAGCTTGAAAGGGGTCTTAAAATGGAGAGTGCACAAACAGCTACTAACTTCAGCTTGTTCAATTAAGCTTTGACAATAAAACCTGGAAGGTGATTGGTTTCTATGCAGAGCTGCACAAGTTTTAGTACAGCCATGGCCAAAACTTTAGAGAATTGACACAAACGTACATTTTCACAAAGTTTTCTGCTTCAGTGGTTTTAGATCTTTTTGTCGAGTGTTACTATGTTATGAAATGCTTGTTATACAGTACTTCAGTATAAGTGTCAAAGGCTTTTAGTTTATGCAAAGAGTCAGTATTTGCAGTGTTGACCCTTTTTCAAGACCTCTGCAATTCGCCCTGGCATGCTGTCAATCAACTTCTGGGCCACATTGTGACTGATGTCAGCCCATTCTTGCATAATCAATGCTTGGGAGTTTGTCAGAATCTGTGTATTTTTTTTTCATTTCACCTGCCTCTTGAGGATTAACTACAAGTTCTCAATGGGATTAAGGTCTGGGGAGTTTCCTGGCCATGGACCCAAAATGTTTGATCTTTTGTTCCCCAAGCCACTTGGTTATCACTTTTGCCCTATGGCAAGGTGCTCCATCATGCTGAAAAAGGCATTGGTCATCACCAAACTGTTCTTGGAAGGTTGGGAGAAGTTGCTCTCGAAGGATGTTTTTTGTACCATTCTTAATTCATGGCTGTGTTCTTAGACAAAATTGTGAGTGAACCCATTCCCTTGGCACACGAATGGTCTAAGGATGCTGTACTATTGGCTTGACATAGAACTGATGGTAGCACTCACCTTTTTTTCTCTGGACAAGGTTTTTTTATAGAAGCCCCAAACAATTGGAAAGGGGATTCATCAGAGAAAAGGACTTTACCCCAGTCCTCAGCAGTCCAATCCCTGTACCATTTACAGAATATCAGTCTGTCCCTGAGGTTTTTCCTGCAGAAATGTTTCTCCTTTGCTGCCCTTCTTGACACCAGGCCATCCTCCAAAAGTCTTTGCCTCACTATGCCTGTGTCAGGAACCATGAATCAGACTGAGACAGAAAATGCTGTAAAAATCACACCTTTTAATATAGTGCTAAAAATGGTACAAATAGTAAACATGGTGAAAACATAGCCAGGGTTCAGTAATCAAAGTGGGTAGTCAGTGCAAGCCAGTAAATCAGTAAGCCAGAGATCAGCATAGTCCGAGACAGCAAACAGGATCAGGAACCAGAAGGGACATCAGCCAGGAAAGTCTTTAACAGGAACACAGCAGAGAATCTTCAGATATGCTGAACAAGACAAAGGCATGGGAGAAATGAACCAGTCAGTTTAAATAGTCAGAAAGGGCTGGCTGATGATCAGGAAATGATCATCAGGTGAGGCATTGTAGAACGATGGAAGCTGGCAATTAACCAACAGCGTGCAAATGCACTCATACCTGCTTGCTGCCATTCCTGAGCTAGCGCTGCACTGGTGGTGCCTCGATCCCGCAGCTGAATCGACTGTAGGAGACTGTCCTGGCACTTGCTGGGCTTTCTTGGGCTGCCCTGAAGTCTTCACAAATGCAGTGAAAATGTTTTTTATGGGATTACGTTTTTTTAGGGCAAATGGGGACTTTTCAATTCATTGCAATCCATCTTATAACTCTTCATAACATTCTGGAGTATATGCAAATTGCCATCATAAAAATGGAGGCGCAAACTTTGTGATAATTAATATTTGTGTCATTCTCAAAGATTTTCGTCTGTAAATTGCCCCACTGTGTCAAAGCTGTCTTAACAACTTCTCCTTCAGCTTACAAAGCCTGAATTTCAGTATGTGGGCATAGCAATAAAACGACAGTAGCTAATAATGAAAAATCTCCCAAATTTCGGATATCTGTTGTGAAGTGATTGGTGGGAATATAACATAACGCTAGAATCAGCCAGTTATACCAGCAATACTTTTATAATACATAACTGATCTAAGGCTGACCATACATGGTCGAACTTAATTTATTTTTTTTATTTTTTTCGAAAATCAGAAATTTTGTGCGCTTTGTGATCTGATGAATGCCACCATTGATTTTGAAATTTGACCAACCAAGCTTTCAATTTCACCTCCTGTTACTACAGAATTTTTTTTTCTTAGCTGGGAATCTTCTTTTCTTTCCATGAATTTTATTTTCTTGTGCATTTCTTTTCGATTAGATTTCTCGCATGATTCTCCCATCATTGATTATTTGAAAATCATTCATTTAAAAAAAAAATTCCAACATGCCTGTTTACTCAAATTCAATGGCCGCACAAAAATGGGCTGTTGCTGCAGCCCACTGCGAGATATGAACAAAAAAATTCTTAGATAAGATTTTTGAAAGAAAATTCTTTCGAAATTTGACCCATGTATGGCCTGCCTAAGTCTGTACAGTGATGGATGTGCCTGTTTAGTGACATAACGGGTTAAGTGCTTTACCTCCCTAATCAAACATCAGTAGGATGCCATATTTTATAAGGTCTTCCAAGATTGTTTCCTAAGTGTAGGAGGTGCTTTCGGTAACGGCACAGGATGTAATCCATACAATACATGATTTCATCTGATACTTGCAATTTTGAGGGGTTTGAATGAAAATTGGGTTGAGGTACTAAAGACATCCATTTACTGTAAGTGCGTCTGTGGACACAGCATACTTCTATAGACATTAGAACAGCATTTTTCACTATCATGTGGGGGTCAGTTTCTGTCATGCAGCTGCTTATCTCTTATATTATCAAATTTACAGTGGTGCAAAATGGCTGTTTTTGTTGATTAAAAAGTTTAGTTTTTGTAACAAATGCCACTGCTTTTGGACCTGTCTGGCAAATGTACAAGTCAGATAACCGCTAGAGAATTGATAATTGTGCCATGGCTGTACAGTACATGGTACGCCAAGTTTTCCTTTTGATTTCCTAAATTAAATTGAAATGTCGGTGTGTTTGTTGAATTTGCACTTCTACATTAAGACTGGAGGCCCTCTTCATCTCCGCCAAATACAAATGATGAGAGATACTTATCTGTTGAATAGTGTGCTCTTTGCATTACAGTGGTACCATGACCTGTTCCTCATTTAGTCTAGTTTGCTGCGTTTAATTGCCATTAACCTTTGTAGAAAGTGATACGTTCTTTGACAGCTATGATTATAGCCTTGGCACTCGACACTCATAATGGGGAAAACAAGTAATTCTCCCTGTTGCTTCACATCCCTTGTGTCTCTGATTGAAGATAATTAGGAAGCCTGTCAGGAGTTTTTTCCCACCTTGCCAGTTTTAAGGTCTAAAGTGTTTTCTCACTGATGTCACCCACCTTTACCTCATATTTTGCATATTGTCTGCTCCCACCGCTGGCAGAAACATTACACATGATAGGCGTTGCTCTGCTCTAGTCAGTGGGGGCACTTTAATTAGCCGCATGTTCATTCTGACCTGTGCGTTTTGTCCTCTTACAACCCCAAAAGAAACCGCTATATGTATGAGTGCTCATCACTGACATCTTTCTGGCTTTGTACCAGACAAAGAGCACTACAAAGAAATATATAATTTGTGTGTATATGTATATAATATACAGTATCTCACAAAAGTGAGTACACCCCTCACATTTGGATCTTGGATCTTCTTATTGCCTAGGCCATCTTTATGTAGAGCAACAATTCTTTTTTCAGATCCTCAGTTCTTTGCCATGAGGTGCCATGTTGATCTTCCAGTGACCAGTGTGAGAGCGATAACGCCAAATTTAACACACCTGCCTCCCATTCACACCTGAGACCTTGTAACACGAGTCACATGACACCGGGGAGGGAAAATGGTTAATTGGGCCCAATTTAGACATTTTCACTTTAGGGGTGTCCTCGCCTTTTTTGCCAGAAGTTTAGACATAAACGGCTGTGTGTTGAGTTATTTTTGGGGACAACAAATTCACACTGTTATACAAGCCGTACACTCGCTACTTTACATTGTAGCAAATGTAATTTCTTCTTTGTTGTCACATAAAAAGATATAATAAAATATTTACAAAAATGTGAGGGGTGTACTTACTTTTGTGAGATACTATATATACACACAGTTCTGTACAAACGGTTTAGGCAGGTGTGGAAAAATGTTGTAAATTAAGAGTGCTTTCAGAAATTTTGAAGTGTTAATAGTTTATTTTTTATAGAATAGTAAATTAAATCAATATTTGGTGTGACCACCCTTTTGACTTCAAACCCACATTAATTCTTCTAGGTACACTTTCACACTGTTTTTGAAGGAAATCGTCAGGTAAGTTGCTCAAGAGATCATGGAGAACTAACCACATATCTTCTGTGGATGTAGGCTGCTTCCAACTCATTCTGTCTCTTCATGTAATCCCAGACAGACTTAATGATTTTAAGATCAGGGCTCTGTGGGGCAAAACCATTAATTCAGGAACCCTTGTTCTTCACACTGAAGATCATTTTTAATGACATTGGCTGTATGTTAGGGGTCATAGTGCTACTGCAGAATAAATTTGGGGCCAATCAGACGCATTCCTGATGGTATGGGATGATGGCTAGTTATCTTCCTCTATTTCTTAGCATTGAGAACACCATTGATCCTGACGAAATCTCCAACTCCATTTGCAGAGATGCAGACCCAAACCTGCAAGGAACCTCCACCATACTTCACTGTTGTCTGTAGACTCATTATTGTACCCTTCAGTGAACAAACTGGCTCCTGCTACAGTCAAATATTTAAAATTTTGACTCATCTGTCCAGAGCTGCCATTTTTCTGCATCCCAGTTTTGTGCATAGTTGAGGCGCTTAACCTTGTTTCCATGTCAGGGGTATAGCTTTTTGGCCGCAATTTTTTTCATTAAGTCCCCCTCTGGCCAGACTTCTGTGGACAGTAGATGGGTGTACCTGGGTCCCACTGGTTTCCACCAATTCTGTGGAAACCAGTGGGACCCAGGCACTGCTGGACATCTTCCAATGTTGAAGGGAAGTAAACATGATGTGTCTTTCATCTGCTGCATTAAGTTTTCTTGGCCCGACCACTGCATTTACTTTATTTGAGTGTTGCCCGATCAGTGGTGTCTTCGATGCAGAGAAATACAGGCAGTGATTGGCCCCAAATTTATTCTGCAGCAGGAGAATAACAAGGAGTCCTGGAGGTGATGGTTTGGTCCCAACAGAGCTTAGATCTCAACATCATTGAGTCTATCTGTGGTTACCTGCATTCACAGAAGATCTGTGGTTAGTTCTCCAACATGTTTGGAACAACCTACATGTCAAGTTTCTTTAAAAACTGTGTGCAAGTGTACCTAGACATATTAATACTGTTTTGAAGGCAAAGGGTGGTCACAATAAATATTGATTTTTATTTTCTCTTCTGTTCATTTACTTTCCATTTTGCTAAAAATAAAAATAAAAAAATCAACACTTCTATTTCATAATGCATTCTTAATTTACAGCATTTTTTTCAAACCTGCCTAAAACTTTTGCACAGCAGTGTACTTCTCTAGTGGGTCAAAGGAGTGCACTTACCTTTGCTTTTCTGTGATCGAGAATCAGCTGACAGCAGGCTAAAGCCCACTGGTAGCTGGCATCACAGTGCTGCTCCAGGGTCTGGAAGCATCCTGAACGTATTGTTGGGATTCACCCAGATGCCTGATTGGCCGCTAGCTCAGGCTCTCGGTGCCAGGGCCAACCACTCTCTCCCTCCTCCCCTCCCTTCCACTCCAGTGAGTGCTGGAGAGCAGAGTGGCAACTGCCAGTCACTACTTTCTGCTCAAATCTGACGGAGAACTGAGCAATTTGTGGTCATGTGATTGCTCAGCTCTTAGGCTCAGTTGGTGAGGGACAGCTCCAACATCACACTGACCCAGCAGCATAGAGGTGATTATGTGTGTTTATTTTTTATATACCCCAAACTTCTCCCTTAATTTGTTCTGTTGGGGAGAGTTCAGCACACTTAATTTTTTTATTTTCAGTTGGTAGTTTTTAATTTTAATTTTTTATTTGTATGCAATTTCTCAAAAGCGGAAGAGGTTTTATATAAAACCTTGTTTTATTAATAAATCTTATTAAATACACTTTTTTTTTTTTATAAATCTATGAAATTACATTGAAAATGGTAAGTTGGAAATAAATGGCCATTATGATGCTGTATATGTGGCCTTTCCAGGCTAATGACATGGAGTTCCCTTTGCTGGCCATGATACCCATCAGTGCTCTGCAGATAAATTCATGTGTTAGTGCTGCTGAAACAAAAGCACAGCTGACAGGGCTGATGATATGCTGCAGCCCTGTCCTGACAGGACAATTTAAGTGATGCAGCTCAGTGCAGCCGGACACGAGTGACATGCTTGGCTGCCTGGAGCTCCATGTACACATCACTCACTGCTGGGCCGCTCATGTCAGCTGCCTGGGGAAGAGGGGGAGTTGGGATGTGACACCCCTTACCTATACACACATTTACACGCTGCTGTGATTGAATATTGTTTAGCTTTGTGCTTTATTCCTTGCAAACCCACACAAATCCTTTTTGATTTACATTGTTTCTTGTCAACATTTGATTTGCTTTGCCAAGATTGATTTGTGTTTCACATTCTCTCAGAATTCCATGCAGCTTGTAGACCTGCCTCATAGTCCTCCTTTGTGTAACGGTGAGAGGAAGCAGCTATTTATTCGGAGGTGTGACAATGAATAGGACACATCCTGTCCGGTCACTAAGAATGGCTGACATCACAATCATTGGAAACGATTCTACCCTGCTAATTTATAAATTGGGGGCTCAGATACAGCTGACAGTTACAGAGCAAATCTCTATGCTGTGAGGTACAGCAATCTGACTTCTCAAAAATGTCTTCAATAGGAACTGCTGTCTCCTATCTTACAACATCCGTCTTGGAAGCGGTCTGAATCTGTAGTGGCTCTGAGCAACAGAGGCAGCTTATCATGGGCACTTTTAAAGTTGCATTTCACTGCGTCTGAGCACCGCAAATCAAAAACGCTATTTAGTTCATTTTTATTATTTAAAACAAACTCTCCCATCCATCCATCCATGGCTCCCATGTTTTTTTTGTATCCATCGGAAGATGCCATAATTACAAATTTCACGAAGTTATGGAATACTGTCCATTGATGTCACTGCCCATTCTGTTAAGGTAGGAATCTGAGGAGATTGCCAGTGGAAAGGGATGACCGAGCCTGCTGCAGTTAAAGAAAAAATGGAGAACATCCTTTTGGCAGATTTTATGGATCCATAGATGAGCATTATTTGAGGTTTGTTTATGATGACTGTCCCTGTTACACTAAAATAGATATTTAGAATAGGTTTCTAGAAACTGGGGGACATTTTGACCAAATGTGGGTCATATTGCCACCAAAATCCTGACATCGCCAAAACTCACCCAGAAGAGATGAATAGAAAAATATGTGGACATCTGTACCACCAAGTGAGGATTTTACATTTATTTTACTTGAGCTCTACTGGCTTTAGAAAGTTTGTGAGAGAATGAAAGCTTTCTCCCAGTCTTGAGATTAAAGGGGTTGTAAAGGTAATTTTTTCCCTAAATAGCTTCCTTTACCTTAGTGCAGTCCTCCTTCACTTACCTCATCCTTCCATTTTGCTTTTAAATGTCCTTCTTTCTTCTGAGAAATCCTCACTTCCTGTTCTTCTGTCTGTGTAACTCCACACAGTAATGCAAGGCTTTCTCCCTGTGTGAAGAAAGCCTCTTGAGGGGGCGAGCAGGAGTGTCAGGACGCCCACTAACACACAGCTCCTTTCTCTATCTGCAAAGTAGAGTGCCCTGACACTCCTGCTCGCCCCCTCCCCCCTCAAGAGGCTTTCTCCAAACCAGGCTGAAAGTGTTGCATTACTGTGTTTAGTTACAGAAAGAACAACAGGAAGTGAAGGAGGACTGCACGAAGGTAAAGGAAGCTATTTAGGGATTTTTTTTTTTTACCTTTACAACCCCTTTAAGTTTGAGTATTTCATTGTTTTTCCCAAATGGCTGTGTAAGTGGGTTCAGCTCCTTTTTAGCTAAGACACCATCGGCTGGGCAGCTGATAGTATAACCGCAATGGATGACTCCTTCTCCATTCAGCTGCTGGCTGGGAGATTCACCAGCAGACCACTAAAAGTAAGCAAAGAGGCAGGGATACTGGTGATATTGTTCAAATATGGCCATTGTTATATTTGGTCAATGTCACCAGCATCCTCATCCATTTGTTTACATCCAGATGCTGGACAGATAATCTCCCAGTTGGCAAATGATTGGGAATGAGTTTATCGGTTGCTAAGAAGTCAGGGGTCGCTAGCAACCTAAAGTTCTGTACAAGGAGGTGTCACATAATGGCAGCTTCCCAAGGTGTATGCCCAACTCTGGGCACTGGTGTGTCTCTGTACGCCAACTCGGAGCTGGTCTTGAATACCTCCAGTTTGCTTATCTGCAAACTGGTGGTAATTCTGATATACTCTGTCACAACCATAGCAACAGATTCTGAACGTGGCAGTAGAAAGAACTACCTTAATCTGGTGCACATGTTGGCACCATTACAGAAACTGGAACACGGCTTTCATGAATATGGCGCAGACCATATAAAAGGGGGCCACGCCAAAAGAGGTATCAGTGCTTTGTTGCATTCCTCCCATTGGGTGTAATGAGCTGCTGTTCAACTCAGGGACATTTTTATACAATCCATTACTACAACCTAAGCAGGGCCACCCTCCACCACACATTTATAATGCCCAGCAAGTTTTCATAAATCTGCTGCCTTGGAGTGCTACAAGGCCACACTATTTTCTTGTTAAACCACCATTACCTCTTTAAATGTATATCAAGTGCCCCCACATACTACACAAAAAATCTACCAACATATACAGTATATTCCTTTATGTCTGAAGTAATGTGCCACATTCCACATATGTGTTAGGCCTTGTACTCACGGCCAGACATGTCCGATGAAAACGGTCTGCAGACCGTTTCCATCGGACATGTCTGCCCGGGGACTTCTGTTCGATGGCTATACACACCATCGAACAGAGGTCCGCGCGTAAACAATACGCGGGGCGTGTCCGCGGTGTCGCCGCGTCAATGACGCGTCGACGTGGGCGGCCCGCCTTTAAAATGCTTCCACGCATGCGTCAAAGTCATTCGACGCATGCGAGGGATGGCGGGCGGCCGGACATGTACGGTAGGTCTGTACAGACGACCGTACATGTCGGGGGGGACAGGTTTCCAGCGGACTGTTTTAAAGCAAGTCCAGGAAACAGTTGTCCGCTGGAAACCTGTCCGATCCGCCCGAAAATGGTCCGCTCGGGCCAACACACGGCCAAACATGTCTGCTGAAACTGGTCTGCGGACCAGTTTCAGCAGACATGTTTGGTCGTGAGTACGGGGCCTTATTGATGGCACATTAATATACACAGATGCCATTGCCATGCCCAGCCATTTGTGCTAGCCCACATATAATGTAGTGTGATTCTTCTTGTACTTTACATTCAGGATCTGAGCTATCATTTTACATGACCATAGGGAAAACGGATTATGATGTAATTTTGTGTACGTTGTACTGCTTTATATTCAAAATCTATTTAGATATAACATATTATTGCACGCTTTCATTTATAAAGGGGGATTTATAGCACTAAACCTTTATAGAGTAGTCTGTAATAGGGAAGGTATATAATGCAGGGTGCAGTAAAACTTAGGCCTAGTACACACGAGAGGATTTATCCGCGGATACGGTCCAACGGACCGTTTCCGCGGATAAATCCTCTCAAAGATTTCCGCAGATTTGGATCCGATGGAGTGTACTCACCATCGAATCGAAATCCGCGCCGAAATCGCATCGCGGTGACGTGTCGCGCCGTCGCCGCGATGAAGACGCGGCGACGTGCGCGACGCTGTCATATAATGAATTCCACGTATGCGTCGAATCATTACGACGCATGCGGGGGATCCATTCGGACGGATTGATTCGGTGAGTCTGTACAGACCAGCGGATCAATCCGTTGGGATGGATTCAAGCGGATAGATTTTAAAGCATGTCTTCAAATTTGTATCCGCTTGAAATCCATCCCAGGGGATAAAAATCTGCGGAAACAGATCCGCTGGATTGTACACACCAGGGGATCTATCCGCTGGAGCCGGTCCGCGGATCAATTCCAGCGGATGGATCCTCTCTTGTGTACGGGGCCTTAGAGTATGTAAACCCAACATTTTATATTCCTGATATGTAGCTGCTGTACCATGTACTTGTATGAGAAAGTACCCTGGGCCAGATTCACAAAAGAGATACGACGGCGTATCTCCTGATACGCCGTCGTATCTCTGTTTTAGGGCCGTTCTAACTATGCGACTGATTCATAGAATCAGTTACGCATAGCTAGCCTTAAGATCCGACAGGTGTAATTGAATTACACCGTCGGATCCTAGGATGCAATACTTCGGCCGCCGCTGGGGGGAGTTTGCGTCGTAAACCAGCGTCGGGTATGCAAATTAGCAGTTACAGCGATCCACAAAGGTTTTTCCCGTCGTTACGTCGGCGCAAGTCTTAGATTTCCGTCGCAAAGAGAGGGCTGCTATTAACATGGTGTAAAATTACTCCACCATGTTAAAGTATGCCCGTCTTTCCCGCGTCGCTTTTGAATTTTTTTGTTTTCCCTGCGTAAGTACGTTGCGCACGTCGCGATTCTCAACACGTCGGCGCGTCGTAATTTTGCGCAAAGCACGTCAGGAAACTTGCGAACGGAGCATGCGCAGTACGTCCGGTGCGGGAGCGCGCCGAATTTAAATGGTACTTGCCCCATTTGAATTGGGCCGCCTTGCGCCGGACGTGTTTACGATACACCGCTGCAAGTTTCCAGGTAAGTGCTTTGTGGATCGGGCACTTAGGCTGAAAACTTGTGGCGGTGTAACGTAAACGGGTTACGTTACGCTGCGCCGCAGGTACGAGAATCTGGCCCCCTGTTCTTATTGTATTGCTTCCTTTATGTGAAATCCCTGGTGTTCCTGCCAGTTCCTCTGCTCTCCTATTAAAAACTGACCACACCAAGCAGGAGAGAACTTTTTGGTTCTCTAGCTATGCTGGGAACTCAATGTAGGCTCCTCCAATGACTAAACTTATCCTGACACCCCCCCCCCCCCCCCCCCGCCCAGCCTTTCACTGGGAATCTCTGTGTGCTGCTGCTTCTCTCTCCATCTGAAAAAAGAGAAAATATGGAATAAGGGAAAAACTGTATTTTCAAAATGATTTTTTATTTTTTTTGTATACACAAATGTTCTGCATGCCATTTCTATTTTAAGGTAAAACTGTCATGAAATGGCATTGATTAGCATACAATAAAAGTGATCGACTACATGACACCATGTTTGTCATTAAAGGCACAGATCTGGCATGTTCAAAAGTACATTTCTAACCAAGCTACAGTGCTTCATTCTCAGAAAATATGTATAAGCCCGATTGTATGATCATTGTAGACTTGTGTCAAACTGCAGAGAGATTGCTTCATCTGAGGATTTACATTCTGCCACAAAAACAAAAGTTATTTGAAAGCCTAGCTTATAACTTTTATATGCCAAATAATGATTTTATACCTTTACCTCTCCTCAGGATAATGATGACATGAACTTTCAGTTGAATGAGGAGCCTCCCAGCTTTCCTGGACAAGAGCAATCTGGTTTCTGCTTTGATCCAAGGTAACAAGCTGCTGATTATATAATAGTACAAGTACAGTGCCTTGAAAAAGTATTCATACCCCTTGAAATTTGCCACATTGTTAATGTTACAACCAAAATTCTTTATGTATTTTATCGTTTTTTTTTTTTTTTTGTGAAAAGTGTGTTGTGCATTTGTATCCAGCCCCCTGAATCAATACTTTGTAGAACCACTTTTCGCTGCAATTATAGCTGAAAATCTTTTTGGGGATGTCTCTACCAGCTCTACCAATTTGTCTGTAATGTTATTGATGTACAATGATTCTTTTTTTTTTTTTAAGATATGCCATGCAGAGGAAGTGTCCACTATGCACTATGGTGTTCCCACCCAACTACATACAGAGCCACTTTGAGGAGCACGTGGAGAGTCACTGGAAAATATGTCCTATGTGCAATGAGCAGTTTCCTCTGGACTGCGATCAGCAAGCATTCGAGCATCACGTCCAGACACATTTTGATGGCAATGTCCTCAATTTTGACTAGGCCTGTTCTGCTTGGTATATAAAGTGTAGCATGGTGAGAAGATTACCTTTTAAAAAAAGATAACAAATGCTTAAAGCAACAACTCCAGCCTGCACTGTACACAACTGCACTGCAATGTACTTAGCTGTGTATAAACTGCTGGAGTCCTTTGTTCATCTCTTGTAGTGTAACTTTATAGTAGAAGATTTCATTTGTATGTCTCGGGTCTGTGCTGAGATTGCTCTGTACTTTGTATATTTAAAAGCATCCTTCTTTTTAATTCTTTAGCTGTTAAAGTTATGAGTGAGCCTAATAGGGAATAACATGCCTGTGATGGAATGCTGCATGTCTTTTAATTTTTGTGTCATTTGTTTTAGTAATGGTGGGCAATGCCTGGCATAGCACATCCTCTGTTAGTGCTGATCTTCTTCTAGAGGCAATCATAAAAACTTAAAGTTGACGCTTCATCTGCACATACTGGAGGCAACCATATTGTGTGCTGTGAGTTCTAAAAGTGAGTCCTAAGAGAGAGCGGTACAAGTGGTTGTCTTCTGAATTCTGCTCAGCCCCACTAGTCTTTTTAGACAACTAGTAAAGTGTAAATGATTTTATAGTCTGCTGGGTTGTGATTTGGTAAAAGATACCATCAGATTCAGCAAACAAATTCACAGGGATCTGCTTACGTTTATGTGTATCAATAACGTAAAAAAAAGTTTTAGTTCATAAGGATAGATGGCCATTTTGAGAGAAGTCACTTTGGGGAAAAATGTGCACATCCAGTTAAATCTGGACTGCACACTAGTAAATTTTCCAGGAAACGTTCATATGAATATTTATTATAACATTCATGCAGAAATTCTTTGTACATTCAGTGACTGGATGAATGTGAGGTAAAAGTACTTCAACATTTCATTTGCTTTTAGCATTCAATTTTGAAATGAATGTAATTTCTCGAATGAAAACCGCATACGCTGTAGTTCTGCTTCTTCAGATTTTCTTTTCGCTTTGGTCAAAAACAAACGATTCATCCCCACTAAGGATTGGAAAATTTAATAAACGTTCTTAAAAGGAAAAATTTCAAACAAAATTTTGCTAGGTTGTAGCCAGTTTAAGCTAAGACTTTTTAGGAAACTGCAGACATTGGCTGATGGCAGGATATGATGGGTTACTGTTAAAGGGCAGAGTTTGCCACCAAAGTGGAAAAACTCGTAATTACTGCTTGCTGAAATATTAAAGAACCGAATGTCCAATTATAATAATTTATACAAAGATAATACATTTGTCTTGGCTTGGCATTGTATAAAACTTTTCTTTTTCTTTTTTTTTTACTTGGCATCAATAAATTATAATAAATGTAACTTACGAAATGCGTTTGGTTTGCACAGTTTTTTCCTGTAATCTTATTTTGAATAAAAACAAATATGTCTAATTACACTGTGAAATGATTTCATATTATCCTTCAAACATGTATTTTATTTTACTTGTTTTTTATAGTGCTGAAATTTCCACAGTGCTTTCCTCTGATCATTACACCATTGATATCAACCCTTCCCTCCAATCTAGCCCTTCGAATCTAATGTCCCTATTACATGCGTATACACAATGGTAGCAGTCAGGAGAAAATTAACCTACTAGAACAGAGGTAGGTAACCTTTGAGAGATGGAGATCTACCTGGTAAACATTGAAGAGATCAGCTATCACTGGGGTGCAGCACCCCCCCCCCCCCTAGTTTAAAGAAATTTCCTAGCAAGCCCCCCCCCCCCCCCATTAAAAGTTGACGGCATGAAGAAAACCTAGATAAATCTATTACAACTAATTTCACTTTAAATTCAGTAGCGTGTAGGGCAGCGGTTAGGGGGCACGATGCAGAGGGGTCCGCACAGTACTGAAAGGTCAGGAGGGTACAGTGGGATCAGGACAGCTGGGCATGGCACTGGGGCATTAGAAGGTCAGAAGGGCATCGGGGGTGGGTGTCAGGAGGGCTGGGGTTTATGGAGAGCACAGAATTTTTTTTTCAATGTAGATTAGCGCAGGGAGGGTGCAATTGAAAACTTACATGTACTAAAGGCAATTCGCTCTCGCTTTCAAACCTGGTATCGCCCAAAGGGTCCTTGGATCGGGGAGGAGGGCCGATGAGGTTGACCACGGAAGAGAATTGGGCGTGCACGAAGAATAACCAAATCCACCCGAGCGATTCCAGAGGCTTCCCCTGCCATGCAGCTGCACATATGCAAGGGGTGATGACTATCTCCGCAGCCTAGCATTAGGTGCCTGCACGGAGATCAGGAGGGTGGCAACACTGGGACATGTTCGTAAGCTACCTGTCAGCGCTTGATATGTAGATCGGGTTGCCGACCCCTGTACTAGAATGTGTTTGGATTTTAGCAATATTTAACCTGGCAGAAGGTATATGAATACAGTATCTGCGGTCAAAATGTAAAATCTTACAGTTGCAAGAATGGAATGATAGGGATTTCTGCACAAATTGGTCATAAAATGTGAAAACAATAGACAATCAGTCTGCTTAAACTAATATCGCACAAAGAATTAAATGTTACCATGTTTTTATTGAACACACCATGTAAACATTCACAGTGCAGGTGGAAAAAAGTATGTGAACCCCTAGACTAATGACATCTCCAAGACCTAATTGGAGTGAGGTGTCGGCCAACTGCAGTCCAATCAATGAGATGAGATTGGAGGTGTTTGTTACAGCTGCCCTGCCCTATAAAAAACACACACCAGTTCTGGGTTTGCTTTTCACGAGAAGCATTGCCTGATGTAAATGATGCCTTGCACAAAAGAGCTATCAGAAGACCTATGATTAAGAATTGCTGACTTGCATAAAGCTGGAAAGGGTTATTAAAGTATCTCCAAAAGCCTTGCTGTTCATCAGTCCACGGTAAGACAAATTGTCTATAAATGGAGAAAGTTCAGCACTGCTGCTACTCTCCCTAGGAGTGGCCGTCCTGTAAAGATGACTGCAAGAGCACAGCGCAGACTGCTCAATGAGGTGAAGAAGAATCCTAGAGTGTCAGCTAAAGACTTGCAAAAGTCTCTGGCATATGCTAACATGCGAATCTACGATACGTAAAACACTAAACAAGAATGGATTTCATGGGAGGATACCACAGAGGAAGCCACTGCTGTCCAAAAAAAACATTGCCTCACGTTTACAGTTTGCACAAGAGCACCTGGATGTTCCACAGCAGTACTGGCAAAATATTCTGTGGACAGATGAAACCAAAGTTGAGTTTGGAAGAAACACACAACACTATGTGTGGAGAAAGAGGCACAGCACACCAACATCAAAACCTCATCCCAACTGTGAAGTATGGTGGTGGGGGCATCATGGTTTGGGGCTGCTTTGCTGCGTCAGGGCCTGGACAGATTGCTATCATCGAAGGAAAAATGAATTTCCAAGTTTATCAAGACATTTTGCAGGAGAACTTAAGGTCATCTGTCCACCAGCTGAAGCTCAACAGAAGATGGGTGTTGCAACAGAACAAAGACCCAAAGCATAGAAGTAAATCAACAACAGAATGGCTTAAACAGAAGAAAATATGCCTTCTCGAGTGGCTCAGTCAGAGTCCTGACCTCAGCCCGATTAGAGATGCTGTGGCATGACCTCAAGAAAGCGATTCAATACCAGACATCCCAAGAATATTGCTGAACTGAAACCGTTCTGTAAAGAGGAATTGTCATGAATTACTCCTGATCGTTGTGCACGTCTGATCTGCAACTACAGGAAACGTTTGGTTGAAGTTGTTGCTGCCAAAGGAGGTTTAACCAGTTATTAAATCCAAGGGTTCATATACTTTTTCCACCTGCACTGTGAATGTTTATATGGTGTGTTCAATAAAAACATGGTAACATTTAATTCTTTGTGTGTTATTATTTTAAGCAGACTTTGATTGTCTATTCTGACTTAGATGAAGATCAGATCACATTTTATGACCAATTTGTGCAGAAATCCATATCCTTTCTTGCAACTGTATAAAATTTCCACATTTTACTTACATTTTTTTTATAGCGTACCTTTTACTCAACATATTTACCTCCTTGAATTCTGTGACACGTAATCACTATGCGCTATTGGTAGAAACTGTTGGGTCACACATTTCACAGAGCCTACCTTCTGAACTACAGCGGAGCTGAGAGAACGGGCTTCAGGTGGTGGGTCAGTACAGGAATCACTCCTTGCTGGCAGCAAGGTACAATGGGATACATAGTTCTTAGAAATTGAAAGTTAAAAAGCAGAGGAGACACTGCAAAGCATGCAGGGAATCCAGGAAGTCATGGAATTAGATGGCCAGCAGACAGGCAACACAATTTTTTTTTCTTTTTTGTGCAACAATAGCAGCAAATTGGCAATAAAGTGCAGAAAAAACGTATGTGTGCTAACAAATTTGACGTGCAAAAAAACAATTGTGCAAAAAATGACAAAACCCAAAGTGCACATAACAGTTCAGGACTTCCAAACAAAGGAAATGTGCAAAAAGTGCAATGCTGAATCCAAATGTTTAATAATATTTCATCAGATGTAAAGTGCATGTGCCATCATTCAACTAATCTCCAATTTTTGGAGTTTTGGGAGAGGAATGTTGTCCCATTCGTCCCTGATTATATAGGATTCTAACTGCTCAACAGTCCTTGGTTGTCTGTCATATTTTTTTGTTTCAAGATGAGGCAAGATGACCAGGGCTGTGGAGTCGGAATCTAGGGAAATTTTGGGTACCTGGAGTCGGAGTCGGCAAACAATGCACCGACTCCTACTAAATTTAGATTGGAATAAAAAAAAAAAAAGCAAGTTTAAATGTCCCAATTCACAAAAAGTTATAATTAATGACTTCTCTACTGTAAGAATAAAGACCAATGCATGCAGTGCCTCACGTAACCGCAAAACGAACAAGTTAAGTGACCGTGAAGAAGCATGCTTTTCATGTGCTTCACTATATGGCACGCAACGCACAATTAGGAGCTGCAATACTTATACTTTCCAGAGTGTTCGCCAGTATAGTAGTCCCGTGTAATGACCATCCCGTGTAATGGTCATTACACGGGACCCTCTGAGGTGGCGACCGCCCTCCCCGCTGGTCTATGTGGGGGGGTTTTTAGACTCTTCTGATGAAGTGGCGTACAGCCACGAAACTAGTTAAGATGTTGTGATATGACCTTCTACCCACTATGCTTTTCCTCCTCTTGGGGACTACTATACTGGCGATTCGTTGGTCATATATTTTGTGTTGTTTTTTGAACCATGTATCCCCCTTGTGTCGCTATCGACATTTTATATAATAAAATTGTTTTCCATTATCCTTTATCTCTTCTTTTGTACACTACCTACATTTATTACCAGTACCGTGATAGTCCAACAATGGCCCAATTACTCCCCCCATTTGGTTTCGGGGACCCTAGAGCCAAATTTTATATATCTAGATTCTGGATGATGGTACACCCCCTTCAAGTGTTACATTTCCACACCCTCAGAGGTTATATATCTATTAGCTTAAACTTTAAACATGACTATGGGATTCTCCTAGGAAAATCATGTTTTAGAATAAAAAACTTTGTTTTCATTGTGTTTGTCTTTTGCTTAAACTGTGCAATACACTGTTGGCTTCCCAGCCAGTAGTCCTGTGGTAGGTTGCGTTTCTTTCCCTCAAGGAATGTATAAAATACATTCGCATATTAATACAGAGGAGTCGGAGTCGGAAGTACATAAAACTGAGGAGTCGGAGTCGGAACATTTCTCTACCGACTCCACAGCCCTGAAGATGACTATGAAGCCATGGCATTGTCATAGATGCAGTATTCGGTTTAGCATTGTCTTGCTGAAATTCCCAAGGCCTTCCCTGAAAAGGATGTCATCTGGATGGGAGCATATTCTACTCTAAAACCCTTGATCTATCTTTCAGCATTGATGTTGCCTTTCCTGATGTGCAAGCTGCCATTTATGTTGGCTGTCCATTTTTTTTTATTAGTTTTAGATTATCATCACCCGTGTGGTTTGTGCATTAGTATTCTCTTTACAAAATTATTTCAATTCATATGACCACAGAACAGTTTGTCCCTAAACGTCTTTCAGGACAGCACCTGAGAGTGGCTCCTCCTCCTTCACAGCAGGAAACGCCAACTTCCACCAAACATAAAAGGAGGCTTCTTCCCACAGCTTGTCAGTTTTTGTGTTTCCTCCAGCAGGGGAACACCTAGTGGGGAGTTAGAAGCTCTTGGGTACTTCCTGCTCCACCATTAACTTTTTTTCTTCAGAGAGCCATTCCTCTCACACCGCATCCGGAGGTGGCTGATGCATGGGCTTCTCCTCCCTCTTCAGCTCAGGGAGCGCCTGTACTGCTCTAAGGTGTTGTCGCTCTAGGCGAGGCTGGCAGAGGTTTTTTTTTTTTGTACCGACTCATCCGCCCGCGTGGAGTGCACGCCACCGCTATTTTCTGGTGGGCAGAGAGTTTCACCCGGCGGAAGTGAGGTATCTGGCAAGGGGCGGCGCTCATAGAACAGGCATGCAGCGTCGCTACGCCGGAAGAAGTGCAGAGGGAGGGGGAAAGAAAGTTTGGTGCCTATTCCCGGTTCAGGTCCAGCGCAGAGGCGCTAATAGAGACTTGAACCAGCGTTCTAGCCACAGACTGCTGCCACAGCAAGTGAGACAGGCACAGGTAAGGGGTGCATGTATGTACTGCTCTGTTTAGTGTAGGGTCTCTCTCCATTTTTTTTGTCTTCCTCCTGGTGGCCGGGCCTGTCTGGGCACATGGAACTTTTAGTTATTTTTCCTGTGCACCTGTGGTGAGCCTATATGCCGCGTACACACGGTCGTTTTTCGGCATGAAAAAAAATGTAATTTTTCAGCTTTTCTAAAAAACGACGTTTTTCCAACTTCATCATTAAAAACGATGTTGCCCGCACACCATCGTTTTTGAAAAATGATGAACAAAGCGCGGTGACGTACAACACGTACGACTGCACTCTAAAGGGGAAGTTCTATTCGCCTTTGTGCTGCTTTTAGCTGATTCCTTGTTAGTAAAAGACGATTCGCGCTTTTTTGTCTGTTACAGCGTGATGAATGTGCTTACTCCATTATGAATGGTAGTTTTACCAGAACAAACGCTCCCGTCTCATAACTTGCTTCTGGGCATGCACAGGTTTAAATGTCTTTTTTGCCTACACACGATCATTTTTTACAACACGAAAAACGACATTTTGAAAAACGACACGTTTTTCAGAAGCCGATAAACGATGTGAAGCCCACACACGATCATTTTAAATGACGTTTTAAAAAACTTTGTTTTTTTTCATGCCAAAAAATGATCGTGCGTACGCGGCATTAGGATGACTTACTGGGATGTTTGTGTGTTTTTTGTCGTTATGAGAGGTTAGAAGCTCTGACATAGCGGTCAAAAGGAAATGCCCTTCATGTAAAGCAAAGTTACCTGAGGGTTGGAAGAAGACTGTCAAATATGCAATGACTCCCTGGTGAAGGAAGAAGCTTCTTCTGCATGCAGTGATTTAATCTCATCAGTTAAAGCGCTGGATTCTACCATTCCATCTTTTCGCTCTTTTCTTACAGATCCATCCTTGAGTCAGATGTCTACCTCAGGATCCTCTCTGGGCTCACAGTTAATCCAATGGTAGAGGCTGAGGTTGGTCCTCCTACTCAAGAGGGACATTCCGCCACTTATTCCAAAGATGATTCAGAGGAAGAGGAGGAGGAAGGGGCAGAAGATGCGCCCTCAAAATAAAAACTGTCTTTAGAACAAGTAGATGCTCTGCTAAAGGCAGTTTATGCCACATTGGGTTTAGGGGAAAAGAAAAAACAATAATCTCTTCATGACCAGATGTATGTGGTACTTAGTGAGCCAAAAAGTCACACTTTTCCAGTACATTCAGTAATCACTGAGACCAGCTTTTAGCTGGGTAAACCAGCTAAAAGCCCACATTATAGCATATTCACCCAAACAAGAAATCCTTGATTCTTTCTCAACCCTGACAGCGGCTGTAGCCTACATTGCAGATGGGTCTGCAGAATCGATAAGAATGACAGCAAGATCTACAGCCTTAACTAACTCAGCCAGGAGAGCTCTGTGGTCGAAGACCTGACCGGGGGTTTGTAACATCCAAAAGTAAACTATGTGGTATTCTGTTTATGGGAGATCTTTTATTCGGCCCTGATTTCGATTTGGTTCTAAATAGGACAGCTGACAAAGATCTTTCCCCGTAAGAAGAAAATACAACCAACTAAATGGCTTTTTCGACATCAAAGGGCTCAGGAACAAGGCAGCAAGCCCCAGGAGAAAAGAAGAAATAAGTCAGCGCAGAAGGGCAAAGGCAGAGGGGAATGTCCCTGTCCATCCTCCTGCGCCAGCCAACAAAACGCAATGACTCTTCAGTGGGAGGAAGGCTTCAATAATTCCTCACTCGCTGGGCAAGCGTGACAGAAAACCAATAAATTTTAAGCCTGCTGTCCCAGGGATACAAAATAGAGTTTTCGGACCCTCCACCAGAAAGATACTTTGTAACCAACCTACCAAAGGACACAACAAAAGGTCTATGAAGAACCTGTTAAAGGATCTGATGCAACGATTGCTTGTGAGTCAGGTATCTCCAGAGGAATGTCATCAGGTTTTCTATTACCATATCTTTCTGGTAAGGAAGCCATCTGGACATTTCCATCTCATTCTCAACTTAATACAATTAAACAAGTCAGTCCTATACAGTAGATTTCGTATGGGCTCGATCTTTACTGTCAGGAATCTGTTGACCATGGAGTGCTTCATGGCATTGATCGACTTAAGAGATGCATACCTGCATGTTCCTATAGCCTCTCAGTCCACAAAATTCCTCAGGATGGCAGTAAATATGGGGCAGGAGGTGCTGCATCTACAATTCAAAGCCATCCTTTTTGGTCTTTCAGCCACACCACAAATCTTTACAAAGATAATGGTGGAAGCCCTCTCCCCTCTTCGTCTTCAGGGAATTGCAATAATCCCGTATCTGGACAACCTCCTCTTTGCCACTTCCCAGGAAAAATTACAAGAAGACCTGGGCAAGGTCTGCACTCATTTGGAAGCCGTGGGTTGAATCGTGAACCTTCAAAAATGTTTTACTTCAGTCTGGCTCAACAGGTTCAGTTTCTAGGTTACCAAATAAATTCAGTAGAGCAAAGACTCTGCCTTCCGGAAGAGAAGAAAAACAAGGTAAAAGGTAGCAGCTATGCTACAGACAAATCAGGAGGTATCGGTCAGAAAGGTTATGTCAGCCCTGGGAACCTTAACCTCAACGATGCCAGCCATTCAATGGGTGAGGCTCCATTTCAGGCCACTCCAGAGTTTCCTCTTAAGGGTATGGGACCACAGTCCTAAAACCTTGGGCACAAAAGTAGAGATCCCCACCAGGGTCAAGAGGACCCTTTGGTGGTGAAGAAATCAGTAAATTTTGTCAAAAGTCTTACAATGGTCTTTCCCAACCAAAAGAAGAATGACAACAGATGCTAGCAGGTGGAGATGGGGGCCCACTGGGATCAGAATATAGCACAAGGAGTTTGGTCCAGAAAAGTCCTCAAACTGGAGGGAGTTAAAGGCAGTCGACTTGGCATTGGCTGCCTTCTCTCAAAACCTCCAGGGGTCCCATGTGCAGATTTTATCAGACAGCGCCACTACTGTAGCATATCTGAACAAACGGGGGCACAAGAAGCAAGGCTCTTCAGTTGCTGTCAACAGAAAACCTGGAGTGGGCGGAGAATAATTTCCTTTCCTAGCCATCTCAAAACAAAACAAAGTGGCAGACTTTTTGGGTAGGCAAAGAATTCAGGAAGCAGAGTGGAGCTTGAATCCCAAAGTTTTTTTTTTTTCATTGATCACAGAGACGTGGGGACGTCCACAGGTGAACCTGTTTGCATCAAACGAAAATGCACAGCTCCCTCAGTTCTTTTCTCATCACAAGACAGCTGTTCTCTACATTTAGATGCCTTTGCACATCCTTGGGACTTTCAGCTGGGTTTTGCCTCTCCCCCCCCCTTTTCCAGCTAATTCCTTTGGTAATTAAGGAAAATACATAAAGTGTCGGTAATTCAAACCGTTCTGGCAGCTTCCTCTCAAACAGGATTTACTACTTCAAGGTCCAGTATATTACCTTGATATAGCCAGGCTAAGCCTCACTGCTTGGTATCTGAGAAGCAGCTATTAAGGAACAAACGATTGTCAGAAAGAACCTCTAGTAACCACTTTACTTTCTAGTAGGAAGAAAGTAACTAGAGCTATTTACGCTAATGTTTGGAGAGTCTACAATACAAATCGAACCTTGGAAGATATTGTGTCAGTTTTGGAATTCCTGCAAAGTAGTGCAGACAAAGGTCTTGCAATCGGCACTCTTGGCCTAGGTTTTCACTATTGTGACCTGAAAGTCATGCAATTTTTGCAGTGATTTTGATTAGACTTAAAACATTGCCTATGTATTCTTGAGAGTTGCACAGATATGAATGGTACTCATGAGGTTCTTGAAAATCATGGGGTACGACTAGTGGAAACAGAGCCTTAAGGTGCAAGTGGCCACCCTGGCAGTATGCCTAGAGAGACCGATGTATTCAGTATCTTTGGTTGCAAGATTTTTTTAAGGCACTTGCTAGATCCAGACCAGCTCCTGCCAAGTATTTTCCTAGGTAGGATCTGTCAGTAGTTTTGCAAAGGAACCTTTAGGAGATCTAACTCTCAAGATGGTGTTTTTAGTTGTGATTACATCCGCAAGAAGAATCTGTGAACTGCACGCTCTATCTGTAAAATAACCTTTTTTGTTCGTTTACCCAGATAGGATTGTACTAAAAACAGTTCTGGGGGTTTTTGCCGAAAGTAGCGTCAATACATAACCGGTCGCAGGAGATTATCCTGCCAACTTTTTTTTCAAACCCTTCAGAGGAAAAGGACAGTCTATTTCACAACTTGGATATGAGAAGAATTCTGTTGCGTTACCTGTAAGTGACAAGTGACTTTAAGTCTTCCAACTCTGTTCTTTTTTTTCTTGGAACATGAAGGGCCACCAGGCATTTTGAAAAACGACACGTTTTTCAGAAGCCGATAAACGATGTGAAGCCCACACACGATCATTTTAAATGACTTTTTAAAAAACTTCGTTTTTTTTCATGCCAAAAAATGATCGTGCGTACGCGGCATTAGGATGACTTACTGGGATGTTTGTGTGTTTTTTGTCGTTATGAGAGGTTAGAAGCTCTGACATAGCGGTCAAAAGGAAATGCCCTTCATGTAAAGCAAAGTTACCTGAGGGTTGGAAGAAGACTGTCAAATATGCAATGACTCCCTGGTGAAGGAAGAAGCTTCTTCTGCATGCAGTGATTTAATCTCGTTAGTTAAAGCGCTGGATTCTACCATTCCATCTTTTCGCTCTTCTCTTACAGATCCATCCTTGAGTCAGATGTCTACCTCAGGATCCTCTCTGGGCTCACAGTTAATCCAATGGTAGAGGCTGAGGTTGGTCCTCCTACTCAAGAGGGACATTCCGCCACTTATTCCAAAGATGATTCAGAGGAAGAGGAGGAGGAAGGGGCAGAAGATGCGCCCTCAAAATAAAAACTGTCTTTAGAACAGTCTAAATCTGTTCTGTCTCTATCTGTAAAATAACCTTTTTTGTTCGTTTACCCAGATTGGATTGTACTAAAAACAGTTCTGGGGGTTTTTGCCAAAAGTAGCATCAATACATAACCGGTCGCAGGAGATTATCCTGCCAACTTTTTTTTCAAACCCTTCAGAGGAAAAGGACAGTCTATTTCACAACTTGGATATGAGAAGAATTCTGTTGCGTTGGTCCAGAGGATCGCCGTTAAGGGGTCAGGAAGGAATTTTTTCCCCCGATCGCTGCAGATTGGCACAGCACGCCTGGGGTTTTTCGCCTTCCTCTGGACCAATCGGGGAGAGAAGACTCAACGAGTGACGGCTCACTTGGACAGTCTTCCACCCATCACGTCCGGCGTCTCGCGGCTCTTCCCGCATCCGCGCCAGACCAGGCCTCATTCGCGGCCGCCGAAATTAGGTAAGACTGACGACAATGTGACTAGCGACAATGGCTAATCTGCGGACTCTATTCGGGGTCTGAGACAATTCGCAACAGCATTACCAGCCGTCACCAAAAAGGCCTTAAAAATAGAGCAACTTTTGAGATTCGATCGACGATCGACCATCAAAAATTTTAACTATTTAACCCAGCTCAAGCACATATCATGTGCTTTGATCAACACAAGATCGGCAGTAAAACACTGATTAGAAATCCACGATTTCTTACTACAAAACGATCTAGACTGCCTCTTTATTACAGAAAGCTGGCTCTCAGACGACTGCAACACCATTCTCGGAGAATTGGTGCCAGAAAACTATCGAATTATAACGGAAAACAGAATAGGGCAAAGAGGAGGAGGCCTGGCGGTGATCCACAAGAATCGCATTACAATCACTAAGCCAGCCCTTCAAAATCCTCTTCCATTCATGGAAACCCTTACTCTTCAACTTCAAACTTCCCCCCAGGAGACTGTTCACATTCTCCTCTGCTATAGGCCACCTGGGCCAAAATCGCAGTTTTTGCCATCATTAACGGAGTTTATATCCACTTATACCCTTAACAGCAAACACCTTTTGCTGCTCGGGGACTTTAATCTGTGGGCCAACTCCGCACAGGATCCCATTGCGGACGCCTGCATTGATCACCTGGAGGGATTAGGGCTACAGCAACTTATATGCGGGCCAACACATGCTTCAGGTCACACACTCGACCTAATTTTCAGACAAAATCTGAAAATAAGCACTTTAGAAAATGAACCATTGCCATGGACAGACCACCATGCAATTAATTTCATAATCTCCAAAATTCCCCCAGTGATAAAAGCACCCAAGCCGGTGACAATACACTGGGCTAGATCTCAGAAGAAGCTCCATTCGGAACTCTTCAAATCTACCTTGGGAAACAGAATCAAAACAATCCATCCACATCAAACAGCCGCAGATACACTGGATGCCATAAACGCAGCCCTGCTACAGTCAGCCGATTTAGTAGCACCGAAACGCAAAGCCTGCATCCGAAAAAGAAAGTCCGGCTGGTTCAACAACCAGCTGTCGCTTCTGAAGCAAGAGCGCAGAAGGGCGGAAGCCGCCTGGAAAAGAAGTCCTGCAGAGGATAACCTCATCATCTACAAGGCAATAACAACACGATATCATAAAGAAATCTTCAAAGCCAAGAAACACCATTTTTCTATGGCGATTAACAGCGCCCTAAACCGCCCCCGCGAACTCTTCAAGATGGTCACCCAGACCATGAATCCAGGATGTCTTGAAGTCCCCAACTCAGACACCCAAGAGTTCTGCAATGAACTATCGGATTTCTTCATCAACAAAATTGAAAGAATCCGGGAAAGCATCATGCAAAACAATACCCCCCTCAACCCCACCGTCAATCAACCACAAAACACCCACAGAAACGCTCTACAATCAACAAAGTTCACTCTGGAACCGATCTCCATCGATACCACAAAAAATATCATTGGTGCTTTGCGGAACAGCACATCGCCCAATAATATCATCCCCACCAAACTGCTGAAGGAATGTGCCGACATCCTGGCACCACCCATCACACAGCTTATAAACCAGTCATTTAAGGAAGGCACAGTGCCATCCCTGTTGAAAGAGGGCACAATCCAGCCCATCTTGAAAAAACCTAACCTGGATCCCAAGGACCCAACTCACCGCCGTCCCATAACAGGCCTAAATGTTCTGTCCAAGATAATGGAGAAAGTAGTGGTACAACAGCTGCAACAGCATCTAGATACCCACAATCTACTGGATCCATTACAATCAGGCTTCCGTCCCGGACATGGGACAGAAACGGCCTTACTCAAAATATGGGACGATGCCCTCGAGGCCGCAGACGAAGGAGAATCTTGTCTCCTGGTTCTGCTGGACCTAAGCGCAGCCTTTGACACGGTAGACCACAAACTGTTACTGATGCGACTAGCCAAGGTAGCAGAAGTCGCAGAAGGTGATTTACCATGGTTTTCTTCCTTTCTTGAAAACCGATCACAAACAGTTAAATTGGGTTGTTTCACGTCGGAAAAGCGCACGGTGTCATGTGGAGTCCCCCAAGGATCCCCCCTGTCACCGGTGCTTTTCAACATCTATCTTCGCCCTCTCTTTGATATTATCAGTAGCCAAGAACTACTCTATCACTCTTATGCAGACGATACGCAACTGTATTTTCGCATCTGCAACAAAAAGGATCATCATCTCAGTTTAGAGAAATGTCTCTCTTTGATAGAAAACTGGATGACTAAGAGTTATCTTAAACTCAACAGTTCAAAAACAGAACTCCTTATGTTTCACGCCAGCCGAAAGAGTCAACTGGCAACAACCTGGACACCCCCGCCCATTCTGGGCCAAATCATCACCCCTAGCTCCAAAGTCAAAAGTCTCGGGGTCATCTTCGACACCTTCATGACAATGGACGCACAAATAGGGTCAGTAGTCAGCGGAGCGCACCATCTGTTGCGCCTACTACGCAGACTTATTCCATTTATCCCCAAAGAAGACGTAGCAGTCGTGGTGGGAACAATCGTGAATTCCAGACTGGACTATGCTAACGCCCTGTACCTCGGACTCCCAAAGTACCAAATCTCCCGTCTGCAAGTCGTTCAGAATACGGCCGCCAGACTGGTGACTGGGAAAAAAAAATGGGAATCAATCTCACCTTCGTTGAGAACCCTTCACTGGCTGCCAGTAAAAGACAGAATTGCATTTAAAGCACTCTGCCTGACACATAAGTGCATCCATGGGAAGGCTCCGCAATATCTTTGCGACAAGATAGAACCTCACAATTCGAATCGCGTTCTGCGATCCACCGACCAAAATCTGGTCAGGGTACCAAAAACCAAATACAAGTCCAAAGGAGAAAGAAGGTTTGCTTTTCAGGGTCCTAGACTATGGAACGCTTTACCAACCAGCATTCGGTTGGAGGAAAACCACCTGACTTTCAGAAGACGGATCAAAACTCTGCTCTTTTAATGTCATGAGACACGAACAACTAGCGCCCAGAAGCGATTCAGTTCGCATGCGCCGCGCTTTATAAGTTTTTCATTCATTCATTCATTCAAGTCTTTCAACTCTGTTCTTTTTTTTCTTGGAACATGAAGGGCCACCAGGCATTGAAGGGGTCAATTGCTAAATGGCTAAAATCAGCTATTTTTGGAAGCTTACTCCCAGATGAGAATGTCTTAGCCTATTGATACGCCGCACAAGTGCTACGAAGCGCCGGCATATCTTCTTTCTGTATTCAGAAAGCTAGATACGCCAGAATTTCCCTAAAATCCGACCGGCGTATGTGTCTTACACCGTCGTATCTTAGGCTGCCGATAGGTGGCGCTTCCGTATATTTACGCGATGAATATGCTAATTAGGTAGATACGCCGATTCTGAAACGTACGTCCGCCCGGCGCATCTTTTTACATCTTTTACGTTAGGCTTTTTCCGGCGTAAAGTTACCCCTGCTATATGAGGGGTATCCTATGTTAAGTATGGACGTCGTTCCCGCGTCGAGTTTTGAAAATTTTAAGTCGTTTGCGTAAGTCGTTCGCGAATAGGGCTGTACGTAAGTTAAGTTCACGTCTAAAGCAATGACGATTTGCGCCGTTCGCAAAATACGTCAAATACGTGGGGTCACAGTGAATTTAGATAAAACACGCCCACATCATCCACATTTGAATTAGGCAGCCTTATGCCGGACCACAGACGTTACGCCGCCGTAACTAAGGGCGCAAGTTCTTTCTGAATACGGAACTTGCGCCCTATTTTCCGGCGACGTAACGTATCTGAGATACGTTACGCCCGGCCTAAAGATACTCCAATGTATCTGAATCCGGGCCTGGGTGTTTTTACAGCTGCTGTTTTTGGCTTCAGATGATTTTTTTCTGCAGCCAATAAACTCCCCAGCATTTTATCCTATGTGTCCATGCACACATAGGCTGTTATCAGCAGTTTTTGGCTGGGGCGTTTTCTGTCTGGAAAAAAACCCCAAACTAGTTGGTTTTGAGAGGAGTTTTTCAGCTGTAAAAGCTCTAACATGGAAAAAAGCTGAAAAACGCTTAAAACCGTGGCTATTCTTATATTTTTGAGCCATAAGCTTCTATGAGAGCAAAACATTTTTTTTACAAACCTCATTTTACAGCTTTCTACAGCTAAATCTACTGCGTTTTTTTTATAACATTCATTGTGCATGAGGCCTTATTGTCAAAGCTTAATTGAGCAAGCTGAAGTTAGAAACTAATTGGCTACCATACACACTATTAGATTTTCTTCAGATTTACCAAAACCATGTAGTGCAAGAGCCTGCCTGATTGCATACAAATTGAAACCCTTATGGCCTGTACACACGATACGAAAATAGGATGGAAAAAATTGTGTGTACAAGGCCTAAAGGTTTTATATGGTTTTGGTAAATCTGAAGACAAAAATCTGCAGAAAATCTAATGGTGTGTATGGGGCTTAAGACGCTCTTTTATACCCAGTCATGTGACTCACCTGTCGTCAATTAACCTAATTAGTTGCAAAATGTTCTTCCAGCTCTTCTTTTTTAGTACCACATACCTACCATACCATATACATTTTTTTCCCCTAAAATTGTACATTTTCTCAGTTTAAATATTTGATATGTTTTCTACTTTCTATTGTGAGTAAACTTTGAGTTTGAGATTTGCAAACAATTGCATTCTGTTTTTATGTAGATTTTACACAGCGTCCCAACTGTTTTGCAATTGGGTTTGTATATGCTAACCCAATCACTAAAATGTTATAAAAGTTTTTACCATGTTAATGTCATTTTGCAAATCGTTTTCAACCTTTTTTAAATCTAAAGCTTTAATTTAGGGCTTATACTTGGCCAAAACCAAGGGACACTATTATGTACTCCTACTCCTGGACCTCTCTGCTGCCTTTAATACAGTTGACCACCCACTCCTCCTCAAAAAACTCCACACCTTTGGTCTCCGTGACCGTACTCTTCGCTGGTTCTCTACCTACTTATCCAACCGCACCTTTACTTACCATTCTACTTCCTCCTCTTTCTTTCTCTGTTGGGGTCCCCAAGGTTCTGTTCTTGAACCCCTCCTATTTTCAATCTACACCTCCTCCCTGGGTCAGCTTATAGCCTCCCACGGCTTCCAATACCATATCTACGCTGACGACACTCAAATCTATTTCTCTGCCCCTCAACTCACCCCTTCATTCTCCTCACGTATCACTAATTTATTATCAGATATATCAGTTTGGATGTCACACCACTTCCTCAAACTCAATCTATCCAAAATCGAACTTATCATTTTTCCTCCCCCATGTGCTTCTTCCCCTGATCTCTCTGTCAAAATTGATGGCACAACCATAAGCCCATCCCCACATGCCAAGGTCCTAGGAGTAGTCCTGGACTCTGAACTCTCCTTCAAGCCCCACGTCCAATCACTGTCCAAATCTTGCCGCTTCAACCTCCGCAATATCTCCAAAATACGCCCCTTTCTAACCAATGACGCAACAAAGCTCTTAATTCACTCTCTGGTCATCTCTCGCCTCGATTACTGCAACTCCCTCCTCATTGGCTTA
The DNA here is from genome assembly GCF_905171775.1 of Rana temporaria. Lineage (NCBI taxonomy): Eukaryota > Metazoa > Chordata > Amphibia > Anura > Ranidae > Rana > Rana temporaria. The sequence continues at coordinate 98,351,859 of NC_053493.1, forward strand.
CCACTGCATACTCTATCCCCCCTTCAGTCCATCATGAATGCTGCTGCCAGACTCATCCACCTTACCAATCGCTCTGTCTTTGCTGCTCCTCCCTGTCAATCCCTCCACTGGCTTCCGCTTGCCCAACGAATTTGATTTAAAATACTAACTACTACCTACAAAGCCATCCACAACTCTGCCCCCAGCTACATCACTGACCTAGTCTCTAAATACCAACCTAATCGTTCTCTTCGTTCTTCTCAAGACCTCCTGCTCTCTCATCACCTCCTCCCATGCTCGTCTCCAGGACTTTTCCAGAGCCTTTCCAAGGCTATGGAACTCCTTACCCCAATCTGTCCGTCTATCCTCTTTCTCTATTAGCTTTTAGAGGATCCCTGAAAACCCTCCTCTTCAGAGAAGCCTATCCTACCCATACCTAACAGCTGTATTTTAATTTTGTCCATCTGATCAACCCCCACATCTACTACCCTTTGTTCCACTTAACCCTTCCTTCTCGACCGTAAGCTCTAACGAGCAGGGCCCTCTGATCCTTCCTGTATTGAATTGTATTGTAACTGTACTCCCTGATGTTGTAATGCGCTGCGCAAACTGTTGACGCTATATAAATCCTGTATAATAATAATAATTTACACTTCCTTTGACTTCAACACACATCAAAGCACCTATCGCTTCAACATGCTTTTTTGATGGTTCAGTGGTGCTTTGATAAAGCTTTGCTGAAGCTTTTTTTATAGCTTTAACCACTTGCCCTTCAGAAGTGACCTGGACATTTTTTGCGATATGGCACTGCGTTACGTTAACTGATGATCGTGCAACGTCATACCCAAATAAAATTTATGTCCCCCCCCCCCATGATTAGAGCTTTCTTTTGGTGGTATTTGAATACCTCTGCGGCAGTATTTCAACACGATAACGGCCCCAAACATGCCTCCAAGACAACCACTGCCTTGCTAAATAAGCTGAAGGTAAAGGTGATGGACTGGCCGAGCATGTCTCCACACCTAAACCCATCATCTGTGGGGCATTCTCAAACGGAAGGTGGAGGAGCGAAAGGTCTTTAACATCCACTAGCTCTGTGATGTCGTCATGGAGGTGTGGAAGAGGACTCGAGTGGCAACCTGTGAAGCTCTGGTGAACTCCATTCTCAAGAGGGTTAAGGCAGTGCTGGAAAATAATGGTGGTCACACAAAATATTGACACTTTGGGCCCAATTTGGACATTTTCACTTAGAGGTGTACTCACTTTTGTTGTCAGCGGTTTAGACATTATTGGCTGTGTGTTGTTATTTTGAGGGGGACAGAACATTTACACTGTTATACAAGCTGTACACTCACTACTTTATTGTAGAAAAGTGTAATTTCTTTAGTGTTGTCACATGAAAAGATCTAATAAAATATTTACAAAAATGTGGGAAGTGTACACACTTTTGTGAGATACTGTAGATCTAAAATATATAAAAAGTCCCAGTGCCAATAAATTAATCCGATGAAAAGGTGCTCACAGTGGCAAAAATGTCAATCGCAGTCCTAAGGTGCAAATCTCATGCAAAGCAGCTTACCAGATGCAAGGATCTCACTCACAGGAGATCTAAATTCGCTTATGATGAAGTGGTACGAAGGAATAATACTCACTTTTACTATGAACGTATTATTGTCCTTAATTCTGATAGCCTACTGTCATTTGACTACAAGTGGTCTACATGGTCATGCATGTTTGTCTGACAGGATCGGTTAGTAAAGTGTAAATGATTCAATCATCTCTATGGTGCACGGAAAATTGTTTGCTTTAATCTCTAACTCATTTTACTTTTCTCCCTACTTTTTTTTTCCCCCTCTTTCCTTTTTGTTTTCCTTTGTTCTCTCTTCGTATTGGTATTGTCGTATATAGTGCTCAAGCACATAAACAATTAAGAGTTTACAATAGTGGGTTCCAAGACTGCAACTGATTATCATCTAATGTGTTTTTTCATTGTCTCACTTCACTTGGTCATTACTATGTGGAACAAATGATGGCAATGCAGTTTGTCTTATATTGTGTTATCTTTCAAAATTGTTCAATAAAAATTATTGTAATATAAATGTTCTTATAGATATACATATATACATGGTGATTAACATTGCCAGTCAGCTCAGAATGCCAACCAACGCATGAGGATCACAGCACAGAAACTCCAATATCATTAATGACCAAATATCCCGGTTAGAAGATAAAAAAATAGTGCAGTAAAATCCTTTCAAATTAAATATTATATAATTGCACTTACAAACTCAGCAATGTTTCAAGCAGTGTTTCAAGCAGTGTATCAAATAGCACGGTCAACTCCGAGCACCGCCATGGGCTATGGCGGTGTGCGTATGCAATGACGTCACAAGATCAGCGCCATCCGGTGCGTTTCCCCTGAAAGGGCATCTTCAGGAATTTTTGGATTGGATCACATTTTGGATATTATTTTTACTTTATTTTTTATTTTATGTATTTTTTTTAGGTAAAATATATTTCTGAAGTTTTTTGTGGCACTGTGATTATTGAGTATTTGATTGCAAATTTAAATGATTTTTAGAGATAAGCGCAGCTGTTTTATTAAAATGTTACAAATGGCTGTGCTGACACATATTACACAGGCATGATCCATAGTCAGGAATAATCTGCAGTAGACACTGGAGAGAGGGTATGTGTAAACAGGAAGTGTCTGAAAGAGGCTGTGTGAGATCAGCAGTACTGAACTACAGATTTACGTTTAGATCTACTTAAGGCTGGGTTCACACTATCGTCGCATGTGGCTCACAGCAAGGGTACGGTGCGTCCCCATTCACTGTTTCAGGTCCAATTTCAGCCTGAATTTTTGGCTGAATTTGGACCTTGAAACAGACTAAAAGATGCACAGGGTTCCTGTGCAAACTCGGCCGGAGCCGCAGCGGTGATATGTGAACCGGCTCCATAAATAGCCAGTCAAAATCTCATGTTATTGTGAATTGGATGCAGAGAACCCACATTCAATTCGCAATAGTGTGAACCCAGCCTTAAGCTGAAGTTTAGGGATTTTTTTTGTTTAAACAGCACCAGGGATGGGCCATGAATGACGTGTGTCCTGTGTACTGTTGGCTGCTTTGTTAAGTTGAAATCCTAGGTCCTCTGCCTCCAGATACCCCTGCAGTTTACGGTGCGCCTATGCTCTATTCATAGAAGCCATACTATCGGTTCCCACAATTAAAGGAGCTGAATGAATGAAGGATGGGAGGATGAAGGGTCCGCCACCACTATTCATAGAATGCTTTTAATTTGGGAACCAAATGAATAGCAAACGGGGGCATAAAGGGCAGGCACAGTCGACACTTGACTAGTGCCTATCACAGCTGCAGCAAGAATATCACTGCTGCGTCAGAATCTGGGAGGCAAAGGACTTTAGATTTCCTAAAAGCTTGCACTTCAACCTACTTAGCTAACCAATAAATGCTATCACCCTAGATCCAGTCTACGTTTGCCAATGGCTAACAGGGTACAACACTGCTTTCCTGTTTGTAATGAAGGAGAGGCGTTCCCAAACACATACTCTCTCTCACATATAAAAGGGTCGATGCATGAACATTCAAGGCTTTGTTCATTGCATATAGCACATGTTAAACACACTTGGCCCGGATTCAGATAGAGATACGTCGTATCTCTGAGTTCCGTCCGTCGTATCTATGCGCCTGATTCATAGAATCAGGTTCCGCATAGATCTCTTTAAGATCCGACAGGTGTAAGTGACTTATACCGTCGGATCTTGGGCTGCAATTCCAGGCTGGCCGCTAGGTGGCGTTTCGTTTTTTGTATGTGACGAATATGCAAATAAGGAGTTCCGCCGATTCAGAAACGAACGCCCGCCCGACGCTTTTTTTTTACGTCGTTTGCGTTCGGCTTTTTCCGGCGGATAGTTACCCCTGCTATATGCGGCGTATCCTATGTTAAGTATGGCCGTCGTTCCCGGGTCGAATTTTTAATTTTTTTACATAATTTGCGTAAGTCGTGGCGAATAAGGATGGACGTAATTTACGTTCACGTCGAAACCAATGACGTCCTAGCGACGTCATTTGGAGCAATGCACGCTGGGAAATTTAGCCGGCGGCGCATGCGCAGTTCGATCGGCGCAGGGACGCGCCTGATTTAAATGTTATACACCCCCTAGCCACGGAATTTGAATTCCGCCGGGGGATTTACGATCCGCCGGCACAACTTTAGAGGCAAGTGCTTTCTGAATACAGCACTTGCCTCAAAAACTTGCGCCAGCGGATCGTAAATCAGATAGGTTACGCGGATCTAAAGATCCGCTAATCTATCTGAATCTAGCCCACTTGAGTTTACCGCAGAAACCAAAATACTTTGTTTTTCTTAAAGTGAAAGTCCAGGCTCTAAGCTTAAAACTGCTCCCACTCCCCTTCTAACGCCTAACTACATTGTGAAAGGAAGATGCTTATACTTACCTATTCTCAGGGCAGTCCGGTCACATGATCAGCTCCCAGACATGGCTTCAGGGGAAAGGAGGGGCAGCCAACAACGATGCCCCATAGTAAGCCTATGGGTGACATAAACCACAGGCATTTTAACCATTGTCAGCAATTCCTCCTCTCCCCTGAGAATAGGTAAGTATTAGCATCTTCCATTTACAGGGTAGTTAGTATAGGAGCTAGAATGTGGGGGGAGCAGTTTTAGGCATAGTTAGAAGCGGGACTTCCACTTTAATGTGCATTGCAGTGTGTTACACAGTATTCATAGTTGCATGCGTTTTCATTTTCACCCTGTGACAAGGTAAATTGACAAGGCTCGGCCGGGTCCTCTTATGTAGCAATCGCTTGGAGTGCAGACAAGGCCAGAGCTCGTCCCAGCTCTAGAAATCTATGCCAGTCATGCCATGATTATGCACTGTGGGCAAAGTGAAATATGTTGGGGGTGTGGCCTGGTTGGAGCGTGGGGTGAGGCTGTCATACACCTTTTTTATGGGGTTTTGCAGAGATGTGCAACATCCTGGACTTCCATTTTCACTCATAGCAGTTGGTGTAAACTAAGCCTATTGGACCCAATGGATCTCAGCTTCTTATTGCATTGAGCCTACATTAATCAGTGCAGCCCAATGCACGTGATGTGAAAGGGCCCTTAGAACTTTGTTTAGAGGGGCTGTATTGGAAGTTTTTTTTTTTTTTTCTCTTTATTAAACTTTTTTTCCCATACAAAAAAAGAAAAAAATCACAATACACATACAAACACATACAAATACGGTCTCAATATATCTCTTCATAAAATCTGATTTCTATTTATAATCCCTTTTCCAGGAGATCCACTACCCTTTAACCTGGACAAACACCCAAACCTACTTTTTTAGTCCAACTAATTAAAAGGGGAGAATACCTCATTCAAAAGAGGCTACAGTGGGGGGGGGGGGGAAGAAGGGGATAACAGAAGAGTACAGGGGGAGGGAGGAGGATGAGAAGAAAGGGGAGAAATACTGAAGGAAGAGAGGCAACAACAACAACAAAAAAGTAAAAAATAGATTTTATTTGAGTGTTATAGATATTATGTATTACTTTAAGAAGGCTTCCCATTCCAAACCTATATGTGTAAAGAAAAAAAAAAGGGTAAAAAAAAAAAAAAATTATTTTAGTGTTATACATATCTTTATGAAGGCTCTTCATTTCCATCCTCCTTGTGTGGAGAAAATAAATGTAGGTGTTGTAAATGATTAAATATTATTTTACAAAGATATCCTACTTATATAAACAGGGTGGAAAGTTTATTTTAATATTATACTTGTATATTTATCTTTATGATATCTTCTCATATCAAGCCTATTTGTGGAAAAAGATGTAGAAAAGAGAGAAAAAAAAGACGTAAAGGGGAAAAAATGTATTTTAGTGTGATACATATCTTTATGAAGGCTTCTTATGTCAAGCCTACTAGTGTAAAAAAGTTAGTAAATAATTAAGTGCTGATTTGCAAAGACTTCCCTTTCCGATCCTATTTATACAGGGAAAGTGAAAGGGAGAGGTTTATTTTAATGTTATACTTATATAATTGGCTTTACGAAAGCTCCTCATTTCAAGACTATTTGTGTTAAAAGAAAAAAAAGGGGGGCGGGGGGACATAAGCCCATCCCTCACCCCCTCACACACATACCCCCCAAAGTGTTCATAGTGTAAATGTGAAATTATAATTACTAGAGAAAGAAGAAAGAGGGAAAGAAAGGTAAAAGAGAAAAATAAATAAAAAAAAAAAGGGGGGGGGGAGATCAGAAAAAAGGAGACAAGCCCCAAAAGGAGATGAAGGGAATAATCCCTACGCCCCCCCCTCCCTGACCATCCCTCATCCCCCACCCCCCTAATGTATGCCACAGATTCACTGAATTCTCTCTATCCCCTCCAAATCTCATCATGTCTTGGTCTACATTCATCGTGAATTGACAACAACTCCTCCATCCCCCTGACTCTATTCATCTCTCTTAACCATTCTCCCACTGATGGGGCTTTTCTTTCCTTCCAATTCCTTGGTATTAACGCTTTGGCTCCATTCAGTAGGTATGGGACCAGGGAATTTCTATACTTTTTCCTTGTCATCTCCGTAGTATGAAACCGGCAGTGCCAGGGATCTTGTCTCACCTCTAATCCACTTATCTTCTTTACCATACTTAATACCTTTCTCCAGTATACTTGTATCCGGGGGCAGTGCCACCATATGTGGGCATGTGTTCCCTCCATCCCACACTCTCTCCAACATAGGGGGGATACCTCACTATTTATTCTATGTAACTTTGTTGGGACGTAGTACCACTAAGTAAGAAGCTTATAGTTCATCTCTTTTACTTTTGCATCTATTGATGTAGAATGGACAAAGTCTAAGACTTGCTTCTTCTTATTCTCAGATATAGTTTGATTTAGCTTTACTTCCCAACTTTCCAATAGTTTCAATTTGTCTAGTCCATTCGTGGGTATCAATACCTTATATATATTTGATATCCCCTGTCCTCCCATATCTCCATGGGCTATGAGGTTTTTCCCATGGATTCAGCTCATCCATAGCTCGCAGGGGTTTCGGAAGTGTACTTACAAAATGTTGGACCTGTCTATAACGGACTATTATAGGGCCATTTTTTTATTTTTACATATTCTATCCCATATTCTAAAGGTTTCTTTTGTTATTGATGGAACCTCTTGGGAGAAACCTCTATATTGCTTTGGAACCCAAATTCTCTTTCCCAATTCCTTTTTGCTTAAGTTTTCTTCTACCTTCACCCACTTATTTTTTTGGTCCTCCTCCTGGCACCAATCAGTTATCTTCTTTAGATTGGCTGCCTCATGTATTGGAAGTTTGAATCGGACACCTAATGCCCTGTACACACGACCGTTTTTTCTGTCAGAATAAACTTGGATGGTTTTTCCGACGGAATTCCGCTTAAGCTGTCTTGCATACACACGGTCACACCAAATTCCGACCAACAAGAATGCGGTGAAGCACAACACTACGACGAGCTGAGAAAAATTTAGTTTAACGTTTCCGAGCATGCGTAGACTTGATTCTGAGCATGCAGGGTTTTTAGTGCGTCGGAATTCCATACAGAAAAACTGATTTTCCGATAGAGAACATGTTAGATAGAGAAAATTCCTATCGGAAAATCAGTTTTTCTGTATGGAATTCTGACGCACTAAAAACCACGCATGCTCAGAATTAAGTCGACGCATGCTCGGAAGCTTTACATTTTTATCGGCTTGTCGTAGTGTTGTACCTCACCACATTCTTGACAGTCGGAATTTCCGATGGAAAGCTTTTCATCGGATATTCTGACCGTGTGTATGCCCAATCAGACTTAGATAGAGAACATGTTAGATAGGAATTTTCTCTATCTAAGTCCGTCGGAATTTCGGATAGAAAAAGGCCGATTGGGCATACACACGGTCAGAATATCCAATGAAAAGCTTTCCATCGGAAATTCCAACCGTGTGTACAGGGCATAACACACAGAGGTCAATTTACTAAAGGAGAGAATGTTCACTCAAAAGTCATGATTCACTTAAATTATCCATTCAATTACCTGCCACTCAGCTGTAAGTTAACATGGCCAGCAGCCATGCTAGTACATGCTGCCATGGTCACTGTGCAGCAACATTTATAGAACATTTTGTGAGACAGGCATTTAAATGCACCCCAAATGCAAGCCAATCTCTTGACTTTTGTTTGCAGCATTCAAAATAGTCCGGACGCAAAGAAAAACAAAAAAAACAGGCATTCAGGAGGTGGCAGTATCAGATCTCTTTTCAGAGAGTGTCACTCGTGTACACTCCTTAGTAAATTAATCAACTAACATAAATTAAAACCACGCTGCTATATATGTACATGAATTAATATAATTGTGCAAATATAAAATAAGACAGTGCATTAGTTTGAGTCCACTTATATTGCCACTGAACAGACTGACGTGAACTGTGTTAAGTTTTTAAGCTCTTAAAACGGTAAGTAGAAAGTGCTCCACTCCAAACATGCTCCAAATATCCCCCCATGGATAGACACTCATCAGATAATATTGATGCACCATTGCTAGTTAGGTCACTATGTGCCTTTGGGGTAGTCTCCTCAGATAAGTACCACCGACCACACTGGGGATAGCCTTTTCCTCTTGTCAGACACCTCCGCTCCAGAACGCTTGTAACATAAAACTAGTTTTTAGGCCCCTTTCACACTGGGGCGTTTTTCGAGTGTTATTCAATCGTTTTTCAAGTGTTATTCGAGCGAAGCCTCATCTGCAATCCCAATGTGCTGGTAAAGAACTGCTAAGACCCTAAAGTTTTTACAGGGCCTCATTGTGAAAGGGTAAGGCGTTTTTACAGCACTTTCAATTCATTTCAATGGAAAGGGCCATTTTTGGATATATTTTTTTAGCGCTCAAAAGCTGCTCCAAAGATGCTGCTTGCAGGACTTTTCTCAACTCCCCGCCAGTGCAACGCCTCAGTGTGAAAGGGTAAGGCATTTTTACAGCACTTTCAATGAATTTCAATGGAGAGGGGCGATTTTGGAGCGTTTTTTTCAGCACCCAAAAGCTGCTCCGAAGATGCTGCTTGCAGGACTCAGTGTGAAAGGGTCCATTGAGATGCATGGAGAGCATTTTATGAGCGTTTTAATAGCGCTATTTTTAACGCTAAAACGCTGTAAAAATGCTTCAGTGTGAAAGGGGACTTATTGTAAAAACAAAATGCAGCCATTGCACTCACTTGCTCAGGTGCCTAAATAAACTGGCACTTGATAAATACAGTATGAGATAGGGCAAGATGGCTGCAACTGCTCTGGATTCTGGAAGGCGGAATGCATTCCACCAATCGGATGTAGCGTCACCGGCATGTAAACCATGCCTCAACGTGTTTTGTCCTGTTGGACGTCTTCAGAAAGCCTTAGAAAATCAGACACAGCACAGACTTCAGGAAGCAGACTCGCCCATCTCCCATGTAAAGAACCCTTTAGAATCTGACAGGATTGGATTATAAAGGACAGGTGAAGATTTGGGGAGGGGGAGATTGCTACTGAATATACAACATGGCTGCCTAGACATTGGTTGTAATATGTACCCATATTCAGTATGGCAGGCATGGGGATTTGTTTAACTGACGTCTTATAAGGTGTATCTATCACCTAAACTGTGTATATTTTTTTCCATTTTGTTTCTTTTAATGAGCGTGTATGCCAGTCACACTTATCACCTTTAAAACCACAAGGAAAAAAAATAATGAGGCACTTGTACTTGTTCTCAGTCAGAGGCAGTTTATTTTTACTTTGATTTACATTTATAAGCAGCTTTGACAGGAGTTCTTGATTCATTAATTTGCCTTCAGTTTGAAAACATAAAACCCCTGTCACCTTCAAACTGAATGTACTCTGTCCCCAACAAAACATATGAAAATATAATTTAAACACACTTTTCACAGACACAGTACAATACATTCACTATACACAATGTAACAAAATAGTCCCATCCTTACCTGTTTAATAATACTGTCACACTGAGTAGGTAAATAGAAACTGGAATTTCAGTTTTATAGCTGAAAAGAATTTACATGCAACAATGATATTATTTTACAACTGTTTAGCTATTGAGCAAACATCCTGCCTGGAATATAAAGTATGTTGCCAAAAAAGATACATAGATTGTTCTTTTCCTTGCAGGGCTGCCAACATTGCAGCAGATAGCAAATAGCCAAATAGGGTTTGCTGAATGCCCTGGTTCATCCCCATGTCTGGATCAGCCAAGACAAGTGAAAAGTACCATACAATGATTCCGATCCAACAGAAACAATAGTCTGTTTATGAGCAAATCTTACAGAACCATAACGGCAGCAGTTATTGCTACTGTAATATCTCAATTTTCTGCAGTGAATGTAACATCATTTATCAGAGGAGGAGGAGGAGGAACTAGATTTTATTTCCTACATTGTATTTGTTTTACCACCGACTTAATATACCTTGTTGGCATTTTCCGAGTTCTTCACCCTGCGGTAAACTTGTCACAGCTGCCTGGAAAACGTTTTAAACTTTTTTTTTCGGCAACTGAAAGAAATATTTTTATGGTTTTGTGATTGTTCAGATCAGTTGCCATACAACTGAGGCTGCCTAACAAGGAGGCATTCTGGCACTTACATTGTGGAAACTTTTTAAGGGACAACAAGGAGTGTTTTAAGAGACAATATCCATTGGCATAGTGAAAGAGTTTTTTTAGTGGAGATGTTTATTATAAAAATAAAGGTTTACAGAGTTAGCCCTGGTTCACACCAAAAATCGCACTACTTTAGTGAGATGTCAAAGCCGCAGTTCAGTGCGATTTTATTGTGGCTTGTGACTTTGTTTAACAGAAGTCAATGCAAGTTGAAACTAAGAAGAAAATCACAGAAAAGTAGTGCAGGAACTTTTTTCAGAGTCACAACGATTCAAACCATCCCATTGCCGCAAATAGGGTGCGGCTTGTCATGCGATTTTGATCTGTCAGATTACAAGACAAATCGCATTGGTGTAAACCTGGGCTTAAAGCTTATTTTAATATTCTGTTTGCTTGCTAATTTTAAAATATTCAGCATTTAATGAATGTAGTTTGGGGCCCAAGCTCTTTTGGCCCTACTTCTCCTATAGGTCAGTGGAGTGCACCCCTGTGACCTGTTTTCAGCTAACAGCAGGCTAAAGTCCACCGTCGGCTGACATCACTGAGCCGGTCCAGGCTCTGGATCAATCCCAACTCTAATGTCGGGATTCACCCAGATGCCTGGACTGGCAGTTGGCTCAGCCTTTTTCTGCCCCTCCACAGCCCAGTGCTCCAGTGAGCACAGAGCCGGTGACTGAGAGTCACTACTCTCTGAAGACCGAGAACTGAGCAATTTGCTGTCTTTGATCGCTTGGTTCTTGGTCTTGGAGGCGATGGAGTACAGATGCAGCATCAGATTGATCTAGGTGAGTATGAATTTTTATTTATTTCAATTCCCATACTTCTATTTTAAAATGGCGATCTTCATTTCTGTTCTACCTGCAAAATACATCTTTATAGGAAACATCGCTAGACCGTGGATACACCAACCACCATTTATAATGGTGCTTGGTGCAGCCTCTCTGTGAACTCTGTAAAGTACAGTTAGGGCTCGTTCACACATGTGGCTATTGTTTCTGCCCCTCTGAAAAGCGATTTCTGGTGAATTTGACAAGCAGTGAGGTGTTGATATGTTGCCTCCCCACCACCTGTTTTAACCCTCAAACTGTGGACCCACCTTTGCTAACAGCTACTGGTCAGTTGCGGTTACTTGAATCCAAAGTTGACCTGGCTGTGCAGTTTTCCATAGTATGACTTTATCGTGCCTGCACTGATTGGTCTAGCCATACATGTATAGATTTCTCTTGTGCAGTCTGCTTAGTTGCTGATCATATAAGCAACGCTTTGAAGCTCAAAGAACTAGTAAATTCCCAAAATGTTGTGATTTCCCAATCTAAGGGGACAGACCTTCTCAATATTTTAGCATTTGTTACAGTTCACCAGCAGGAAGATTAGAAATGACTGCTGGTCTCCTATTACACAAGCAAGGCATGATCCAGACAAGTTAATGTAAGACAGGTGATTTCTACCTGCGGCACGCAGCACTTGGCTCTCAACATATGGTTTGTTGGTTCACCAAGGTGACCTGTAAGGCTAAACAGACAACTCAGTCTGGAATGAAATGACCATTACAATGAAATCAAAAGAAAAGTACAGTTACAAAAAAATAAAAAAAAATAATGGTTTAAAAAATCCACTATAAACATCAAAGGAGAGTCACTATAATTCCCATCCCACAGCCGTGCCTCCTTTCAATGTGGAGAATGTAAGGGTGCAATAATCACAATTATTGGCATTGCAGAAAGCATGAGCTTTGTTGGCAATCAAGAACTACAAAGTGCTTTTAATGTCTCCATGTTAAAATGGAGGATTTTCACAATTTAGACAAAAAAGAAAAAGAAAAACATGGAATTAACACTACAGGCAGCATTGCATGTTTGTGAAAACAAAGGCAAAACCCGGGATTGACAAATAATTTAATGTTCCTGAGAATAATGCAAATGTATTTTTGAGGCTTGCCTAAATAGCTTAAAAAAGTGTGTTGGGAGTGACACTGATGTGTGTGCAGGAAAAGGGGGATATTTACTAAAGCAAACTGCAAACATCATAAAATAGATGCTTGGAAATTCTATAGTTTTTCTTTACCAGTTAACCGCAGCAAATGTGACACAAATCCAAAGCGTTGTGCCTGGGAATTATCAGTAAAGACTGGCAAACTTACTCTCATACCTACTTTAATTTCAGGGAAATGTTTTGAACCTGCAGCATAAAAGTTCTCCTCTTTATAAAAGGAAATATATAGATTGCTGAAACTTGGAAATAATCAGACGCTGCAATATGAAGTTTGCTGAGGCTGAAATCTATTTTTACAAAAACTTCTGGGTGGGTTTCCCCAAGTTGCTCCACAAACAGTAAAAATAAAGGGTTTGTACATTGAAATGCAGGCCCAGCTGCTCTTAGACAAAAATGCCTCTAGAAGGCGCCATACTGTTTACAGCATGGAGATTAGTACCGCTAACACAAAGCTTCCTGTCGCTTGCATAGTACAATCATGCGACCAGCACATGACCCCCAGCATTTTGGGATCGCACACAGGACGAAAGTTGCAAAAAGTTGTCCAGACTGTACCAAGCATTTCCATCGTTTACACAGGTCTAGGCATGTATATAGACACACCTCTTTTGGGTCGAAAATATCACTTTTGCAAATCATAAGACTCTACTGAACATGTAAAAAAGCTACACATAATTCACTCTCAAATATATAAAATGTTTTTGTAGTGTTCTAGCAGTAATCGAGTAACAGTCATTCAAACCGTAGCATAGAAATATAAACGTAAGCAGATGTCCTGCTTAAAACATATATTCAGCCCTAGTAATCAGTCATTAATATATAAATATAACTTGACTTCCATCATGCAGATCTAACAGAGAAAGAGCCTGTGTCGCCTGGCATCTGTTCACATCAAATGGGGTTTGGAAGGCCATACAAGTCTATAGGAAAGCAAAACCCCCTTGAAGTCAACTGCAAGTCAAATGCATCTTAAACTGATGTTTAACTGATGCCATTGACACAAGCCAAAGGCCTATCAACACAGGCACAAACTTTAGTATGGTTGGTGCTGACTGCTGCTATTTGTGCTCTAATGCAATTTCCTTTTACAGGTTTTTCCAACCACACTTGGTTGGCTATTCTCACGTGCAGTACTTCATAATCAACTGACACTTGATTGGCCATTCTCATAGACAGTACTGCAGTATCTACTGACACTTGGTTGGCCATTCTCGTAGACAGTACTGCAGTATCTACAGACACTTGGTTGGCCATTCTCGTAGACAGTACTGCAATATCTACTCACACTTGGTTGAGCATTCGCGTAGACAGTACTGCAGTATCTATTGATACTTGGTTGACCATTCGCATAGACAATACTGCAGTATCTGACACTTGGTTGGCCATTCTTGTAGATAGTACTGCAATATCTGCTGAAACTTAGTTGGCTATTCTTGCAGGCAGTACTGCATAATCAACTGACACTTGGTTGGCCATTCTTGAAGACAGTATTGCAATATCTACTTAAACTTGGTTTCCTGTTCTTGCAGGCAGTAATGCATTATCTACTGTCAGTTGGTTGGCCTTTCCCATAGACAGTACTGCTATATCTACTAAAACTTGGTTGAGTGTTCTTGCAGGCAGTGCTTAATATTTTCTGACACATGGCTGGTCATTCTCACAAGCAGTACAGCAATATCTACTGACACTTGTTTGGCTGTTCTCACAGTGAGTACTGCCATATCTACTGACACTTGGTTGGCCATTCCAGCAAGCAGCACTGCAATATCTCCTGCCACTTGGTTGTCTATTCTTGAAGGCAGTCCTGCAATATCTACTGACACTTGGTTGGCCATTCTTTGCAGGCAGAACTGCAATATCTACTGACGCTTGGCTGGCCATTCTTGCAGGCAGTACTGCAATATCTGCTAATACTTGGTTGGTTGTTCTCGCAGGCAGTACTGCAACCTCTACTGACACTTGGTTGGCCATTCCAGCATGCAGTACTGCAATATCTGCTGACACTTGGTTGGCTGTTTTTGCAGGCAGTACTGCCATATCGACTGACACTTGGTTGGCCATTCCAGCAGGCAGTACTGCAATATCTCCTGACACTTGGTTGGCTGTTCTCGCAGGCAGTACTGCAATATCTCCTGACACTTGGTTGGCTGTTCTCGCAGGCAGTACTGCCATATCTCCTGACACTTGGTTGGCTGTTCTCGCAGGCAGTACTGCCATATCTCCTGACACTTGGTTGGCTGTTCTCGCAGGCAGTACTGCCATATCTCCTGACACTTGGTTGGCTGTTCTCGCAGGCAGTACTGCCATATCTCCTGACACTTGGTTGGCTGTTCTCGCAGGCAGTACTGTCATATCTGCTCACACTTGGTTGGCTGTTCTCGCAGGCAGTACTGCCATATCTGCTGACACTTAGTTGGCCTTTCTCTCAGGCAGTGCTGCAATACTTAGCTGTTCTGACAAGATTTCCAAATGTTTTGAGGCAGGCATGGTGAGAATTCCATTGTTTCTCAAACCTGCAATGCTGCTTGAAATTATAAACTTGCTCAGTGATGACTAAAATAGTAATTTACCAATAGGAGTACGTTTTACGCTACCTCGGTAGACTCTGTTTACTTAAATTCGGCCTATTACAAAGTAAACACATGATCACTGACATGAAGTAAAGCTCATGCCCTTTGGTAATTCACTCAATAACCTTAACAGACATTTTAGCTACCTGGTCCACAAAATAAATTTGGCTACAAATGACAGTTTCAGTCTTATGTGGCGCCTGTAAATGCAGTGTCACCACTGTAACACACTTTCCACCTTCTCTTGCAAGCTGATGACGAAATGTTTGAGAACTTTAAATGGTAACAAAAATAGAATAAGCAAGATAATAGGAAAACAATAGCAAGCACAACCTTTATATGTATGTTATTTAAGTATGAAAATATTTTTTACTATATGTTAAACATTCTTATTTATATTTCCATTACCTATGCAACCGATACCAAATATACTGAGTTTAACAAGTAAGGCAGGTTAACAAGTCTGAAGTGGTGAGAATTTGGTATTGAAATGCACATTGTGTACCTGTCAGATAATGGCAGGATTCAAATGGTAAAAGCCACAATAAGACCCACATGGCAGATTTCCCATCAGCTTTTCAGGTTCAGCGATCCATACAAAGTTGTACAGTATGTGTGTCTATGGACTTTATTACCCAGAATTCTTAATTTTCAATCTCAGGGATCTTTCTTTTACCCGGTACAGTAAGGGGAAAAAGTATTTGATTTCTTTCTGATTTTGTATGTTTGTCCAAAGAAATGATCAGTCTATAATTTTGTTATTCTTTCTCTCACTGGTGAAATGAACCTATCATGCTTTAAACAACAGTATGGCCTTTACCTGACTACTTCATAGATCTCTCTAAGGACTGAACCATATTGATACAGTTTAAAGAGGACCAGAGTATTTGTATGGAGTAGCAGTAGCAGATTTCACCAGGAATTTAAATCCCTTCCTGTCCAGCTGCTATAGCCCGGGAATTCATAATATATTTATTGTGTATTATTGCAAGACAGGGTTGCCCTGGTCTTTAGGGATTTGATCTTTAGGGACTACTAACAGTGCAGGTTTTCCAATTTCCTTTACAAAGTCACTGGTAAAATAATACCGAAAACCTGTGCTCTTACTGGGAACTATGGAAACCGTGAAATGGTAGCAGTCTTTGGGGATACATTTATATAATGATGTCTGGCATTATTCATTAAGAGTAGCAGTTATTTTGGAACTCTGAGTAATGTCTGTCCAGATAACAGATCCCACATTTTACACTTACATATATTACACATACTAGGGAGGGGTTGCAGTCTAGCTGGTAATAGACTATGGTGTAGCATCTACATATGGTGCAAGTTACCCTCTGTGTCAGGAATGACTTGCTTGTGCTCTGAGATGGCTGTTCTTCAAACAGGCCTGTTATATGACTTCATATTTCAGCGATCAGTGCACTTATTAAAAATAATTTTCTGGGATTTTACAGGAAGTATTTATCATATAAGGGTAGGCATGGGAGAATACCCACTGCAGTAGAAACGCCAATCTACAACTGGTTGGTCTGTGGTGACTTATACCCATTGTGACCAGGCCCCTATGTTCGTCTGAGATACCAGACCTGTGATGAAGAAACCTAGCAGACTCCTACATCTTCACTAAGTGTGAATGAACAAATCTCACCCGCCAGCTATTTTATTCGGACAGCTGACTCCAGCGGCTGTTACAATACCCAAATAAGTTGGCAAGCAATATGTAATTTAGGTCATTGTTTACGGACCTGTTTAGTCAACCTTTGTCAAGACAGGTTGTGCCAACAGGGTCATCTACAGCTTGAGTTTTGGCCTAATTGAGTATGGACTGGCCAAAATTTGAGCCGTGTACAGTACCTTAAGTCCCCTTTCAC
The DNA here is from genome assembly GCF_905171775.1 of Rana temporaria. NCBI lineage: Eukaryota > Metazoa > Chordata > Amphibia > Anura > Ranidae > Rana > Rana temporaria. The sequence continues at coordinate 98,368,958 of NC_053493.1, forward strand.
ACTGGGGAATTTTTCAGGCGCTTTAACGTTAAAAAAAATGCCTGTAAAGCACCTGAAAGAAGCTGCATCTGCAATCCCAATGTGAAAGCCAGAGTGCTTTCACACTAAATCACCTGAAAAAGCACCCCAGTGTGAAAGGGGTCTTAGCGTTAAAATAGCGCCTGAAAGAAGCCTCATCTGCAATCCCAATGTGAAAGCCCGAGTGCTTTCACACTGAGGCACTGTGCTGGCAGGACGTAAAAAAAAGTCCTGCAAGCAGCTTCTTTGCAGCGCTCTAGGAGCGTTGAATACACTGCTCCTAAAGCGCACTCAGGCTTTCACATTGGGATTGCAGATGAGGCTTCTTTCAGGTGCTTTTTTTAATGCCAAAGTGCCTGAAAAATGCCCCAGTGTGTATTTATCTCTTGCCGCCTATTGCCACAATCCTTTAATTTAGTCTATCAAAAATCAGCATTCAGTCCACTCCACTATAAGATGTTTTCCCAGTGGAAGTCAAGGAGGAAATCCTCTTGCCTCCACTGAGTAGTAAGTGAAGGTGCACTCAGATATGAAGATTGGCAGGCTGTAGCAACAAGTGATCAGTCACATTTGCTAGGCCCCTGTATTCCAAAAGCTTTGGGGGGAGTTCTTCTATAGAGAATAACACTGACTAAGGCCCAGATTCTTTAAGATAATGCTACCAACATAAAAATATGTTGCTAAATAATAACAATATTAACAAGACTAACATATTAATATGTTACTAGCAATCTTATTTTTTTCTGGCTAGCTTCCTATATAAAGCAAGGAGAAGACAAGAAGACAATTTCCCAGGCTCTTATGTAGACAAATATAAAAAAATAGAAATGTAACAAAATGGCCGCAATAATTCTGTTTTCTTTAGAAATGCTAAAATAAGGCAGACACTGACAGAAAACACTGCTAGTCATGTGTATGAAAAGTATGCTAACAAAATGTCTTGATACCTTCAGCAACCAATCAGCTTTAACTTAATTTGAACACCAACCAAGTATTCTTATTGGTTGCTATATTTTGTTTGCCACTTTTCATAGAAAGGACTGTGCGTATTTAGCAATTATTGTCTTTTGGGTCTTATCTATTCTATTTTCTGATGTTGCTCATGCTAGAAAGATGAAATGGAATGTTCCTAATACTACGCTGCCTTTTTCAGTCAAGCGCATTGTAAGTTTTAATTGAAGATAATGGGGCCTGTTCTGTACAGTATGTTATGTACAATTTACTGACACACATATTATCAGTTCTGTATAAGGTATCAAGGTGCCATCTCCAGCCCCCCGAAAATGGGACAATATGCCAGAGCCGTGGGCAGCAGGATTTTAGAATGGTAGCAGACATCATGCTTTATTATATTTTGACATTTTATGTAAGTTATTTATATTAAGGCTCGGTTTCAACGCATCTAATTCACATGTCAGGAGATTGTGACCAGCTCTCAATGGAGCCAGTTCACACATCTCCGGAGCGGCTCTGGTGCGTCTTCTGGTCTGTTATAGGTCTGAATTCAGACAACAATTTGGGCTGAAATCGGACCTGAAACGATGAACAGGCACACACCAGACCTCCGCTGTGAGCCGCTCTGTGTGCTGTGAACCCAACCTTAAGGTGTATAAAGTAATGGCTGGATTATATGCAGCAACAAAGATCTGTGCTCATAAAGGTGCAGCCCTTTAACTAAAACTTGACCCTGGCCACCCAATCTTCTCATAACTCCAATAATTAAATTGAATATTCCTGACTATATGGAAGAAAACTGCAGGGAGCTTTATTTTATTAACTTGGTGTGAAGAGCAATGAAGTGCAGTAACACAGCATCTAGTAAGAAATATTCTTTATTCTCACTACACTGAAGGTCTGGGAAATTAGAAGTAAACCATTTTACATGTACTTGGGCATGTTTATATCCTGTGTACAGGACATTGCTATGGTGGTCCCAATGATCAAATTTCAAATTTAGGCCAACTGAGCTAATTTAAAATAGTAAGGGGCAAAGTAAAAAAAAAAAACAATACAACCAGAATTAATCTTTCACTGACTTAACTACAACTGAAATCTGATTGGTTGTTATGAGTTATTGTACTCTACCATTGCTGTATGCAGTGCCCTAGCAATGTATGCAGTCCTTTGATGATTCTATTAGTGTACAGTATGTAGCCTGATAACGATTCTACTATTGTTTGTGGTCTAAGTAGTCTAATAACGTTTGTATTATTGCATATTAATTTATGTAGTATAATAATAATTTTTGTTACTGAGGCACTGCAATGCATTACTGTTGCTAAACTGCCAATTAATTTCCGTATTTATCGGTGTATAAAACGCACCTAAAATTTAGATTTTAAAGTTTCAGGAAAAAAACTTTCCAAGCCCCCCTGCGTATAACACGCAGGCACAGTTTACCCTCTATTTTCAGGGTAAAAAAGTGAGTGTTATACGCCAATAAATACAGTACATTCTAGATATGACAAACATCTGGTCACCCAGGTTGGTGCATTTTGCTTCTGTATGTAGGAGCATTCCGACATCATATGCTGCCCCCTGCTGATTCTGCCTACTCATACTTGCAGGAGGCAGCCTGGGACCAGATCTGTACCTTGCCTCATGCCATCCTAGAGGGCTCTGCCTATGACAAAGCGCTCACCTGTCCTCATGGTAGGAGCAACTCTAGATGTATACCCAGCCCAAGCTGCTAACTGTTGCTGTGTGCTTAAGCACTTTATTGCACTCTATACAAAGTTATCAAATAAAGATCTTAATATTTCTTAATAATAAATAGTCATTAACTAGATATGGCTGAACCTGAACCCTCCTCCCTCATTATGATTGGCCAGTGTTCCCTAACTTATTAAGCTTCTCCTACTCTCAGAAAAAAAGGTTTGTTTAGTACCAGGATCTCTCTTTACCATTCACACAACACTGCCACACCGAAACATCACAACATACATCCCAATTGAGTTTAATTCTGGGTGGAGGGGCATATGCATTTCCCCAAAAGAATATGATTCTTTATATAATTACTGTAGCACCTTATTAAATTAATGAAAATGGGTCTTGTGACTTATGTGTGCAAAGTACAAAAAGGTAATTTTCCTTAGGAAGTACCTATTGCCCGTACAAAAAGGAGAAGTCATTTTGTAGGTTGGCCAAGAACAAAGCTTGTCAATTCCCCTAGAACTGGAGTCTGTGGAATGAAGCTATATCACTGTGGCTTGAGGCACTTAGTGCTTTAGACCACAGCAATGTCACCTGTTACCAGTGAACTGACTCAATGTGGTCTTGTGCAACACAATGCTTCCTCTACTCTGTATCGGAGATAGGTACACCTTGCAAGACAGGCAACTCCAAACAACTGGAATTCTTTGATTAAAGCATGCGCTGAAACTTAGGTTTCATAGGACTTTTGAGCTCTTCCCCTGAAATACATTGGAAAGCAGAAAAACAAAGAAAAACAGAAAAGGTGGCTATTGTGAACTTCTCATCTGCTGGTGAGGGATTCTTGGCACAGATGTCTTCAGCTTTATTGCTGCATTTTCCTGATAATCTCCGCAGAGACGGGAGGATGAAAATTGATTGTGTGGTGACGGAGACCCTGAGCTGTCTTGTAACTCTTCCCGCAGCGGCATTTGAAGGGTTTGCGCACTCGTATTTGTGTTCGGTGGCCGTTCTTGGCATGGTACTTAATACCATTTACATTCTGCATGAGAGAAGAAATCTTGGTTAGATGAAAGCTGGCCATACATTAGTATACTTTTGAAGGTTTGTACAAATATTTGTATGAACATTTGCATGCAATTTCTTATTACATTTGATGACTTGATGAGTGTCGTTTGAAAGTACGGTAATTCAAATATTGGTTTGCTTTTAACATTTGATTTTGGAAGCGATGTCATTTCCTGAACAAAAACACATTCACTGTTAGAAATGAACTTGCTTGAAAAAATGTTTTACACCCTGCTCCTTTAAATTCTCGCAACACTATAGCCTAAAATAAATGTTGATTTGAACCCACTAATACCGGTAATTAAAAAATCAAACGTTCTCAAAATGAAATATTTCAAATGAAATTCTGCTAGTGTATGGCAGGCTTTTTAATCATCATAACTTGACAATTTTACCTACTTAAAGGAAACCTCTGATTATTGTATAACTACAGTCTTGGGCCACTTTTACACCGGCGGACCGATCAGGTCCAACTGTCAGTTTTTCAGGTGGACCCGATCGGACCACCCATTGTTCTCTATGGGGCGGCAGATGTCAGCGAACATGTGTCTGCTGACACTTGCCGGACATCTGATCCGACAAATTCTGCCAAAAACAGACGTATGGCACATTAAGTGGGTTGGATCGGATGACAATCAGATGGAAACGGACATGCAGTCCGTTTCCATCTAACTGCCCCATAGAGAAAAGCAGGCTGTGTTTGCTCAGTATTTCGGAGCGGACACTGAACTGTCATTGGTCTGTTTAGCGAGGATCAGCTAGATGGATCCACTCCATGTGAAAGGGGCCTAAAGCAGAACATGCTGCAATGTCCATGCATAACATTAAAATTTAACTCCTAGCAAATAGAAAAAGATACAAATTAATTAAGTCTGTATTAATTAAACCATCATTTAATTTATTCTTTTAATGCAGCTAGTGTAAGTACCTGAATCTGACTAGTTATCAGCCTCTTGCAAGCTCCCCATACAGCAGAGTTCAGACTGGGGGAGGGAGAAGCAGCACAAGGAGTCAATTAGTTGCAGTCCTTGTGTGCTAACAAAGGGACATGCTGATAGGAGTGAGGAGAGTGACAAGATGAGCTATCAGCCTCCTGCTTCTCCTTTCACTGTCCATTCACAATTTGGAGGTGGGGAGGAGACCTGTATGTATTCATCTGTGTATTAAGTTGTTTGCCAGGAGTTCAGCTTTATGGAGAAATTATAGCAAGTAATAATAGAGAGACTAAGGCCCCATACACACGAGAGGATTTATCCGCGGATACGGTCCAGCGGACCGTATCCGCGGATAAATCCTCTCGAGGATTTCAGCAGATTTCTATGCGATGGCGTGTACACACCATCGCATTGAAATCCGCGCCAAAATCCTCTGGCGATGACGTGTCGCGCCGTCGCCGCGATTATGACGCGGCGACGGGCGCGACGCTGTCATATAAGGAATTCCACGCATGCGTCAAATCATTACGACGCGTGCGGGGAATCCCTTTGGACGGATGGATCCGGTGAGTCTGTACAGACGAGCGGATCCATCCGTGGGATACGATTCCAGCGGATAGATATTCTGTGCATGTCGACAAATATTTATCTGCTGGAATTCGGAAATATCTGCGGATAAATATCCGCCGGAGTGTACACACCATAGAATCTATCCGCTGAAACCCATTCGATGGGATTTATCTGCGGATAGATTCTATGGTGTGTACGGGGCCTCAGACGGGGGGGCATTTATAAAATGAGTGCAGCCTGAAACCCAGGCAATTTTAGAGCTTAGTAAAAACACACTGTCTTGCATAATATTTGCCTTAAAAAAACAATAAAAGTTCAACTGTGCTTTAACAACAAAAACTTAGGACAAAAAATATGTAGAAATTACAGTAAAAAAGTATTAGGCCTCCCCTCTACCATTTCACATAAGCAAAGGTGAGGCATGGCATCATCTTGCTCCTTTGCCTTATTACTGACTGGAGGGAATAAAAATGTGAGGAGCTGCACACAGCAACCAATGAGATGTTGGTTATATTTTACAACATACATGAACAAATCTTACACATGGTCTACTCTCACCATCCCTGTGCCTTATCCTCACACTTTTAAAAATTCCTTATTTGAAGATTTAGTGTAACAGAAATCACTTGGTACAACAGTGACACATTTGATCAAAGCGGAGTTCCACCCAAAAGTGGAACTTCGGCTTAATCCACTCCTCGCCCCCTTACATGCCACATATGGCATGTAATTTTTTTTATGCTTCAGGAGGAGTGGGACATCCTGTCCCACTTCCCCCTTCCGCCGAGGGGCCGCTAAGGCAATACGTCATACCGCCTTTTGGCGGCCCCTCCCTGTAGGCGATCGCCTGGGACACGTGACAGGTCCCAGGCGATCGCCTGTCCAATCAGCGCAGCGCCGCTCATGCATGCGCAGTGAGTGCCTGGCCGTGAAGCCAAAAGCTGTCACGGCCGGGTGCCCACAGTAACAATGAGGACGCTGGCCAGAGAGGGTGGGAGAGGAGCGGAGCTCTGGCCAGGACATCGCTGGAACGTGGAGCAGGTGAGTGCAGGTTTATTAAAAGCCAGCAGCTACACTTTTTGTAGCTGTTGACTTTTAATAAACATTAAAAATGCCTGGAACACCCCTTTAAGCCTAGGTTGACACTGAATGCGGGTTCGAAATTGTTCGAGTTCAGCTGGAGTGCCAAAATTTCCGTCACCTCCGATCGAATGCATTAAGCCCACGTTCACATCGGGCCAATTTGGCATGTCAAATCGCATGTCAAAATGCCCAATGTGAACGTGGGCTAAAGGCATTAGACCGGAGGTAAGGGCAACCTTGGAACTCCAGCTGTGTTGAAACTACAAGTCCCATGAAACACAGAAAGATTATCAGACACAGACATGACTTCCAGAGGCAGAGGCATGATGGGATTTGTAATTAAACCAAAGCTGGAGTGCTGAGGTTGCCTATTTCTGCAATGGACTGTATTAACAGATGTTTATGAACCTTATGCAATAAGCGAGGATCAGTAACACTTTTATTTTCTATTAATTCATTAAAGTGAATCAGAAGATGAGGAAGGTTTTCTCTTTAGTAGAGGTAAGGTGGGAAGGGGTGTTCTTTAACTGACTTACAAAAGGGAAACGTTTAAGAATAAGAGAGAGAACAGGAAAGGAAAAAAAGGGAGTACAAGGTCGGGTGCAGCAGTCGTGTTGTGAAAAGTAGAGTGTGGGGTCTTTTCTATCCCTCCTTTACCCCTCCTCCAATTCTCCTCACCGGGAGCACCAGCTACGTCTCTCACTTGTACACATACTGGGTGAAATGTTTATGAGGTTATTTTAATAAATCAATTATATAAAAAAGCATTAACATTGTAGTTGTCAGAGACATAATTGATCAAGGATGTTTGAAGAAAAACTTCAGAATTTTGCTTGGCTTGTTTGCTGAACTGACAAACACGGCTCTCACGTCTTAAAACACAGATAAAGGTGAACCTGTTCTGTTTGGTTTTTATAAGCTATAAAGAGAGCTAACCTTCAGGTAAACATATCTTCAGATATGCTGACGTGTAGGAACTCCATGATTGTGCTTCATTAAGTTCAGTGTCACGCATAGCCTTGTGTGTAATAGTGGAGGCAGGAAAAGTGAACGTGTTTATTCCAGCAACCATTATCAAGTAACCAATGACAAGAGCAGAAAAATCTAAAGAATCTTATATGTTGTGAAGGGCATAACCTACAATTTCACCTTGTGTTTTATAAACTTTATTCCTGCAAAAGGCACCCTTCACAAATCTCTGTATTCTCCACTATATACATAACATACCGGTCATACTCACCAATAATTATTGCAGTCGCTGTGTGAGGCCTCGTACACACGACCGAGTTTCTCTGCAAAAACCAGCAAGAAGCTTGCTGTTTTTTTTTTTTTTGCCGAGGAAAGCGGTCGTGTGTACACTTTTCGACGAGGAAACCGACGAGGATCTCGTCGGGCCAAAAAGAGAACATGTTCTCTATTTCCTTGACGGCAATGGGAACATTTGGCTCGCCGAGATCCTCCGCGGCTTCACAAGGAACTCGACGAGCAAAACGATGTGTTTTGCCCGTCGAGTTTCTCGGCCGTGTGTACAAGGCCTCAGTAAAGGCCAGGGCGAGTGAGAATAGTAGGGTGGGAGGATAGTAGGTAGGTATTACATATCTCTGTTACCAGAGATAGAATAAGGCAGAATGGGGCCCTTGGCAAGGTAGCAGCTTTGGCCCGCCATTGCAATAAACATATAGAGAAGATGCCATTTCTTTATTGGCATGACCAATCTGTTTACAAGTGTATCCCTCTCATACAGTGGCAAGCAGATGCACAGCTTTGACCAGTTACTTTACCCTTTCTGGTTTATGGCAGGAATAAGACGTTTGTAGCTGGGCCCCCTGGACATGAACCAGGCCCTAGGCTTCTGCTTGGCTAGGCTTTGGAAGACCCAGCTCTGAGCATTACTTGGCCCAAATGCAGCATTTCTCAATGTGTGTCATGGCACTGTAGCTGTATGCATTCAGAGTTACTGACAGCTAATCACAGTAGTACAGAGATTGCGCCCTGATAGGCTGGAAGGCTCCATGTGACTGTTTCTGAGCCCAAGCAGCCATTCAGCTGTGATATCTACTTACTACTGATGTATTGGAAGGTCTCTAATAAAGCAGCAGCTCCAACCCACAAACATGTTATACTTACCTGCTCTGTGCAAAGGTTTTGCTGGTGGTCCTGGTCCCTCCCCCTGTCAAGTGCCCCCCCCCCCCAATAGCAAGTCTCTTGGTATGGGGGCACTCGAGCAGGCTCGCTCCCAAGCCACACTCTGTGTGTCCATTCACACACAGAGCGTGGCTTGGCCCTGCCCCCCACTATATCCTCATTGGCTCACTGGCTGTGATTGACAGCAGCAGGAGCAAATGGTTCCCCCTGCTGTGTGAGCCAATGAGGAGCGAGAGACCCAAGAGAGCCGCTGCTCTTGTGTACATTACTGAGATTGAGGCTCATGTAAGTATAAGGGGGGTGCTGTAGTGGGGGAGATGCATCCAGAAAGTATTTTTACCTTGGTGCATAGTATGCATTAAGGAAAAAAACATTGATCCTTTAGAATCACTTCAGGCATCATTGGCAAGACTACCAGGTAAAACTAAGCCCTGGTTCACACTCTTTCGAATTGGATGCGGGTAACCTCATCCAATTCGCAATAGCAGGAAAATGTGAATGGTTCTCTATATATTTGGTTCATATATTTTCGATGCAGCTCCGGTGCGAGATTGCACAGAAGCCCTGTGCGTCTTTTGGTCCATTTTCGGCACATCCAAGGATTGGTAAGCTGCAATATACTGTAGTACTTTTTTTGCATTTGGTTTAGATACACTTTAAAGTGGAGGTTCCATTACAAAAAAAAAATTAAAAATTAAAAGTCAGCAGCTACTAACACTGGAGCTGCAGACTTTTAATAAGGACACTTACCTGTCCTAGCCGCCAGCGATGTTGGCCCCCACCGAGGCCGATCCTCGATCCTGGCAGCTCCAAGCGCCGCCATCCACAATAAGGGAAACAGGCAGTGAAGCCTTACGGCGCGAGCAGCGCAGCGCTTTGTGAATGGGCCGGCTGCTTTCTGTGACACACACAGATGTATCCATGGGAATGCTCCCCATTATCTATGCAAAAAAATAAAAGCTCATAATCCCAATCGCGTTCTGCGATCTACCGATCAAAATTTACTCCAGATACCGAAAGCCAACTACAAATCCAAAGGAGATAGAAGATTCGCGGTCCAGGGTCCTAGACTATGGAACGCTTTACCAACCAGCATTCGGTTGGAGGAGAACCACTTAGCATTCAGGAGAAAGATCAAAACTCATCTCTTTTGATATCAAAGGAGACAGGAACAACAAGCGCCCAGAGGCGATTTAGTTTGCATGTGCCGCGCTATATAAGTTTTCATTCATTCACACAGTTCCCAGAATGCAGCGCGCCCCATTCACAACAAGACACCGAGTGTAGAAGAAAGGAAGAGAATCCACCGCAGAGGATGAAGAGGCAGATTCGGCACTTCCGCATAGCAACACCTATTTATGGTAAATACAAAATTTATTTATTTTCCTTTTTTTTTTTTTTTTGATTTTTGGTGGAAATTTTTTTTTCAGGTGGAACCTCCACTTTAAGTGCATTTTGCTTTCAACGTACCAAACTGTTACTTTGGGAACTCTGCCCCGTTGTAGTTAAAACTGGGTTGACCAGCTAAATATTCCTCAAGAAAATGTATGGAAATATTTTTTTTTCTTTGTAGAGGGGGTAAACAGTAATTAGAACAGTGGGTTAAAAAATAAAAAAAGACATGGAATTTAACCCTTCCCTAGAAAAAACAAAAACAAAAAACAGCATGATATATTACTTATTGCCTTGACACTGTGATTTTAGCCTAGTTGCCATCTTTTTTGTTGGACTCTAACCAGCAGCAAACACACCAGTTAATGCTATTTGCTTACTTGTTGGTATGCTTTTAGTACAGAATTACACAAAAAAAGTTATATTTGTAAATTGTAAAAACCTTTCTATGAAACGTTAGACACTGACAATCATTAACATGTTTCCCCAACCATTAATCAGATGCTTATTTTTTTATTACACTAACTAAATTAAATTTTGCTTCCCTCTGACACATCCTGTGACTCTAATCTTCTAGACCGCGCATTGAGGAAACGCTTTTATGAATTCTCTGCATAACACATGATGTGTGGACAAGAGAGTTTTTACAACATGAAACAAACAAATAAAAATCATCTTCCACTTATATAAAAAGAACAAAATGTTCTGTTAATGTGACATGATGAGCAGTAAACTCTGCAGATCATAAATACCACCCGCTTGTTAAAGTCCATGCAGCTGCACTGATCATTGAAGACAAATCTATTGCTGTTCTTATCGCCGGTGGCTTCTGCACCGAAGACGGTTATTCAGCAGAAATAAAGATGAGTTTGTAAAGGCAGCTTTCTGCCCATGTAACTGATACCATTAGGATCTCACACCTGAGATCCTAAGATGAGATGAGAATCATCTAGTTGCTGGCGGTGTGAAAAAAATAACTGTTACAAGTTTAATGCAGCTTCTGTTAACTTCCCAAGAAAACAGAACTTAATGCACTAAAAAATAACATATTTGTTGTGTTGTTTTCGATTTTCATCTGCAGCAGGTAAAATAACTTGGAAATTATTTCTGTCAAAATTTTTTGTCCATACAGTCCTAAGATTTGCACAGCCTTGCCAGATTGGTGACCTAACTTTTCTTGACTGCAGTTAAGAATTAGAGCTTGGTCAACCCCCGCCCCCAGCCTGTGATAGGACAGTAAAGAAACAACAGCAGACTGAAGATGTCATCTATCTCTTCTGTCCTCTCAATCATGTTCCTTGTCAGCACATGTGCATAGAGCACACCTGGTTCTTATTGCTTTACAAATCAAACTCGGATACTTACACTAACTGCATTTAAAAATAGCTGCTGAAATAACAAGTACTGGGGGATTTTTTTTTTCTTAGAAGCTATGGGTGAGCAAAGGAGACCTTTTTCCAGCGCTCGGACTATTAATTATATATATATGTATATATATGCATGTAAACATACAATGTAATGATTTTGTAGAGAATACTTAAAGTGGAACATCACTCTGAATCAACGTTGACTATTTTTAACCACTTGACAACCAGCAACGTACCATTATGTCACTGGACAATCCAGTGTTTAGTTAGCCGTTAGGATTTCTTTTATAAGAGAGCCGACCTCTAAAAAAAAATACCAGGATGATGCCTGCGTCTGAAGTCTGCAGGCATCATTCTGGTATAACCTCTATGATGCCTGCAGATGCAGGCATCATCCTGGTATTTTTTTTTAGAGGTCGGCTCTCATATAAAAGAAATTCTAACGGCTAACTAGCCACTGGATTGCTTTTGCAAGCAGCAGGAGGGGACGTTCCCCACCACCTTCCGTGGCTTTCTCTGGCTCTCCAGTCCCACTGAAAGCCTGAATGATCGGCTGGCGCTTCCACTAGCTATAAAAAAAGAGAAAAGAAACTGATCCAATGATCCTAAAAAGCAGCAACTCTGCTGTAAGATATATACAGTCTCAATTAAACAGTTGTAAATAGAGTTGCGATAAACCACAAACATAAATTGTGAATAACTATAAAATAATAAAGAGAGATGAACCAATTAGTGAAAATAAATGTTCCAATATGGAATGACAATCCTTATTACGCAATCAAAATGTGAGAAAGCCCAAATTAGAAAAACACGTCCTTCCAGTGATAGTAACACCATCCAACACCGCAAGTGAAGTGACACCTCCACCATAAGAAATGCACACTTGCCAGCTTGCGTGGACCTCCTATTACGGAAGGTCTATCGCGCTTGTGGCTGATACCCAGCCAAGGCCTTTATGTGGGAAGTTCATATACGGAGGGAATAGCCATATACATATCTCTTTGCAAGAATAAAGAGATATTCTGGCTGGGTATTGGCCACAAGAGTGATAGACCTTCTGTGATAGGAGGTCCATGGAAGCTGGTAAGCATGCATTTCTTATGGTGGAGGTGTCACTTCATTTGCAGTGTTGAATGGTGTTACTATCACTGGATGTGTTTATCTAATTTGGACTTTCTCACGATTTGCGCTATTGGTATAACATCACATTTTGATTGTGTAATAAGGATTGTCATTCCATATTGGAACATTTATTTTCACTAACTGGTTCATCTCTTGTTATTATTTTATAGTTATTCACAATTTATGTTTGTGGTTTAGCGCAACTCTATTTACAACTGCTTCCACTGGCTGATCATAGAGGCAAACAGAGACCGGAATGACTCTGTTCGCCTCTATAATATAGGAAACTATATTATATATCACTTCCAGTTTCTCCATATGTAAACAGTGCCATTTTTAAAAATGAAAAGCATTTGATCACACCGATCTTGGTGTGATCAAATGCTTTTATAGGGCAGAAGATGGATCTGGGTTCTAATAGACCCCAGATCTCTCCATAAAGAGTATCTGTCACTGCCTATTGCTGTCACATGGGATTGTGTGTTCTGCTGTGACCCCTACTGTCCTGCAGATGGCAGGATGTGTTGAGGGTTGGAAGTGTGCCCTGGAAACACCTGAACCTGCATTCAGCTTCGGTCTCTACCCATGCTTGCACAGTTCTTTCTCTCCCGTAGCTCGATGTTCTGCGAGAATAAAAGGGAATGGACTGCACATATATGGGTAGGGAATAATGGCTGAGAGCTCATTCTAGAGCTTCTGGAACCACGCATGCAACGCTAAATGGAGAGCATCTGCAGGATGGAAAGAAGGGGACAATGTGAAGACCCTCTGAAAAAATAAGCTTTCTTTTAGAAAACAGAGCACAGCATGTTAATGCATTGAGGATATTGTAGTGCATTATAGTCACGCAAGTGTTTCTCGGGCTTACCGTTTCCCATGGTTCATCTGAGAAACGATCGTTGTGGCCGGCTACTCCCATGAGCGATCGACTCTATGGCCTTGGAGGACAGGAGCAGTGTCATGACATCACTTCCAGTCCAGGCTGAAAGTAAATTATAATTTTTTTTAAAGCAAGAGATCACATATTTTTTTGATCTTCTGCTTTTAAAGGTAAGGATCTGTCATCCTTATTTCTATTACAAGGGATATTTATATCTCTTGTAAAAGAAACAAAAGGTGATCAAAAAATAAAGATAAATTAAAGGGATTGTAGAAATAAAAAAGAAAATAAATAAGAAAAAATTTGAAGCGCCCCCATCCCTCCGTGCTCGTGCGCAGATGTGAACGTATACGTAAGTTACGCACGCATATGTAAACGATTTTTGCACCACACATGTGAGGTATCGCTACAAATATTAGAACAATAGCAAAAATTCCAGTGCTAGAACTCCTCTGTATCTCTGAACAGGTAACTTGTAAAGGCCTATAAAGGTTTTTAAGTACCGTAGTTTTCCGCCATTCCACGAGCGCGCACAATTTTAAAGTGTGACATTTTAGGTATCCATTTACTCAGTGTAAAATCATCTGTCACATTTTGCAAAAAAATTGGGGAAATATTGTGTTGTTTTATTCATTAAAATGTATTTTTTGTCAAAAATTGCATTTGCAAAACCGCTGCGCAAATACCGCGTGACATAAAGAATTCCTAGGGTCTCTGCTAAAAAAATAGGGATAAAATGTGGGGGTTATAGGTAATTATCTAGCAAAAAATACTGATTTAAACTCGTTAACAAAAGGTGCAGAAAAAGCCTGGTCAGCAAGTGGTTAAGCTGGCCATATACAGTATCTCACAAAAGTGAGTACACCCCTCACATTTTTGTAAATATTTTATTACATCTTTTCATGTGACAACACTGAAGAAACTACACTTTTGTACAATGTAAAGTAGTGAGTGTACAGCTTGTATAACAGTGTAAATTTGCTGTCCTATTAAAACAACTCAACACACAGCTAATAATGTCTAAACCGCTGGAAACAAAAGTGAGTACACCCCTAAGTGAAAATACCCAAATTGGGCCCAAAGTGTAAATATTTTGTGTGGCCACCATTATTTCCCAGCACTGCCTTAACCCTCTTGGGCATGGAGTTCACCAAAGCTTCACAGGTTGACACTGGAGTCCTCTTCCACTCCTCCATGACAACATCACAGAGCTGGTGGATGTTAGAGACCTTGCGCTCCTCCACCTTCCGTTTGAGGATGCCCCACAGATGCTCAATAGGGTTTAGTTCTGAAGACATTCTTGGCCAGTCCATCACCTTTACCCTCAGCTTCTTTGGCAAGGCAAGGTAATGATTAAGCACAAGATGTATGTGTGAAACACGTCTACATGACTTCATGTTGGTGCCATCACTGTGGACAATAAAAGGAAATCGGAATCTCTGGATGTGCAGCCATTTCTTTTCTTCCCTTACAAGTTTCCCACGGAGGCGGGTCGGGGCTGGCACTCCATTTCAGGCTCTCATCATACACCTGGAGCAGTGGTTCTTTTTCCTTTTTTGGCAAGGCAGTGGTCCTCTTGGAGGTTTGTTTGGGGTCGTTATGTTGGAATACTGCCCTGCGGCCCAGTCTCCGAAGGCAGGGGATCATGCTCTGCTTCAGTATGTCACAGTACATGTTGGCATTTATGGTTCCCTCAATGAACTGTAGCTCCCCAGTGCCAGCAGCCCTCATGCAGCCCCAGACCATGGCACTCCTACCACCACGCTTGACTGTAGGCAAGACACACTTGTCGTTGTACTCCTCAACTGGTTGCTGTCACACGCTTGACAGCATCTGAACCAAATAAGTTTATCTTGGTATCATCAGACCACAGGACATAGTTCCAGTAATCCATGTCCTTAGTCTGCTTGTCTTCAGCAAACTGTTTGTGAGCTTTCTTGTGCATCATCTTTAGAAGAGGCTTCCTTCTGGGATGACAGCCATGCAGACCAATTTGATTTAGTGCACAGCATATGGTCTGAGCACTGACAGGCTGACCCCTCACCCCTTCAACCTCTGCAACAATGCTGGCAGCACTCATGCGTCTATTTCCCAAAGACAACCTCTGGATATGATGCTGAGCATGTGCACTCAAGTTCTTTGGTTGACCATGGCAAGGCCTGTTCTGAGTGGAACCTGTCCTGTTAAACCGCTGTATGGTCTTGGCCACCGTGCTGCAGCTTGTTTCAATGTCTTGGCAATCTTCTTATAGCCTAGGCCATCTTTAGGTAGAGCAACAATTATGTTTTTTCAAATACTCAGAGAGTTCTTTGCCATGAGGTGCCATGTTGAACTTCCAGTGACCAGTATGAGAGAGTGAGAGCAAAAATACCACATTTTACACACCTGCTCCCCATTCACACCTGTGACCTTGTAACACTAACGAGTCACATGACACCGGGGAGGAAAAATGGCTAATTGGGCACAATTTGAACATTTTCACTTAGGGGTGTACCCACTTTTGTTTCCAGAGGTTTATACATTTAATGGCTGTGTGTTTAGTTATTTTGAGGGGACAGCAAATGTACACGGTTATACAAGCTGTACACTCGCTACTAAACATTTTAGTAAAGTGTCATTTCTTCAGTGTTGTCACAAGAAAAGATATAATAAAATATTTACAAAAATGTGAGGGGTGTACTCACTTTTGTGAGAAACTGCATAAGTAGTTTTATTTTCCTTTAGCCAGCAGGCTGAATGAAAAAAAATGAATACAATAAATAGTAATAACAAGATAACAACAGCTTTGAAATTGATAAGTAAATTGTTTTTTGAAGTAAGAGTAATTTCTTCTGGGAAGCCACACCTGCAGGAGAGGGGAGAACATGAATTATGGCGGAGGACAAGACTTCGTTCAGCCCTCGTAAAACCTGTACAGCACACAAGCAACAGGCAGGGGGTAAGCAAAGTAAAGCTGGAGCCGGATCTGAGTGAGTAAGAGAAATAAATTCTCTTGCTATAATTAATGGGGACTTGCTACTTCTTTTTCCACTCCGCTAATGTCAACATTTTGTTGTGTGTCTTGGTGGAGCTTGCCAAGGTATGGAGGTATGAGGCGAAGAACGCTGCCAGTCTTGTAAAGGGGTTTTACTGCCTGGCTAAACTGCACTGAGGATGACAAATGATGAATTCAGGCAACAATCATAAAAGATAAAAACACGGCTGACTGTTGCGCGGAAAATATCTCACGACTACATCCTTTTAAAACACTAATGCCGCGTACACACGATCAATTTTGGGCATGTAAAAAACGACGTTTTTCAGCATGTAGAAAAAACTAAGTTTTTTCTAACTTCATCATTAAAACGACATTGCCCACACACCGTCGCTTAAAAAAAATGCTCTAGCAAAGCGCGGTGACGTACAACACGTACAACGGCACTATAAAGGGGAAGTTCCATGCTGATGACGCCACCCTTGGGGCTGCTTTTGCTGATGTTGTGTTAGTAAAAGACGATTCGCGCTTTTCTGTCTGTTACAGCGTGATGAATGTGGTTACTCCATTACGAACGGTAGTTTTACCAGAACGAGCGCTCCCATCTCATGACTTGCTTCTGAGCATGAACGGGTTTTTCACGTCGTTTTAGCCCACACACGATCATTTTTTACAATCCGAAAAACGACATTGTTTAAAACGTTGTTAATAAATACAGCATGTTCGATTTTTTTTTGCGTTTTTCAGAACCCGAAAAATGATGTGAAGCCCACACACGATCATTTTAAATGACATTTTTGAAAAATGACGTTTTTTCCATGCCGAAAAACGATCGTGTGTACGCGGCATGAGCCTTAATCTAACCCTGAAACGTATCCCTTAGCCTCCATTCACACCCACGTTTTTTCCCCGCATTTACGTGCAATGCGCATGGGCATGGGGCATCCTGCATATTATAATGGGCTGCCCTACGTGGGACAAATGTGGCAAATTATCTGATGTAGCTTTTTGCCGTGTTCATTATCGCCCGTTTTTCTCCATTTGTTGTGGCAAAACCTTTATCGACTTGCTGCATTTGGGGTAACATTAACAATGCATGCCAATACAAAAGCGGCACATGTTTTTTTAACACGTTTTGTAAATGTGTGCATTTATGAAAACAGTATATATATATACACACACAAATAATATACACTTTTTTTTTCTCACCAAAGACATGTAGCAGGATACATTTAGGCCTAAATTCATGAAGAAATTAGATTTTTTTTTTATTGGAAATGTTTTATAGCAAAAACTAAAAAATATGGCCCGGATTCACATACAGCGGCGCATATATATGCCGTCGTATCGTATCTCCTTTACGCTACGCCGAAGCAGCGCAGAGAGGCAAGCACTGGATTCACAAAGCCAGTGCTCCCAAAACTGCGCTGGGTTTCCTAGGCGTAAGCCGGCATATGTGGAAGTGAGCAATGCAAATGAGGCGTGACCCCATGCAAATGATGGGCCGAGTGCCAGGCAGATACTTATAACGAACGGCGCATGCGCCGTCCCGTGGACGCATCCCAGTGCGCATGCCCAGAATCACGTCAAAACTACTCCCTAAGATACACCGGATCACTGCCTACGGCGTGAACGTAACCTACGCCTAGTAAACTACATAAAATACGTCGGCTTGTGTTCCCTTGGCATGGATGCTGCTGAGTTACACCTCCTTTATGGGGCATAACTTTGCGCCTGGACATATGACTTTACCCACACTGCATCGGACAGACGTACGTTCGTGAATCGGCGTATCTCCCTCATTTGCATATTTGAATAGAAAATCAATGGGAGCGCCAAATATGCCCACTTTACGCCGGCGTAGGCAAGTTACGTTGGTCGGATGAAGCCTATTTTCAGGCGTATCTTAGTTTCTTTGTCAGGCGCACAGATACGACAGCGCATATTTGCACTTATGCAGCGTATCTCGAGATACGTCGGCGCAAGTGCTTTGTGAATCCGGGCCTATATATCTAAAAAATTTTTTTTCAAACTCGTGTCTTTTTTCCTTTACATAAAAAAAATCCAGATGGCAGGAGCCGAGCCGATGACGTCACCCCACGGCCATCTTGGAAGTAAAGATGGTGAGCCGATATGGGCACAAATTGAGAGCTCGTACTGTTTTATATGGTGTGAGTGTTTTAATCTTGGGGGGTGTGTTAATAAACAAAAGCTCTATGGTTCTGCTTTCTTGTTTTATGTGATCTATACTTAGGGATATCTGTGCAATATGGAGGAGAACGGAGTAATGTGAAGCTGAAGCAAATAATGAAGTAGAAACTGGACTATCTTCCAATTTGCGGAGAGAGTATCACAAGCAATTTATGGCCCATATGTGTGGTCTTAGGAGGTGAGCAGATGGTGTGACCACTGGGTGGAGGCACATTTGACACATAAGGAAGATTGAAGATTGCACATCACGTGTTCACAGCGGTGTTGGTTGTTGCTAGTTATTGAAGATTGAATATACAAGTTGCTGGGACTGGCACTGATTTTGTTTTGTTTATATATATATATATATATATATATATATATATATATATATATATATATATATATATATATATATATATATATATATACACGGTAGTTGCACTACACCACTATTTATATGATGGAGGTATTGTGGAATCACCTATAAGTGTTAGAGCAGCAACTAAAAGTATTTATTGAGCACAGTTATATACATATCACATACAGTATAGGAATTATTTATGATATTTCAAAGTGGTTGCACAGATTGCACTTTAATTTTAAGTATACCACCAAAAGAAAGGTCTATTTGTGTAAAAAAAACAATTCAACTTGCTTACAGTGTAGCATGACTACAATTGTCAGTTAAGCTAGCGCAGTGCCATTGTCCCAACAGTGATTCCCCTTAAAAACGTTTTGTATCATAAACTCGATATTTAGGCCTCCAAGGATTAAATTGGAGCAACTTCGATGGCTCAAACTAAATTCAAATTAAAGATTCGATGCGGCAAATGTGAAAATACGCCGGAGTATCAGTAGATACTCCGGCGTATTTCTTCTGTGAATCTGGCCCTTTGATTTTATCATGATAGCGGATATTTCTGTTGAGGTTTAAATCCCCTGTGGATCACAGCCCATGTTGTTTCAGATACACTTGCTTGCTATGTGTTTATATTAATATCAGCACTGATTATGTTTCTGACATCCTGCAAGTGCTTATCCAAACTGGTCACAACTAATCAAACCTTTCAAGAACGTGCTAGTTGGCTGGGGGAGTGTTATACTGAGGAAGGGACAGTCATTTAATATACACTATTGAATATATGGTACTACAGCGCTACTAATACTAATTAATCAAAGAAAAAGTATAGAAATAAAAAACTAAATAATACCGCTGCAGACACAAAAAGAGTGTACAAAACCAATAATAGTGATAAATTAGGTGTGTTGCGCTGATAATAACTTATTTCTACGTACAAAATTACATAAGAAGAGAGACCCCCTTGTAAACCTTAATACAAAAGGGATCACAAGTGCAAAAAATAGACAATATAATAAATCATCCAGTGAAGTGCCAGTGAAGTGCTAGGAATAAATCCCTATTAAGACCAGCATGCAATCTTCATGGGCAACTGCAGCAAGTCAGTACAACCTCTGTCACATGGAAAAAATAGACACACCACAGTCCAATATTCATGGGATAGTTCCAAGTTTACAGACTTTTCTCCTATGTAACTTTTCACTTCAGGACAGTGCCGCTCATGCAAAAAAGAGAAAAACACAGATATGGTGCAAATAACGTATGAATAAGGAAGAAAACCAATGCAATACAGCGATTGCACTCACGGAAGCCTCGATCACATTAGGCTCTGCTGTAAAGTAGTACGAACGCCGCTCAGTGCTTAGACGATCTCCTCAGGTGGATGGTCGCGTCACTCGGCTCCTCCCCCACGCGTATCGTCACTAGACACGCGACTTATTCATGGGTTGCCATGTGACCATGTCAGCTGCCTTTTTATGCAGACTGACCATGGAGGCAAGAGCGGAGGATAATCTTTCACATCATTGTCGGCTTACTTGTACAGCTTTGACAAAATAATAATGTGAATATCACAAGCTTTTAATATAGACATACAGCATTTAAAACTATTAAAATACTTGAAAGACAATTAATCGATCGCTGATATGAGTATCACAACAATCATTATTGTCTCTAGTGTTTTGCCTCCAGTGGCCAAAACACCAAAAGACAGGCAGATACCCATTTTACTTATAACAATAAAAAACAACTAGGGAAGGAATAGTAATATAGACAAAACCATCACCCCCCTAGTGGGCAATAGTAAATTTACATAAAATTACATAAAATTACATAATAACAGTACATATACTTAAAATATATAAAAATATTTAAAAGGATTAAAATGTATATAATGTATATAATCCGCTACATACCACCAGTAACGATCATTCTAATCTTAATCAATCCCCATATATATATTTGAATAAATTACATTTCATAAACAGACAATAAATTAGTTAATCAGCCCAACAATTAAAAATCTGCAATAAAACAATTGAGGTCAAACTCAATGTTAAGGCCATTAGGGGCCAAAGTGACCATCTCGTGTATCCACCGAGATTCACACTTACTAAGCTCCCTAACTTTATGGCTTCCCCTCCAGTGAGGTATGTACTTTTGAATGGCCCAGAATTTTAACCCTCTTGGGTCTTTATTATGACACTGCTCAAAATGTCTCGAAACATTATGTTCCACACAGCCCTTTTCAATATTCTGTACGTGCTCCCTGATTCGCTTCCACATTGGCCTTTTAGTCCGACCAACGTATTGTAATAAACAGGGGCACTGAAGTACATAGACAACTCCCTCAGTTCTGCATGTTATAAGATCTTTAATTTTATGTTCTTTTTTGGTTACATTCGATGAGAAACTTGAACATTTCTGGCCATTTTGCCCAGTCTTCCTACACGCGAAGCAGCGTTTGCAAGGGAAAAATCCTTTTCCTTGCCAAAAAGTTAGCTTGTCGGCCTTATCTGGTGGGTCTGGGACACTTTTAGCCACCAGGTCTCGTAATGTGGGGGCTCTTCGATATACCACTTTAGGTGCAACAGGTAGTACACTTTGGAGTTGCCTATCGGATTTTAAAATCGGCCAATATTTTTTAAAAATGGATTCAAGTTGTCTGTGTTGCACATTAAAATTCAAGATAATTGGTACTTCTGATTCTGCATTCACAGGCTTCTTTTTGTCTAAGATGAGGTTCTCCCTTGGAATATTTTGGACTTCCTTGATTTTTTCTTGAATAAATTCATCACTATAACCCTTTTGTATGAACTTGGTCCCTATAAGGTTTGCCTGATCCAAAAATGTGCTATTACTTGTACAATTTCTCCTAATCCGAGTCATCTGTCCTTTTGGTATGTTGATCAACCATGGATCGTAATGACAGCTATCTGTTGGGATGTAGCCATTACGATCCACTGGTTTAAAGAACGTTTTCGTACTAAATCTCTGATTTTCCAAAGAGATTTCCAAATCTAGAAACTGGATAGTCTTGTCACTGATCGTGTAAGTGAGTTTTATATTTTTCTCATTCTCATTCAACTTATCAAAAAATTGTTTTAATGAGACTTCATCACCTTTCCATACCACTATACAGTCATCTATAAACCTCTTATATACTACCAAGGATTCCGGTACATCAGCATATATTGCTGTCTCCTCCCATTCCGACATATAGATGTTGGCGACACTCGGTGCATACTTTGCGCCCATAGCTATTCCGTTTAGCTGTCTAAAATAATCCGATTTGTGCCAAAAATAATTGTGCTGCAAACCATAAGCTAGGCTTCTTAAAATAAACCGCTTTTGCTTTGACACCAAATCACTAAAATTATTTAGAGCCCATTTGGACGCATCAATGGCCTCTTTATGATTGATCACTGTGTAGAGTGAGGCCACATCTGCTGTAGCCAGCAGGTAGGTACCACGAGTATCCATCTTTACACTTTCCAAAATCTGTATGAGATGTTTTGTATCTCTCAGATATGCCCGGGTTTTGGGCACCAATGGTTGCATGAACCGATCCACGTATTCACCCAACCTGGAATTGATGGATTGGATTCCATTTATAATGGGTCGCCCAGGAGGTTTTTGGGCATCTTTGTGGATCTTTGGTATTGTATATATAATAGGTACCCTACAGGTATCTGGTACCAAGTACTTGTATTCTTTCTTATTCAGGATACCTTTTTGTCTTCCTCTGTATACCAGATCACATAATTCTTCTTTATACTCTCCTGTAGGGTTACCCCTAAGTTTAATGTACGTGTTGGTATCATTTAGTTGGTTGTCCAGTTCTTCATAGTAGTACGTTCTTGATAGGACCACAATAGCACCCCCCTTATCTGCGGGTCTTATAATGATTTCCTTATTCTTCTCCAGTTCCTTTATCCCTTTATGTATGTTAATAGGATCAGGTATTCGTTTGACCTTTAAATTGTCCAAGTCTTTCAAAACCATTTTACTGAAAACCTCTATATGGTGATTATCAGGCACCTGAGGGTTAAATAGGGATTTGTTCCTAAGGTTACTGTGTTGAACTATAACTTCATCTGTATTTCTAGTCACTTTATTAGCTTGATTCCTTATAGGCTGATTCAACATATATTTCTTGATGTTGAGCTTACGGACAAATTTCCGAACATCAACAAATACATCAAATTTATTTAAATTTCTTTTTGGGGCAAATTTCAAACCTTTATCCAGTGTTATTATTTCTGCCGGGGTAAGGTCAATTCCACTTAAATTATATATGCCATCTCCTAATGTACTTTTCGCCTTTTTGACCTTGTGTCCCCCTCTGCATCCCCTCGTTCGTTGGGGCTTCGGAAATCAAGCAAAGGAAAAAAAAAAAAAAAGAAAATTTTTGAGGGATACACATGATTATAAGATACATCAGGTATTCAAATGGCAACTGAACCTACGAGAACATCATGGAGGCTCAGTAGCCTCTTCCCCTGACAGGGGGGTACGGATTATGTCCCCCGAAAGGGGTCCCAATCCTAGACATACAGAGCCCACGAGGCAGCCAGAGGTTTACTATGGTGGGCCTTCGAGAGATCATCCTGATGATAGAGCCCCTAGAAATGATCATAATGGGCCTAGGACCCCAAAACCCTGGTGGAAAAATAAGGGAAATCAAAAGCCAAAATCAAAATCCCCAAGAAAAACCCATTGGAAAAACAAGAACAAAAACCAAGGGCAAACCCATAATCAACAGAGTAATGAACAAAACTACCACCAGGATTCTAGACAGTATAGTCAGGAATATAGAGACCCAAGAGTTTACTATAAACAACCAATGCCTTATTATCAACAACAAGGAGGGTCATCCCAGCAATACCAGCAGAATGGTGCACCTTCTAATTATCATGATAATAGGAGAAGTCCGGTGCATACGCAAAATAGGTATGAACCACTCAGTTCTTATAGAAATGAAGAAGATTCACGTTCTTTTTTAGATTATCACCGGAGCGACAAGACTCCACCCCGGTACGAACAGACGGAGCATACCCGAAGCCCCAACGAACGAGGGGATGCAGAGGGGGACACAAGGTCAAAAAGGCGAAAAGTACATTAGGAGATGGCATATATAATTTAAGTGGAATTGACCTTACCCCGGCAGAAATAATAACACTGGATAAAGGTTTGAAATTTGCCCCAAAAAGAAATTTAAATAAATTTGATGTATTTGTTGATGTTCGGAAATTTGTCCGTAAGCTCAACATCAAGAAATATATGTTGAATCAGCCTATAAGGAATAAAGCTAATAAAGTGACTAGAAATACAGATGAAGTTATAGTTCAACACAGTAACCTTAGGAACAAATCCCTATTTAACCCTCAGGTGCCTGATAATCACCATATAGAGGTTTTCAGTAAAATGGTTTTGAAAGACTTGGACAATTTAAAGGTCAAACGAATACCTGATCCTATTAACATACATAAAGGGATAAAGGAACTGGAGAAGAATAAGGAAATCATTATAAGACCCGCAGATAAGGGGGGTGCTATTGTGGTCCTATCAAGAACGTACTACTATGAAGAACTGGACAACCAACTAAATGATACCAACACGTACATTAAACTTAGGGGTAACCCTACAGGAGAGTATAAAGAAGAATTATGTGATCTGGTATACAGAGGAAGACAAAAAGGTATCCTGAATAAGAAAGAATACAAGTACTTGGTACCAGATACCTGTAGGGTACCTATTATATATACAATACCAAAGATCCACAAAGATGCCCAAAAACCTCCTGGGCGACCCATTATAAATGGAATCCAATCCATCAATTCCAGGTTGGGTGAATACGTGGATCGGTTCATGCAACCATTGGTGCCCAAAACCCGGGCATATCTGAGAGATACAAAACATCTCATACAGATTTTGGAAAGTGTAAAGATGGATACTCGTGGTACCTACCTGCTGGCTACAGCAGATGTGGCCTCACTCTACACAGTGATCAATCATAAAGAGGCCATTGATGCGTCCAAATGGGCTCTAAATAATTTTAGTGATTTGGTGTCAAAGCAAAAGCGGTTTATTTTAAGAAGCCTAGCTTATGGTTTGCAGCACAATTATTTTTGGCACAAATCGGATTATTTTAGACAGCTAAACGGAATAGCTATGGGCGCAAAGTATGCACCGAGTGTCGCCAACATCTATATGTCGGAATGGGAGGAGACAGCAATATATGCTGATGTACCGGAATCCTTGGTAGTATATAAGAGGTTTATAGATGACTGTATAGTGGTATGGAAAGGTGATGAAGTCTCATTAAAACAATTTTTTGATAAGTTGAATGAGAATGAGAAAAATATAAAACTCACTTACACGATCAGTGACAAGACTATCCAGTTTCTAGATTTGGAAATCTCTTTGGAAAATCAGAGATTTAGTACGAAAACGTTCTTTAAACCAGTGGATCGTAATGGCTACATCCCAACAGATAGCTGTCATTACGATCCATGGTTGATCAACATACCAAAAGGACAGATGACTCGGATTAGGAGAAATTGTACAAGTAATAGCACATTTTTGGATCAGGCAAACCTTATAGGGACCAAGTTCATACAAAAGGGTTATAGTGATGAATTTATTCAAGAAAAAATCAAGGAAGTCCAAAATATTCCAAGGGAGAACCTCATCTTAGACAAAAAGAAGCCTGTGAATGCAGAATCAGAAGTACCAATTATCTTGAATTTTAATGTGCAACACAGACAACTTGAATCCATTTTTAAAAAATATTGGCCGATTTTAAAATCCGATAGGCAACTCCAAAGTGTACTACCTGTTGCACCTAAAGTGGTATATCGAAGAGCCCCCACATTACGAGACCTGGTGGCTAAAAGTGTCCCAGACCCACCAGATAAGGCCGACAAGCTAACTTTTTGGCAAGGAAAAGGATTTTTCCCTTGCAAACGCTGCTTCGCGTGTAGGAAGACTGGGCAAAATGGCCAGAAATGTTCAAGTTTCTCATCGAATGTAACCAAAAAAGAACATAAAATTAAAGATCTTATAACATGCAGAACTGAGGGAGTTGTCTATGTACTTCAGTGCCCCTGTTTATTACAATACGTTGGTCGGACTAAAAGGCCAATGTGGAAGCGAATCAGGGAGCACGTACAGAATATTGAAAAGGGCTGTGTGGAACATAATGTTTCGAGACATTTTGAGCAGTGTCATAATAAAGACCCAAGAGGGTTAAAATTCTGGGCCATTCAAAAGTACATACCTCACTGGAGGGGAAGCCATAAAGTTAGGGAGCTTAGTAAGTGTGAATCTCGGTGGATACACGAGATGGTCACTTTGGCCCCTAATGGCCTTAACATTGAGTTTGACCTCAATTGTTTTATTGCAGATTTTTAATTGTTGGGCTGATTAACTAATTTATTGTCTGTTTATGAAATGTAATTTATTCAAATATATATATGGGGATTGATTAAGATTAGAATGATCGTTACTGGTGGTATGTAGCGGATTATATACATTATATACATTTTAATCCTTTTAAATATTTTTATATATTTTAAGTATATGTACTGTTATTATGTAATTTTATGTAATTTTATGTAAATTTACTATTGCCCACTAGGGGGGTGATGGTTTTGTCTATATTACTATTCCTTCCCTAGTTGTTTTTTATTGTTATAAGTAAAATGGGTATCTG
Organism: Rana temporaria; assembly: GCF_905171775.1. Lineage (NCBI taxonomy): Eukaryota > Metazoa > Chordata > Amphibia > Anura > Ranidae > Rana > Rana temporaria. The sequence goes on from NC_053493.1 coordinate 98,395,432, forward strand.
CCTGTCTTTTGGTGTTTTGGCCACTGGAGGCAAAACACTAGAGACAATAATGATTGTTGTGATACTCATATCAGCGATCGATTAATTGTCTTTCAAGTATTTTAATAGTTTTAAATGCTGTATGTCTATATTAAAAGCTTGTGATATTCACATTATTATTTTGTCAAAGCTGTACAAGTAAGCTGACAATGATGTGAAAGATTATCCTCCGCTCTTGCCTCCATGGTCAGTCTGCATAAAAAGGCAGCTGACATGGTCACATGGCAACCCATGAATAAGTCGCGTGTCTAGTGACGATACGCGTGGGGGAGGAGCCGAGTGACGCGACCATCCACCTGAGGAGATCGTCTAAGCACTGAGCGGCGTTCGTACTACTTTACAGCAGAGCCTAATGTGATCGAGGCTTCCGTGAGTGCAATCGCTGTATTGCATTGGTTTTCTTCCTTATTCATACGTTATTTGCACCATATCTGTGTTTTTCTCTTTTTTGCATGAGCGGCACTGTCCTGAAGTGAAAAGTTACATAGGAGAAAAGTCTGTAAACTTGGAACTATCCCATGAATATTGGACTGTGGTGTGTCTATTTTTTCCATGTGACAGAGGTTGTACTGACTTGCTGCAGTTGCCCATGAAGATTGCATGCTGGTCTTAATAGGGATTTATTCCTAGCACTTCACTGGCACTTCACTGGATGATTTATTATATTGTCTATTTTTTGCACTTGTGATCCCTTTTGTATTAAGGTTTACAAGGGGGTCTCTCTTCTTATGTAATTTTGTACGTAGAAATAAGTTATTATCAGCGCAACACACCTAATTTAATATACACTATGATGCCAAAAGTATTGGCACGCCTGCCTTTACACGCACATGAACTTTAGCGGCATCCCAGTCTTAGTCCGTTGGGTTTAATATTGAGTTGGCCCACCCTTTGCAGCTATAACAGCTTCAACTCTTCTAGGAAGGCTGTCCACAAGGTTTAGGAGTGTGTCTATGGGGAGGTTTGACCATTCTTGCAGAAGCGCATTGGTGAGGTCAGGCACTGATGTTGGACGAGAAGGTCTACCTTGCAGTCTCCACGCTAATTCATCCCAATCTATCAAGTTGAGGTCAGGACTCTGTGCAGGCCAGTAAAGTTCCTCCACAAATTCGCTCATCCATGTCTTAGGGGCTTTGCTTTGTGCACTGTTCCAAATCATGTTGTGGAGGGGGGGGGGGGGAATTATGGCGTGGGGCTGTTTTTCAGGGGGTGGGCTTGGCCCCTTAGTTCTAGTGAAAGGAACTCTTAAAGTGGGTAAAGCCTAAATATTTTTACCATAATGCATTCCTTGCATTAAAGTAAACAATGTTTAGGTGTCAGCATCCCTCCTCACACCCCCCCCTTTTATTTACCTGAGCACTCATTCGATCCAGTGCCATGCATGTCTGCAGCTCTTATATCCCCTCACTTACTGGTCTTGCTGGCTTTGCTGGGGCACCGGGAGCCATTGGCTCCCAGTGCTGTCAATCAAAGCCAGTGATGAGGCCTGAGTCACGCTGTCTGTGCCAATGGACGCAGCAGTGGGGCCTGCCCAAGTGCCCAAATGGGAAGCCGTTTCCCACAAGGGAACTGGACAGAGGGGAGGGGCCAGGAGCATCGGCAGGGGAACCAAAAAAAAGAGATTCGGGGCAGCAGTTAAGTAAATATTTTATTTATTTTAAACGTTTACCTTGACAATCATTTCAGGCCCCGTACTCACGACCAAACATGTCTGCTGAAACTGGTCCGCGGACCAGTTTCAGCAGACATGTTTGGCCGTGTGTAGGCCCGAGCGAACCATTTTCGGGCGGATCGGACAGGTTTCCAGCGGACAACTGTTTCCTGGACTTGCTTTAAAACAGTCCGCTGGAAACCTGTCCGCCCGGACATGTACGGTCGTCTGTACAGACCTACCGTACATGTCCTGCCGCCCGCCATCCCTCGCATGCGTTGAATGACTTTGACGCATGCGTGGAAGCATTTTAAAGGCAGGCCGCCCACGTTGCCGCGTCATTGTCGCGGCGACACCGCGTCATCGACACGGCGACACCGCGGACACGCCCCGCGTATTGTTTACGCGCGGACCTCTGTTCGATGGTGTGTACAGCCATCGAACAGAAGTCCCCGGGCAGACATGTCCGAAGAAAACGGTCCGCGGACCGGTTTCATCGGACATGTCTGCTCGTGAGTACAAGGCCTAAGGCGTCAACATTCCAAGACATTTTGGACAATTTCTTGCTCCCAACTTTCAGGGAATAGTTTGGGGAAGGTCCACGTGCCGTTCCAACATGACTGCGCACCAGTGCACAAAGCAAAGTCCATAAAGACATGGATGAGCGGGTTTAGGGTGGAGGAACTTGACTGGTCCTAACCTCCCCCCGATAGAACACCTTTGGGATGAATTAGAGTGGAGACTGCGAGCCAGGCCTTCTCGTCCAACATCAGTGTCTGACCTCACAAATGCACTTCTGGAAGAATGGTCAAACATTCCCACAGACACACTCCTAAACCTTGTGGACGGCCTTCCCAGAAGAGTTGAAACTTATAGCTGCAAAGGGTGGGCCAAATTAATGTTGAATGCTACGGACTAAGACAGAGTTAAGGCCCATACACAGGATCGGACTTTGACAACAAATGTCCAACGGACCTGTTTTAGCAGACAATCCGACCGTGTGTACGCGCCAGCGGACAACATTTTTTGCTTTTTCATCAGACAAATATTCGCTGTGAAAACAGACAAACTAGCCGGCAACAAATGTCCTACGTCGACCAATCCGATTGTGTGTACACAAGTCCATCGGACTAAAGTCCAAAGTACAAACACGCGTGCTCAGAACCAATGCTAAAGATCAGACAACAATAGCAGAAGTTGCCCACAGGGTGGCTGTAATTTGGTGAAAGTTGGCTGAAAAAGTCCTATAGCTAGATTCAGAGAGAGTTACGGCGTATCGTATAGCGCCACTACACCCCCCTACTTTGAATTATTACCAGTGTGTGAACACTGCTAGTCGTGGCTGCTGCTTAAGTAGATTCATTTAATTTTATTTATTTCGTTCTTTATGCTCTGGTTAGTTTGATTTGCGCATTAGTTCCCCCCATTTTCGTATCAGTAGATACACCGTCGTAACTCTGAATCTACGCCGTCGTAAATTTAAGCGTATTCTGGAAACCAGATACGCTTAAATTAGGCTAAGATACGAGCGGCGTAAGTCTCTTACATATTTACGCTGGCCGCTAGGTGGCGCTTCCGTTGTTTTCCGTGTCGAATATGCAAATAAGCAAGATACGCCGATTCACGAACGTACGTGCGCACGTCGCAATTAATTTCGCCGTTTACGTAAGAGATACGCCGGCGTAAAAGATATAGCTGCTCCCTAGGTGGCGCAGCCCATGCAAGGTATGGACGTCGGAACAAGCCTATCTTTTTACGTTGTTTGCGTAAGTCGTACGCGAATAGGGCTGGACGTAATTTACGTTCACGTCGAAACCAATACGTCCTTGCGGCGTACTTTGGAGCAATGCACACTGGGATATGTCCACGGACGGCGCATGCGCCGTTCGTTAAAAACGTCAATCACGTCGGGTCACTAACATAAAACACGCCCCCCTGTTCCTCATTTGAATTAGGCGCGCTTTTAAGCTACGCCGACATAACTTAGGAGGCAAGTGCTTTGTGAATACAGCACTTGCCTCTCTGACTTACGGCGGTGTAGCGTATATGCGATACGCTACGCCGCCTCAAAGTTAAGCCAGTCTTTCTGAATCTGGCTACTACTGTGTGTATGCAGAACAAGTTCATGGCCAACGCCATTCGAACAAAAATCCAGGGAAAAGCCAGATGGAAGTCCAATCGTGTGTATGAGGCTTAAATGTGCTTGTAAAATCAGGTGTCCCAATACTTTTGTTGTGCTCTATAATAAAATTGAATATTGTATCTTGTGTTTGACAAGATACCTGACACAAAAGCCTTGGAGAGAAAGAAAAAAGCACACCTTATGTTTATTCAACTCCCGGTATCATTACGTTTTATTTCCTGCCCTCTCCATGTTTGTCGGCTTTCCCGTGCCTCATTAATTCCGTTCCCTTGTGACTTAATGGTGTGCAAGATATCTTTGAGACAGTCCTTGTACACTGGAGATGAAGGTGATGTGATAGGAAAAGCAGGCAGGAACAGTTTGCTTATTTGGGCAATAAAAGAAGGGCTGGCAGTCAAACAGAGAACAGACAGGATGTAGCAAATTACAGGCCTTTACCTCCAGCTTTTCTCTTCTGAAAAAAAAACACTTGCTGCAGTAGAGATACCCCCTGGGAAAATGCACCCTTCTCCGGTCACAATGGCTTGTTTGCTTCCTGGCTGAAGACATTGTCTGGTTTACAATACATCCTCCCACTGCCAGCACTTTCCTCATAAACAAACTGTATTCTTGAAAAGCAAAAGGATGCGTCTGTCTAATGGCCATCGGTGGCATTCTGAAGGTCTGAAAGAGCTGACCACCAATCCCAGACAAAGCGGGAAAAAAAAAAAAACAACATCTTGACAGCTGCCATCAGCCAGGAGCTCTGGGTGCACTAATGGTGCCATAATTAAAAACAAGAGCCGCATACAGTAGAGTAGCTGGGTGTGCCACAGAATACCAGGCTAACACTAATTTATTGTATCTGGCTGCGCCATAAATATGTTCACACTATTAGAGGTTTAAACGGACAGGAATAAACATCATGCAAGACACAAGTGTTACTGAGAGAGTCAAGAGGCTACAGAAGAAAGAGGCCCAGTCAAAGCAGCGACAGCCCCAGGCACCCCCCTCTGCATGCGCAGCGACAGGGACACCGCATTTAATTGCTGCTTTAATACGCTTTTATTTACAGTCTCTCCCTTTCAATACGCGATATTAAATGTGAACGTACCTCTAGGCATAAACAGGGGACAAAGGCAATTAGGAAAGCAGCTGAAAACGCCAGCAATTATATTGTCAAGTAAAAGATTAAGGTGTGCATGGAAGGGAGCAGAACAGAATTTTCAACAAGCCTCAAGCAAGACTTGTAACATGTATCGTGTGGGAGATCCTAAACCATGCAATAAAATCAATAGAGAAGGTACTACGTTTGTAAAGTAAGCAGGAACGATCTGTTCACAATCATTGAATTTCTAACAAAAGAGAAGGTTCCATTACTCTGCTGTGGCCAGCTGTTAAGTGGAGTCTTAAAGCTCGGCTAAATTAATAAAAGTGATTAGCGGTGCGACCAGAAGTGAGGTCATCGCAGTCCAGAATTGGGCTTTGATGAAGATATTGGCACCTGGCCAGAGGGTTTGTGCTGCAAGGTCCTGGGCTTCCTTTGCTCTGGCCCCACCATCCCTGGAAGTGGGGTTGGTATTAAAGAAAAGAGACCCTCTGTAGGCTGAATTTCCAATATTAAAGTGTTACTAAACCCAGGACCCTGCAATCGCTATATCTGGTCTCCCACAGTACACAGAACATGGCAATGCAATTATTTTAGTAACTATAAATGGCTAAATACCTTTTCTCATCAGCAGTATATAGCAGTCTTATGACTTCTATGAGTGTTTGGCTAAAGCTTGTAGGAGGAGTTTTCATTCTTCTCTGACTGTCCTATGAGGCTAAAGCTTGTAGGAGGGGTTTTCATTCTCCTCTAAGGCCCCATACACACCATAGAATCCATCCACAGATAAATCCCAGCAAATGGGTTTCAGCGGATAGATCCTATGGTGTGTACACGCCAGCGGATCTTTAGCCGCGGATATATCTCCCCTGGGATGGATTCCAGCAGATCGGATATTCGCTGACATGCAGAACAAATCCATCTGCTGGAATCCATCCCAACGGATGGATCCGCTGGTCTGTACAGACTCACCGAATCCATCCGTTCGAAGGGATCCCCCGCATGCGTCGCAATGATTCAACGCATGTGTGGAATTCCTTATATGACAGCGTCGCGCACGTCGCCGCGTCATAATCGCGGCGACGGCGCGACACGTCATCGCCAGAGGATTTCGGCGCGGATTTCAATGCGATGGTGAGTACACTCCATCGCATTAAAATCTGCTGAAATCCTTGAGAGGATTTATCCGCGGAAACGGTCCGCTGGACCGTATCCGCGGATAAATACTCCCGTGTGTATGGGGCCTGACTGTCCTATGAGGCTGAATGACCCCTGGCTTTCTGTCTGGACAGTGCTGATCACATGCACCCTCACAAAAAAATAGCAATACACACCAAACTGAGCATGTGCAGAGTGCCCCCAAGGCTCTGTTCTATCAGGAGATAGATTGGGGACTGTGGAAGCAGGGGAGGATCAGAGAAGATAGAATCAAACAGCCTTTTTACACAATGCGGAAGATTAACCCCTTAGGTTTCACAGTAAGTATAACAAGCATGCTTTACTGCATTTACTGCATATACATTTAGTAACACTTTAAATATAGTGTCCCCTTAAAGCAGCCTTTTGTGAGATGAGCCACAGCTAGCCACCTAAAGTGATAAGGAACACTTTTTTTAGGTTCAATAAAGGTTTATTGAGTTTTTAAGACAGCATAAACAGAAGGGTAACATGGTGTGACCGAGCGCCCAACAAAGGGCGACCCGATCACAAAATCATAAAACATATACAATCCTTATTGCAGAAGTTAAAGTGGTACAAGCAGTTACTGCAGCGAGGGATGGATTTAGGAAGTGTCAATTCCCACAAGGCTCGTCCTCGGCCTGTGATGACCTCCCCCGACCTGGACGCCCCAATGGGATTCCACACTTTTTTTAGACGATGATTGTTTTTAAATGTACAGTCAGTCCCCAAACCACTGACACCCGCCTGTTAATGAGACACCCGCATGTTGCCAGCACACATTTTCATGAAAAGGATTTTTCACAGACTCGGAAAGCAGGGGGCGGAGAGCTGCAGTTACACACTGTACAAGAGCCCTAGGCCGCGTACACACGATCGAACATGTCTGCTGAAACTGGTCCGCGGACCAGTTTCCGCGGACATGTCCGACCGTGTATAGGACCTAGCGGACAGGTTTCCAGCGGACAAAAGTTTCTTAGCAAGCTAAGAAACTTGTCCGCTTTAAACTTGTCCGTCGGACATGTCCGATGGTTAGTACACCTAATCGGACATGTCGGACATGTCTGGTTAAGACGTGTAACCAGCGTCCAGAAATCCTGCGCATGCGTCGAATTGATTTGACGCATGCGTGGAAGCATTGCACTTTCGTGTTTGAGAACGTCGGTGTCTTCTACGTCAACGCGTTCTCTGTCTGCGGGGATTTTGGTCTGATGGAGTGTACACACATGAGTCCAAAAGCTCCCAGGAGACATGTCCGATGAAAACGGTCCACAGACCATTTTCATCGGACATGTCTCCTCGTGTGTACGGGGCCTTAAGAGCCGACTGGAGGGAAGCTCCACTTCCCTTCATACAGCACACAGGAACAGAGTTGAGTCTGTCAACCACAGACTGATCCCTCCCCTGTCACCTTTTTAGTTCTTGGTGTCAGGAAAATTTGTCAGAAGTGACTGATAACAGAGGAACTAGACAACAGAGAGAAATTACACGAAGGGGGTTATTTACAAAAGGAAAACCCACTTTGCACTACAAGTGCTAAGTGCACTTGAAATTGCACTGAAAGTGCACTTGGAAGTGCAGTCGCTGTAAATCTGAGGGGTAGATTTGAAAAGAGGGGAAGCTCTGCTGATTTTATCATCCAATCATGTGCAAGCTAAAATGCTGTTTTTTTATTTTCCTTGCATGACCCCCTCGGATCTACAGCGACTGCACTTCCAAGTGCACTTTCAGTGCAATTTCAAGTGCACTTTGCACTTGTAATTTGCACTTGTAGTGCAAAGTGGATTTGCCTTTCGGAAATAACCGCCTTAGTCTCCATGCACACCTGGGTATTTTTGATTTTGCAGCAGAATTGCTGCGATTCTGCCCATGAACTCAAAACACACTACAATAGCAAAACTTATCTTCAATGGCATCTAAAACACAATGCGGTTTTGATGCGATTTATCATGCGGAAAATCGTATCCTGTGAAGCTTGTTGCCCGAAAAGGAGCAGGAGCAAGAGAAAATCACACCAAAATAAAGGACAATTATCACTGGAAGAAGCGTCCACACTGAAAGATTTCCCTACAATTCCTGGTTTGGTAACAACTCAACATTTTAGATTTTCTTCCACTTTCAGTCCTGTGACAATGGTCACTACTGGGGACAAAGACACCAATAAAAACGCAATAGAGTTAAAAAAAAAACGGAAAAAAAAACGTTTTATTTTAGATGCACTTTAATTTATATAATAATCCAGTGATGGCGAACCAAGCTTTGCACCCCAGATGTTTTGGAACTACATTTCCCATAATGCTTAACTACACTGCAGAGTGCACGAGCATCATGGGAAATGTACCGTATTTATCTTCATATAGCGCGCACCGGCGTATAGTGCGCACCCCCAACCTAGAAGGGAAATTTCAGGAAAAAAAAGAAAATACTTACAGTTTGAATGCCCCTCGTCGGTGTCTTGCCCGGCGTCCATCGGCGGCCTTGTCCGGTCCGGCGTCCGTCTGCAGCCTTGGTGGTGTCCTCCCCGCTTCTCCCGCGCTGTTTTTGAGCCGATCCCTGCTTCCCGCGCTTTGAAAGCCGACGACGACATATACCGAGCGCAGTACACTCGGGGCGGCACAGGGCGTGACCGCGAGCGGAGCCAAGCCTGGCCGAGTGTACTGCGCTCGGTATATGTCGGCGGCGGCCTTCAAACACAGCGCTGGAAGCGGGTATTGGCGTATATTGCGCACCCACGATTTTCCCCTTATTTTAAGGGGGAAAAAGTGCGCGGTATACGCAGATAAATACGGTAGTTCCAAAACAACTGGTGTGCCAAGGTCTGCCATCACTGTAATAATCTAACATACTCATACAAAGACTGAGCATGCATGTATCTGACGTATATAATAAAACTAGAGTGGAAGATACGTTCACTTGTCCATGCTTGTAGTTCCTGTACAAGTCCTCTATTGCTCCCTGCACCACATTACTGAAAGGCCACATTGGTCAAATGTGGCCACCACTATAGATCTACAGCAGATCCTTCAGAATATGCTGTACATAATTTATTAGATTTTATGTGGTGGTTTATATCAAATATTCAGCATCATACAAGCTGTACTCCATAACTCAATCAGAGAAAACCTGTTAGCAGTTACCTTTCAGTGTCTCTTGTTGATTTTACAACCTCTTACAATAAAACTTAATTTTCCATTTTACCTTATATCTCTTTTTACACCCAGGAACTGGACAGGCAAATGGCTTCTCATCCCCTCCATTCATACACATGGAGCTCAGGATTGCTTCGGAGCTAATGGCACTCTCTGTGGTCCAGGATTCATCGCTATCTGAGTCTTCGTAGTCCACTTCTTCCTCGTCATACTCACTACCTGCAGAGGGGGAAGATAGGAAATCAGAATAAATTATCATTGTGCCATATAAAACATACTGCCAGCATTATCCGAATATGAATGTGTACTTTGACAATATAAGATACTACTCTCACACATTCCAATTATGTGTGGAAATAGACTAGGGAATGCATTGACTCTGTATACAATTCCAGTGGTTTCAGGAGGTGGGGGTAACACATGGAAATTCATATAGTCAGCAATTCTGATTGTCTTTATGTTGCAGGATATGAGCAGATTATTCATTGAGATTAACGGTGAGACATCCATAGGTGCTCATGGAGACTGTACACCGCTGGGACAGATTGCTTCTCTTTTTTATAGTAGAATGATAAACTTTGCTGTTAATTTTAACATGCTGGGAAATATATGCATGCAATATTCAGCTCAAAAGCATAAGTAACCACTTAGCCCAATAATAACAAGCTATTAGCCCTGGGGCAATGTGTGAGCAGATCGGTTGCAGGCTGTCCCACTGTCCAGATGTATTCTGGCGGCGTTTAATTGCCAATAGGTACCTCCAAATTCCAAATATCCATTTTAAAAAAATAGTAATACTTATAGCAATATTATACAGTATATGACAACTATAAGTTAGAAATTAAGGATGCCCATAGTAAACATTAATACAAAACTGAAAATATCACACAAGCATTAATATCCATAAAAACAGGATTTAGCTGGAATATTCTGCTCCAGCTTGGCTCTGTTTGGTCACTATGGACAGCACATTAGATAGATTTCCTAATGTCAGACAATGGTGGACATTTACTAAATCTGGAACACTCAGGCCTCGTACACACGACCAAGTTTCTCGGCAAAAATCAGCAAGAAACTTGCTGGGAGATATTTTTTTGCTGAGGAAACCGGTCGTGTGTACATTTTCGACGAGCCAAAAAGAGAGCAAGTTCTCTATTTCCTCGACGGGAATGGAGAAACTTGCCTTGTCGAGTTCCTCGACAGCCTGACAAGGAACTCGATGAGGAAAACGATTTGTTTCGCCCGTCGAGTTCCTCGGTCATGTGTACGAGGCTTCAGAATCTGGTGCATCTGTGTATGGTAGCCAATCAACTAGCAACTTTAGCTTGTTCAATTAAGCTTTGACAATAAAACCTGGAAGCTGATTGGTTTATGTAGAGGTGCATCCGATTTTGCATGCTCCAGTTTTAGTAAACCTCCCCCAATGTCTTTGTGAGAATTCTTTGGCTATAAATGTACCACAAAATATGAATGTATATGCTAAAACTAACAAAAATGTTAATGAACTACTATATATCATATATAAAAAACAAAAAAGCTGACAACAGGTATAAAGTGTGACCACTTAGCAGCACTGGTTGCTCTCTCTGTATGTTCAAATGCTGTGCAGCTCTTGAAGTCCTTGTAGTGATAGAGCTTCCCTACAGACCCCCCACCATCACCTCACAAATACATACATTCATTTGGCCCGCCGTGACACAGCCCATTATAGTGATAGACCAGAAAGAATGTGGGGAAGGGGGAGCAAACAAGCTCTGACACCTAATTTGAAGTGTCAGAGCTTGGCCTATTACAAATAGTAAGGAATTTGGGTATACAGGGAGCATGTTGCTCAGGCACCTCTAACAACGTTATTTTAGTAAAATGTATGTAAACCCCAACAATAAACATCTTTTATTTGCTTCTTTTTTAGCCTGCTAAATATACTGCTAAAGTTTTTTTTGTTAGATCTGTTTGAGCAGTGCTAAAATATCCATTCATTTTTCAAGAATTCTTATGAGTTGATAACTTCCTATGCTCTCTGCCTGAACACAAGGAGGGATTATGGAGAGGGGAAAGTGCTAAAGACGGATTATGGAGATGAGGACAGGCAGAGGGGATGAGGAGATAAGGACGAGTTATGGAGAGGAGGAGATAAAGAAGGGTTATGGAGATGGGGGGGGGGAGCTAAAGAGGGGTTATGGAGATGAGGAGAAATGAAGAGGGGTTATGGAGATGAGAAGAGGGAGAGGAGATGAGGGTAAATTGTGGAGAGGGGAAAGGAGATGAAGAGGGATTGTGGAGATGAGAAGAGGCAGAGGGGATGAGGAGATATGGAGATAAAGAGGGGTTATGGAGATAAGGAGAGGGGTGAGGACATGAGGATAAATTGTGGAGAGGGAGAGGAGGATGTATTATAGAGATAATGAGATATATAGGTATTATGGCGATGGGGAGGAGCTAAAGAGGTGTTATGGAGATGAGGAGAAATGAAGAGGTGTTATGGAGATGTGGAGAAGGGGAGGAAATCAAGAGGTGTTATATGGATGCGGAGAGAAGATAAAGAGGGGTTATGGAAATGTGCAGAAGGGGAGGAAATCAAGAGGTGTTATATGGATGCAGAGAGGAGATACAGAGGGGTTATGGAGATGAGGAGAAAGGGAGGAGATGAGGGTGTATTATGGAGATAAGGAGAGGGAAAGGGAGATAAAAAGGAATTATGGAGATGAGGAGAGGGGGAGGAGCTGAAGAGGGGTTATGGATATGAAGAGGGGTTATAGAGATGAGGAGAAGGGGGGGGATATGGAGATTAGGGGAGGGAGAGGAAATGAAGAGGAGTTATGAAGATGAGGAGAGGGGGAGGAGACGAGGAGAAAATGTAGAGGGGTTATGAAGATGATGAGAAGATGAAGAGGGGTTATGAAGATGAGGATAGGGGGAGGAGATGTAGAGGGATTATGGAGATGTGGAGAGGGGGAAGAGATAAAGAGCGATTATGGAGAGTGGGAGGAAATAAGAAGGAATTAAAGAGATGAGGAGAGGGGATGGAGATAAAGAGGGGTTATGGAGATGTGGAGAGGGGTTATGAGATGAAGAGTGGTTGTAGAGATGTGGAGAGGGGTAGGAGATAAAGAGGGATTATGGAGATGAAGAGGGGTTATGGAGATGAAGAGGGGTTATGGAGATGAGGAGAAACGGAGGAGATGAGGATGTATTATGGAGATAAGGAGAGGGAAAAGGAGATAAAAAGGCATTATGGAGATGAGAAGAGGGGGGGGGGGGGGAGTTGAAGAAGGGTTATGGAGATGAAGAGGGGTTATAGAGATGAGGAGAAGGGGAGGAGATGAAGCGGGGATATGGAGATTAGGAGAGGGAGAGGAGATGTAGAGGGATTATGGAGATGTGGAGAGGGGGAAGAGATAAAGAGCAGTTATGGAGAGTGGGAGGAGATAAGAAGGGATTATAGAGATGAGGAGAGGAGAGGGGATGGAGATAAAGAGGGGTTATGGAGATGTGGAGAGGGGTTATGAGATGAAGAGTGGTTGTGGAGATGTGGAGAGGGGTAGGAGATGAAGAGGGGTTATGGAGATGTGGAGAGGGGTAAGAGATGAAGAGGGGTTATGGAGATGTGGAGAGGGGTTATGAGATGAAGAGGGGTTATGGAGAAGGGGTGAGGGGTAAGAGATGAAGAGTGGTTATGGAGATGTGGAGAGGGGTAAGAGATGAAGAGGGGTTATGGAGAAGTGGAGAGGGGTAAGAGATGAAGAGGGGTTATGGAGATGTGGAGAGGGGTAAGAGATGAAGAGGGGTTATGGAGATGTGGAGAGGGGTAAGAGATAAAGAGGGGTTATGGAGATGTGGAGAGGGGTTATGAGATGAAGAGTGGTTACGGAGATGTGGAGAGGGGTGAGAGATGAAGAGGGGTTATGGAGAAGTGGAGAGGGGTAAGAGATGTAAGAGGGGATATGGAGATGTGGAGAGGGGTAAGAGATGAAGAGTGGTTATGGAGATGTGGAGAGGGGTAAGAGATAAAGAGGGGTTATGGAGATGTGGAGAGGGGTTATGAGATGAAGTGGGGTTATGGAGATGTGGAGAGGGGTAAGAGATAAAGAGGGGTTATGGAGATGTGGAGAGGGGTAGGAGATGAAGAGGGGTTATGGAGATGTGGAGAGGGGTAGGAGATGAAGAGGGGTTATGGAGAAGTGGAGAGGGGTAAGAGATAAAGAGGGGTTATGGAGATGTGGAGAGGGGTTATGAGATGAAGAGGGGTTATGGAGAAGGGGTGAGGGGTAAGAGATGAAGAGTGGTTATGGAGATGTGGAGAGGGGTAAGAGATGAAGAGGGGTTATGGAGAAGTGGAGAGGGGTAAGAGATGAAGACGGGTTATGGAGATGTGGAGAGGGGTAAGAGATAAAGAGGGGTTATGGAGATGTGGAGAGGGGTTATGAGATGAAGAGTGGTTACGGAGATGTGGAGAGGGGTGAGAGATGAATAGGGGTTATGGAGAAGTGGAGAGGGGTAAGAGATGTAAGAGGGGATATGGAGATGTGGAGAGGGGTAAGAGATGAAGAGTGGTTATGGAGATGTGGAGAGGGGTAAGAGATAAAGAGGGGTTATGGAGATGTGGAGAGGGGTTATGAGACGAAGAGTGGTTACGGAGATGTGGAGAGGGGTAAGAGATGAAGAGAGGTCTTGTAAACAATCAGAGATGAAATAGGCAGAGATAACAACACGTTTAGGAATTCAGAGCTAAAATGACAGCAAGTTGTCATATGAAAGAAGATAGGACCATGCTATATTTCTTACACAGCAACAGTTAATTTCCCGTACTTGCAGTGTGTTTAAAGGGATAAAATATGAGAAAATATGCATGAACTGTAGAAATGTAAAAAATATGTATTCTTAATTTTGACTTGTCATACACTTTTAAGCAACAGTCAGTATAAATATTTACTGCAAAAAATGTGAACATGTCTTAACCTGTGCTTTATTTTCTCACTCCAGTCATCAAGTAGGGATACCGACTGCACTGCCTGACTTACAAACAGCTAAGAAAGCACGTACAATCTGAAATTCCCAGTAAGATGATTTTGCAATAACAACTTGAAATGTATACCCACCAAATGCATGCTTCAGTTTCCCTTTAAAACATGTTACCTACACCATTAACACCAAAGACATTGCTAGCTATTGATTAAAAGCTCAGGCTTCACCACCTTGAAAAAGTGCTTTTGGCCAGCCTGAAAAGACCTTTCTCCGAGGTAAAGAGCAGGCCCTTTCTTCAGTGCTGCCCAATCCAGAGGAGAATAATTCTACAGATCATAAACTGTGTCAAATAATATGTTGACAAGTCCTAATGCATTTACTAGCCCTGTGGAATTAATAGGAATTATGTCAGAACATTAATAAGAGTTACAGCAATTACGCTCGCTCACTTCAATCCCTCAGGTGTGGGAATGAATGGCATTGTATGGCTGGGCTGGCCCGGCTCTTTGTACACAGCACAAGGTGTCCAGGCACCTGGAGTTCATTTCTCTTTTCATTTCAATTTGTGTTTTAAGCTTATTAATCAAACTGTCGGAAGGGGAGCTGCACCCGAGGGGGGCCTAGTTTTACTACTGTTCTTTAATCAAAGGGAAGCCTAAAGACTGCGTACGGACAGGTTACATTATACTGCATAGAGTGACACAACAAAGCAGAAGCACATAGAAAACCATCATGGGAAATCTAAACCACATTAAACAATATAAGCATTAATACTGTAGGTACATATCACTTCCAACATGAATTGCTGATAACATATGTATAGGTATGCATAGCTTTCAACATGAATTGTTTTAACGTACATATAGGTATGTATAGCTTCCAACATCATTTGTCTAACCTGCTTCTTATGCCGCGTACACACGATAGGTTAGTCTGATGAAAACGGTCTGATGGATTTTTCCATCAGTTATACGATGAAGCTGACTGATGGTCAGTCGTGCCTACACACCATCAGTTAAAAAAGCGATCGTGTCAGAATGCGGTGACGTAAAACACAACGACGTGCTGATTAAGATGAAGTTCAATGCTTCCAAGCATGCGTCGACTTGATTCTGAGCATGCGTGGATTTTTAACCGATAGACGTACCCACAGACGATCGTTTTTTTCTATAGGTTTTTTAACCATCAGATAATTTTGCAAAAAAAGTTCCTATTTTTTTAACCTATGGATAAATAACCGATGGGGCCCACACACGATCGGTTTGGTCTGATGAAAACGGTCCATCAGACCGTTTTCATCAGACTAACCTATCGTGTGTACGCATATCTCTTCAATTACAGTCCATCCGGATAACATCCTATGCGGACACGACCAGAAAGTGTATTTGGGCTGATATGCTGTTACCTTACAGCAGTAAGGTAAGGGGACATCCTCACTTATTTTGAAGAGAACACCGGAAACCTACCTTTTCTTCACGTTATTTTGGCATCTACACCTGCACTTTTATTTTTGGATTTTTCATTCGTTATGCTTATAGGCTTTTTGTTGCATGGACATTTAAATTAGCCTATTTCAGTCACTGCTGTGTGTTGTGTTATGCACGCTGTACACCCCATTGGTTAACAGTACACCAATTATTATTGTATTACACTGTATGATACTAGCACTGTCACGTTTTATTATCCTACTTTTGCCAGCTGGATTAGCTGCACTGTCGCACGTTAACTTTGATGTCAATATTTTTTCACATTGTCATTTTGATCTTTAGTCAGACTGTATCTTTTTACATATAAGGATTTGCTACACTTCCTCTACACTTGTACCCCATTCCCTATTTACAGCGCAGCACTACCCTTTTCTTTATATCTGTTATGGTCTGATACACCTTTCAGTGGCACAGCCGTACCCCCTTCCTTTTTCCCCTTCCCCCACTTCTTGGTAGCGCGGTAATACTCACTCCCTCACCCCCAATACTCTGCAATACCTCAATTATCTGCAATACCCCCAATACTCTGCAATACCCCCAATACTCTGCAATACCTCAATACTCTGCAATACCTCAATACTCTGCAATACCCCAATACTCCGCAATACCCCAATACTCTGCAATACCACCAATACTCTGCAATACCCCCAATACTCCGCAATACCCCAAATACTCTGAAATACCTCAATAGTCTGCAATACCCCCAATACTCTGCAATACCCCCAATACTCTGCAATACCCCCAATACCCCCAATACTCCCAATACTCTGCAATACCTCAATAGTCTGCAATACCCCCAATACTCTGCAATACACCCAATATTCTGCAATACCCCCAATACTCTGCAATACCCCAATACTCCGCAATACCCTGCAATACTCCGATACCTTGCAATACGTCGCCTATGGGGATTTTTAAGTAGCGAAGTTTGGCGCCATTCCACGAGCATGTGCAATTTTGAAGGGTGACATGTTAGGTATCTATTTACTCGGCATAACTTCATCTTTCATATTATGCAAAAACATTGGGCTAACGTTACTGTTTTGTTTTTTCTTCAAGCACAAAACAGTTTTTTTTAAAAAACAGGCATTCAAAAAATTGCTGCGAAAATTCTGTGCGAGATAAAAAGTTGTAATGGCCGCCATTGTATTCTCTAGGGTCTTTGCTAAAAAAGCATATATAATGTTTTGGGGTTCTATGTAATTTTCTAGCAAATAAATGATGATTTTTACATGTAGGAGAGAAATGTCAGAATTGGCCTGGGTGCACCAGAATGCCTGATGGTGCTCCCTGTATGTTGGGCCTCTGTATGTGGCCACGCTGTGTAAAAGTCTCACACATGAGGTATCGCCATACTCGGGAGGAATAGCAGAATGTGTTTTGGGGTGTAATTTGTGGCATGCATATGCAGTGTGTGAGAAATAACCTGCTAATATGACAGAAACGAGATTTTTTTTTTATTTTTTTTTACAGAATTTTCAGTCTTTTTTCTTTTATAGCGCAAAAAATAAAAAACCCAGAGGTGATCAAATACCACCAAAAGAAAGGTCTATTTGTGTGAAAAAAAGGACAAAAATTTCAGATGGGTACAATGTTGTATGACTGAGTAATTGTCATTCAAATTGTGAGCGCACCGAAAGCTGAAAATTGATCTGGTTGGGAAGGGGGCTTAAGTGTCAATTGGTTAATTGGGACCCCTCGAATTACAGATTTATGGGCTTCCCATATCATTCCTGGGTCACATTCTTCATTGTCATTTATCTGGAAATACCACATTATTTCTTTTGTTACATCTTCCATTATTTGGGGGTTCTGTAATAAGCTCTCATTTAACCTCCAGCTCCACTCTGACGACTGAGTTCCCCCCCCCAAGGTTACCTCCATCATAACTGGTGCATGGTCTGTCCATGTTATGTTCCCTATTGAAATTTCCTGTACTAAATGTAGCAACTGATGGGGTATCAAAAAAAGGTCCCGGATCCACATATTTATCCGTTAGAGCCCATGGTATTCTGTTTGATATTAAAATAGCCACTCCTTTACTTTTAGCTTCCTGATTTGATGGACTGTTTTCATCGGACGAACCGATCGTGTGTGGGCCCCATTGTTTTTTTTCCCATCGGTGAAAAAAAAGAGAACCTGTTTTAAAATGTTCTTATGGTTAAAAAAACGATAGAAAAAAAAGATCGTCTGTGGGGAAATCCATCGCTCAAAAATCCACGCATGCTCAGAATCAAGTCGACGCATGCTCGGAAGCATTGAACTTAATATTTTTCAGCACGTCGTAGTGTTTTACGTCACCGCATTGGACACAATCGGATTTTTAACCGATGGTATGTAGGCAAGACTGATGAAAGTCAGCTTCATCGGATATCCGATGAAAAAATCCATTGGTTTAGATTCCATCAGATATCCGATCGTCTGTACAGGGCATTAGAATATTGTTTGTTCAATTACATTTTCCACACTGGTCCTTCAAATTTTCATGTCCCAGCATCGAAAAAGAATGACGATTTGACCATTAGAAAATCGAACAAATGTTCTAAAAACGAATATTTTTGAAAGAAGTTCTACTGATTTATGGCCAGTTGTCATGAGAGAATTATGTTGGCTGCCACTGCTGACCTCCATCTTAAAATGCTAAATGGCTGGCTCTGATTAACTATTTTCTGGAAAGTCAGACTGAAGTGCTTATTTGCAAAGTGTGCCCTTTGTAAGCAACAGAAATGTAGAATGCAGGTGGGTATGATCCTGTAATAATTTCTCCCTCCCTTATCCTACTTGGGAATATAATTATCAGATAATGTATGGTGGCTCGATCGCTTGCACCAGGCTTTTCAGCACGGCAAGTCTTGGGACAGTTACATCTCAGAAAGAAAAACAGGAAGGAATAATAAATATGGCACCTTCAAGAAGAAAGTTATCTTGCAAAGATACTCAACATATTTGCAGAAAGTTCGGAGTTCAAGTGATTACCTTTATTAAGTAACTTGAGTTATTAAAGATGCAAACTTTTTGGGCTATAAAAAGCCTGACAAAGAAATCTGAGCTATCCTGAAAGCTTATATATATCTTTACCATTTGTTTCCATAAAAATTTCGAATTTGTCAAAGGAATTTGTTGAATATATTTTTTGGATTAATATATGGGGATGCACATAAAATTAGCACAGTTGTTGAAAAAAGTTGGCTCCAAAATCTTCAAAAGGGCAGTTATGCCTTGTACACACAGTCGGACTTTTGACCCGGCAAAAGTCAGCCGTGATTTCCGTCGGAAAAAAAGAGAACATCCGAAAAAAAAAGTCAAATGGAGGCTACACACGGTCGGACACGGTCGGACTTTCCTAGAAAAAAAGCCAGTTGGACCGTTTGGAAATATAAAGCCATTTTGTTACCAGTTTCTGTTTTAGAATGACCCTGGGTGCGTGGGTATTTGCACCGGTACCTTGTCTTAGGGGCTCCCAGGAGCCCCAGTGTCTATGAGTGCTGGAACCAACTAACACTATCCAGGAACAGAATTAATTTGCCCCTGGACTTGCGATCCATTGTATCTGCTTTGAATGAAATGGAGGGGGGGGGGGGTCCTAATGGAGCAGCCGCCACTGTATGAAGCCAATGTGAAAAACTTTGATAGCTGTGGGAAAAAAACTCTGAATCAAGAGCTCCAGGAGCTTAAAGCTAAACATGCACTCTACAATCTGATTGTACAATCTCCTTTAGTACTATCAAACGCTACTTAAAGGACCTGTGCAATGTGATAGAAATTGATTAGACTGTATAGATATGTCCTCTTATTCTCTTATTACATAGTTCTGGTAAATTTAATTGGGATAGTTCAGGGATGGTACAATGTGTATGGCCACCCTAAGAGATGGTGTGTATTACTGAGAGGCTTCCATGTAATACTTTGAGGCTTCTATGTAACAAGAGAATATATAAAGTTTAAATTGGAAGCAGTGGCGTCACTAGTGTTGGCATCACCCAGTGCAGTAAAACGTGGTGTCACCCCCACAACCACATACACCTCATGCGGTAAATGTGGTGTCTCCCCCAACACCACCCCCATGCAGTAAAACATGGTGCCACAACCTCTCCCCATCGGGGTAAAACAGTATTTCACCCCCAACGCCACACCACCCTGCGGTAGAACATGGTGTCACCCGCACCACCACTTAGCCCCCCTACCCCTCCGTGCCCTAGATGGTGTGACCCAGGTCTGCACTCCCCACACCCTCATAGTGACCCCACTGATTAGAAGTACAAATAGGTTTACCATTTTACGTGTCAAAGAATAAGCAGTTTTGGACAGCTATTCTTGTTATACACACACCTGTGCTTGTCTCCAAGATCACCCTGCCATTTCCTGGTTTAGCATTAGAGCTTATAGGTCAAGAAGACTGCTAACTAGGCCAGGCACGTGCATCGGCTCTGTCGTCGCACGCCCCTTAGTGCTCTTAAAGCAGCCGACGTACAGCTACGATGGCTCGCCCAGGGGAGCCAACCTGCCGCAGTATAACTGCGGCGGCTGGTCGGGAACCAGTTAAAGGACACAATATATAGGGATATGGGAAAGCATCAAAGACACTGATACACAGGTTAAACTGGATGGACTATTGTCCTTTTTCAGCCTTACCTACTATGTAACTTTTCACTTATCTTCATTCACCACAGTGGCTTGTGTTGTACTGTGTTGCAACACACTGTGCAGAAAAAGAGCATACCCTTTTTTTTTTGTAGTACATGGTGTGAACTGACAAGATAGCCCAAAGCATATGGTTTGAATGGGCCCTAGTGGAAATGAAGCAAGGAAGTCAAGTTTGATGTCCAGCCTGTGCGGCAACCGTGGCTGCCTCCATAGATACACAGGAGAAGTGAGCATAGCCACAAAGTGACAGGAAATGTGTTATGCCGCGTACACACAACCGTTTTTCGGGTTGTATAAAATTATGTTTTTTTTTCCATGTCATTAAAAACGATCCTGTGTGGGCTCCAGAGCTTTTTCACTATGTAAAAAATGGGCATTAAAAATTTAGAACATGCTCAAATTTTTCACGTTGTTTTTAACGTTGTCATTTTTAATGTCGTAAAAAATGGTCGTGCGTGGGCTTTAACGACGTGAAAAAACGCGTATGCTCCGAAACAAGTTATGAGACGGGAGCTAACACGAAATCAGCAAAAGCAGCCCCAAGGGTGTCGCCATCCGAATGGAACTTCCCCTTTATAGTGCCGTTGTACGTGTTGTACGTCACCGCGCTTTGCAGGTTGAAAAAAACATTGTTTTTTCTAGAGCATTAAAAATGTAATTTTTTACATCCCGAAAAACGGTCGTGTGTACGCGGCATTACTCTCAGCATTGTCAGGTAGCAAAAAAGAAAAATAAGCATAGAAAATGAAGATGAACACAGCTGCCACATGTAAGGAGTGGTAAGCTGCAATATGTTACATTATTGTTTTTGGGTTCAGATATGCTTTAATGTAATACCATTTAGCAACTAACTTATTTGATAAACAGGCACATTACAGCAAGCCTCAGGAACTATACTTTAATTTTAAGTCTATACAATAGACTTAAAATTAAAGTAGAGTTCTGCCCCCCCTTTCAAAAATGAAAAGTCATCAGCTACACATACTGTAGCTGCTGACTTTTAATATTGACACTTACCTGTCCTGGAGTCCAGCGATGTCAGCACCTCAGACGATGTTTCAATCAGCTGTCAGGTGCTGCCTCCGCCATTGCCGAAAAAAAGGGAACCTGGCAGTGAAGCCTTGCGGCTTTACAGTCGGATCCCTACTGCGTGCTACGCTCGCTTACTCGCCCGGTAGAGGGGGAAGGAGGAGAGAGGAGGAGGGAGCCAAAGTTGTGACGTACCTCGCCACGGCGAAGTCTGACAGAAGTGGAGACAGGGTACCTGTAAAAACCAGGCCCCCCCCCCATGCAAGGGGCCAAATGTGGCACCAGAGGGGGAGGGGCCAAATGTGGCACCAGACGGGGAGGATAAGCAGAAGCACTTTTGGGTGGAACTCTGCTTTAAGAATGCTGTCCAAAAGTTTCACTTAGTAGAATTGACTTAGTGCAATAATTATGAAGCCTCGTACACACGGGAAAACTGCTAGGAGAGCTTTTGGCCGGGAATCCCGGCCATGTGTATGCCCCTCGCAGTTGTTCTGATGGGAAAATTGCCCAAAAACCGCCGGACAAAAAAGAGAACCAGCTCTCTTTTTTCCCACAGGGAAAACCCACGGACTTTTGCCTGGCGGTTTTTGGCAGTTTTCCTATGGGGAAAAAACTGCGATGGAGCATACACACGTCCGGGATTCCCGGCCAAAGCAGTTTTCCTGTCGGGAAAACCAGCCGTGTGTAGGGGAAAAGACTGACCGAGCAGGTTCTGGGCTTTCCCCTCAGGATTTCTGACGGGAACTTTTCCCGTCGGAAATGCTGCACGTGTGTACGGGGCATCACTGTTGACCACTCTATTACAGGCCATATATGGGTCAAATTCCAAACAATTTTTTTAGAGATTATGTGCGTTTTGTAATCCGATTTTGCTACCATTACGAAAATTTGACCAACCAAACCTTAAATTTCACCTCATGTTGCTACAGAAAATAAATGTTATGGCCGAGAATCTTCTTTACTTTCCAGGTCACAGCTCAAGCACATTTATTTTTCAATTATATTTCTTGCATGATTCCCCCATCATTGATTTGTTTGTTTTTCAAAAAAATTCCATCATGCCCGATCACTAAAAAATCGACGGCTACACGAAAATCGTCCCAATAATGGTGCAAAATTCGTATGAAAATTCATAATTATGATTTTTTTAAGTATATATGTTTGGAATTCAACCCATGTATGGCCGGCTTAAAGCGTACATAGTAGCCACACATGGAGTGCATTGTTTTCAATGTGTCGGTCGACTCATATACTTGCATTTTGTGTAAGAGCAGTAAAGCACAACAATCTATAGTTCCAGCATACTGTATTTGTATATGTGTAATGATCTTTATTAAAAGTAAACTAAGTACAGTACAAATACTTTTACATTCCAGACCGGGTAACAGATTGAAGCAACAGTGTTTCATCCTCACTGTGCTGTAAATAACGATACTGAAATTTTACAGAAAAATGATCATTGTTCCCATAAAGCCACATGCCAGTGTAATGTATCCCTTGTCTACTCTGTGGTATAAGCAGGAAAAAATATAGTATAGTTTTCAGAAAACAAAGCAAGACATTTTCCACCTCCAGTCACGGGATGTTAATGGCACTCTGGCAAATGTTTAAACGATCTCCAAGCCGCCCCCTCCATCAAACACTCACCAAGAATTAAAAACAGTTGGGGCAGAGAAAAATGAACATCTGGTACAGGCTTATACAGTATGCGCCTTCGAAGTACTCCCCTAATTAATGTGGTTTTGGCATGTGTTACTGGAGAATGTAATTATAGATAGAAACACAATTCTGAATAAGCTTACTAACAAACTCCCCTGCTGCATATAAAGAGGCCGTCCAACTGTTTAGAAAACCAAGCGGCTCATCCACACTTTGTGAGAAGAAAAAGCGTATGAATGAAAAAGGCATGAAGTGACTGAACGTGAAGATTACTGAGAGCAGGAGAGTGAACCATCTCTACTGGAGAAAGAGAATAGTATGTACTACTGCTATCAGTCACTTGCATTCCCATAAATATTCAATTTACACCAGCTGTCATTACCACAACTGTCCCAGCCAGCGTAGTTCTGGTTTAGGACCCTAAATTGGTTGAAGCTAAAAGTGGTTATAAACCTTGGAAATACAAAATGAAAAAGCATATCTTTCTATAGGGTGTACGCACTTGTCTCTGTCTTGATTTCTGTCTGCTCTGTGATTCCTCTGACATCTGCACGAGTCGCCTCTGACAGGTTATGCTGACACCAGACACTCCTGGAAGAAGCCCTTCTCCCTGCCCCCAGCACACAGCAGGTGACTGAGAGCCTCAGTTGGGCATGTTTCCCTTCCCTCCACTCAGGTCTCAGATTACACTCAGCTCTCCCCTCTGTGCTGTTCAGTGTATCAGATCCCCATCCCGTAAATGCTGGAGCTAAGAAATGCTGTGGCTAAGGTGCTTCATGGTTCACAGTGTAATAAATGTTTGTGGCATGCAACCCAAAGTTTTTTTTTTTTTGCAAAAAAAAAAACACAATTGTAAATTAGTGGCAAAATTCACAAAGATACAATACATTTAATGAGTGTTGTCATCCTGGACAGGAAGTATGTTACTGGCAGGCTGACAGGTGAAAAAAAAAAATAGAGCCACCACATCTAAGGATTGATAAGCTTAATTATATTATTTATTTCTTCTTTTAGGTTTAGATACACCTTAGCAAATGGATAAGCTAGCTATAGTGCCATCCTAAAAAAACAATGCCCATCTTCTGGGTCTGTAGGTATGACTTTGAAATGCTCTACCTATTAAATGACATAGTAACATGGTCTTCCATAGTCCAACTGGATCCTGAATACTGTCTATTAGGTATCCTAGAGGGAGGCGAACTATCAGACCACAATAAAGTGTCTATTTCTAAAAGCCCTATTTTAAGCTAGGAAACCTATATTGCAATATTGTAGGTCTGATCAACTTCCAACCCATCAAGAATGGATCCTGATGTAACCTTACTCTGGAACCTTTAATAAACTTTACCTAATTAAAAAGAAAATACAAATATATATATATATATATATATATATATATATATATATATATATATATATATATCTGACACAGTGACAGTGAGTCTTCTGCTCTAGCTACTGCTCTCATTGCTATGTGATGTCTGTGCCGCACACTGATGGACTTATCCAGCCACCTGGAAAGTGTAACATAGGACAAAAGACAACAGAAATCAGCCACCTGAGTATTGTGATGGCTTACAATACTAAGAGTGAACATTCTGTTGTGTACTTACGCCAGTCATAGTTGGACGGTCTCTTTATATGTGGCTGGGGAGTTTCTTGGTAAGCCTACTCCTAACTGTTTATCTTGTTAGGCTGTATTTCATGAGCAGTTGGATCTCTAGGGCACAGTATCTACATTTTGCCTTGCCATGAATGCAAAGTATTATGTTTTTCTTCCAAGAATATCCTTCTTTTTTTTTTTAACCTCTGAGCAAATTCATGGTTACATCCCTGTTCTTGTGTATATCCAGAAACACGGCCAGTGTTTTTTTTTACTTGCCTGTTCCATATATTGACAATCTTTTTAAAACTGGAAACTTTTATATAGGTTGACCCTGTGAATTATTTAATATTAAGCCATATTCAATGGCTTTATTGGTAGGGCACATTGATTAGCAGTGCTTTAGGAGTCTAGCCTTCAATGTGTTTAAAGGAGAATTCATCGACATTTTTAACCCTCTCAGGAATCCTTGAAATAATTTTTAGGTTCTTGGGGAACCCAAGCTAAAATGGATTATATTTACAGTTCATGGGGTATTACCATAATCAATAAGTTGAAGAACATTTTAAATAATAAAATAAGTAAAATGACACGTCTAACATATTTGAAACCTAGGGCAGATAATTTTGTTACTAACCCCTACGAAATTATTTTCAGTAATATTTGTGAAACAAATAATTACTACAGAAAAGAAAGGTAGACAGTTAATATTATGGTGGACAGTGTAGAAGTGATCCATTACATTGGTGCATTGTACTATCACATATTGTACACTGCAAGTCTCCACCTAAAGAACTCCAGGTCTAAAACTGTGTTGTCCTCTATCATTAGTGGTCAGAGTAGAAGTGACTCTTTACATTGGTGGTTAGTGAAAAATTGTCCCCTTGCCTTGGTGATCAGTGTAGGTGGAAAAATCAATCCATCACTTGAAACCGTTCAAGAAACGACTTAGGACCTCAGAAGGAACCCCAGAGTTCCACGGAACCCTGGTTCAGAAACATTGGCTTAAAGGGCAAGTCTTATACTATACTAAGCTGAACCACCCATTAGCATTTTAGTATCTTGTCACCATTTGCAAGTAGTGTGTAGATGGAAAGGATGTGTCTGTATAAGTATAGAAGGGTCCAGAAGCAGGTATACCATTTTTGATTCATCCCGAGAAATGCTTCTATAGCTTGGTATACATGTGAGGCCCCGTACACACGACCGAGTTTCTCGGCAGAATTCAGCCAGAAACTCGATCGCAGCTGGATCCTGCCGAGAAACTCGGTCGTGTGTACACTTTTCAGCGAGGAAGCCGACGAGGAACTCGTCGGGCCAAATAGAGAACATGTTCTCTATTTCCTCGTTGTTCAATGAGGAAAGTCGGCCCGCCGAGATCCTCGGCGGCTTCAACACTGAACTCGACGAGGAACTCGATGTGTTTGGCACGTCGAGTTCCTCGGACGTGTGTACAGGGGCCTGAGATTTCACCAGTCCATTGAGAAGTAATACAGTCAAAGTAGTCATAAAACTCTGTTACTCTGTATTTAAAACTATATTCTGTATACGCTGTATGAAAGTATTCCTGTAGTTAATTTTGTCATAGACAACTGTCACAAAAAAGAATAATAGGGAATCAAGGGCAAGTGGCTAACCTTACAATTCTTTATTTGTTTAAAACTCTTTTCCACATATCCCATCTACTATGTTCCTTTTCATCCCATGCCCTGCACAGAGAATGTAAGAAGCCATTCAGTTTGTACTGGAATGAAAGCATGCTTACCTTTACAGGAAGGAAATAAGTCTGTGTGCTATATATTCTGCACTAAATACAGGGAGGACTGAGTGGCCCTAATCCTGCTCTAGGCCCTCTTTGTGTCTCTTTGATGTCACTGCTACTTATGGTTGACCAACTAATTAAGGGTTTTGAAGTCTGCTGTACACCGATTTTCCCACTGTGGCTCTGGACCATCACCTGTGGAGCTTGGCACACAGACCTGCACTCAGCTGTGTGTATTTACAGATGTGATACCTATTAGGACTACAGTGTAAAATGTCTGTAATGGGTTTAATAAACTCTCCGGAACAACAAATGTGAACCATATTTGTGCTAGTATTAGCCTGTAGCTTGGGATACGAAAGGAAGCAACAGTGAAAGCATACTAAAAGGTAAACACAGTACAATTGTAGGCGGGGAAAAAAAAACATTAAGAAAACTGCCAAGGAGAAAGAATACAAGAATATAAGAAAACTGCATTTAATTTCAAAATGTATTTACTGTATTTATCGGCGTATAACACGCACCCTAACTTTAAGAGAGAAGTTTCAGGAAAAAAACTTTTCACAGCCCCCTACGTATAACACGCAGGCACGGTTTACCTTCTATTTTCAGGGTAAAAAAGTGAGTGTTATACGCCAATAAATACAGTATTTAAAAATGGGCATCATTTATAATGTATATGCCTTAAATGCAAACTATCATTTTGGCCCTGCTTGACTCCATAACATTGGATGACAGAAGCTACGTCAAACGTCACTTCCCCCCAATGGTGTTAAAGGGTTTTTGTTTTTTTTTTAAATACATTTATTTATTTTATTTAATGCATTTAAGTGTAAATGTGAGATCTGATGTCTTTTTGAAAAGCATACGTAAGTCGAGCCTGTGTATGAAAACGGTGTTCAAACCACACATGTGAAGTATTGCCGCGGTCGTCGAGTGAGAGCAATACTTATAGCAAAAAACATCCTCTGTAACTCTAAACTGGTAACCTGTAGAAAAATCGCCTATGGAGATTTTTAAGGGCCAAAGTTTGTCGCCATTCCACAAGCGGGCACAATTTTGAAGCATGACATGTTGGGTATCAATTTACTTATAAATGTACTCATGCACCTGAAGAAGCGTTGCCATACGCGTAACATGTAGAGCAAGTTCTTTCTGCATCTGGACCCTCTTCATGGTTATCCATTCAACATTTGCATTTCCAATTCTCTCTTACTTTATTGTATTTATTGAATTACTCTACAACCTAATACTGTTGGAAATGCAATTTTACATGTATAATTGTTATTTTTTTTTTATTCTATAATAAAAACCTTTAGTGTTTTACAATACTTACCCGTGTGCCTCTAAAAGTCCAAGGGCCAGATTCACAAAAGAGATACGACGGCGTATCTCTCTGTAATTGACTTACACCGTCGGATCTTAGAATGCAATTCTAGGCCGGCCGCTAGGTGGCGAGGCCATTGCGGTCGGCGTAGAATATGCAAATGACTAGTTACGGAGATTCACGAACGTCCGCGATGCCCGTCGATCTAAATTTACGTCGTTTCCGTCGAGATACACGTCGTAAAATTAGGGCTACCTCCTAGGTGTTCTAAGCAATGTTAAGTATGGGCGTCGTTCCCGAGTCGAAATTTAAAAAATCACGTTGTTTGCGTAAGTCGTCCGTGAATGGCGCTGGACGCCATTTACGTTAACGTCTAAACAAATGACGTCCGTGCGACGTCATTTAGCGCATTGCACGTCGGGTAATTTTCCCGACGGAGCATGCGCAGTACGTTTGGCGCGGGAACGTGCCTAATTTAAATGGTGCCCGCCCCATTTGAATTAGGCGGGCTTGCACCGAGCGGATTTACGTTACACCGCCGCAAGTTTACAGGTAAGAGCTTTGTGAATCAGGCACTTACGCTGTAAACCTGCGGCGGTGTAACGTAAATCAGATACGTTACGCTGCCGCGGAGCAACGTAAATGTACCTGAATCTGGCCCCAAATTCCTTAGTTCTTAGTTCAATTCACATCAATTTTCTTGGCGTAACATTATCTTTCACAATATAAAAAAAAAAAATTGGGCTAACTTTACTATTGTCTTATTTTTTTTATTAAAAAAAAAATATTTTTCCCCAAAAAATTGCACTTGTAAGATGGTGTGACATAAAGTATTACAATGACCGCCATTTTATTCTCTAGGGTGACTGAAAAAAATATATATAATGTTTGGGGGTTCTAAGCAATTTTCTAGCAAAAAAAATATTTTAACTTGTAAACACCAAGTGTAAAAAATAGGCTTGGTCCTTAAGTAGTAAAACAAGAAGTGGAAAAGCAGTAACTACTGTATAAGTAAAAGCAAAAAAAGAATGTAAGATGAGAAGCAGAGCTGTATGCTGATGTTAAATGAGGTAGGTATCCTTTCATGTGAAATCAATCTGATTACAATGTACCACAACATCCTAAAGATCGGACATGTCATGAAGATTTTACCACAATGCATTGCAGCACACTATAGTGCTTTGGATCACATTGCCTTATTATTTTGGGGTGTTAATCAACATGAATTACAATGCAAAGCATCAACACATTTAACATGTCTTGCAGCATTCTGCGGTAATGCTCGCGTTAACAGATTTAGATTGTCCCAAAAGGAAATTATATTTTTTTAAAACTGTTAGTTATACATTTGAAATGTGATCAGCATAATACACGTATACTGTACATGCTTTGTAAAATGTAGTCTGTGTACAATGTATATTCATTAAACATTGAGATCTGTACTTTGTACTGCTATGCAGTGATCACTGGTTAGGGGGTCCAACTTCCTCTAAATTCCTGGACATTCCCTTGCAGTGTGCTGGGCACTTATTTTACCCTGCTGGGCTTTTACTACCTAAAGCCTAATACACACTGCAATTTTTTTTTGTTGATCAACCTATTGATAAAAAACGGAAAGACACTCAATGTTAGTGCTGTAATCTCCCCTGCTGTGCTTTTGTATTCTGACAAGGGGACGCACCCGCTGTCAGAATAAACATATCAACGCTCACAGCCATTGGCTGCAAACATTGATCGGATGCTGGTTTTTCAGAATGTCCCTTCGAAATAAGGTGGTCGACTCGTTAGACCTGTTTTTGTTGGACAGACTGCTGTAGACTGCAGACAGAAAGTTGGACGGTTGCTGCTGAACCAGCCAATTTTCGGACAGCATGTACACAGCTTTTTTTTTTCTGTTAACTTGTAATGCAGAACATACAAAAAGGATGTGCTTTATGGCAGAACTACACAGCTTATCTACAGACTTAGTGCAAGGATGCTTACAGGAGACATAAGGAAGCCATCTGATCCATTCACTCTGCAGGCTTTGCATATGGTTAGCTCAGGAGTGAAAGCAGCATATGAACCATTATTTCTCCCTTCCTCTGACCAGGGGTCCAGTCATAGTTTTAACTGCTGCAACACCAGCCCCTGCAACCGAGAGGGAGGGGGGGTGGTTGTTCCCCCCCCCCCCAAAAAAAAAACACCAGTGCCACTGTGGCATACTGTCATTTGTTTGTTTTCCTTCAGTAAGAAAATTTCAAGTAGAAATCCCATTCATTACTATGTGGCCGGGTCATACTCATACACTGTAGCTCAGCAAGTTTTTAGAAACCAGGGCATGTAGTATTTTTTTATAATAATTATTTAATAATTTAGAATAATTAAGAATAATTTCGATTATTGAATGTTCCATTCCCACTTTGGATAATGTATGTATAAAAAAATATTTTTTAATGCAACTGTAAAGCAACACTGTCAGTTCCATAACAAAATACCAAAAAATTCCATGTAATAGGAAAGGTGTGAGGCCGCGTACACACGGTCGGTCCAAACCGATGAAAACAGGCTGAAGTCCAGTTTCATCAGTCCAAAACGACCGTGTGTACGGCCCATCGGTCTGTTGTCCTTCGGTCCAAAATGTTAGAACTTGCTTTAAAATCAAACCGATGGACCGCTGCCCGCTAGGTCCAAACCGATGGTTAGTACACAAAAGCATCGGTTCAAAACCCGCGCATGCTCAGAATCAAGTCGATGCATGCTTGGAAGCATTGAACTTCATTTTTTCACGCGCGTCGTGTGTTTTACGTCACCGCGTTCTGACCCGATCGGTTTTTGAACTGTTGGTGTGTACGCACATCAGACCATCAGGCCACTTCATCGGTGAACCAATGAAAACGGTCCGTCAGACCATTCTCATCGGTTTGGTTCGACCATGTGTACGCGGCCTAATACTCGCCTCTTCAGCATCTTGTGTTTCCTACCTCCCCTTTGTTCCACTGCTGCAGTCTCCATCAGACTTTTCAGTATTCAACAATTCTTAAGAGTGCCAGATGCAAAAGCAACAGACCAAGTGTGTATATCACATGGATGAGAACCACTGTGGACAGCGGGGAAGTGTTGCAGGCACACAAAATGTCTGTAATGATGTCATCTGTGATGTCGACAGTCGTGGTTTTACATTTCGGGGTGTGGCCCCTGAAGTTTGACAAAGGGTGCCACACCCCAAAATGCATATTCATGCCTATCAACATCACACATGACATCATCACGCCCATTTTGTGGGCCTGCAACACTTCCCTGCTGTCTACAGAGATTCTCATCCATGTGTTATACACACTCAGTCTGCTGCTTGTATTGGCTCTTCCTGGTGTTTTACTGGTCAACTTCCTGGTTCCAAACATCCTACATTACATCCACGTAGAGGGGCTTGCTCACCATTGACCACTTGGAAGGTTGCCACATGCTGGAGATTTATTGATACGCTTTTTAATGTCTTTTAAATGTGAGTGCATTTTTATTGGCTTTCATTTCACCAATATGTTTTAATAAATGCTACATTTAGTAGCGATGCGTTACTCTGCTTTTTTTTCTGTTTATACATGACTTACAGGAACCAGAATGTGCCTCACATCAGTACTGTTGTTACCATAGACACCTGTAAAAACCTGTCATTTTTGTAACAAAAAACAAAAGGAAGACCCCTGTAATACAAGAGGTGAATGATGAAATCCCCTGTTGCAAGCTATGGCTCCTTTCTCCGGCTTGCTCACTATTGACTACCTGGAAGGTCGCCACCTGCTGGAGATTTATTGATACACTTTTTAATGTCTTTTCACTTTCAATAGGTCTTTATTAAAGTTTTGGTAGATACAGCTGTAATGCCGCATACACACGATCGGAAATTCCGACAACAAATTTTCGATGTGAGCTTTTTGATGGAAATTCCGACCGTGTGTAGGCTCCATTGGACATTTGCTGTCGGAATTTCCAACAACAAAAATTTGAGAGCTGGTTCTCAAATTTTCCAAAAGTTCTTGTCGGAAATTCCGATTGTCTGTATGCAATTCCAACGCACAAAAATCCTACGCATGCTCGGAATCAATTCGACGCATGCTCAGAATCATTGAACTTAATTTTTCTCGGCTCGTCGTAGCGTTGTACGTGACGACGTTCTTAATGTTCGGAATTTCCGACCAACATTTGTGTGACCGTGTGTATGCAAGACAAGTTTGAACCAACATTCCATCGGAAAAAAATCCACGGTTTTGTTGTCGGAATTTCCGATTGTGTGTACGTGGCATTAGTCATAAAAAACAGTAATGGCTATGATCATACAGATCAATAAGTATGGCACGATATGAAGTTAGGTTTACAGTAACAATACACGTATTAAAAGCTACAGGGATAGGTAGGAAAGGGTAGGAGGAGAGGTCAAAAGTTTAATGACTGTAAACTGGGAGTGACTCTCTGAGTAGATATGGGAGCCAAGACTTGCACAGAGGATAATCAAGAGAGTTAGTTGCTTTTTAATATCTTTTAAATGTGAGTGCATATTTATTGTTTTTAATTTCACCAATATGTTTTAATAAATGCTACATTTAGGTAGTGGTGCTTTCTTTTTTTTCTGTTTATACGTGGTTGACTGGTGGGAGCCTCCCCAGATCTTGCTTGGAAGTGAGATTGCTGATGCTACCATATTGGGAACTTCATGCCACTGTATTTTTATGGACTTTTCTCAAGGATAAAAAAAAAAACTAATGTTCCTTTATCATTCCTTGCCTATTGTTTTTTTTTTTTGGTAGCTGCACCAGTGCCCCCCTTTTTTTGCGCCTGGGTATGTTTAGGGTGTGTGACAGGAAGTCAGGTAAATCTGGGGGTGTTGTCACAGACGGGAGATACATTTCTGCCTTGTTTAGAAAATGTACCAATTACTATCAGGTGTCGGCTGCAGAGGTAGCCAGAAAGGTTTAAGGACGTTGGATAGCTTCAGCTGTTCAGAATGACAAAATTAAGGCCTCTATAAGATGTCCAGAGGATTACTACTGAATGCTGCATCCTGAGGCTTGTTGAGTTAAGGAGAGCAGTGAGCTGAGGAAGACTTCTGAAGGTGAAGTGCTTGTTGATATTTTTGCTGTGTGATAAGAAAATCAAAAAGACTATTGTTTTCTGCTGGAAGACCAGCAGTGTCTGCCCAGCAGTAGGCTGTGCCAGACTCCATAGGTAGGTTCCTGCGTTGTGAAGGTAGACGGCCCAAGTGGGCAGGGTTTATTTTATGTTTTGTTTTGTTTATGCTGTTTGGATGCTTGCACTTGTTTCCAGCAATATGGAAGAATAAACCATAACCCTTGTTTTTTCAACCACCCACGGCTGCCTCTCTGTATAATTCAGTGTGTAGTGAACCCACTCAGGAGGTCACACACCCCTGCTACCGAGCTAACCCCGTAGGCCCCGTACACACGACCGAGGAACTCGACGTGCCAAACACATCGAGTTCCTTGTCGAGTTCAGTGTGGAAGCCCCCGAGGAGCTCGGCGGGCCGACTTTCCTCATTGAACAACGAGGAAATAGAGAACATGTTCTCTTTTCGGCCCGACGAGTTCCTCGACGGGTTCCTCGCTGAAAAGTGTACACACGACTGAGTTTCTCGCCAGAATCCAGCTCCGATCGAGTTTCTGGCTGAATTCGCCCGAGAAACTCGGTCATGTGTACGGGGCCTTACAGGTGCTAATGCCCTTTACAAATCTCTTTTTGGTTCCTGCAAGTACCTGGGTTAGAGCTGACCACAGCATTGATTCAGCATTGAGTTGCATAATTGCCAATGAGAACTAGACTACTTTATTCAAAAATGCAGTTCAAATGTATAGGGCTGCATACAATGGACACTGACAGTGTCACTGTATTCAAACGGAACTCTGAAAGCCACAAGTCTTTTTAACAATGGGTTTTTGTCACTGAAAAGTAATAGAGTCTTCAGTTTTCAGGCAGATCTCTGTGTCCCTGTAAAGCTATATGAATACCAATCAGGAGTTGCATGTTCTCCCTGTGCCTGCATGGAGTTTGCATGTTCTCCCTGTACCTGCATGGGTTTCCCTGGGCACTTTAGTTTCCTCTTACACGCTAAAAGCATGATGATAGGTTCATTGTCTCCTTTCTAAACTGGCCCTGGTATGTGTATGTATGTGTGTGTGTAAGGGGGGAACCTTCGATTATAAGCACCTTGAGGTCAGAAACTGATGTGAATGTACAATATGTAAACAGCTATGTAAACGGTAAATACTGGAAAAAAAACTATAATAAATAAATAAATAATATAAATGCAGCCCTAGGCTCATGCTCTGGCACTTGACAGTTGACTGACGAAGGGCTGGGCTCAGTGCAGGTATGGGGCTTCATCTGGGCTTGGGGAGAAGTTGAAGCCATGTGCACAGTTTGGGCCAAAGGATCAAAGGGGAGCGTGAAAGAACGTGAGGATCATGTGAAGACCAAACCAGGGTGTTCACACATTCCTTATCAGTGTTATCTTTTTATTGACCTGGTCAGGTTCAACTTTTCTTCCACAATCCAAAATCATATCTTCATAACATTCTTACCATACTAGCTTTGTGCATGAATTTGTCAATGTTGAGGGGATACTGACCTGAAAACTTTTTAGGGGACAGTAATGTGTACCATGAACAATTGCATCACTATTAGGGCGTGTGCTGATGGTCATGATCTTTCACAGTTGACTGACGGGTGTTTTTCACCTGCAGTCGACCTCCTTCTGACCTGCATTAGACAGCCTTCTAAGCTAATCACCCAGCATTCAACCTTTGCATTCCTATTGACTTGTATAGGGAAAGAAGCAATTCTGAGGCCTCGTACACACGGCAGAGTTTCTCGGCAAAAACCAGCAAGAAGCTTGTTGGGTTTTTTTTGCCGAGGAAACTGGTCGTGTGTACACTTTTCGACAAGGAAACCGACGGGGATCTCGTCGGGCCAAACATAAAGCATGTCTTCTTTTTCCCCGACAGGAATGTGACAATTTGGCTCGCCGAGATCCTCGGCGGCTTCACAAGGAACTCGACAAGCAAAACGATGTGTTTTGCCCGTCGAGTTTCTCGGCCGTGTGTACGAGGCCTAACACTAACAAAAGTGTAGGCCCTTTATCTGCAGGAATAAATAAGTGAAGGAATATAAAATGGGAGAATTGTGATTGTTGTTTAAGAGCAGCACAAACATGTATTGTGTTCAATTCTGCCCATTGTATTGTATATATTATACAACGGTGGCTTATGCACATATACAATATATATGAAATGCAATTTCTGGGTGGGAAAAAAAAAATCTATAGATATGTGACATTGTATAAGCTTTTGAATACCAATTTTTTTTTCAGCATAGATGAGATTCCGAGCTGACATTTTCAGAAGCTGTTATAGTTTGGATCTATCAAGCACAGAAAGTGAGTCATTCTGTTCCCACAATATCTTAAAAGACTTATTAAAGGGATGGATTGATAATTTTGCACTTTATCTTTGAGCATAAAGAGAGTGGCTAAACATAATTTTTGTGCCAGCCGCTGACACCCACGGTGGCAGCTCTAGATGCATTAGAATTACTATAGAGATATTCTGAAGATGATTGGAGAAAGTGGTTGGACAAGGAAACTTTACAACTATCAGGGTGGTCCTGAAATCCACAGGCTTGTTTCACTGCATATGCAGACTCCATTACCTCTCTGTAATAAAGATTGTGATGGAGAGCTTTCTAAGCCACTTCTAGCCTATGCCTCATATTGAGACAAAGCTGAGGTGGCTATAAAGAGTTGCTGTAAATCTTTTTTTGGACTGATTTTCGCAGAGCTGTGTAAGGATAAAACACAGTATGATTAATTTAGAGCTGCTAAAGCTGTCCACAGACAGCACATCATGCATGTACAATTCAATCAGTCAATCGTTCAGTTGTTTAAAAAGAAACGATAACCCACAAGGTTAAAATGAAAAGGGACTATAAAGGAACCAAAAAGCTGAGGCACAGTAGAGTCTTCTTTGAACAGAAGGTATTCACATCTAATTTCATCATATATCCCAAAAATAAGAGGATTCTTCCTTATTTCAAGCAAGTAGGAGAGCAAAGCAAATACTGTATTTATTGGCGTATAACACTCACTTTTTCACGATGCAAATCGTTTGTAAATATTGTGTGCGTGTTATACGCCGATACTGCAATTTGGGCTGAATCGGAGAGAACGGGGAGGGGGGCGGGACGAGCGCTGTCAGATTACTCAGCGGCCTCTTTAATAGGAAGTCCCGTCTCCTGGGCCAGCATTGGACCAGTGTTCTATCTATCATAAAACCCGGTTCAGGAGGCGGGAATTTGTATTAAAGAGGCCTCCGAGTAAACAGGAGATTCTTGCTGTATGTAATCTGACGGCGCTCATCCCGCCCACCTCCCTGAGATAGTCATTGATCAGACTGCATTCATGGCAGATGGGCATTAATCAAGCTGCATTTTTGGGCAATGGTGAGGCTGTGGATGGGCATTGATCAAGCTGCATTAATGGGCAATTATGAAGCTGTAGATGGGGATTGATCAAGCTGCATTGATGGGCAATTTTTAGGCTGCAGATAGGCATTGATGGGCACTGACCCTTATTTGGTTTCAAAGTTCTTTATTTAAAATTTGACCACTTAAGACCCAGACCTTTAGGCAGCTAAAGGACCTGGCCAGTTTTTGCGATTCGGCACTGCGTCCCTTTAAGTGACAATTGCGCGGTCGTGCGACGTGGCTCCCAAACACAATTGGCGTCCTTTTTTTCCCACAAATAGAGATTTCTTTTGGTGGTATTTGATCACCTCTACGGTTTTTATTTTTTGCGCTATAAACAAAAATTGAGCGACAATTTTGAAAAAAAAATCAATATTTTTTACTTTTTGCTATAATAAATATCCCCCAAAAATGTATAAAAAAAATGTTTTCCTCAGTTTAGGCCGATACGTATTCTTCTACCTATTTTTGGTAAAAAAAATCACAATAAGCGTTTATCGATTGGTTTGCGCAAGAATTATAGCGTTTACAAAATAGGGGATAGTTTTATTGCATTTTTATACATTTTTTTTTTTTACTATTAATGGCGGCGATCAGCGATTTTTTTCATGACTGCGACATTATGGCGGACACTTCGGACAATTTTGACACATTTTTGGGACCATTGTCATTTTTACAGCAAAAAATGCATTACAAATGCATTGTTTACTGTGAAAATGACAATTGCAGTTTGGGAGTTAACAACAAGGGGGTGCTGAAGGGGTTAAGTGTGACCTCATTTGTGTTTCTAACTGTAGGTGGGGTGTGGCTGTAGGTGTGACGTCATTGATTGTGTTTCCCTATAAAAGGGAACACACGATCAATGACGGAGCCACAGTGAAGAACGGAAAAGCTGTGTTTACACACAGCTCTCCCCGTTCTTCAGCTCCGGGGACTGATCGTTGGAACTCCATCGGCGATCGGGTCTGCGGGTCCCACGGTCATGGAGCTTTGGACCGGGTCACGTGCGCGCCGTGACCCACGGCTGGGCACTTAAAGAGGACGTACCTGTACGTGCTTGTGCCCAGCCGTGCCATTCTGCCGACGTATATGTGCAGGAGGCGGTCCTTAAGTGGTTAAGGTTTTTCCCTGAAACTTCCCTCTTAAAATGAAGGTGCGTGTTATACGCCTGTGCGTGTTATATGCAGATAAATACGGTAATTCCTTTTCACACCAATGGTAACTGTATGTCCAAAAGCACTGGTGTATATGACAGATGCAACCTAATGTCATAGAGTAATTTATCCCAAACTGTATACAGCTATTTCAGGCTTATAACCATCATCAATACAGTACAGTATATGGAAATGATGGCTTATTAGGGGTAGGGCGTGGGAAAAAACAAGAAAGCATAACCTAGAAGGTTACGGTGAGAAGAAAATTAAAGGAATCAAAAATCCCTCCACTGAACCACTGGGTAGCACTACTGAGATGATGCTTTCTTTCTCTTCCCAAAGCCCTGTACCATAGAAGTAATTGTTTTCATACACTGCATCGATGATGGCCAGCAAGACCATCATCAATAGAGTGAAGACCATAAAACATCTGTATGCATGTTGTTTACAAATTGGTGTGTAAAGCAATCTTATATACTGATGTCACCATAAAAAAAATCCCTGCCATATGTCTCCAATGTATATACAGTGTTGTGCCTTGTCAGTGGGTTAAAGTTGACAAAAAAGACACATGTAGCCGGATTCAAAAAGACTTACGACGGCGTATCAGTAGATACGCCGTCGTAAGTCCGAATGCGCGCTGTCATATATTTAAGCCTATTCTGTAAAACAGATACGCTTAAATTTGGCTAAGATACGACCGGAGTAAGTCTCCTACGCCGTCGTATCTTATGAGCATATTTACGCTGGCCGCTAGTTGCGTGTACGTGGATTTACGCATCGAATATGCAAATGACCTAGATACGCCGATTCACAAACGTACTTGCACCCGATACGCTGTTTACGTAAGCCGGTTTTCCGGCGTAAAGATAAACCACCAAAAAGATGGCGCAGCCCATGCAAGGTATGGACGACGGAACAGCCATCGTATTTTACATTGTTTGCGTAAGTGTACGTGAATGGGGCTGGGCGTAGGTTACGTTCACATCGAAAGCAATGAGTATTTGCGACGTAATTCTGAGCATGCGCACGCATGCGCCGTACCAACGGCCCTCATTTACATGGGGTCACGGTTAATTTAAATGAAGCCCGCCCACTACATGCCTACTTTGAATTAGGCGGGGTTACGCCGGGCCATTTGCGATACGCCGACGTAACTTAGGGAGCAAGTGCATTGTGAAAACAGTACTTGCCTCACTATGTTACGTCGGCGTAGTGCAAATGGGATGCGCTACGCCGGCATAAAGATACGCCGCCAAACGTGAATCTGGCTAATGGTTCTCAAAGTTGCAGACTGAGTGACTCCAGAAGATCTGTTAAGAGAGGAGAAAAATGATCTTTTGGTTTTCTCTGGGTTTTGTAACTCCTGGATAGTGGTTTGGAGTCCAGAGGCTTCAACAAGCTTTGCGATGGAAAAAGCCCCGAACCCGCTGTCCAGGTCTTAGCAGAGACCAGCATGCTGTGTATGTAGGTATGCACAGCTTTTGCAATCTGGAGCCTCGGCGCTCAACCTGTGGCCCTCCAGCCTTTGCAGAACTTCAAGTCTCATTTTGCCTCTGCCTTTGGGAGTCATGTTTGTAACTGTCAGCCTTGCAATGTTTAATGGGTCTTGTAGTTCCAAGCTGCAGGGCCACAGGTTGAGCACCCATGATCTAGGGCAGGGATATGCAATTAGCGGACCTCCAGCTGTTGCAGAACTACAAGTCCCAAGAGGCA
Source organism: Rana temporaria (assembly GCF_905171775.1). Lineage (NCBI taxonomy): Eukaryota > Metazoa > Chordata > Amphibia > Anura > Ranidae > Rana > Rana temporaria. Next base: position 98,434,537 of record NC_053493.1, read on the forward strand.
TAACAAGACTCTGACAGCCACAAGCATGACACCCAGAGGCAGAGGCATGATGGGACTTGTAGTTTTGCAACAGCTGGAGATCCACTAATTGCATATCCCTGATCTAGGGCCTGGCCATAATTAAGGGCTCCACCTGGGAGACAGTTGGTCCCCTGCCCAGGCCATGGCAAGAGTACAGTGTAAGCCAAGTGAGTGTAGCAGGGAGCTGCGAGAGTGCAGAGTGAGTGAGAGAGTGAGTCCAGTGAGAGCAGAAGTGTGCACAAGCACAGTGGTGCTGTGTAATTGTCGGAGGAAGCAGTAAAAGTTATAAGTCACAATAATAGTCAGAGATTATCCAATTGATATTCCGCATAATCAAACGATCAGCCATCAGATGGAAAATCTGTGCCAGGTGTTGTGGAGACAAGGGTGGGCTGAAAAATGCCCAGAGGGTCAAGGTGAATGAGCAACCGTGGATCGCGCACCAAATAAAGCCCAGCTCAAAAATCCATAATGACCAACTGCTGAGAAATATGAACCATCCAGAAAATTGATGCAAAAGGTCTTGTCTTGTGCCCTCAACGCCCAGGACAGACTCTCCATCTGGTGGCTGATCTTTGACCATGCAAAATATCGATTGGGTATTGTCTGGCTATTATTATTTACATACATCCTGTCAGAAACATCAATTCCTAATGAAGTGAACGCTGTTTAACTAAATGTGTTCTAATGTATGATATTACCTATTTTTGCACTTGGAGTATTCATATAACCTGTATGGGTTTGGAAGAAGAAATCGTATAATCTGCATTGCAAAATTGTAACAATGATGTTTTGGGGATTTTCTATGTTTTTAACCTTTTTCTATGTAATAAAATTTATGAATTTGTTTTTATGCATAGTATTTATATTTGCCTACACCTCCATCAAAAGTCCCTTGGGCAATCTTATTTGACTTCTTTGGTTTGCTTTGGTTAGACCTAGCGGTTTTTTGGAAGCTGGGAGTACGCCTTGTTTGGTGAAGTTACTCCATTTACTGCCATTTCAGTACTATAGACGTCATATCGTGGTGGCACCTTACACCCAGCTCTTGCCGTAAAAATAGTAATTAGCACCCAACCCGCTGCAGGGATGGGTCACTAACTTTTAGTATGAAGCCTCGTACACACGACCGAGAAATTTGACGGGCGAAACGCGTCGTTTTGCTCGTTGAGTTCCTTGTTAGGCTGTCGAGGAACTCGACAAGCCAATTTTCTCCATTCCCGTCAAGGAAATAGAGAACATGCTCTCTTTTTGGCTCGTCGAGTTTCTCGACAGTTTCCTCAACGAAAATGTACACACGACCTGTTTCCTCGGCAAAAAAATATCTCCCAGCAAGTTTCTTGCTGGTTTTTGCCAAGAAACTCGGTCGTGTGTACGAGGCCTAAGAGCTGGTGGGTCATTTTGGGGAAAGGACTATACGATGTAGCTGTACTTTAAATATGTTATACATATGTTGTACTTACATCAGCAATTGTTGGTAATAGCGCAGCACATATGTTTTAAATTTTCTTTTGGTTTGTGCACCGTCCCGTGTTTGCAGCTCTACTATTTGGTTATATTTGCTGTGTGTCTTTTTTCCTTTTGTGATTATATTGTAGTAGCGCTGTAGTACCATTTTTTCTACTTTAAATATGTTTGCACCTTTTAGCACTAACACAATCTGACCTTTTCAACATGACTACAGAATGATTAGCAGGGAAAAGCAGTGTGTACCATCTGAATCACGAATCTGGCATCTGTAGAGTAAGAGGTTGACTAGATCAGGGATAGGCAAAGCCCTGATACAAATGATGAAGTGACATTTATAAAGAGAGCTGAACTTTAAATCTGTGGGACAGAATAATGATGTTTTCATTTTACACTCCATTAGCCTTCTGCTGCCTTTGACATGTTATGATTCCACATTTGCAGCAATAACAGAAGTGTTCTTAACTTGCAGAGTTGTAGAATTTGTTATAAGGCTGTGCGTCTGTGGTTTATATACACAGATAGGTGTGTGCAGTCTTTTCCACGCAGATAATATTTCTTTGTGCTCAAACTGCCAAGGCTTGTAATATAAGACTATATTCAGAGGAGGGATTTTCACAAGAATACACTTTTAAATTTCAATTTGTTTTTCTTTCTGTAACCAGTGTCAAAATTGTAATCACCAAGAACAAACTTTAATGCCTGTCTTCCTATCTACCAAGACTAAAATTATGCATGCAGGTGTTTAGAGATTACAGATCCAACTAAATAGCTATAATGTGACATAGGACAACATTACACATAGTCCACCAATGATACTTAACAAGCCATGGAAGGGTCTCACTTGAATGTTTAAAGGTTATGAGTATCATCTATTTATCTATATGGTGCTTATGGAAGAAAGAATTACTTTAACCAAACATTCAACCTAAAGCCGGCCATACACGGGTCGAATTTCGAAAGAATTTTCGTACGAAAATTGCATCAAAGAATTTTCGTACGAATTTCGCACCATTGGTGGGCTGCAGCAACAGCAAACAAATTTGAGAAATCCGACACGTTGGAAATTTTTTGAAAAACAAACGATTTTCGGATCAATGATGGGAGAATCGTACGAGAAATGTAATAGAAAAAAAAATACGCATGTGCAAGAAAAGAATATTCCCGGAGAGAAATGAAGATTCCCGGAGAGAAACGAAGATTCCCGGTAACATGAAGGTTTTGTCGGACGAATTTCAAAAATCAATGGTGGCATCATCGGATCAAAAAAAAAGGAACTTTCTGATTTCGAAAAGAAAATTTGTTCGAAATTCGACCGTGTATGGCCTGTTTTAAAGGGGTTGTAAAGGTACAATTTTTTTTCCCTAAATAGCTTCCTTTACCTTAGTGCAGTCCTCCTTCACTTACCTCATCCTTTGATTTTAAATGTCCTTATTTCTTCTGAGAAATCCTCACTTCCTGTTCTTCTGTCTGTAACTCCACACAGTAATGCAAGGCTTTCTCCCTGGTGTGGAGTGTTGTGCTCGCCCCCTCCCTTGGACTACAGGAGAGTGCCCACTAACACACAGCTCCTTTCTGAATCTGCAACGTAGAGAGTGTCCCGACTCTCATGTAGTCCAAGGGAGGGGGCGAGCACAACACTCCACTAAGGAGGACTGCACTAAGGTAAAGGAAGCTATTTACGAAAAAAAATTGTACCTTTACAACCCCTTTAACCCAGTAAGTTTACCTAACCTTGAAGAACCACAATACGATCAGCATTTGTCTCTGACAGGAGTGTACTCAACTGTGTAGTAGCATCTTATGCCACCAATACAATCTCCCATTTACATTACTGTGCTTACCTATATTAATCAAATACTGAATCAAATATGTATGAGTATGTGCAGACCTTAAGGTCCTCTAAAACCTTCTTTCTAGTAAATCTGATAGTGTGAGGCAGAAGTTTCCTTATTTCTGAAATTGATCTGCCAGTGGAATGTGTTCCCTTTGTGGGAAGAGTTCCTTGTTGTCATAGAAAAGTTGTACATTCATTGCATACTTTGTCTTAGAATCAATTCATAGACCACTGTATATAATAGTAGGCACCTGTATTCACACCTCATATATGGCAGTACTCAAAATCTGATCTTTTCCTTTTACATAGTTCAAAAGCCTGTTTAAGTATAATGGAACAATCTAAACAGGGTAGCCAGATTTAATGTACAAAAAAAGCCAACTCTGGCCTTGAAAGAAGGCAAATATAGCCAAGACCCTTGCCAGAATTGCACAAAGAACAAAGAATTATAATAAATGACCGAAATCTAGCCAGTCTGGAATCCCTAAATATAGCTAACAGATACAACTTGGAGACATGGATAGTTAACATTTCTTTCTTACTAGATACAATTTGGTAAAGTTATGCTGTCAAAACCATCTGCATCTGTCTGGAAAATTCAGTTGAGCATATAATAAAACTAAAAATAAAAGCAGAAGTTACTTTGCAAAAATTGCATATCAAAATGATTAGTAGATACAGAGATATAGGCAGTTTAACAGGGGTCAAGTCCTGGGAAAAGAAGTGTGGGAACTCCCACCCAAGATCCACTCCCCCACCAATTAAAAAAAAAATTATACGCTCATATGCATAATTACTAAAACGCATGTTTTGTTTTTTTCGATCCACTGTACCTTAGTAATCCTTTATGTTACTGGCCGCTTCCTGTACGTCCTCGATGCCACAATGTCTCCTGGGAGCTTTTGTCATTGTTCCCAGGAGACATTGCGGAGGTCTGCCACGAGTTATCGTGGGATTTAGAAAGAACTTGCCTTAAGACCTCCGCAATGTCTCCTGGGAACAATGACAAAAGCTCCCAGGAGACATTGCGGCATCGAGGAAGTGACGGAGTACCCGCACACTACCCGTTGAATCCATATACAGGAAGCGGCCAGAACCATAAAGGATTACTAAGATTCGCCTGCCCCTGACAGTGACTCGAGCTGGGCATCGCCGCTTAGTGAAGGATTGGCTCGGGCGGCTCGGCTGCTCTAGTCCTGCAAAGGGAACTGCGTTCCTGCTGTGAAAAAAGTGCAGGGACTCCGTTCCCACGCGTTCCTGCAGAACTTGAGCCCTGCAGTTTAACCACTTGAGCCCCGGACCATATTGCTGGTCAAAGACCAGGCGACTTTTTGCGATTCGGCACTGCGTCGCTTTAACTGACAATTGCCCGGTCGTGCGACGTAGCTCCCAAACAAAATTGGCGTCCTTTTTTTCCCACAAATAGAGCTTTATTTTGGTGGTATTTGATCACCTCTGCGGTTTTTAGTTTTTGCGCTATAAACAAAAATAGAGCGAGAATTTAAAAAAAAAATGAATATTTTTAACTTTTTGCTGTAATAAATATCCCCCAAAAATATATAAAAAAAATGATTTTTTTCCTCCGTTTAGGCCGATACGTATTCTTCTACATATTTTTCGTAAAAAAAATCACAATAAGCGTTTATTAATTGGTTTGCGCAAAAGTTATAGCGTTTACAAAATAGGGGATAGTTCTATGGCATTTTTATTAATATTTTTTTTACTAGTAATGGCGGCGATCAGCGATTTTTATCGGTACTGCGACATTATGGCGGACACTTCGCACACTTTTGACATATTTTTGGGACCATTGGCATTTTTATAGCGATCAGTGCTATAACAATGCATTGATTACTATAAAAATGCCACTGGCAGGGAAGGGGTTAACACTAGGGGGCGAGGAAGGGGTTAAGTATGTTCCCTGGGTGTGCTCTAACTGAAGGGGGGGGGTGGACTGACTTGGGGAAATGACTGATCGCTGTTCATACATTGTATGAATAGACAGACGGTCAGGCATTTCTCCCCACAGGACCGGGAGCTGTGTGTTTACGAGAGCTGCCCTCCCCTCAACCATACCATACCACATGCCCACAACCAGTGACTCAACCGGGTGGCACCCTTGTGACATCACCAACCCAGCATGCCCTAGGTCAATGACCTAACAAGGGGCGGTGCTGTGTTGGGGAGATGAGACTGATAAGTTCTGATTTATCTTTGCTTGTGTGTGCATTTTTTATTCAGTATTGCACCAGAGCCCGTGTGCTCTTCTCTATTGTTTGTGTGCTTCTAATAATGTTTGTAATGGCCTAGCACCTCCACCCTTCCCCTTCTCTCCTCACATAACCATTTATGTAGATGCAAGGAAGGAGCAAAGTAATACTATATAGCAGCCTTTGTCATCCAGGGTTCCGTGGATTTTAAGAGTTCCTCCAGAGATTGCTGGGGTCCTTGATCAATGAGCACTTTCTGACAGAATAAGTAACCACTGACACCAATGATGTTTTTAGCCATCTGTAAGAGCGGCTTTTACGTCTGATTACAAATTTGAGGAACATTCTTACTGACCATCATGCAAATGTACCTTGAGCTGTTGATATAGTAATTGATAGCTAGGGTTCCTTGACACCAGAAAGCTATTTTAAGAGTTTCATTTGAATGACAGCTCTGATTGTGCTGGGGCTACTGACATCACACCCAAGATGGTGGCACCCAGCAGCAGTCTCATGTGTAGACATTTACACAAGGGAGTATTTACAAGTAAATACAATGCCTAAAATATGTAATGTGTAAAGACTGTCTACAAAGACTCAAGCCCTGTACACACGATTGGTTCGTCTGATGAAAACGGACTGATAGACCGTTTGCATCGGATGAACCAATTGTGTGTGGGCCCCATCGTTTTTCTATTCATCAGTGAAAAAAAATAGAACCTGTTTTACATTTTTCCTATGGTTAAGAAACCGATAGAAAAAAACGTTCGTCTGTGGGGAAATCCATCGGTCAAAAATCCATGCATGCTCAGAATCAATTTGACGCATGCTCGGAAGCATTGAACTTCATTTTTCTCAGCACATCATAGTGTTTTACGTCACCGCGTTGGACATGATCGGATTTTTAACCGATGGTGTGTAGGCAAGACTGATGAAAGTCAACTTCATCGAATATCCAATGAAAAAATCCATCGGATTAGATTCCATCAGATATCCGATCGTGGGTACAGGGCTTAATACCAAAACTAAATTGAAATTTGACTTCAAAATTAACACTGGTCTGTAGTACATGTTCATACCTCAATACCATAAATAATAACATACCCGATTTTTCATTTCAGCAGTATGTAATGAAATACAATGGAAATTGTAGAGAAATGTTAACTAATGCATTACAATTTAATTACACTCATTAGATTTTAGACAACGGAAATGAGTTTTAGCCCTGGTTCACACTGGGTACGATTTGGAACGATTTGAGACGCGATTTGACATGTCAAATCGCATCTCAAATCGGCGGCAATTGTCGGCAATGGCACTGTCCTAATCAGTGCGAGGCCGCATCTGCGATTTCAAAAAGTAGTTCCTGTACTACTTTTTGCGATTTCGGGCCGCGATTTACATTAAATTGCGGCCGAAATCGCGGCAAAATCGTGGCAAAATCGCGCATTTTACCGCGATTTTGAATTCGCAGCAGTGTGAACCTAGGCTAAGTCGACTAAAAAGTATTGGACATTTTAGACTAAAACGTAGGACATTTTAGTCGACTAAAATGTACTGGAGATGTCGACTAAATACGACTAAAACGAAAACAATTGCAGAAGACTAAAATGGGACTAAAACTAAAATGACATTTTAGTCCTAAGACTGAAAGACCCATTTCCACACTGGGGCGGTTTGCAGGTGCTATTGCGGTAAAAATAGCGACTGCAAACTGACCTGAAACTGTCGCTGCTGTTTCTCTAGTGTGAAAGCCCGAGGAAGGACCAGTGAAGGAGCGATGTGTTTACTGCTTCTCCACCGCTCCTTCCCATTGAAAGCAATGGGAAACCGCGGCTATACCGGTGGCAATGCGCCTTTGCAAAGGCGCATTGCCGGCGGTATTAACCCCTTTTTTGGCCGCTAGTGGGGGTAAAACTGCACCGCTAGCGGCCGAATACCGCCGCAATTCTGACAGTAAAGCGCCGCTAAAAATGACGGCGCTTTACCGCCACCGCACCTCCTGCCCCAGTGTGAAAGGGGTCTAAGACTAAAACTAAAATGAAATTTGCTGTCAAAATGAACACTGCTGTGGACACCTGAATTAATGTGTCTGATTTCTCTATTATGTAAACCCCTTGATTTTTTATTTTAACATCAGGCCCCTTTGCAGTCCATAATAAAAGTAGGCAACCTAATACTGTACAATTTTCCTGGCAAAATATATCTTGCCTGGATTTTTCATTTAGCATAAATATATCTCTATATCCAATGACAGCTTCTAATATTATGGGCAGCAAAAAACATAATATCGTTAAACTATTGTTTTTAGGCTGTATGAATAATTTGTTATTTAGCTGTAAAATTCTAAGACACGTCTGCTGACTTCCTAAACTTATGGAAAATATGAAGAAGGAATCTCAGGAAGTGACATTACAGAAAAGAATAAGGTGTGGTCTGTGGAAGCTGAAATTTACGAGTCTTTAGGGTCTCTCCACTATGGATAAACACAACTCTGCAGCAATTATTGCATTGTTTATGTGCTTATGTGACATTCCAAAATCAAGCTATTCATTATCCATCTCCTACCAATGCTTTGGGGGATTGAGACAACGGATAATAAGCCAGAAGACAGTATCCCATAATGCCTCTCACAACAAGAACCTATAAATGAACAAAAAGGCTCATTTTATAATACATAGGTCACTGGTAATTAGAATGGATATACTGTAAGACAGTTTTAATGAAAGCACATAATGTAAAATAAATTGCACGTAGAGCCAAAACTTTGTTTCAGATGGAATGGGGAAGAGTTAGACCAGTTACTGGGTGGGCAAGTCAGCAGTAAAATTCAAAGTTCACGGAAATCAGAGTAATGAGTAATCTACTGTACATAGGTAAGAAGCTGTGTTTAATTTAAATAAAACATTTCTAAAGAAGAAATGATCTTGTAACAAACTAGGCCAACAAGGCAAGATCAGTTACAGTAAAAATACACGCAGGTCTAAAGTCCAGCTACAGCCTCAATTTTTTTTTTTATTCTAGATAAAGCAAGGAAGTGTTAAGCCTCGTACACACGACCGAGTTTCTCGGCAAAAGAAAAAGAGATATTTTTTTGCCGAGGAAACCGGTCGTGTCAGGGGTCAAGTCCTGGGGAAAAAAGTGTGGGAACTCCCACCCAAGATCCACTCCCCCACCAAAAAAAAAAAAATGATACGCTCATATGCATAATTACTAAACCGCATGTTTTTTTAAGCAAGTTCTTTCTAAATCCTGCGATAGCTCCCAGGAGACATTGCGGCATTGAGGAAGTGACGGAATACCCGCACACTACCCGATGAATCCATATACAGGAAGCGGCCAGTAACATAAAGGATTACTAAGGTTCGCCTGCCCCTGACAGTGACTCGAGCTGGGCATCGCTGCTTTGTGAAGGATTGGCTCGGGCGGCTCGGCTGCTCTAGTCCTGCAAAGGGAACTGCGTTCCTGCTGTGAAAAAAGTGCAGGAACTCCGTTCCCATGCGTTCCCGCAGGACTAGAGCCCTGGGTCGTGTGTACATTTTCGTTGAGGAAACTGTTGAGAAACTCGACGAGCCAAAAAGAGAGCATGTTCTCTATTTCCTCGACGGGAATGGAGAAACTTGCCTTGTCGAGTTCCTCGACGGCCTAACAAGGAACTCGATGAGGAAAACGATGTGTTTCGCCCGTCGAGTTCCTCAGTCGTGTGTACGAGGCTTGAGACCTTCTATACGATGTCTGGTGAGATTTGTCCTCACTTTCTGTCTCTGTGACACCAGCATCAGAATTTGGGGAATGGGTCTTCCTGTACAGAAGGACACAGTGACTTCTAATCTTACCTCACTGTACTTAAAAAAATAGTTTTTTTGTACTAACTGTTAGGGCTTATTTACACTTGCTTCGGCTTTAACACGCATTAAAGTGCCTACCGCTTCAACATGCTTTCATGATGTGTTTTTGATGCTTCGAAGGTGCTTCGGTGAAGCTTCAGTGATGCTCTTTTGAAGCTTTCTTGAAGTTTGGCAGATGCCCTGCATGTGTATGGATATATCAAGCCGTGTACACCTGGTTGGAATTTCCGATGGGAGCTTTTCATCGGATATTCCGACCGTGTGTATGCCCCATCTGAGTTTTTCTGTCTGAATTTCTGACGGACTTAGATAGGAGAGCAGGTTCTCTATTTTTCCGTCGGAAATTCCGACTGAATTTTGCCCGGTCAAAAGTCAGGCCGTGTGTACGCGGTATAATATATGCAATTTCTCCAAAACAAAGCAAAGCTAAAGCTGAATTTAAGCCTCTCAAAAGCTGCAAGTGCTTCAAGCAAGCTTTGTCATAAACTTCAATGGAGGCTTTGAAGACGCTTTGAAGCACCACTAAAGCGACACAGGGTATAGTTTTTGAAGTAAAGCAAAACGAAAGTGAGGTGTAAACAGCACTGTAACTTAACCATTTTATTTAGTGACAGGAGCTTTGACTGGCATTAAGAGAGCTTTAAAAAAGCATGTCTGAAGCCCAGTTTTGAAGCAAGTGTAAACAAACCCTTAAAGTGTTTGTTACCCCAGTATTTGCCTGCTGCACCATATACTTGTATGAAATAGTATCCTGTTCTCTTTGTATTTCTATCTTTGTGTGAAATCCCTGGTGTTTCTGTCAGTCCCTTTGCTTTCCTATTAAAAATGGACTACACTAAGCAGGGGAGCACATTGTGGTCAGTTCTCTAGCTATGCTGGGAACTCAGCCTGCTCTCCTCCAATTCTCAGACTTGTCCTGACCCCTCCCCCCCACAACCTTTCACTGGGAAGATCGATCGGTGTCCTTTTGTTTCTCCTTCCTCAGCTCTTAGGCCCCTTTCACATGAAGACCCTTAAAGAGTCACTAAAGGAATTTTTTTTTTTAGCTAAATAGCTTCCTTTACCTTACTGCAGTCCTGGTTTCATGTCCTCATTGTTCGTTTTTGCTTTCATGTTGCTGTAAATCCTCTCTGTTCTGGACACTTGCTGGTTGCCTGTTTCCTGATAACCACAGTGCTGGGAGATTTCTCACGGTGGTCACTAATGTGATTATTGTGTGTAAAACGAAACTGGATTGGTGCTGAGGAGTTTTAGACAAAGTATCACTGCTCTCTATTGGCTGACTGCCCTCTAGTGGCTCTCTGTACATCAGAGAACCAGAAAACAACAGCAAAAACGAAACTACACTGCAGGCACATTATATGATTGTTTTTTTATCAATTTTTAATCATTTTTAAAAGGAATCAGTTAACTATTATGTCTCTATGCCCTGTAAACAGTCATTTCAGCTAAAAAAAGTTTTTCCTTTAGTGACCCTTTAAAAACTTCATTTTTTAGAACCCAAAAAACGGTCGTGTGTAGGCGGCATTAGCGTTTTTGAGCTTCAGCCTCTCTAGGAGCAGTTTTTGTAGAGTTTAGTGGAGTGTTCTTTAACCAGAAATGCTGCTAAATGCTCCTAAATGCTCCTAAATGCTACTAATAGCATTTTTTAAGCTTTTTTTTCCATTTACTTTAAAAACGCTAATGCTCCTAAACGCTGCTAAAACACTACTACAAAAATCTATTATCAGAGTTTCTTATCTAGCAATTTTTTTCAGCTTTTTTTAGCTTAATAAAAAGGCTAGTGTGCATGGAGCCTCAGTGCCGGTTCACACAGGGGCAACACGACTTCCAACGCGACTTTGCGAGACGACTTCAGCGCGACTTGGAGCGACTTACAACGCGACTTCAAGTTGCCTCCAGGACAGGCGACTTTGCCAGTGGCCAATCAGATAATAATCAGCTCTGTGGGAGGGAGGGGTTTGCCTGAGAAAACTATTTTCTCTTCCTGTAAAGTTGCTTCAGTTAAGACAGTGATCCGGACTTTGGAGGCAACTTCCATTTAAATCAATGGGTATAAGTTGCCTTGAAGTAGTACAGGAACCTTTTCTGAAGTCGGAGCAACTTCAGTAGTGTACGTTAAGACGGCTTTCATTCACTTCAATGGAATTTCTCATGTCGCGCAACTTGGGGCGACACAAGTCTGATCCCAAGTCGCTGTAGTGTGAACCGGCACTCAGACCTACTCTTTACAAGGATCTAAAAGATACAGTGCCTTGCGTAAGTATTCGGCCCCCTTGAACTTTGCGACCTTTTGCCACATTTCAGGCTTCAAACATAAAGATATAAAACTGTAATTTTTTTTGGAAGAATCAACAACAAGTGGGACACAATTATGAAGTGGAACGAAATTTATTGGATATTTCAAACTTTTTTAACAAATAAAAAACTGAAAAATTGGGCGTGCAAAATTATTCAGCCCCTTTACTTTTAGTGCAGCAAACTCTCTCCAGAAGTTCAGTAAGGATCTCTGAATGATCCAATGTTGACCTAAATGACTAATGTTGATAAATAGAATCCACCTGTGTGTAATCAAGTCTCCGTATAAATGCACCTGCACTGTGATAGTCTCAGAGGTCAGTTTAAAGCGCAGAGAGCATAATGAAGAACAAGGAACACACCAGGCAGGTCCGAGATACTGTTGTGGAGAAGTTTAAAGCCGGATTTGGATACAAAATGATTTCCCAAGCTTTAAACATCCCAAGGAGCACTGTGCAAGCGATAATATTGAAATGGAAGGAGTATCAGACCACTGCAAATCTACGAAGACCTTGCCGTCCCTCTAAACTTTCAGCTCATACAAGGAGAAGACTGATCAGAGATGCAGCCAAGAGGCCCATGATCACTCTGAATGAACTGCAGAGATCTACAGCTGAGGTGGAAGACTCTGTCCATAGGACAACAATCAGTCGTATACTGCACAAATCTGGCCTTTATGGAAGAGTGGCAAGAAGAAAGCCATTTCTTAAAGATATCCATAAAAAGTGTCGTTTAAAGTTCGCCACAAGCCACCTGGGAGACACACCAAACATGTGGAAGAAGGTACTTTGGTCAGATGAAACCAAAATCGAACTTTTTGGCAACAATGCAAAATGTTATGTTTGGCGTAAAAGCAACACAGCTCATCACCCTGAACACACCATCCCCACTGTCAAACATGGTGGTGGCAGCATCATGGTTTGGGCCTGCTTTTCTTCAGCAGGGACAGGGAAGATGGTTAAAATTGATGGGAAGCTCGATGGAGCCAAATACAGGACCATTCTGGAAGAAAACCTGATGGAGTCTGCAAAAGACCTGAGACTGGGACGGAGATTTGTCTTCCAACAAGACAATGATCCAAAACATAAAGCAAAATCTACAATGGAATGGTTCACAAATAAACATATCCAGGTGTAAGAATGGCCAAGTCAAAGTCTAGACCTGAATCCAATCGAGAATCTGTGGAAAGAACTGAAAACTGCTGTTCACAAACGCTCTCCATCCAACCTCACTGAGCTCGAGCGGTTTTGCAAGGAGGAATGGGCAAAAATTTCAGTCTCTCGATGTGCAAAACTGATGGAGACATACCCCAAGCGACTTACAGCTGTAATCGCAGCAAAAGGTGGCGCTACAAAGTATTAACTTAAGGGGGCTAAATAATTTTGCACGCACCATTTTTCAGTTTTTTATTTGTTAAAAAAGTTTGAAATATCCAATAAATTTCGTTCCTTCATGATTGTGTCCCGCTTATTGTTGATTCTTCAAAAAAAATTACAGTTTTAAATCTTTATGTTTGAAGCCTGAAATGTGGCAAAAGGTTGCAAAGTTCAAGGGGGCCGAAATACTTTCGCAAGGCACTGTATATAGTTATTATCCCCTGCTTTGGCACTTTGTTCTAGTGTACAACAATAAGGGAAGCAGGGCACACTCATCGGTCACCCTCACACTCTCTCTTCAGATGGTTTTATTGCAATGCTGGTGGCAGACAACAGTTATGTAAACTTGTACACCCTTCTAGCATATGTTCAAATGTATGGTTACATATAATGTGGCAACTTTTATATTTTTTCTACAGAACTGCTTCAATAAAGATTTAATTGGTTTATGATAGGCTATAATTAAATAAGTCACGTTAGTAAACACAGCCGTCTCTAACAGAAAGAACTATGGCGCCACATTTTACACTTATTCTAGATTCTGCTTCATTGTGTAATAATACAATCTGGATTTGGATTTGAAACTACACTATTTTCACATGAAGGTACTGTGAAAGAAAAAAGCACAGGAAAAACACAAGGGGCCAGATCCACAAAGAAGTTACGCTGGCGTATCTATTGATACGCCGTGTAACTTCTAGGATGCTCCCGCGTATCTTTTTTCTGTATTCAGAAAACAAGATACGCCAGAATTTTACTAAGATACGACCAGCGTAAGTCGCCTACGCCGTCGTATCTTAACTGCATATTTACGCTGGCCACTAGGGGCGTGTACGCTGATTTATGCCTAGAATATGTAAATCAGCTAGATACGCCAATTCACGAACGTACGCCCGGCCGTCGCAGTACAGATACGCCGTTTACGTTAGGCTTTTTCCGGCGTAAAGTTACCCCTGCTATATGAGGTGCAGCCAATGTTAAGTATGGACGTCGGGCCAGCGTAACAATTTTCGTCGATTACGTCGTTTGCGTAAGTCGTTCGCAAATAGGGCTGTGCGTCATTTACGTTCACGAAAGCATTGGCTTTTTGCGGGTTTATTTGGAGCATGCGCACTGGGAGACTTTCACGAACGGCGCATGCGCCGTTCTTAAAAAGCGTCATTTACGTGGGGTCACAATACATTGACATAAAACACGCCCACATGTTCCATATTTGAATTAGGCGGGCTTACGCCAGCCTATTTACGCTAACTTTGCTTTGAGAATACTGCACTTGCCTGTCAAAGTAGCGGCGGAGTAGCGTAACTACGATACGCTACGCCTGCTTAAAATTGCGCCGTTCTACGTGGATCTGGCTCCAGCATTATACAGTTAGGTTTTGACCATTTAAATGATTGTATATACAGTAAAAAAAATCGAAACCCTTTTGTAATTATGTCCCTTATTCTGCGCTTACAAATCCCTTTAAGCCTAGGTTCACACTGACTGCGGGTTAGAAATCGCTCGAGTTCTGCCGAACTCGCACAATTTCAAACTCGCATGTCAGTCTGACTTTGTACAGATGTCTATTGAAAAAGTCCCCGAAAGCGCCATTGGAGGTTTATATGTTTTCCTTCCTGGGCTTTACTTCAGAGCAAGATGGGGAGATCATAGTGGAGTCCTCAGGGTGTTAAGAGGAATGAAGAAATGGTGAGTATGACCGATGCCCAAAGTACGGGTTCAATATGATGCCCAATTGAACTCACTTTATTTATTACTGTAATGCTGTTAGGCGACATAAACAGTAAATAATATGCCTCTTTCTTACTGTTTTTATCAGTAAGGTGCTGCAGCAAGGGTTAAAACCCTGTACTACCACACAAAGGTGAGTCCTCATCTACCGGAGTCTCCTGCAGTCTACTTACATGCTCTGTGCAGTGGGGTCACCCAAGTAGGTTCGCTCCCGAGCCGCTGCTCTGCGTGTCCATTCAGACACAGAGCCGTGGCTCGGCCCCGCCCTCTCTCTCTTCTCATTGGCTCACTGGCTGTGATTGAAAGCAGTGGGATCCAATGGCTCCTGCTGCTGTCTCAGCCAATGAGGAGGGAGAGTCGAGGCCCTCATGCACATCGCTGGAGGCCCTCATGCACATTGCTGGATCGCAATGGGGCTCAGGTAAGTATTAGGGAGACTGCTGCACACAGGAGGTATGCATAGAGTGCATGAAGGTAAAAAACCTTGAGCCTTTAGAATCACTTTAATGCACAATTTTGACATGTGCTAGTAAAACCGTACAGATCATCATAACTACTTTGTACATCCAGCTGGATTATAATTAGTTTTTTGGTAAAAAGAAAAAGATACTCATTACTGTATACGCTGCCTGACTGCAATACAGTAATACATTAGGACGATTCAATTGGCCCTAAGACCCAGCTTTAAAGTCAGTAATGACAACTCCTGTATTTCTGTCCTCATATATTCTCCTTAACGTGTTCTCTGTGGAAGCTAGAGCAGTCCGTCATGGTTATATTTACTACATGATCCCATTTTTTGTACCCTGATGAGAACAAATTGCAGAACCAGAGTCAGTATACAAAACAAACTGGTTTGTGAGTCCTCGTGTACAACACAGTATAAATTACTGGAAACACAAGCATTCTCAAAAAAATTTACTGAGCGAAAATAGAAAATGAATCTGTAGACGGAAATATGCCTCCTCCTTTGCTAGCATTCTCTTCCCTATGCGGCAAAAATTTGATAGCTTAGTAATGGATCTGACAGACACTGGGCTGCTTACGTTCAGACCACATCATAAATTACCTTCTTCAACAGTGGCTAAGTGAAAACTCATGTTTTACTCTTCCCTGATGTAGAAGCCAAATGAAACAGTCATCTGCATTCTTCTGAATCCATTGATGAAGTCACACATGTGTATATGCATTAACTCCTTACTACCTTCATTTCCAAATTGATTAGCAATTTTTTGTGAACTAAAGAAAAATTATAGTTTTTAAAGTTTGACTCTAGGTTAAAATTCTTGTATTTAAAAAGATTCCCTAAGAGCCACTTTGTGTGTACCAAATGCCTTTGTAAAGCCAGATGTTACTTTGTAAATGTAGCAGTGACATACATCATCACTGTGCTGTACATTGTCTGTGCAGAGAGTAGAGCTGTGGAAGGGATACAGAAAGTCTGACTACAACAGAAAAACAGGAGAGGAGATGGGCACAAGACCGGCCACATAGCACAAGGAGAGAAGTAACAGTGACTGGTCTTTACTACATAAAACTCCTGCACAGAGACAAAGTACATAAGATTAGGAATACACATTATTATAGACAGGGGTGTCAAACCCAATTTCATCGTGGGCCGCATCAGCATTATGGTGGTTCTTAAATGGGCCGGTTGAATCTGTAAGATTAGTTGTCTAGTGCATCCCCTCTCCTCCCCTTACATAAGATATCAAGAGCCATCCCACCATCAGAAGTTGAGTTCCCCTCTATTCTCCCTTACATCACAGTGCACCCCCCTTTCCTTATGCTGCTGCTGGGAAGAAGCTGGATGCAATGCTTGAAAGAAGAAAGTAGGGGTCTAGAGGAGGACCAGAGGAGGGCTGGGGCCACATGAAATGGCCTGGAGGGCCGGATTGGGCCTGCAGGCCTTGTGTTTGACACCTGTGTTATAGAGGATTATACAGGGTGTCTCCTGTATTTAGACAATATTTATTTAGCTTTGAGTTCAGCTTTAAAGGCTGTTAATATATAGATTTGATACACCAAACCAGGGGTTCTTACGCTGGCCTTACTCTGGCCTTACGCTGGCTTGAGTTGCAGTGCCGTTATGTAGAATCCAAACATCCAAATAGTAGTAACCAACGCATCTAAGTTACAGCTTACTACAATACATACACTACAAGGGGTATTGAATTAAATTTCACAGAGGTCCAGTCAATAAAGGTCCGAATTGTATGTTTGATTATTAATGGCACTTGAAGCACTGGCAAGCGGCAGATGTTTTTGTGAGCGGCAAACCAATTTGGTGCATCGCAATTTAAACGGGTCAGTGACTACGTTTTGTGTGTTTCTGCAAGTAAGACAGCCCATTGAAATGAATAGGCTGCCTACATGCAGAACAAAGGTAGCAATGTTATAAACCTCACATCACAATCCCGTCATTACAACATTGTTCTCAGTCCCCCCCCCTTTACATCACAGCCCCCCTTCACATTACTGTCCTCAGCCCCCCTTCATATTACCCCCCTCCATTCACATCCCTGTCGTTACTCCCCCTTTACATTCCTATCCTTATTCCCCCCTTTATATCACGCCCCTCCTCCTTCACATTTCTGTCCTCAGCCACCCATCACATTCCTGTCGTCACACCCCCACCCCTTTACATTCCTTATCTTCACCCCCCTCACCTTTTACACTCCTGTCCTCACCCCCACTACCCCTTTACATTCCTGTCCTCACCTCCACTGCCTCTTTACATTCCTATCCTTACCCCCTCCCCCTTTACACTCCTGTCCTCACCCCCACTACCCTTTTACACTCCTGTACTCACCCCTACGACCCTTTTACACTCCTGTACTCACCCCCACAACCCTTTTACACTCCTGTCCTCCCCCCCACTTTCCTTTTACACTCCTGTCCTCACCCCCACTACCATGTTAATGTCCTACCTACACAAGGTGGGGGGCACATCAGTCTAGAGCTGACATTGGCAGCAAGACAGCTCCCCATGGATGGCAGGATGCTGACATTGGAAGCAGGACAGCTCCAGACGGAGGGTGGGATCTGCACAACTTTTCCTGGTAATCAGCTTGTGATTGGTTGCTAGCAACCAATCACCTGCTAGTTAACTTGAACTCCCTCCTTCCATCCAGAGCTGTATTGCCTCTTATATTAGTCTCCTGCCTTCCATGTGAAGCTGTCCTGCTGCCAATTTCAGCTTGATGAGGATGACAGCAGTTAGGGCGGCTAAGCGGGCTCCTAAATGGCAGGACAGCGGCCGGTCTAGACATGGACCGGACGCGGACCACAGTCCGGCATTTAATGATGACTGAAATATACCATGTGTTGTTGCACACTGCCTTGCAGAAAAGCTACACATATAAATCATGTTCATTAACACAAACACAGGAGTAAGGGGACCCCTAAACATTTAAGTGCCCAATTAAGGATGTTACCCTAAGATTTAACCTGGATGAGCCTGCTAATTTTTCAATGACAAGCCCATTACTGCACACGGTAGAACTGATTCATGGGATAGCTGGTAGATAGTTAAACCCCTAAAATTGACAAAATATTTGACCTCACTCATTTTTCTCAGTACACCCAAGCAGAAAGAACTTAAAGAGGAGCTCCATCCAAAAGGGGAAGCTCCAATTGTCTGTCCCCCCATCCGCTGCCGCATTTGGCACCTTTGGGGGGGGGGGGGGTGGATCGGGTACCTGGTTTTGACAGGTACCCGCTCCCACTTCCAGGCAAACTTTGCAGCGAAAAACTCAGCTGTAAGTTCGGCCACCCTCCTTCCTACGCCGCTGGCCATTCACAAATTTGTGCCCCCAATAAAATGTCCTCTTAATTCCTGTCCTGGTGTGTCAGTTTGTGCCAAGGTGTTAGGGAAATTTGGGAAAATCTTGCCAATGGGGATGCAAATAATAAAAATCCATCAGAAGCTGTAATCTTTCCTCAATGCAAAATGTAAAACTAATTGGCTGCAGCTGGAATTAACAAAACAAGTTGGTCACAAGCTTATAACTACTCTACCAAAACAGAAAACATTCTTTTTACTTGAAAATGTGAATTGTTGCTAATTATCGCCCTCTAACTTTTTTCCTAATATTACTGGTAAATTATCCAAATATCTTTATTGGAAAATAATTTTACTGCTAAGCATTTGTACTAATCTGGTTTGTGCAAATTGCTGGAAACTGTCAAGGAATGAACCAATCAGAGAACAGAGGCTTTGTTATAATTCCAAAGCACACTCCCCAGGTTTTAAGGTTTGACTTGACTTCTTATATGGCCTTCATTTATTCCTGCACACAGTAGTGAACCCCATGCTGGCAGCAGCGCTGATACATATAACATTTTCCTTAATATGCCGCTTAAACTGATAAAACTATTCAGTGAGGGTCCTGTCATAAAATGTGTGCACATTATCCAATATTGCTTTGGGTGCTCCTAAGATTTCTATGGTTGATTAACAATTTCTACGGTTTAATCATTCTGCAGGAAAGGGAATGTTTACTTTGGAATAAAAAAGTCATTATATACTGCCCTTGGAGCATAAAAAAGCCGCCAGGACCCAAAATGAGTATAACTTGGAGTGATTCTTTCAAGGCCAAAAAGATGAATTTATGACGTCCAAAGTAAGATATGAAAAGGCGAGACTGCAGTGCGGTGTCTCCGGGCAAAGATGTGGGATAAGACTTTCCGATCCTTGGGGCTTAGCATGTCTGGTCCATGCTTGTTCAATTATTCCACTCACACCACCAACTACAGACCTGGATGGGGCACTGCAAGGTGGTTCAACTTATAAAAGGAGTGTCTGGCATGGACAAATCCAATCTGGCTTATGAAAGACCGCTACTTACAAACATTAATTAGAGAACCATCTGCCTCCTTTGGAAGCCTGGAAGTAGAACCCTCATAGCAAAAGCCTGGATGTATAATGTAAGAAAGAGATTTTTAAATAGGACTTTTGTAGGTAAAAAAGAAAGCAGTTCCATAATACAAGGTGGTAGAAATACATGATAACCTCCTAGCACATGCCCTGTATTAGACACGTTATCTAATATGATATTGCACCAAGGAGCATATTTAAAAAGCAGTAATTTTAACTTTCACTAAAAACTCACTGGTGGTGTTTAAAGCACTGTCATTTAAACACAAATAACTGGTAGATTCCCCTG
The DNA here is from genome assembly GCF_905171775.1 of Rana temporaria. NCBI lineage: Eukaryota > Metazoa > Chordata > Amphibia > Anura > Ranidae > Rana > Rana temporaria. The sequence goes on from NC_053493.1 coordinate 98,454,493, forward strand.
CAGTGAATGTTTGTTGAATGTCAGATTCATAAATATGCCCCTAGATGTAACTTTGTACCTACTTTTCCACTGAGGGACACAAGAACACTTTTGGGTTATACTTCCGCTCACAGGAGTATTGGACACCAGCAAATAAAAATGGTTGGCCTCCGGCTAACAGCATGCCTCAACTGTAGCAAATCAGTACAGACAGCATAATCATAAACACAGGAGTGGAACCTGCCCCTTGAAAGAAAACAAGGTAATAGTTTTTTTTGGATTAGAATTTTTCAGTCTCATGCACTGAGGGACACAGGAAGTCTTTGACCTTTGGGACAATCAAAAGCAGGTAGAGCTTTGAGAATGTGTGAACAGACCAGACAGCAGGCTTGCAAATCTGAGAGAAAGTTGCTTGATGCTAAAAAGCCAACACACGGTCGGAATTTCTGAAAACAAATGTTCGATGTGAGCTTTTGGTCGGATATTCCGACCGTGTGTAGACTGCATCGGACATTTGCTGTCGGAATTTTCGACAACAAATGTTTGAGACCTGGTTCTCAATTTTTCCGACAACAAAAGTTCTTGTTGGAAATTCTGATAGTCTGTATGCAATTCCGATGCACAAAAATCCTACGCATGCTTGGAATCAATTTGACGCATGCTTGGAATCATTGAACTTAATTTTTCTCGGGTGGTCATAGTGTTGTATGTGACCGCGTTCTTGACGTTCAGAAATTCCGACAACATTTTTGTGACCGTGTGTATGCAAGACAAGTTTAAGCGAACAATCCGTCGTAAAAAATCCACGGTTTTGTTGTCGGAATGTCCGATCGTGTGTACACTGCATTTTAGTGTGTACCGTAATGGAGAGGGATGGAACCAGATTCATGAGAACATAAGTTTGGATGATGGTCTTCCAGAGCCACCTAGAAATGGTGGAATGAGTTATGGAAACTAGAAAAGAAATACTTCTTGTAAAAAGAGTGCCTGAGAGATAGACTTTCACAGTCCAAATGACTAGACAATGGAGGGAAATATCCTTTTGGCGAACTGGAGCTGCACAGAGGGACAGAAGAACAATTCCTTGGTTGAGGTGAAAGGCAGAGACTACCTTGGACAAGAAAGAAGTCCTGGGCTTCAATAGCACCTTGTCCCTATGCGGAACCAGAAAAGGTTTCATGCAGGAAAAGCCACCAGCTCAGAAACTCATCTGGCAGAAGTAATGGGCACAAGAAACATCACATTTTGAGTAAAAGAAGAGAGGAGTGTCTCTAATGGATACAAAAGGCAATTTCTGAAGCACAGAGAGAACCAGATTCAGATTCCAGTATTAGGGAACGGACAAGGAGAGACACATGGGAAACCCCCTATACAAATATTTTCATCAGAGTGAGAGGCCCAAAATCTCTTAAACAGAATAAAAAAGTAAAAAACCGGACCCTTTACAGTGCTGAGAGCCAGACCCTGGTCCAGACCTAGCTGTAGGAAGAAGAGAATTAGTTCCACCCCTGGGGTGAAAGCCCTAAGACTTACAACAAGTAAATTATGCCTTCAATGTTCAATGACAGACTATGCGAGAAATAGATTTCCTGTCATAGACTCAGATGTTCCTGTCCCTTCAGAACCTGAGCTTCAACTGCCATGCTGTTAGAGCCAGAGAATGTGAAGCTGGATGGCAAATCATTCCTTGGGCCAGATATTGCTGATGATCTAGTACAACCCACAGAGTGTCTTCTAGGACCCTAGTCTTACTGGGGTTGATGTACCACATACACCTGTGCCAGCCTAATGTAATGAGGATCTTCAGAATGCCATCTATCCTGCAAAGCAGATAAGGAAGATGTTTTAGGGTAGGAAAGGCATAGATCAGAGTGTACTGATCCCACAGAACCTCCAGAGCATCCATGGCTTCAACCAGATGATCTTTGGATCTGGAAACAAACCTGTCAAAGTTCACTGTTGAAACTAACGGCCAGGAGGTCCACATCTGTTGTTTCCCCCGGACTAAACCTGAAGCAATCTGGAGTAGATTTTTTTATTTTAGCCCTGGTAATAATAAAGATACAAAATATGTACACATTCACTATGCGTTCCTTTTAAAGGGGTTTTGGAGTATAGACAAGCAGTAAAATGATCACTACATGTGGAAACTCTTTTTTGAATAGGTAAAGTATACTAAAGACCCCTTACCTGTAGGGGTGCTGCTTCGGAATGATGAAGATGGAGTGATGGGTGGGGTGACTGGTGGGGTGAGGCTGCCGCTCCCATGACGTGGGGGTGTTGACACATTTCCTCGGGATACAGAATTTGACAATGTCAGTGAGAGCTTGGGCTGGATTTTCTTCTTTAAGGTTTCTTGTTCTCGTCGAGCTGCATCAGTCATAAATCTAAAAAAAAATACAATAAAAAAAAAAAAACTTTGTAAATTCAACATTATGAACAGTAGATGTGATGCCTTATAATGATGTGCTCCTATAACTATGTGACAAATAAGTTTACCTTTACCTGTGCATCAATTTTTATTCACATATTGCCAGCATGAATCATACCAGACCATAATCAAATATTTCTTTGCTGTGCTACTAAAATCTAAGTCATCTGATACACATTTGTATTGTTAAAGACCCAATGGCTTCAGGATGAGGTTTTGGGGGTACCAATAGTTCTTTAATAGCTGACTGTTCGGTACTGCTTCTAAGTTGTTTTGTAGACAAAAAAGTACCACTACTATACAGTTGTATTGTTGGAAACGTAATGAAAATTACTGATCAAAAAAAAAGGCACCCAGTGTTCCCAAATTTGATGCGCTATGGATACAATGTACTTTAAACTTGCCAATAAACATATATTGTGAGGGCCGACCTGACAAATTAATTATATTTATATTCAATCAAGTAAATCCTGATTGCACAATCAGATTGTTGCATGAGTGGTCAGCTTTATCTCTTTTGCAATGCTTTTACTAAAGCTTTCATAACCGAAAAGAGAAACAAACAACATGAGCACTTCTTGCCTTCGCTTTTTTTTTAAAAGTGAACCATGGGCAAATGTAACAACACACCCTTTAATCAAGTGATGTGCTTTACATTTACTGTAAAGCACAGGTACCTTCATTAGTGTTTATATTAGCCTCCTGTAATTCCTTGTACAGCAGCATTTAGGGGAAGGGAGGATCAGTACTTTGAGCTAATCAATACTTCATTGCTTTCTACAGCACTTGCAGCCCAAAGCCCCATACACACGGGCCAAATGTCAGACGGCATCGGCCGGTTCAATAGAAACCGACCGACATGCCGCCCATGTGTACTGTAGACAGTCCGACAGAAGCCGGCTGTTCGGCTGGTCATGACAGGAAAAGGTCAGCGCTTACCGAGGTGTTCGGGGGGGGGGGGCAGTCCGTCTTTCAGAACACAATAGAATCGCAAGGGAGATGTAGTAACATTGGATTGTTAGTACAGTGGTCCAATCTGAGCTGTAAGTTTTTTTCATTCAGTCCACAGGGTTGAACAAAAAATAATAGTGTGTACTAGGCTTTACACTAAATGCATTTACAGGAAATCAGAGGGATTATGTCTCCAAAGTCATGCTGCTCCTTCGTTTTCCAATCACGGGCTCAGGCAGGGGAAATAACCAATTCAAAAGTTATGTTTTTCAATATATACCCATCAGTGGGAATACTTATCGTTGACTCTTCAGAAGTTTGGTTTTGATGGCCTTATCCTTAAATCCATAATGGCCCTTTACTCCAACCCCACTGCTCGAGTTCTGGTTTCCAATCTGTTATCTCAACCTTTCCGCATTTCCAATGGAACCAGACAAGGATGCCCTTTGTCGCCCTTAATATTTAATTTACTTATGGAACCTTTAGCTGAACACATAAGATCTAACCCCAAGGTATCGGGAGTGACCATAGGCTCACAGGAACATAAAATCAGCCTGTTTGCAGACGATGTGATCTTAATGTTGACCTGCCCATTTACTTCCCTAACTGAAACACAGGAAATACTATCTTGATTCAGTAAAATTTCTTATTATAAGGTAAATACATCCAAGTCATCTGTTCTGGATATAGGTATAGACGCTGTGGCGAATAATCTTCTACAACATCAATTTCCATACACTTGGACTGATACCAGCATCCCATACTTGGGAATCCAATTGACCAAATCCACTAAATCTCTGTTTCTACACAATCATATACCCCTTAAAAAGAAACTTCAATTAGATTTGACGACTCTAGGTAGACACGAGCTCTCGTGGTGGGGTAGGCTTTCAGCTTTCAAGATGATCCATCTACCACAAGTATTATACCTCTTTAGATGTCTTCCCATCCCACTACCCATGAGTTTTTTCAAATCTCTACAATCTATTCTATCAAAATTTGTCTGGAACGGAAAGAAATCTAGATGCGCCCATCATAAACTAATAATACACAGGATGTGGGGGGGAGTAGGTTACGTAGATTTTAAGGACTACTTCTATAGCTCAATTTTGACACAATTAAAGGAATGGTTTCAACCATCCCCGACGACAAATTGGGGTTTGATTGAGTCTTCTTACTGCATCCAAAGACCGACTAAACTATGGTTATATGGTGCACAGATAGGATTTAAAATCCCCTCTCATCTTCCTCCTTCAATGAAAGTTTCCATTTCAACATGGATTAGGTTTTTAAAAGCAACGGAATACTCTGATACCAAACATAGAATAGATATTCCTTTTAGAGTTTTACAACTTGTGATGAATCCTACTACCCTAAATGACTGGTACAATTGTGGCATTGAAAATGTCCATGACCTTTACTATGGTTAGGAAATTAAATCTTTTGAAACCATCCAATCCGAATATAAGCTCCCTCACACATGCCACGGTCATTATAAAAAAATAACACGATACTTAAATAACTTGACCAATGCCAACCTTTACATAAACGCGCATGCATGGTCCTTTTTGACATCGATAGTTCAAAAGAAAAAAGGTATCACCCTTTTTTACAATTTACTTCAGGAAAAGAAAAATTTCTTGAAATCCTCTGCTCACTTGCAATGGGAAAAAGAATTGGATCATTCTTTTACGTGCGACCAATGGCAAGCTGCATGTAGAATGAATCAATCGGCCTCCAAATGTGCATCTCTATGGGAACTATCGGTCAAGATAACTTTGAGGTGGTATTATACACCAAGCATCTTGTCCAAGTTTGGTAGTCAACACTCTGATCAATGTTGGAGGATGTGCGGTGCTAAGGGTGACTTGTTCCATATTTTATGGACATGCCCTAAACTTACAGAATACTGGAAAAATATATTCGATATATTAACGGCTATGTTAGGAACTAGGTTAAAACCTGATCCAGCACTTGCCTTACTATCTTTAGGAATAGACGAATTTCAATTCCACCTGCGTAATGCAATGGTACACCTATTTCTTGCTGCCAGATTGTCGATCACTAGGAGGTGGAAAGACCCTTGCCCTCCATCAGTTATTGAAGCTATTGATCTGACTAATCTCCATATGACATATGAACGCTTATTAGCTTTATCCCTTAATACATTGCACAAACACGATGTCTTATGGGCCCCTTGGAAGTCATGGGTCAACGACAATGCTTGAAGGTCCGCTTTATTATACTATTTCTGGAATGCTAACCTTTTTGAACACTGTCTTACCCCGTATATGTATTTTATGAGGAAACGATAAGAGGAACTAATCGGTTAATTTTCTTTATAATTTCTTGTATGAAACGTTAACTTATCTTCCTTTTTTTTAGTTACTAATATAACTACAGACGGTAATTGTTTGATAATTTCCTTATGAGATCGTTATATTTTTTCCCTTTTTTCTTTTTTATTTATTTATTTATTTATTTATTTTTCTCTTTGTTCATTTTTTCTCCTCTCAGTGATTCGACTTTTTTTTTTATTTTTATTTTGAATTCTTGAGCAGGATTAATAACATTTATCATCTGTTATAACGTTATGATATGTGTGTACTTGATATATCTACTCTTACAACTTGCTTGTATTTGAAATATTTAAAATTAATAAAAATTATTGAAACAAAAATATATACCCATCAGATACTGGTAGCCATTTTCATAACTATAAGGTGTTAACCTAAGTATGCAACTATAAGAGTAATTAAGGACATACAACATATGAAGGACATATAACTGATATCATGAGATAATGCACTTTTCTTGCAATATTTTTTCTAACAGCGTTTGGCACACTGTTTAAATTCTGTCTTCAGTTTGTGCCTCCTTGGGGGTATTCCAGCTTACTTCAGCCATCTTTAGATTGAGTTGCAAAAGAACTTTGGAAAGTTGTGTCACTACCCTGAAAAGGCTTATTAAGCAAGCAATCATAGGATTCTGGCAGCAAACTAATCACCTTTTGTTCTAAACAACGTGCAGTAAAGTTAAAAGTAATAAGGATGGAAACATCAGCCAGAATAAAACAATGGGAAAATAGCTGCAATGTAATTAAAACAAGTGGAAGAGTTTAACAGTATTTGGATGTTACGGCTGAGTTATAGTTCTCAAAATTCACAAAATGCAACTAGGATCATATTAAAACAAATAATAGGATTTTGGACTTACCAGCAACATTCTTTTCTTGGAGTACAGTACAGGACAATAATCGTTAGTCCTAATCTGTGAGTTATATGTACCTACCTTTAGGTAATTGGACACTGGCAAAAAAAAAAGAAAGCGGCAATACAACATCTCTCACTCCGAGCAAGCCTCAGTTTTGAAGCAATACAATAGGGAGATCCTAGAAACAGAGGGGCCGGACCAGTGCCCTTTACTGTACTCCAAGAAATCGATTTTAGTTTGTCAAAATTCCTATTTTCTTCAGTTGAAAATCATGGAACGTCCAAAAGCAGTCCAACTGAGGGGTGAGCTAAACAGCATTTAAACCCCAACAAATCCATGTAACAAATGAGTCAAGAGGGCTCGACAGATTCAGAAAGCAGCTTGTACCACCATATATGCCTGAAACTGACGTAAGAGGAAGCCTGAACATCCACTTTGTAGAGCTTAATAAACATAATAAAAAAAAGGCCAGGTGGCAGCTTTGCAAATCTGAGAAAAAGATGGCTGATACTGAAGAACACATGAAGCATTAACAGATCTTGGTGTACTTTAGCAAGGAAAGGATGAACCCTGTTTTTTAACCCAGGGGTCTCCAAACCTTGTAGACATAGGGCCAGTTTACTGTCCTTCAGAATTTAGGGACTATGGCCAGTGGAAGTAGAAAATGCCCCAGCATCAATGGGAATAAACCATATCTCGGGCTTGGGGGTCAGTGGAAGTAAAAAAAACAATTACATAGCGCCTGTGGTCAGAAGGTGGAGGAATAGTGCCCCATCATTGGTGTTAGTGAGAGCAATAGTGTCCAACTGTTTATATCAGTAGAAGGAATTAGTAGCCCATTATGTGTCACTTACCTGAAACCGAAGCCTGCGATGTCCCTGCTGGTTGGAAGCATCCATCTTCAGTCCTCTTTCTTCCGGGGCCCCGGACTCTGGCTCTGTGATTGGCCGCATGCACACAGGAGCTGCCAGTCACGGCATTACCCCATCTAGAAAAGGTACAGCGCGCCTTTTTGTAAAGTGTGCATGCACCGAATACATCGGCACATGCGCATAAGAAATCATCGTACGAGGAATTGCAAATATCTCCTAAATCGTGTAGGTTTAGAAGATATTTCCAGTACCTACAGGTAAGCCTTAATCTAGGCTTACCTGTAGGTTAAAGTGGTTGTATATGGTGTACAACCACTTTAAAGCCAATAGATTTGCATGACAACCAGGCAACTGACATTTTCAGAGGGAGAGGCAAGCAATGGAAGCTTTCATATTTCTAACTCTCAGTAGAATTTTTTTTAGCCTGACTATGAGGCTACACATCCCATGAGGCATTGTAAAACTCTGACATTCACAGACATGACTAGGCATGATGGGAATTGTAGTTCCTGAACAACTGGAGGGCCGTAGTTTGAAGACCCCCTGGCATAACCACATATGTTCAAGACCAAAACTGTATAATGCCAACTTTTCCAAACAGTTCCTGCCACAAAATAAAAATAAATAAATAGAAAGAAACTATTATATATTATGGAAATTTAATATCACAGCTAAAGTGACAACATTCTAACTTTCACCATAGGCAGATAGGGCCAGATTCACAAAAGGGATACGACGCCGTTTCTCCTGATACGCCGTCGTATCCCTGTTTTTATCTATGCGACTGATTCATAGAATCAGTTACGCATAGATATCCCTAAGATCCGACAGGTGTAATAGTTTTACACTGTCGGATCTTAGGATGCAGTACCGCGGCCGCCACTGGGGGGAGTTTGCGTCGTAAACCAGTGTCGGGTATGCAAATTAGGAGTTACGGCCGATCCACGACGGTTTTTCGCGTTCGCTACGTCGCCGCTAGTATAGTTTCCCGTCGCTAAGTTACACTTTTTTTTTTGGTGCCTTAACTTTAGTCATTGCTGTCTAAAGTATGGCCGTCGTTCCCGCGTCAAAATTTAAAAATCAACGTCGTTTGCGTAAGCCGTCCGGGAATACGGAAGTACGCTACGCGCGTCGCCGTTCAAAAAAATTACGTCACGGCGCGCAAAGCACGGCGGGAGTTAGGAAACGGAGCATGCGCAGTAGGTCCGGCACGGGAGCGCGCCTAATTTAAATGGCACACGCCCATTTGAATTGGCCCGCCTTGCGCCGGAGGCCGCGGGCGTAGGTTTTCATCGCAAGTGCTTGGTGAATCAGGCACTTGCGATGAAAAATTGCGGCGGTGTAACTTATCTAGGATAAGTTACGCCGCCGCGATTCTACGTGAATCTGGCCCAAACTACCTACCGTAACTACACCAAATAACATCTGGGAAGCCATAACCCACTTAAAAGCATAATCCAGACACTATTTGAACATTGCTAAGCCATCATATTACTTAATGTCCATTAGTAATTAAAAGGATAGTTATTAATGAATCCATAATGTATAAACCTTTATATTACACATAAAATGTTACATATACTTTAAGTTAAACACTAATTACTGCTGGTACATGGAAATGGATACAGACGTTTAAGACAAAGGGGCTGATTTACTAAAGGAGCAGTTTGCAAGTTAATTTTAATTTTCAAATTTTTAATTTTCTAATTTAAAGAGAAAAGAAAAAAACAAATTTCTGAAGCACAGACATGTACTTCACAAATATGCTTTGCGCTTGGCTGGCTTTAGAGTCCTAATATTGAAGAAAGTAACAAAAAAAGTGAGGAAAGTCAGCTCTCCTACAATCACGGACCTCTCTCTGCACTTACAGTATTATGGGGCAGTGTTATGGAGAACGGGGAGTAATACCTGCTCTCCATTAAAGTATACACTTATGTTAGTAAAAGAGCTAAAGCTATATGGACTTCTATTGTGGAAGCAAATTAATTTTCATTGAACATAATTGTCTATTCTTAGCAGGTTTATTTTCACGTAGCTTCATCTCATTCACTTACCTAATGCCCCGTAAACACCATCACTTTATGTGATGAAAAAAAATGACGTTTTTAAAAACGTCACTTTAATTGACTGTGTGTGGGGGAAAACGTCGTTTTATGTCTTGTAAAAAACGACGCTTCAATTTTATGTGTCGTTTTTCAAAAGTGCACTTTTTACTTCACAGAAATTGACCGTGTGTAGCAAAAAACGTCGTTTTCTAAGACGTTTTTTCATCCACGCATGCCCAGAAGCTACTTATGAAGCAAGCTTCAATGGTAAAACGTGGTGGAACGTAACCTCACTTTGCAAGATCATTGTGAGAAAACGATGGTGTGTATGCAACTTCGTCTTTGAAAATTGAAGTTTCAAAAACATCATTTTTTACTTCACAGAAAGTGTCGTTTTTTTTCATCACATAAAGTGATGGTGTGTACGCGGCATAAGACTCACCCGATTCACATCTAAATATTGTGCTCATGTCAAGCCATGATAACGCCCAATACATAGAATCCAATTCATGTCAGTATACTCTGGTCACATTGCAACACTTTGTAGCATATTGCCCATCCCTAGACCAGGCACAGGAGCGTCAAAATGAGAGCTTACCTTGGGTAAAGTTCTGCAGCAGAGAGGAGGTGACATGGGGTGGAAAAGTGAATATATCTTGCTGTTTGGGTGGTCCATCAGCAGATGCTTTCACTTTTCCAAATAGGCAAAGTGACCATGTCTCTTTATTTTGTTGTAGCCAGATAGAAAAAAAAAAAATCCTCTTCTGCTACCAAAGGATACTGGTGTTATTGGTCAGAACTCATGACGCACTTGCTACGCCTATGACTTGTTGAACCTTGGGAATAGAAATCCTACAGTTTGTACATGTAAATAGCTGTTTTTCCTAGTGTAAAGTGTACAAACTGCTTCTCCCTGTGCTTGTTAATATAGTTAGGTATACACCTACATAGTAGGACTGCAACTACTAGAATTCAATTGAATCCTATATGCAGTTGGTTAGCAATCCACCTTCGCTGTGCTGACCCAAGCCCACTATAAATAGGGTTCAGGCAGCCCCGCAAACATCCATAAATGCATGCCCTAGATATATCTTGATTCAATCTGTATTTGTTAAAGTTTGGGCAAAAATAATACAACAAAGAAAGTATAACATGTAAGATATACGTACAATATACTGTATATATCTGCCAAGTGGGGGTCTGATGTGCTACTCTTTCTGCACTGCCCAGGACTCTTTCCGATTTCTCTTTGGAGGTATGGCCTAGTTTTTGATCAGTGGAACGATATATAGTTCTCTTTGTATATAATTTAAATATTGAAATTGTAACCTACTCTGTTCACTGAGTCAACTCTGTCCGTAGTATTAATTAATGTATGAGACATAACTAATTGAATGATTGTTATTTCGTGTCCGTTTGTCTGGACATTGATTACCATTATTATTATTTTTTCATCTTATGCATTTCATATAGATCATTGTGGCCTGTGTGTTCCTGAGGAAGCCCCATTTTCGGGTGAAACATGTAGAACAAAGAACACTGGTCTTACGAGGAAGCAATTTTTCATATGATTGGAAAAGTAGCACTTCTCTTGTTATATATATTTTTTTTAAATTTGGATACTGATGTATTGTAATATAAATAATTTTTTGTACAAACATTTTTTAACTTTTTAAGAAACTCATTCGATCATTCCAATATGTCCTGTGGGTTTGGCAAAAGTAACCATTATATATAAGTACTATACTTTCAATATATCCTTTTGCATCTATAAAGTCCCATACCCTAGCCCGATTTGGGGATCATGTCTAACCATATATACAGTATAGTGCATACAGTACAGAGTACTTGGGTTGGGATAGTAAATGAGAGTTGTGAGAGCCCTAGATATATTGTAAATGACCAAAGCCTTTAACTTTTAATAAGCATTAGATTTTGGAAACAAGCCTCAATCACTTTAAACATTGTTAACAGTTAGTAGTGTGAAGCCTCCGATTTGATTTCTAGTAGCATGGATTAAAGCAGACATTTAATCAGACTATCCAGGTTGAGGTTATTGGAGGACAGCAGGGAATGATTGCTTTTGGCACCCATATATTATTCTTAAAATAAACCCATGCGGAATGCAAAGCAGGTGCAGACTGCAAGATGTTCTTCAATTCCTCGAACTTCAATTTGAAAACATTATTGATAAGTCAGTTAAAAGTTTGAACATTTACTCATGATCCCAAAAAGAAAAATTCCAAAAAGTGTAAAGGCAATTTACTAATATCTGCTCCTTAGCATTTGGTTAACCATCCTTTTCTCATGCAGAAATTTAACGCTTAAGCCGCGTACACACGACCGGTCCATCCGATGAGAACGGACTGATGTCATTGGTTAACCCGATGAAGCTGACTGATGGTCCGTCGCGCCTACACACCAGCGGTTAAAAAAACGATCGTGTCAGAATGCGATGACGTAAAACACAACGACGTGCTGAAAAAAACGAAGTTCAATGCTTTCAAGCATGCGTCGACTTGATTCTGAGCATGCATGGATTTTTAACCGATGGTTGTGCCTACTAATGATCGGTTTTGTCCTATCGGTTTGGAATCCATTGCTTAAATTTAAAGCAAGTTGGCTTTTTTTTAACCGATGGTTAAATAACCTATGGGGCCCACACACGATCGGTTTTGACCGATGAAAACGGTCCATCAGACCGTTGTCCTCTGGTTAACCTATCGTGTGTACGAGGCCTAATTGTTCTTACTTTGGTGGGACACTTTTAGATTGTGATATCTGTGGGTATTAGTATGGGTATATGTTGTCTAAAAATGAATACATTTGAATATAAATATTGGCAGATCTGGTGTAGTGTAAAGCCTCATACACACAAACAGATTTTCCGATGGAAATTGTGTGATGACAGGCTGACGTTGGAAAATCTGACCGTTTGTACGATCCATCGGACAATTGTTGTCGGATTTTCCGCAGACAAATGTTGGATAGCATGCTTTAAAATTTTCCGCCAATTTCCGTCAATTGTGTGTTGTCAGATTTTCCGATCGTGTGAACACTAGTCGGTCGGACAAAAGTCTAAAGTGCAAACACGCATGCTAGGAAGCAATGCTCACCAAACAAAACATTAGCAGACGGTGCCCAAATGCTGGCACTAAAGAGCTGAAAAAACACGTAGTTTTGTGTTTGTTGACTAACAATTCTTTGCTATTTGCATGCAAGACAAGTTCACGGCCAACGCCCTTCGGACAAAATTGCTACGCTTTGTCCACGGGAAATCCGATCGTGTGTGTATAAGGCCTTGTACAAACGACCGAACATGTCTGCTGAAACTGGTCCGCAGACCAGTTTCAGCGGACAGATCCGACCATGTGTACAGCCTAGCAGACAGGTTTCCAGCAGACAAAAGTTTTAAAGCAGGCTTTAAAACTTGTCTGCTGGAAACCCGTCCGTCCGACATGTCCGCTGTTTAGTACACCTAACCAGCGGACAGAAATCTCCCGCATGCGTCGAATGTATACGACGCATGCGTCAAAGTATTTTACTTCCTGGTTTGGTGACGTGGCGGCGTCAACGTCACCGCCACGTCACCGCGCTGTCTGTCCACGGGGATTTTGGTTTGATGGTGTGTACAGCCATCAGACCAAAATCTCCCAGCGGACATGTCCGATGAAAACGGTCCGCGGACCATTTTCATCGGACATGTTCTATCGTGTGTACAGGGCCTAAGGCTTAACATGTAAGTCCAGGAAAAAGTTATAATCTCAGCATCTCACTGATATGAACCACATTTACATCATAGCTTACTATTTTATATTTAAAGTGGTTCTAAAGGCTCAACATTTTTACCTTAATGCATTCTCTGCATTAATGTAAAAAGTCCCAGCAAATTGTACCGCCCCTCACCCCCCGGTGCTGAGTCATGCTGTGTGTCTGTCAACAGACAGACATAGCCTGGCCTTAAATTAAGCCTACAGGTGCACTGCCATAGGAAGTATCTTCCTATATTGGTGCACTGAGAAGAGGAGGAGCCTAGTGCACAGGCGGGGAACCCAAATAAGGAGGTTCAGTGCTGTTGCACAAATCAGGTAAGTATAACAAGCTATTACAAACGCTTTAACGCATTTTAATACAATAGTGGACTAAAACTTATTTTTAATTCTGAACTTTGAGTGTCTTAATTTTTTCTTGTAAGATGGTTCCGCTGTTGCATTATCATAGCCGACATTTATAGCACTAGAAGAAAGCTAATATTGGTTTGTGTGGGCAGACCTACAGTAGTTATATGCCCAGATTAGAGGTGCTTTGACGGGAGGTCGAGATGCCACACCCAGAACCATATTTTCTAACTTCTCACACACGTGTATGATTGTTGGAGCCATGTTTTCATGTAGCTATAAAACAGCTGCATTTTCTGACCTACAACCATCCAGTCTTCTTGGTCACTCACAATCACACTACAAGCCCCGGTCGTCCACAGTAGAATGCAGAGAGAGAAATCCACAATCCATAGGTGTTTCCCGAACCGCGTTCAAATCACACTGTCCTTGGAATTTGTAGAAGGTGTCAGTACAATGCTAATGACACCCCAAATGCAGACCTTTTGCCTGCACTGGATTGCATGGTAAAAAACGAGCATGTGATCGGGTTGCAGTGCGTTTCTAAAATTGGTGCATGTACAACTTTGGTGCTATGCGGTGAGATTTGAGCCCATTCAAAATTAATAGGCTCAAATTGCACTGCACTAAATCACATGTAAATTGCAAAGGAATTCAGTCCGATTCATAGGCGATTCATAGTGTGAACAAGGGCTAAATGGGGTAGATCCACAAAGAAAGTACGCCCACGTATCTAGTGATACGCCGGCGTACTTTCAAATTTCCCGCGTCGTATCTTTGTTTTGAATCCTCAAAACAAGATACGACGGCATCTGGGTTAGATCCGACAGGCGTACGTCTTCGTACGCCTTCGGATCTTAGATGCAATTCTTCGGCGTCCGCTGGGTGGCGTTCCCGTCGTATTCCGCGTCGAGTATGCAAATTAGCTATTTCCGACGATCCACGAACGTACGAGCGGCCGTCGCATTCTTTTACGTCGTTTCCGTTTGGCTTTTTTCGGCGTATAGTTAAAGCTGCTATCTGGTGGCATACGCAATGTTAAGTATGGCCGTCGTTCCCGCGTCGAATTTAAAAAAAAATTATTTCGTTTGCGTAAGTCGTCCGTGAATCGGGCTGGACGTAATTTACATCCACGTCAAAACCAATGACGTCCTTGCGACATCATTTAGCGCAATGCACGGCGGGTAAATTCAGGGACGGCACATGCGCAGTTCGTTCGGCGCGGGGACGTGCTTCATTTGAATGAAACACGCCCGCTACTCGCCGATTTGAATTACGAGCCGTTACGCCGCGAGAGATACACTACGCCGCCGTAAATTACGGCGCAAATTCTTTATGGATTCAAAGCTTTGAAAAGTAAGTTACAGCGGCGTAGCGTATCTCACATACGCTGCGCCCATGCAAATGTATGTGAATCTGCCCCAATGTGTTTTGTTTGCTAACTGCATAGAAGCCATTTGATTCCATATACTGCAGTTGGGATGGCTAACAAGCCATCAGGTTTGCTTTGTTCTATTAACCAGTGGTTTTGAGTGTATAGTTATCCAAAGGGGAATAAATCTGCATGGTTTTGCTTTAAAATGAGGAATAGCCCCCTTATTTTGGGGATTTGTGATGCAGTGAGAAATGTTACCCATTTTAAGGCGGCTCTACTGTGCTTTGCACTAATTCAGTGGAAGGTAGTTTGGTCCCTTTTGGCCCACCTCACCATAACCAGTTGGGTTATGATTTCTCATTTACTAACATTACTAACTATAATAAACACAATGTTAAAGTTGTATTTAACACTCAGGGGGTTAATTACTAAAGGAAAATCCACTTTGCACTGCAAGTGCACTTTGAAGTGCAGGCGCTGTAGATCCAATGGGGACATGCAAGGAAAATAACATTTTAGCTTGCACACGATTGGATGATAAAATCAGCAGAGCTTCCCCTCATTTCAGATCTTCCCCTCAGAGTTACAGCGACTGCACTTCCAAGTGCACTTGCAGTGCAAAGTGGATCTGCCTTCTGTAAATAACCCCCATAGTGTTTCTTAGTTTAACACATTGAGCATGATAAAATAAACAGTAAAATATTTCTTAACATTCTTACCCTAGCACTTGCAGTTTACAACTTTGAATGCTGCTGGCTCTTGCTCTCTCAGTGCTGCTTTTTCTTGGTGTTAACAGTGGACAGTGTGGTCTAAAATTAGTCTGGTATTGAAGGTGGGGGTCAGAAAAGCACCTCGCAATCCTCAATGACAAGGCTGTGTGTTTCTATTAATGCACATAGTGTATGGAGACACATTTCTAGTCCATGCATGCAAGGGAAAGGAGCCACCCTGAGAGAGAGAAAATCCGGGGCAGCAGTCATGGCACAGCTTAACCACTTCCTGCCGGCCGTACGACTTTATACGGTCGCAGTGTGGATCTTAATTTCCGGGTGGTCGTCTATATACGGCCTCCAGCCACTGAGGGGCGCACGCGTGCCCGCCGCATCACTGAGATGCCGGTGCGCGTGCCTGGTGGCCGCGATGGCCACCAGGCACCCGCAATCGGCGGTTACAGAGACAAGGACGTGGATCTGTGTGTGTAAACACACAGATCCACGTCCTGTCAGGGAGAGAGGAGACCGATCTGTGTCCCTTGTACATAGGGACACAGATCGGTCACCTCCCCCAGTCAGTCCCCTTCCCCCACATTTAGAAACACTATGCAGGGTACACATTTAACCCCTTCCTCACCCCCTAGTGTTAACCCCTTCAATGCCAGTCACATTTATACAGTAATTGGTGCATATTTATAGCACTGATCGCAATATAAATGTGAATGGTGCCAAAAATGTGTCAAAAGTGTCCGCCATAATGTCGCAGTCCCAATAAAAATCGCAGATCGCCGCCATTACTAGTAAAAAAAATTATAAAAAATAATAATTCTGTCCCCTATTTTGTAGGCGCTATAACTTTTGCGCAAACCAGTCGCTTATTGCGATTTCTTTTTTTTTACCAAAAATATGTAGAAGAATACGTATCGGCCTAGACTGAGAATTTTTTTTTTTTTAAGTTGGGCTATTTATTATAGCAACAAGTAAAATATATTGATTTTTTTTGATCAAATAACACCAAAAGAAAGCTCTACTTGTGGGGAAAAAAAGGACGTCAATTTTGTTTGGGAGCCACGTCGCACGACCGTGCAATTGTCAGTTTAAGCGACGCAGTGCTGGAAGCTGAAATTTCACCTGGGCAGGAGGGGGGTATATGTACCCAGTAAGCAAGTGGTTAAACTGTAACATAGGCAAGGATTAAAAGATAAAGAAGCTGCATACTCTGATTAAATCAGCTGCTGAAAGTCTTAAAAAAAACAGAGGGTTTAATATCACTTTAAGCAGTTGAAATTTAATTTTGCAATTACCAATTTCTATTGTGTGTATTTTATTTGAGATACGTGGATAATTAGATATATTGGGAGGGGATATGTTTTTCAGTTTAGCTGTGCTCATTGCTGCCACCCTGATTTAAACATCCTATCCTGAGAAGACAGAAATGTTTGGATAGTTTGTAACTTTACACCCTGGTGACGGATAAAGCTTCAGCTTGCTTGCATTATCTCATCTGCTTGCAGACATTGCTCAGCTAAAAGCTTCGGGTGGATGCCAGAGGTTTGCAATACTTTAGCATTAGAGTCTGGTTTAAAAATGTGTAGCGTTCTAGGCTTTATATTGGTAATATGATTAATCCAAGCCTACTAGGATGCAAGTACTGATTTATACAAAGGTACTTTGTATACAATACAATCAACATCGATTTTCTTTAAAGAGATTACTGATACACCTGATAATTGACTTTTCTTTATCGTAGATCACAGGACACAGAGCAGGCTATAAACATTACTATCTGGGTTATGCGCCACCTATAGGTGAATGGACACTGGCCAACCAAACAAACAAACAGGAATTCCCTCTCTAACCTCCCATGTGTCCTTGAGACTTAAAGGGGTTGTAAAGGTGAATTTTTTCCCCCCTCTTGAGGGGGAGAGCAGGAGTGTCAGGACGCCCACCAACACACAGCTCCTTTCTCTATCTGCAAAGTAGAGAGCGTCCTGACCCTCCTGCTCGCCCCCTCAAGAAGCTTTCTCCACACCAGGGAGAAAGTGTCGTATTACTGTGTGAAGTTACAGACAGAAGAACAGGAAGTGAGAATTTCTCAGAAGAAATAAGGACATTTAAAATAGGGTGACCAGACATCCCTGGTTTCAGGGGACAGTCCCTGGATTGAGGACACTGTCCCCTGACCAAGTCTGTCCCCGGTTTTGTCCCCAGATTGGATTTGAACAGGGGCTGGGGCATTTTCAAAGACAGTCAGTACACAATAATAATAAAAAAAAAATTACACACCCACCGTTCCTACTAGCATAGGGGGGTTTATTTTTTCCATTAACTGTGCTCCTTTCTGATGATCATTTGCTGGTTGGAGCAGAGGGAATATGTCTTCAGTTTCGGGCCCATGCCCATTCAGCTATGCTCATTGCTCACATATTCTTCTGCCTTGGCTCAAATCCTGGCCAGCCACCTGCCTGCTTATCTGCTTGCCATCCCAGGCGGAGTGATCTTCCTCCACTTCCCACCCAGTAGTAGCCAGGGCCCGGAGAGTAAGACTTGACAGGCTGTGAGACTGGCGTCGTCGGCGACGGGCAGAGAGTTGCTGATTGCCCCCATTACTAGTAAAAAAAAAAAATGTCCCCGGATTTCATTTAAAAAATCTGGTCACCTTAATTTAAAAGCAAAATCGAAGGATGAGGTAAGTGGAGGAGGACTGCACTAAGGTATAAGGTAAGGTATAGATATTTTTTTTTTTACCTTTACAACCCCTTTAAACTTAGTTTTGTCTGTTTTGCAAAAACAGTCATTTGAATCCATTCACAAGATTCCTTTAATTCTTTTGACAAGGAAAATAGCCTTTTTGATCGCTATCACTTTGGCAAGAAGGGTGTCGGAGTTGAGAGCTCCTTCATGCAAGGAGCCATTTTTTGATCTTTGACCAGGACAGTGTGGTGTTGCACCCTCTTCCTTCTTTTTTGCCTAGGTAGTTTCCTGTTTAAATTTGAATCAGAATATTATTCTTTCCTACATTTTTTCCACAATTCTGCATTCCTTGGTCGTAGAATGAGCCGTCAGAGTTGCTCTGAAGAGGTCGGCACAGTTCAGGCAATCAGATTCCTTGCTTTTGTTAAAAAAACAATAGATAAAAAACCAAAATATCTGCGTTTATGGAATAAACATATATAAATGTGAATGAACAATGTAATAAGCAGCCAGCACAAAAAGTTCACGGAAAACCAAAACATAAATAGCTATAGAAATGTAGCGCTAATAAAATTTTAACCACCAAGTGAGATACGGTGTTACATGAATATAAAGTCCATACATTAAAAAAAGTCCCAATAGCTGCAGGGACAGTGATCCAAAGCAATAGGTGCTACAATTGTAGCTCCGGGTCACTTTCAGGACCGGTGCTATGTTAAATTTAGGGGAGAATTCAGAGAAGTAGTTGGCTCTGAATTGATTTGACTGTTTAAATTTAGGGTGTCTGCCCTAGCTTGGCTGTGCTGTGGGCTGACCTTCCTGTCACCCCCGGACGGCAGGTGGCAGCAGTGTGGTCAAGTGCTCTGAGTGCCACTCCTTAGCAGCCAGTGGAGCTAATCTCCGCTGTGCATGCTGGGGAGGTTCACCTCGAGGTCCATCACCTTGAGGTTCTTCCTTGTGTGGTGCCCACCATTGGGGTAGCCATTCCACGACACCCCTGCATATGGCCCTCCTGGCCAGGGTGTGCGTGGGCAGCAGTGTTCTTGGTTCCGAAACCACGTTGGCCCGGAGCAATTGATTAATTGTGTGGGCCCAGTAGCTGACTGGGTCCCCAATCTGGAAGGGATCCCAAGCTGTCCGTCCAATTGGAGGAACCCGAACGGTGAGGAGTCTGTTCGGGAGATACCTAGCATGAGGCTGGTGTTCCAGGAGGGGCCTATCCATTCATCGGGGACCACCTGAGTTCTGACAGGCTGGATGTTGGTCGCCTGTTAGCTACTGACTGTACAAAACTACCTGAAGGAGATCTGGGTGCTGAATCTACTAAGAAAGGATTCCGGACCATAATTACCTCCAATCTAATGGGAGGGTCTGTGGCAGAGACCTTATCCTAAATTCGAGTGACATTCTGGCTGCCAGGCTTGTGAGAGAGGCCTGTCCAGGTGCGCTATTCCCATTCCGGCTGGAGTGGCGAAGTAAAGTGTTTAAGGAAGCAGGACTGTTTCCCGTGTTCAGTTATACATGGATCTACTGTCTTCTATTTACTATCCCTTCTCCTTTCTACTGTTTAATCGTTTTTACCCGGCTGGGTAATAAAAGCACAGAAAAAAGACACCTGTTGTGTGGACATTCCATTTACTACAACTCTCATCAAGTACCCTAGACCAGTGTTTCCCAACTCCAGTCCTCAAGGCACACCAACAGGTCATGTTTTCAGGCTTTCCATTATATTGCACAGGTGATTTGATCAGTTTCACTGCCTTAGTAATTACCACAGCTGTTTCATCTGAGGGAAATCCTGAAAACATGACCTGTTGGTGTGCCTTGAGGACTGGAGTTGGGAAACACTGCCCTAGACGGCGGAGATACAGAGGTAACGTGCCACCCAAAACAAACCAGCAGCTCCTTTGGGGGTAGTGCTACACAATGAAGGCCACCACCGATAGGGAGGACACACACTGACCCTTACCCTTTGTATTGGACTACCCAAATAGAGCAGCCAAAACAGCATTATTTAAATATGGCTTTGAGGCTCCTCCAAGTCCACAACAGCTAAGATCATTAAGTGTGGTCTCCTTCCCATGGGTCAATCAGATCTTGCTTGTGTTGCCAGAAGGTCCCATGAAGGAACAGGTGGCCTCCAAGTCATCTATCTCCCATCTCCCATTGGATTCGGCAATTGGTCATACAAGTCTATGGGTTGAAGGGTAGAGCTCCTCTTTTTTGGGTAAGAGCACATTCTACCAGGGGGTAAGAGCCTCTTGAGCAATTCGCCATCAAGTGTCAGTGGCTCAGATCTGCAAGACCACTACCTAGTCTTCAGTACACACATTCACAAAATTCTACCACATGGATGTTAGAACTGCAGCGGATACTGCTTATGCCATAGTGTCTTACAGGCTGCGGTATAGGTTTCTCGGTTGTTTATGGTTCTTATAATAGATGTCTCCCTCCCCTCATTGGTATTGCTCTGGAAAGTCCCAGGTATTTTTATTTTTAGCCTGCTCTGTGTCCCATTATGTACGATAAATAAAATGGTATTTTTTCTACATACTTACATGTAAAATCAATTTCTTGTCGTACATCACGTGACACAGAGGTCCCTCCCCTCTACTTTTTGGAAGTTCATTGCTTGCTACAAAACAGAATGTGCTTCCTGTATGGGGGGGTTATATAGAGGGGGGACTTCCTGTTTGTTTGGTCTTCCAGTGTCCATTCACCTATAGGTGGCGCATAACCCAGATAGTAATGTATATAGCCTGATTTTACATGCAAGTATGTAGAAAAAATACAGTTGTTAAAGGTAAGTGACAGAATATCACCCTCAAAGCTACACAGCTCTAGTAAAGTTTGTCATAAGCTTACATGGCATTCGGTGGTGGGTCACTACACCCATTTATCACTTTATCACCTTTATCAGTTCAACTGGAGCAAGAATATTACCAAACCAATGCATACTGTATATGTGTAGTAATTCTTAAACAAGCTTTACCCTTACCCTTAAGGTAATCCTAACCTTCACTTTAAAGCGGAGTTCCAGCCTGGGGAATTTACTGTAGCTGCTGACTTTTAATCGAAGGACACTTATTACTCGCAACTGCCGACATTGCAAGTAAGGGAAACTGGCAGTGACACTTTCAGGCTTTAGCCTAGGTTCACACTGCTGCGAATTCAAAATCACGGTAAAATGCGTGATTTTACCGCGATTTCGCGGCTGCGATTTCGGCCGCAATTTAATGTAAATCGCGGCCCGAAATCGCAAAAAGTAGTACAGGAACTACTTTTTGAAATCGCAGATGAGGCGTCGCACTGATTAGGACAGTGCCATTGCCGACAATTGC
This sequence comes from Rana temporaria, assembly GCF_905171775.1. NCBI lineage: Eukaryota > Metazoa > Chordata > Amphibia > Anura > Ranidae > Rana > Rana temporaria. Next base: position 98,476,225 of record NC_053493.1, read on the forward strand.
CGCCGATTTGAGATGTCAAATCGCATCTCAAATCGTTCCAAATCGTACCCAGTGTGAACCAGGGCTTACAGCCGGTTTCCTAATGATTCTTTCTGAATGGTTCCATCGTCTTCTGGGACAAACACAGGTCCCAGAAGGCAGCAGGTAGAAGGAGAAGGGCCAGATGCAACCGCGGAAGTGACGTACCTTGTTGTGGCGACATAGGACGAAAGTCCCGAAGAAAAAATACAAAAAGGTACCAAAAAAAAAAAAAAAAAATATCCAAAAACGAGGGTGGGGTGCTCAATTGTTTCAAACAGAGTTCTCTTTTTTCCTGGAACTCTGCTTTAACCTCAATATATCCCTAGTATAAACTTTAACCATTACTCTATGATGAGAAATATATATATAATATATATATATTTTTTTTTTTTTGTTTTGTTTTGTTTTGTTTTGTTACAATGGTACAAAGGTAAATCAATATACATCTCTGGCAGTATCATAAAAGCGATAATAAAGAGATAAAGAAAAATAATAATGGATTCAAATGGTGTAGCCATATATACATGCACCGGCCACAAAGATCAATTGCTTGGTAACAAAAATTGCTAATCAGCCAATCGCATGGCAGTAAATCAATGCATTTAGGCATCTAGACGTGGTGAAAACAACTTGCTGATATTCAAACTGAGCATCATGTAATTACTTCCTTTTTTTTCCAAAGTGAAAGAAACATGCTGATAAACATGGTGTATATGCACCTTCGTATGTGAAGTTTTTGCCCGATTAGGTGATTAAAAGGTATTTAGTAGAGGTTGTTCACTTAGAAAAGTGTATGTTCACTTTGCATAATGTATGCTAAGTAAACAGCCCCTACTCCTTTAATAAATCAACCCCATTATGTAGTATTATGAAACAGGTGTTCCGTGAACTTTTTTTTTTAGCTTTTTCTTTTTGTTTTGGCGCGTTTTGGAGTGACACCATTCATTTGAATGGGCCTCCCTCTGCTCCAAGGTATCGAATTTACCAAACCGTGGCAGATTTTTGCCGCAATTTTAGCATTTTTTGTCACTCACCAATCGTGGTGAAATCACACAATTTTTGGGGTGGCATTAAAGCTTGATTCATACTGCCACGACTTGGATCCGACTTGTGAGACCCCAAGCCACGTGACATGTGAAATCCCATTGTAGTCTTAATTAGCACTACTGAAGTCACTCCAACATTTTGGTTCCTGTACTGCTTCAAGGCGACTTATATATGACTTGTGCCCATAGACTTTAATGGAAGTCGCCTCCAAGTTGGATCCTCATCTTAATGATTTGGATTTGACATTACAGGAAGATTACCCAGGCATTCCCTGAAGTTGCTTCAAAATTCGCATCAAGTTACACTGAAGTCGCCTGGCAAAGTCACACTGTAAATCGCACGACTTTCAGGCCTAAGAAATAATGGCATTGCAAATGCATCACCTGTTTTGCCGCGATTATGGAATCCCAGGCAGAATCGCGCAATTCTGGCAGTGATTCCAGTACGCTCACGTGTGAATGGAGCCGTACTGTATTTAGACACAATAAGACACACTTTTGAAAACTGTTTTCTAAAGTGTTTATTTTAGGGCCCATTCACACTAAAATGATCCATTGCAATCCATTTGGCCCCATACACGGGCGGATAATCCGCTGAAAACGGTCCGCCGGACCGTTTTCAGCGGACATGTCCGCCCGGAGATTTCTGTCTGATGGTTGTACACACCATCAGACAGAAATCCGCGCGTAAACAATACGCGGGGCGTGGCCGCGACGATGACGCGGCGACGTGGGAGGCCCTGGAAGTTCAAAGCTTCCACGCATGCGTCGAATCAGTACGACGCATGCGAGGGATGGCGGTTGGTCGGACGTGTCCGGTGAGTCTGTACAGACGACCGAACACGTCCGACGGACAGGTTTCCAGCGGATAGATTTCTTAGCATGCTAAGAAATTTTTGTCTGCTGGAAACTGTCCGATCCGCCGGACAATTGTCCGCGCGGACCAGTTTCAGCGGATCCATCCGGTCGTGTGTACGGGGCCTTAAGGCACATTATGGCACAAGTGAACAAGCTTTAAGGCAGCCAATGGTTGTGAATGGACCACTAACAACAACAAAGGTTGGAAAAAGTGCAAGACCTTTTTTTCAAAATTCAACACAACACAACACACAGTATATGTTCTGTGGTTTATGGGGCGCTGTGCTCTACTGTACAAATTGCTGAAGTGCTATTCACAATGAATGGAATCACAACCCATTGCACATAAGGGAAGGGAAGGTGTCATGCATTATAGCACATTGATGTGTGTGTGTTTTAGTATGCCTTGCCAGAATGCACAAATGTGAAAGTGGTTGTAAACCCTTAGGCCTCGTACACACGATAGGTTAACCAGAGGACAACGGTCTGAAGGACCGTTTTCATTGGTCAAAACCGATCGTGTGTGGGCCCCATAGGTTAAAAAAAAGCCAACTTGCTTTAAAATTAACCTATGGGCACGACCATCGGTTAAAAACCCACGCATGCTCAGAATCAAGTCGACGCATGCTTGGAAGCATTGAACTTAGTTTTTTTCAGCACGTCGTTGTGTTTTACGTCACCGCGTTCTGACACGATCGGTTATTTAACCTATGGTGTGTAGGCGTGACGGACCATTAGTCAGCTTCATCGGTTAACCTATGACAACGGTCCTTCAGACCGTTGTGCTCTGGTTAACCTATTGTGTGTACGAGGCTTAACAGACCACTTTAACCTACAGGTAAGCCTATATTAAGGCTTACCTGTAGGTGCAACAAATATCTCCTAAACCCACACGGTTTAGGAGATATTTGCAGAAAAGACTGCACCGATGTCTACGGCGCATGCACGCCATAGACAACAGCGCAGGCACACTGAGCGTGCCGTTAGTGAGGGCGATGGTGCCGTCACTGACGCGCGCGGGAGTGACGTCATCGCAGCTCCGGCCAATCACAGAGCCGCGATACCCGGAAGTAACTCGGGTATCAATGGCGGGGGCGGAGGTGAGGAACGAGAGATGCTTTGGGGGCTTCGATCTTAGGTAAGAAATTCATAATGAGCTAGTAGGCTATGCCTCATTATGCCTTTCTCTTGCAGGGTTTTTGTTTTACAGAAATACTTTAGAGGGTTTATTTCCTCTTTAATGGCTTGAAGCTGAACTTCAGGCAACTGAAAAAGTTACAACTCGCAGTTCTGTATTTATTATTGGACTATTACATGTATTATTTTAATAACAACAAACAGTTTTTAGTCTGTTGTTTCTTGTTTCACTGTGCAGTTGCAGATTGGGAAGGCACAACACTTGTATGTGTTATTTATCTGCAGTATAAAAAAACTAGGTGCCAGATTCAGGTACATTTGCGGCGGTCTAACGTATCCCATTTACGTTACACCGCCGCAAGTTTTAAGCGCAAGTGCTTGATTCACAAAGCACTTGCCTGTAAACTTGCGGCGGCGTAGCGTAAATGCGTCCGGCGCAAGCAAGCCTAATTAAAATGGGGCGTGTATCATTTAAATTAGGCGCGTTCCCGCGCCGAACGTACTGCGCATGCTCCGCTTTGAAATTTCCCGCCGTGCTTTGCGCGAAATGACGTCGCACCGACGTAATCTTTTGAACGGCGACGTGCGTTACGTCCATTCCTATTCACGGACAACTTACGCAAAAAAAAAAAAATTAAAATTTGACGCGGGAACGACGGCCATACTTTAACATGGGCAGTCTAAATAGCAGCCGTAACTATACGCCGGGAAAAGCCGACTAGCGACGACGTAAGAGAATGCGACGAACGCGCGTACCTTTGTGGATCGCCATAAACAGCTAATTAGCATACCCAACGCGGAAAACGACGCAAACTCCACCCAGCGGGCGCTGAAGTATTACACCTACGATCCGAAGGCGTACGAAGCCGTATGCCTGTCGGATCGAAGCCTAAAGCCGTCGTATCTTGGTTTGAGAATTCAAACTAAAGATACGACGCGGCAAATTTGAAAATACGCCGGAGTATCAGTAGATACGCCGGCGTGCTTTGTGTTAAACTGAGATCAGGATGGAGAGAAATAAAATACAAAATCTAATTATCAATCTGGTTTTATAATAATCTAATTATCCATCTGGTTTTATAATAATCAGCTGCTGCACTTGCAGGGCTCTAATGACGAAAATTGCAGGGTCTGCATCCCTTTAGGCATGATTTCCTATTGGGTGCATCTCACTAAAAATGAATTTTTTGTTGCAGGGGATGCCTGAAATCTGACTTATATCTTAGTGTAGACTTTTGGGAAAATCAGTGAGCCAATCACACAAGCAAGAAAATATGTTTCTTAGGGGAATTCTGTTTACAGAACACCTTCAGGTTGCCATACTGTATTGCATTTTATAGAAAATTACAGGGCTGCAGATTTCAAACGAAAGGTAATTTTTAATAACATTCAATTACAATATGACTTGTGTTGCAATTGTATACACTATATTGTATTTTTTTATTTGGAAAAAAAATTCCCACAAAAGTGGAGTTACCCTTTAATTGAAATTAATCACAGAACAAGTAATAATATAAAACTGTTCACAATATTTTATAAGTATTGCCCTGGAATGGAATCAATTTGCCCCAGGTTTAATAAATTCCCCTCGCTGGCTGACAACATTGTTACAAATAATGCACAGATGGATTATGCTGCTATTTACACACCAAATGTATATAAAGATTTACATATGAAACCACTAATATGATACAATACAAAATTAACTAAAAAGTTGCCTGCAAATTCTTCATTTTAAATTATTTACAATATTACCATTGTTAAAATTAATTTGACTAGTTTATAAAATATGCCTTGTTAGAAAAAAAAAAAGCAAAAATAATAAAATAAAAAAGGGGGCTGGGGGTTTTAAAAAACTGTCACATCATATATATTGACACATTTGAATTACCATGAAAGAAAACTAAGTAATAGCAAATATATTTGTATTTTATTTATGTTATTTCAAATTTTCTGTTAAAATCGGTGAAATCCGGGCTAAAATGAAATATAATTTGGGAAAATTCACATTTTTTGACCCATTTAAGCGACAGCTACAATTTTAGTAACTAATATTATAAGAGTATTAAATGATTGCTAAACAGCTCAAATTTAGTTTTCTTTGGTGTAAAGGTTTATAAAAAAAAAAACTGTGGGAATATATCAGCCTGCACACACAAGTCATGAATAATACCCATGTGAATAATTACATTTGTGGGAAATTTTATTTTCTGCTATTCACATTGTGTTTTGCAGGACAAATGTAAAATTCATTTAGAAAATTCTGTTTGTTGTCAAATCGAATGTAACTAGAATGTGTTAACCAATATTCATGTTATTGTATGGATTTTTCTGCCACATATAACCAGTTCTGAAATCAATATATTCTAAGAACATTTAATCCTAAGAGAAAATAGCCTAAAACTTGTAATAAACGGTTTGAATCTCGGCCGCTTTAACAATGACTGGCTGAGAATCGACCCATGTATAGCCAGGCTGATTATACCCATGTTGGTAAATCAATCAATGGAATTTTCTACATACGGTTACTGGCAGTAGCTATAGCTACTAGCAGTTATCATTGTATTCTACCGGCCGAGAATGCTCCCCTTACCCCCCACTGGCAGAATACAATAGTGCAGCGGGAGGCATTCCTCCATCAACACTAATGCCCTATACACACGATCGGTTCGTCCGATGAAAACGGTCCGATGGACCGTTTTCATCGGACAAACCGATCGTGTGTGGGCCCCATCGTTTTTTTTCCCATCGGTGAAAAAAAATAGAACCTGTTTTAAAAAATTTTGATGGTTAAAAAACCGATAAAAAAAAAGATCGTCTGTGGGGAAATCCATCGGTCAAAAATCCAGGCATGCTCAGAATCAAGTCGATGCATGCTCGGAAGCATTGAACTTAATTTTTCTCTGCACGTCGTTGTTTTTTACGTCACCGCGTTGGACATGATCGGATTTTTAACTGATGGTGTGTAGGCAAGACGAAAGTCAGCTTCATCGGATATCTGATGAAAAAATCCATCGGTCCGTTTTCATCGGATGAACCGATCGTGTGTACGTGGCATTACTGTGTCGATAGGGTAATCAAGCGATTTTTGGTGGAAGGCAAGAAAATCGTATCATTTATGGCCAGTCGAAAAGCATTTGATTATTTAGATTTGTTTCTAAACCTTACTCTCCTCTGAAGCTCGATCTGCATTTGAATCGTGCTTCAGAGGCTACCGACAGATGAGGAAGCAATGCGACACCTCCTTCATTGCCTATTGCAGCTTAAAGTGATTGTAAAGTTGTAATGTCTATACTTACCTGCTCTACCGGCCGCAAACCTCCTCTTTTGGCACTCCCTCCCCTCTGTCCAGTGCCCCCATAGAAAGCCATTTCCCATAAAGGCACTCGTGCGTGCTCGCACCCGTGCCCCCCGCTGCTTCGTCTTATGACACAGACAGCTGGACTTAGTCCCGCCCCCTGCTTCCTCATCACTGACTTTGATTGACAGCAGTGGGAGCCAATGGCTCCCAGTGCCCCAGCAAAGCCAGCAAGACCCGAAAGTGAGTAGGGGGAGAAGAGCTGACGACGTGCGCAGCGCTGGATCAAATGGGGGCTCATGTACGTAAAAGAGAGAGGGAGGGTGAGGGAGGATGCTGACACCTAAAAAAAAATGACCTTAATGCAAGGAATGCATTAAGGTTGAAACAATTTAGGCTTTACCACCACTTTAAGAGAGAGCAGTTCATGGGTGGTAAAAATGTGGCTCCAACATGCATTTTTGCCACCTACTTACAGCATGTCTAAGCAAAGCCTAAGAAAAATGCTAGAAATAGCTGATTAGAAAATGCTTTAACATTCGAGCCACAGCAACAATTGTATTTATTCGCGCCACAGCATCAATTTTATTTTGTGGCTCCACAGCAACAATTGTATTTATTTGTACGACAGCATCAATTTTATTTTTTGGCAGCACAGCAACAATTTCATTTATTCGCACCACAGCACAAATTTTTGTTTTTTGCCAGCACAGCAACAATTTTATTTATTCGCACCACAGCAACAGTTTTATTTATTCGCACTACAGAAACAGTTTTATTTATTTGCACTACAGCAACAATTTTATTTATTTGCACTAAAGCAACAATTTTATTTATGTTCACTACAGCAACAATTTTATTTATGTTCACTACAGCAACAATTTTATTTATGTTCACTACAGCAACAATTTTATTTATTTGCACTACAGCAACCATTTTATTTATTCGCACTACTACATCAGTTTTATTTGTTTGCACTACTGCAACAGTTTTATCTATTCGCACTACAGCAACAACTTTATTTATTCGCACTACAGCAGCAATTTTATTTATTCGCACTACAGCAACAATTTTACTTATTCGCACTACAGCAGCAATTTTATTTATTCGCACTACAGCAACAATTTTACTTATTCGCACTACAGCAACAATTTTATTTTTTGGCAGCACAGCAACAGTTTTATTTATTCGCACTACAGCAACGATTTTATTTATTCGCACTACAGCAACAATTTTATTTTTTGGCAGCACAGCAACAGTTTTATTTATTCGCACTACAGCAACAACTTTATTTTTTGGCAGCACAGCAACAATTTTATTTATTCGCAGCACAGCAACAATTTTATTTATTCGCAGCACAGCAACAGTTTTATTTATTCGTACTACAGGAACAATATTAAATATTATGCAAAAAATTCCTGTTGGTTATTTAACACAAAACAAATGTAAATGCAGCTTCGCTGGCTGAATAGCAATGCAATTTTTTTTTTTTTTAAATAGAACCCCCTAGTGTATAAGTAAGAATACGGTATTGATCATTTATTTTTTAAATTGAAGTGTTGTGCTAGAATGCAAAATGTATCACTACTACTTGCATATCTTACACCAAATTTAACTGCTTGTTTCTCATTTTTAGCAATCGATTGCTACTTTAAACGATTAATTGTATATTTGGGTGCACAATTAAGCTAGTAAAAATGCCAAAGTAGCGCAATATTTTTGGAAACAAGAGCAAATATAGAAAGCGCGGTGCATCTGTGAGTTCATGCCAAGACGGTGGAATTCTTCGAATCATGTAGACCTGGCTCTGCAAACAATCTCATTGTAAATGTGTCTCACACAAACCCGGAGGCAGTGAAGGTGTTCGTACAATTTAAGTTGCAGCTATTTTTACTCTGAAATTGCGTTTTTGGGTAAAACCCCTAAATAAATACACCTGATCTAAAAAAAAATCTGCATTAATAATGTACAGCTTGTGCATACATCCCATCAAATTTCATATTTCAACAAGAATGTAGGTGCGTTGCCATGAGTTACTGTTCCCTAATTTCTCCGGTTACTATAAATGACCTCCTTGTAGTATCACCCTTTTGCACATAGTGCTGCTTTTGGGCAGGTAACAGGAATTTTAACTACTCCTGGCCAGCTTGCTCTGCTGTTTTTACTAGAACCTTTGATTTTCATCATACGAGGAACAATAATAATATGCGGCTCGCTTTTATAGGCCAGACTACTAATGCACTAAAAAAACACAAAGTAATACAGTGAGGCTTAAGACATGGAAAAATCAATGCGCGCCGATCGTTATTAATACGCTAATGGAGAGCGCAGCAACAGAAAAAAATGGAAAATATCATGTAACTCACTTAACGTTAATTGGAGCTGGACACCCCAAAAAAAAAAAAAAAAAATTGAACGCTTGCTTTTAAACAATTTCAACACTTCAACAATACATTTACAGATGAACTGGCAATAGTAAATGAGTCAGGCACATTACCTAAATGAAAGTAATATAATAACGCTACAATATAGCAGTTTTGGTTTCTAACAATTAAATGCCTATTTCTTCAGACTCCCGCTGCTGCTCCAAAAAACTATTACCATCTGACAGCTGTAGCCCGGACTGAGTCATATGATTTCATAGTTGGTGCTGAGCCGAGAGATCGGACACTGCCCACAATTCTGGGCTGTTTACCAGACTCAGGCTAGACTGCTGCAAGAAATGTGCTGCTAAGCAACACTCCCCTCCCCCCACCCCCCCATTACCATCTTGTTGAATATAGTACAACAGTACCCTCTGCAGGCCACTGCGAAAATGCATGCAGGAAATGGGTTTAAATATAGCAACTCAATCAAAACATACATTTTTTATGTATCTCAAAGTAATTAATAACTTTTGTTTATATGATGCATAGTGAATACCATTCACTGTAAAATTCCAATCATGGGCAGGGGAAAAAAACCACAAGATTTTTGCTTGCACACGATGAATGCAATGAACGCTACCCTTAGATTGTAAGCTCCTTGAGGGTAGCCCTGATGTGCTATGTGCCCTGTGCCCTGATGTGCTATGTTCACTGATGTGCCCTGATGTGCTATGTGCCCAGATGTGCTATGTGCCCTGATGTGCGCCGTGCCCCGGTGTGCTGTGCCTCAATGTAGTGTGCTGTAATTGGCCCTGATGTGCTGTGCCCTGTACCCTAATGTGATATGCCATGTACGTGTTGTGCCCTGATGTGCTCCGTGCCCTAATGTGCTGTGCCCTGTACCCTGATGTCCTGTGCCCTGTACCCTGATGTGCTGTGCCCTGATGTGCTGAGCTCTGTATCGTGCCCTGATGTGCACTGTGCCCTGATGTGTTGTTCCTAGGGTTGCCACCTCATCCCTTTAAACCCAAACACATATGTATTACACAGGTTCTGTGGCTGATTAAGGTGGTAATTAAACTCAATTGGTGCCTTATCTGCATTAAATTAGCCTCAGAACCCGTGTAATTCATATGTGTTCAGGTTTAAAGGGATGAGGTGGCAACCCTAGTTGTTCCCCCTTGGCCGGTCTGGATGAAGTCCCAGTCCAGCCCTGAGGGTAGGGACCATAGGCGTGCACACCTTAATCACCCCGTGTGGCACATAGTCCCCCTGTTTAGACCCCTGATATTTCACCAAATAAAAACAATTTCTAATTTTTTCTTTGTTCTCCTAAAAAAATGTGTAATAAAAAAAATAAACAATTTATAAAAATAAGATAATAAAAATGAAAAATAATGACACTGTATACTGCTCTACTGACACCAATCTCTGCCCTTATGACACCATCCACTGCTCTACTGACACGTCTACTGTTCTAGTGACACCGTCAGTATATATACACACACATGCATGTGTTTGAGCTTTGGGGTGCACACCCTAATGCAATAAACTGCGCACATCTATGGTAGGGACCGATGTGAATGTATGATATATACGTAAATCGCTGCGTAAATTGATGGCGCTATATAAGTACCTGAAATAATAATAATAATAACACTGATTCGTCATAATTACTGAACCTAAACATGCAAAGTGAACATTCCCTAATTCTTTTGCAAAAAAATCCCTTTGATTCAGAATAGGAATTTTGAAAGCACGTCCCTTTTTAGGCCTCATGCACACTGGACATTTTTTGTCATTTTTACAGCAGCTGTTTGTGGCTGTAGACATTTTTTTTACAGTCATTAAACTCTCCATCATGTTATCCTGTGTGTCCATACGCACATAGGCTGTTATCAGCAGTTTTGGGCAGTGGCGTTTTTAGGCAGTTAAAAAAAAAAAAAAAAAACTAGTGGATTCTGAGAGATGTTTTTCAGCTGTAAAAAACACTCCAATGCTGATAAACATCGATAAACGCTCAAAAACTTCGCTCACCAGCGTTTTTTTTTAGTTTTTGATCTATTGAAAAAAACAAAAACACAAAATGATTGCGAAAAAACGCTAAAAAACATGAATAAACGCTAAGAAAAGCTAAAAAACGATATAGCAAAAACGTTGAAAAAAGTTGAAAAACTCACTGCAAAGCTACTAGCATTTTTATAACGTTATTTTAATGTCCAATGTGCATGAGGCTTAAAATGACTGAAGAAAAGTTACTTTTTTTATGCAGCATTAAATCCAAAAGCAAATATTATTATATTGTAGCTAACCATTTCTTAGATGTGATGGCTACATTTGTTTTCTTTTATAGGCTTTCTTCTATTTTCATCTGATGAAGTAAGTCTGTTGTTTTTCAGACGAACAAGCTATCTTGCAGATGTAGCAGTTAGAGCTTACAATGATCAGCTTTTTTTTTTATTTGTGTAAAACCTTTATCCCAAAAGGAAAACAAAAAACAAAAAACAATTTGATGTAGCTATTTATAAATGGCCAGATTCAGGTAGGGCAGCATAACTTTGTGCGCCGCCACAAGTTAGAGAGGCAAGTGCTGTATTCACAAAGCACTTGCGTCCTAAGTTACGGCGGCGTAGCGTAAATGTGCCGGCGTAAGCGCGCCTAATTCAAATGAGGAAGAGGTGGGCGTGTTTTAGGGAAATTAAGCATGACCCCACGTAAATGACGTTTTGAACGAACGGCGCATGCACCGTCCGTGGACGTATCCCAGTGCGCATGCGTCGGATAGAATGCCTTAGATACGTCGAACACTGCCTATGGCGTGAACGTAACTTACGCACAGCCCTATTCGCGTACGACTTACGCAAACGTAAAAAGATACGCTTGTTCCGACGTCCATACCTTGCATGGGCTGCGCCACCTAGGGAGCAGCTTTATCTTTACGCCGGCGTATGTCTTACATAAACGGCGTAACTAATTGCGACGGGCGCACGTACGTTCGTGAATCGGCGTATCTTGCTCATTTGCATATTCGACTAGGAAAAAAATGGAAGCGCCACCTAGCGGCCAGCGTAAATATGAGCCTAATTTAAGCGTATCTGGTTTCCAGAATACACTTAAATTTCAGAGTTACGACGGCGTATCTACTGATACGCCGGCGTAACTCTCTCTGAATCTAGCTATATGTGTTCACTGGAATTTTGCTTTGGTTTGTTTAGTGTGTTTAAATCTGTTAGTACATCTAAGGCCCCATACACACCATAGAATCTATCCGCAGATAAATCCCAGCAAATGGGTTTCAGCGGATAGATCCTATGGTGTGTACACACCAACGGATATTTATCCGCGGATATATCTCCCCTGGGATGGATTTCCAGCAGATGGATATTCGCTGACATGCAGAACAAATCCATCTGCTGGAATCCATCCCAACGGATGGATCCGCTGGTCTGTACAGACTCACCGGATCCATCCGTCCAAAGGGATTCCCCGCACGCGTCGTAATGATTTGACGAATGCGTGGAATACCTTATATGACAGCGTCGCGCCCGTCGCCGCGTCATAATCGCGGCGACGGCGCGACACGTCATCGCCAGAGGATTTCCGCGCGGATTTCAATGCGATGGTGAGTACACTCCATCGCATAGAAATCTGCGGAAATCTTTGAGAGGATTTATCCGTGGAAACGGTCCGCTGGACCGTATCCGCGGATAAATTCTCTCGTGTGTATGGGGCCTAACAGTCCCCTCCCCTCAAAACTGACAATGCTGCTGTCCAAATGTGCTCCTTCATCCAGAGTGAGGGAACTCTAATACAGGAGGTGTGTTACTGGCCAGATCACTAGGTGAACACAGAGGGGGGCAAAAAAGCCATACCTAATGCAGCCACCACATCTACAGATTGGGAAGCTGTACTATAATTATTTTTTTGGTGTTGGCTGCTTTAAAGATGCTTTTTATTAATTTTGCACATGTAAAAACCAATAAAACACTGCAATAAAAAAAACAAAAACTAAGGGCTCTTTCACACATGTCTGTCTGCGGATCGGATGAACACTGTAAGGCCCTTATCCTTACAGTCTCTTATTATCATTCAAAAGGTTCAACAGCACTGGTAAATGTTTCACATACATGTATTATCATCACTGGTAAAGTAGGAAAGTAGTACATGGTACATGGCATGGGTTATAACCGTGTCAAGGTTTTTCAAAAGAGGAATTACTTAGTACCCACCCTTTATCATGTTTATAGATGCTATCAGAGCTTTTTTTCTCAAAAAATAGGTTCAGGAACTCAACCACGACCCCATTCAAATTTCACAAACAGTAGGAGGGTCTTAAAGGGGCATTAAATACCAGAATTGCATTACATACAGATAGCTAGATTCAGATAGACAGGCATATCTTTGAGGCGGCGTAGCGTATCACATATACGCTACGCCGCCGTAAGTCAGAGAGGCAAGTGCTGTATTCACAAAGCACTTGCCTCCTAAGTTACGGCGGCATAGCGTAAATGGGCGGGCCTAACCGCGTCTAATTCAAATGTGGAACAGGGGGGCGTGTTTTATGTAAATGATTCGTGACCTGACGTGATTGACGTTTTTTACGAACGGCGCATGCGCCGTCCGTGGACATATCCCAGTGTGCATTGCTCAAAAGTACGCCGCAAGGACATATTGGTTTCGACGTGAACGTAACTTACATCCAGCCCCATTCACGGAACGACTTACGCAAACGACGTAAAATTCTCAAATTTCGACGCTGGAACGACGGCCATACTTAATATTGGCTAGGCCAGCTATTTGTTCGACTAACTTTACGCTGGAAAAAGCCTTACGTAAACGACGGAAAAAATGCGCCGGGCGCACGTACGTTTCTGAATCGGCGTATCTAGTCATTTGCATATTCTACTCCGAACTCAACGGAAGCGCCACCTAGCGGCCAGCGTAAATATGCACCCTAAGATACGACGGCGTAGGAGACTTACACCGCTCGTATCTTAGCCTAATTTAAGCGTATCTGGTTTCCAGAATACGCTTAAATTTGCAACGGCGTAGATTCAGTGTTACGACGGCGTATCTACTGATACGCCGGCGTAACGGTCTCTGAATCCAGCTAAGAGTGTCGAGTTTAGGGGGTTACACACAGAGTGCAGAGCTGTCACTTGTAAACACAGAAACCAGACTTCTGTGTTTACAAGTGATTGTGGTGAGCCGGCACAAAAGGGTCTGAGCCAGAGGTGGTGGAACTGAGTTCCCCCAAGTTCCCCCTGAAAAAAAGCCATGGATGCTATCCAGGGACCCCAGATACAGTTAAATATTTGGGGGCAACCTCTATTTTAGTAAGTGAGACTATGTAGGGGTAGGAGTTCATCAATCTGTGTGGCCTTGGTATAAAGTAGGAGAATCATCAGGAGGCACCTAGTGTATTGAGGGACCTGAAACACATCAAGGGATTCCAGGAGGCAAACCATTGGGGTTAAACAGACCTAGGGGTGCTGCTGTTAAAACGGAGGTGGTACACCATCTGTAAAACGAAAAGGGGGGAAGGGAGGGAGACAGTGCAACCACTCTGGTGTAGTAAGTTCCAAGAAGGTTTAATTACAAAGAAAAGTTAAAAATGGATACTCACAAAATATTTAAAAAAACACACACACACATATATATATATATATATATATATATATATATATATATATATATATATATATATATATATATATATTAGGGCTGTGCGTTAAACGCGATATTAACGGCGTTAACGCAAACCCATGTTAACGCCGTCAATATTTTTGTCGCGCGATTAACGCGGGAGCGCTCGGGGTGGACGTGCAGAGTTTGCAGCGGCGCGGCGCAGCTTACCTTCTCGATGGATTCAAAGGCAAGTTACTCACCTTGTCCCTGGATCCAGCGATGCCACCCCGCTGTGTGATCGGCGATGCCACCCCGCTGTGTGATCGAGCGGGTCCTCCTTGCTTGGCGGGTCCTCCTCGCTTGGCGGGTCCTCCTCGCTCGATTCACAGTGTCTGTGTGCCGCCGATCTCCGTTCCCTGCGACGTTACGACGCACGGGAGCGGAGAACGGCGCCAAATTCAAAAAAGTAAACAAACACAATACACACAGTATACTGTAATCTTATAGATTACAGTACTGTATGTAAAAAATACACACCCCCCTTGTCCCTAGTGGTCTGCCCAGTGCCCTACATGTACTTTTATAAAATAAAAACTATTCTTTCTGCCTGAAAACTGTAGATTGTCCAAAAGTGTCCCTTTATGTCAAAAATGGTTTTAGATCAGCTGGAAAACAGCGATCATAAATTCGTCATAAATTAGATAGATTAATCTTGAGTTAACTATGACATTAATGCGATTAATCGCGATTAAAAATTTTAATCGTTTGACAGCACTAATATATATATATATATATATATACATATGGAAGTCCACGGGAGAGTGTAAGACTGGAAGTCCAGCTGAGGAAGAGGAAGGTCCCTCGAAATGCATCCCTGGACCCTAAACTCTAGATGGAGATCACCATCCCTCGGCCATTGACACCGGGAACAAGGAAGCTGCGACACTACACATGCTTACTGGCTGTCAGATTAATTTCCCCATTGACAGCCCATGGCACAGAGATACAGATTTTGTGTCTGTAGAAGCTCATCATGCATCCATCCAGCTGCACCATTTTAGGACTGTGCCTCCACCAAAGGCTTGCACTATCTCATGGACTTCCATATTATATATATATAAATATATATATATATATATATGTATATATATATATATATATATATATATATATATATATATATATATATATATATATATATATATATATGTGTGTGTGTGTGCTTTTAATACTTTTGTGAGTATACATTTTTAACTTTTCTTGGAACTTACTACATGTTTCACTCCCTTCCACACTCTAATCACCCTGTGCAGATTCCCCCTGTTGTCTGGTGCTGATATTTCAACAAAGCCCCCCATCAGGGATCCCCAATAAATTGTAAAAAATATATATATATTATTCAAAAAAAAATAATAATAATAAAAAAACTACTAACACCGTCCACTGCCCTTGACCCCTAAGTCAGATTGCTTACTGTACAACAGCTTTTTAAAATAATGTTATTAAAATTGTATATATATGTATACATACATACACACACACACTTGCATGTGTTTAAACTTAGGAGTTCCCACCCTAATGCAATAGGCTGCACACACCTATGGTCAGTGTGTAGAAGGGAAATCGCTTGGCATGGGTTATAATAGATAGTGGCTATCACTGTAGTAGCACTGACTACTACGGTAATTGTCAACTTCCCAGCAGCCCATCAGATATGAGATATACATACACACATTGGTCCAAGCTGAACCAATTTAAATATGCTAAAATTAATCACATTAAATAGTCCCTAAAACATATTAATATCTCCCCAATCGTTCCAGAAATCATTGCAAACACTTGCCTTATATCCTCCAGCCCATGCTGTGGACGTATCCATCATATGTGTGGGCATGTGAAGCCCAGTTCCTTTTTCTTCCTGGTTTTCAGGGAGAGGTGTATGCTGGGCGATTTTTAGGCACAGTAAGGCCCAGAGACTCCTGGCAAATGAGTGTCATCATTTCCCAGGAGGCAATGGGGTCTTAGGACAGGAAGTTGAACCACCCAGGACCAGGAATTAGGCAGATTACGAAATGTGCCTAGTAACTGCCAGATAGAAGTGAGTAAAACATTTTTTTTTTTTAATTTTTTATTTTTTTACATTAAAGGAAAGCTGTTAATAGAAAGTTCATTTTTAGGGTGGAACTCCGCTTTAAATCCCCCTTGTAATCCCCTG
This sequence comes from Rana temporaria, assembly GCF_905171775.1. Taxonomy (NCBI): domain Eukaryota; kingdom Metazoa; phylum Chordata; class Amphibia; order Anura; family Ranidae; genus Rana; species Rana temporaria. Next base: position 98,492,794 of record NC_053493.1, read on the forward strand.
CACAAGCAGTAGAGGGAGGCATTGTACAGGTGTGCTGCATTACCATTTTCTGAGAATGTGTTCCCGCAGGGGGAAAGAGCAGAGAGATGACCTAGAGATACAGTAATGATCCGCACACCCAACCTGAAAATCAGACGAAAAATACTGCTTTCAACGTGATCGTACGATGATTGGATCGTTAGTACAGAGCTTTCGAGAGCCGATCACGACAGTTTATCTGATATTATTCTATCGGACATACACGAAAACTTTTCTTGTATGATGCCAGATCAAACGATTTTCATTTATTCAGTACAGTTGTCGTCTGAAATACAATACAAATACACTACAACACATTACATCACTTCCTATTTTTTATTCTGCCATACGAGAATCTTCGTTACTTTAGTAAACTCTTCAGGTTCGATATATGACTAGCATGCAAAAAAAAAAAAAAAAAAAGACGCGGACGATTTGTCGTCTGATTTTCGGATCGTGTGTTCGGGGCATTAGTCAGGTCACCACACTGGCTGTGCTGTGTAAACACCATGACTGGCTGGACAGCGTTTCAAACCCTTTGGCAGGTAAAAATGCTCCCATTTATGTACCGTATTTATCGGCGTATAACAGGCACCGGCGAATAACACGCACCCCAAGCTTAGAAGGGAAGTTTAAGGAAAAAAAACTTACATTTTAAATGCCCATCAATGCAGCCTTATCAGTGTCCATCTGCTGTCTTGCCCAGCATCCATCAGCAGCCTTGTCCAGCATCCATCTGCAGCCTTGCCCAGCATCCATATGCAGCCTTGTCCAGCATCCATCTGCAGCCTTGTCCAGCATCCATCTGCAGCCTTGTCCAGCATCCATCTGCAGCCTTGTCCAGCATCCATCTGCAGCCTTGTCCAGCATCCATCTGCAGCCTTGCCCAGCATCCATCTGCAGCCTTGTCCAGCATTCATCTGCAGCCTTGTCCAGCATCCATCTGCAGCCTTGTCCAGCATCCATCTGCAGCCTTGTCCAGCATCCATCTGCAGCCTTGTCCAGCATCCATCTGCAGCCTTGTCCAGCATCCATCTGCAGCCTTGTCCAGCATCCATCTGCAGCCTTGTCCAGCATCCATCAGCAGCCTTGTCCAGCATCCATCTGCAGCCTTGTCCAGCATCCTTGTCCAGCATCCATCAGCAGCCTTGTCCAGCATCCATCTGCAGCCTTGTCCAGCATCCATGTCCAGCATCCATGTCCAGCATCCATCTGCAGCCCTGCACAGAGTCCATCCAGCCTTATAAGTGTCCATCTGCAGCCTTATAAGTGTCCATCTGCACCTTGCCCAAAATTGCAGCATTATGTATTTTTTTATTTACCGCCTCAGCCGAGCTATACAGAGACGGATTTCCTGTGTAATCGGCTCCTCACGCAGTCCTGCCTAGTCCCGCCCCTTGGCCCGGCTCGTATGACAGACACAACAGCAGTCCAATGGCGGGACATAAAGGCTAGAAGGCGGGACAGGGCGTGACTGCGAGCGGAGCCAAGCGGAGCCGAGCCTAGCCGAGTATACAGTACGATCGGCTCAGCTCGGTCTATGTCGCTGGCGCTCAGAGACAGCGGGGATCCTTGTAAAACACGTACCCACGATTTTCCCCTGATTTTAATAAATACGGTATTTCAATGGTGTATTTTGATTTTTGCCACCAGTTTAGCTTTACTATTGCACATAAACACTTACAAAACATGTTTCTTTCCATTTGTTTACCTGGCCTGTGTACAGCAAGCCTCATCTTACCAAGCAGACCTGTATCTGTCCCGCTGAGCCAAGTAATGGCATCAAAAGGGGAATTTATTTTGCACAAAGATGCATGTTAATCCAGTTAACAATTGATTATCTTGTTGAACGTTTAGATCTAAACGGGTGTTAGAAAAATGTCTGCAATTACTTGTGCTCTTCACACCATCTCGTCTTCAGCACCCTAAACAAACTGAGAATGAATTATTAAGTAAAGAGCAGCCTTGTGAATTAATAGCTTGAGGCATTCGTGGTGGGGGTTTAATCTCTAATGAACAACTAATAGTGTGAAAAGTGGTTTCATTACTGTCTGATGGAGACAGATGGAAATGAATCAACTGAAATGAAGTTTTGTAAACGTCATGTAGTACAGGAGACAGCAATATAAACATATTGATCATAATGTATTGTCAGCAGAATTCAGTTACTCCTGCTACTGTTAAAGTCTTACTAAACCCACAACAGTAAAATCAGTCTGTATATGCAGTAAAGCATGCTTGTTATACTTAATGTGGAACCTAAGGGGTTAATCCTCTGCATTGTTTAAAAAAACGATTTGATCCGGTCTTCTCTGGTCCTCCCCTTCTTCCACTGTCCCCAATCCACCTCCTGATAAGACAAAGTTACTCAGCACATGCTCAGTTTGGTGTGTATTGCTAGAGAGTTTTTTTATTCCTGGGAGTGTGCATGTGATCGGCACAGGGACAGTCAGCACTGTCCAGACAGAGGGTCAGGGGTCCTGCAGCCTCATAGGACAGTCAGAGTAGAATGAAAACTCTTTCTACAAGAATTAACCAGACGTCACAATACTGCTATATACTGCTGATGTTTATATTTACTAAAATAATTGCATTTCCATGTTCTGTGTACTGTGGGAGACCAAATATACAGTACCTTGAAAACGTATTCATTCCCCTTGAAATTTTCCAAATTTTGTCATGTTACAACCAAAAACATACCGCATTTGCCGGCGTATAAGACGACTGGGCGTATAATATGACCCCCTATTTTTCCAGGTAAAATGTTGGTTTTGGGATATACTCGCCATATAAGACTACCCCCTTCCTACTAGTCTTTCTGGAAGCTGAGGGGTAGCCGGAACAACCTCCATCACTTGCCTCCACTGTGCCATTACTTGCCCCCACTGTGCCATCACTTGCCCCCACTGTGCCATCACTTGCCCCTACTGTGCCATCACTTGCCTGACAGAGACTGTCATCGGCGTATAAGACGACCCCTGACTTTGGATGCATTTTTTTGCATCCAAAAGGTCGACTTATACGCCGGAAAATAAGGTAAATTAATTTTTTTCGGCGTCCGCTGGGTGGAGTTTGCGTCGTTTTCCGCGTCGGGTATGCAAATGAGCTTTTTCCGACGATCCACGAACGTACGCGCGGTCGTCGCATTCTCTTACGTCGTCTGTAGTCGGCTTTTTCCGGCGTATAGTTAAAGCTGCTATTTTGTGGCGTATAGATAGACTTGCCATGTTAAAGTATGGCTGTCGTTCCCGCGTCGAAATTAGATTTTTTTCTTTTTATGTGTAAATCGTCCGTGAATAGGGATGGACGTAAGTCACGTCTAAGTTAAAAAAACTACGTAGTTGTGACGTCATTTAGCGCAATGCACGGCGGGAAATTTAGGAACGACGCATGCGCATTTCATTCAGCGCGGGGACGCGCTTCATTTAAATGAAACCCGGCCCCAACCCGCCCAATTTCAAATACGCTGCCAGAAATACACTACGCCGCCGTAACTTACGGCGCAAATTCTTCCTGGATTCGAATTTAAGGCAGGTAAGATAGGGCGGCGTAGCGTATCTCTGATACGCTGCGCCTGTCCAATTGTATGTGAATCTGCCCCCTAATTAGTAAATAGAGTCCATCTGTGTGTAATTTAATCTTAGTATAAATACAGCTGTTCTGTGAAGCCCTAGAGAACTTTAGTGATCAAAAAGCATCACAAAGACCAAGAAACACACCAGACAGGTCAGGGATAATGTTATGGAGAAGTTTAAAGTGGATGTAAACCCAATTCATTAAATTTGAGCTGGGCACATATATCTGCAGTATTTTGTTATCTCTCTTCAAAGAGCTAAGTCCCATAGCTCTCTCCTGAACCGTTCCTCTGTTATCAGCCTGATAACGCCTGACAAATTCTCTGACACATCAGATAAAAGCAGCCTGAAATTTATGTCCGGGGAGGTTAGCAGGGAATTGGCCCTGTTACAAAACACCTCTAAGAGTCTTTGTCTATGTGGAGAGGGGGTGTGTGCCTTTCCTCCAATCGGCTATCTTGGCTGTATGCCCAGACATCACACTCTGTGTTAAACAAGAAGAGAAAATCTTCTAACACAATCTGAACTTTCTAAACAGTATATATATAAATGTGAAGATATGGATGTAAAACCTATGTAGGGAGATTTGGTTCATCTCTGTGTATTATCTGAGGCTGTTCACTTCACTGGGTGTATGGAGGGCTTACATCCACTTTAAAGCAGGGTTAGGTTATAAAAAAAATATCGCAAACTTTGAACATCTCACAGAGAACTGTTCAATCCATCATCTGAAAATGGAAAGAGTATGGCAGGACTGAAAACCTACCAAGACATGGCCGTCCACCTAAACTGACAGGCTGGGCAAGGAGAGCATTAATCAGAGAAGCAGTCAAAAGGCCCATGGTAACTCTGGAGGAGCTGCAGAGATCCACAGCTCAGGGGGGAGAATCTGTCCATAGCACAACTATTAGTCGTGATTAGAAAAGATTGTCCGCATCTCCTTACTTGCACAGTAATGAGCAAGGCCCGCAAGGCTGAAACGCGTGAACCAATACATTTTGAAGATTTTAAAGAGCAAGCAAGGAGTTGCGGACCCTCTTTTCTCATGATTGCTACTGCAGCTGTGCAACTGCCTTTCCGCACCCAGGTAGCTCTAAACAATCTTCTGATCATATTGGGTAGTAGCACCCTACTTCTGCTCTAAACTATTAGTCATGCACTCTACAGATCTGGCCTTTATGGAAAAGCGGCAAGAAAAATAAACAATGTTGAAAGAAAGCCATAAGAAGTCCAGTTTGCGAGAAGCAATGTGGGGGACACAGCAAACATGTGGAAGAAGGTGCTCTGGTCAAATGAGATGAAAATTTTACTTTTTGGCCTAAAAGCAAAAGCTAGGTGTGTCGCAAAAATAACATTGCACATCACCCTGAACACACAATTCCTACCGTGAAACATGGTGGTGGCAGCGTCATGTTATAAGGATGCTTTTCTTCATGGGACAGGGAAGCTGGTCAGAGTTGATGGGAAGATGGATGGAGCCAAATACAGGCTCAAGAAAACCTGTAATGCCTTGTACGCACGATCTGAATTTCTGATGGAAAAAGTCAGACGGAATTTTTTCATCTGATATTTTATAGAGTCGCAGTTCGGCTACTTTCGGAAACTCATGACGCGCCTTATCCGCCGAGGGGAAGTTTTTCTCAAGACGTCAATCATCTGGGCGAAGTCCCACATGACACTGCGCCTCTGCATAGGAACGTCTACTCCCGCGGGAGTGTGTACCCGGAAGCCGGGTGGAAAATAGCAATAATACGGTATGTACAGCAAAAAAACAAACAGCATACTGTACATGTTGGAAGTATGCAGAATATAATTTTATATACATGTTTTTAGGGTGAACCTCCGCTTTAATGTTTTTTGATGTGAATTTATTTATATTTAGAGCGGATTTATTAATGAGCACAGGTTAACTAGGTGGCCCAGCATTAATCATTTAACACAGTACTGTGGGAACACAAGTTTATATTTTTCAGCCATTGATTTATATTGTATAACATTTTTATTTTGACACGTGATTGTAAAATTTATATTTTACATTTTTTATTATTTTTTATTATTTATGGTAAAGTAATTGATCAAATTTTTGAACATTGTGAGGAGCGCGGGAGTGTCACAAATATAAGTATTTCTCACCTGCACATTTAGCTCCCTGTCCTGGACACATTTGGATGCAAGAAAATCTCTTCATTTTACAACTGATAGCTCAAAAACAAATGTATGTTCTCTTCATAACAAAGGTCTCCCAAATTTTCATTAAAAAAGTGATATTTTTTTTCTGTAGCACAGGCATTAGTTGCTGCTTTTCTGTCTTCAAAAGCTATCCTTTCCTTCTTCTCTATCTGCCCCTCTTTTCTGTTATGGTGTCTCCTTGCCATAATATGGAGCCACCTGTTTGTATGCATTTACATAGTCCTGATGGGTGCAGTTTCTCAGATCAAAGCTTTAGTGAAGCACAAAGTACACAGACAGCATATATACAGTTGGGATCGAAAGTTTGGGTACCCCAGGTAAAAATTTGTATTAATGTGCATAACGAAGCCAAGGAAAGATGGAAAAATCTCCAAAAGGCATGAAATTACAGATTAGACATTCTTATATGTCAAAAAAAGTTACATTTTATTTCCATCATTTACACTTTCAAAATTACAGAAAACAAAAAAATTAAGTCTGCAAAAGTTTGGGCACCCTGCAGAATTTATAGCATGCACTGCCCCCTTTGCAAAGCTGAGACCTGCCAGTGTCATGGATTGTTCTCAATCATCGTCTGGGAAGACCAGGTGATGTCAATCTCAAAGGTTTTAAATGCCCAGACTCATCTGACCTTGCCCCAACAATCAGCACCATGGGTTCTTCTAAGCAGTTGTCTAGAAAACTGAAAGTGAAAATAGTTGACGCTCACAAAGGTGGAGAAAGCTATAAGAAGATAGCAAAGCGTTTTCAGATGTCAATATCCTCTGTTCGGAATGTAATTAAGAAATGGCAGTCATCAGGAACAGTGGAAGTTAAAGCAAGATCTGGAAGACCAAGAAAAATATCAGACAGAACAGCTCGCAGGACTGTGAGAAGAATGTACTTTGATGCCCTTTGGCGATTTTTCCATCTTTCCTTGGCTTCGTTATGCACATTAATACAAATTTTTACCTCGGGTGCCCAAGCTTTCGAACCCCACTGTACATGTAAAACTTATGTCCGGAGATTTGTTTCATCTCTGTGTATCATCTGAGGCTGTTCACTTCACTGGGTATATGTGAGGGTTTACATCCATTCCAAGGGAGAGTGACCATGTCTTCACTATGCAGTTGCCACAGAACCCAGAAGACAGACAGGATCACTGTAGTAGCAATGGCTACTACAGTGATGCTCTGCTTTCACAGGGACCAGCCAGGTATAGAGTACAGGTGTATAGAATCCAACTATGCACAAAAAAAAAATCCCTACCTGGAATTCAACTTTAAGGAGAAGAACATGCTGTCAATAGTCTGGTGACTGTCAACAGGTAAAAACTGAAAGCAAAAACACACCAATTACAAAGGAGGTGGAGGCATGCCTCCATCTGGCCTATGCTGCTATCGCTTTACTATTGGAGGAAGCCAATAAAGTGAATAGTTTGGTGCAACCCAAACATTCAGGTTGGCAGAGTTTAATAATGTCGGTCAGTGGCACAAGTTTTTTCACCTTAATGCATAGGATGCATTATGGTGAAAAAACATGAGGGTTTACAACCCCTTTAAAGTAGATGTAAACCCTCACATATACCCAGTGAAGTGAACAGCCTTAGATGATACACAGGGATTAAACAAATCTCCCAAAGTTTTACTTGTATATCTGCTGTCTTCTACTTTCTAGACTGTTTAGAAAGTACATATCGTGTTACAATTTTCTCTTCCTGGGTGTGTATTGTTGGCATACAATGTGTGACAGCTGATTGGAGGAAAGGCACACACCCCCTCTCCACATAGAGGAAAGGACAAAATGTGCAGAGCTGTGCTGTGAATAGACAATCTTTCTGATAATCTTTCTCTATGCACCATCCCGACAGATTTCAGGCTGGTTTTATCTCGGTTGTCAAAGAGAAAATCCCTGGTTACTTATTTTACTGGCACATGATTATTAAAAATTTATCGTGTGAACATTCTCTAATCCTCAATAAATCAGCTTCATTAGATTGGCTTTATATAAGTATAGGACCTTTATTCATGAATAGCAGTAGCACACAACTTTTGCTACAGCTTCTAATCAGTAGTCCAATATATACAGTATAGCAATGCTGTCTAGCTTCTTGTATTATGAGTGTTCTATTTGCTCTGGCATGAAATTGGTGAATGTTTTATTTTTACTGATCAGACCTCAAACACTGTAGCTGTTGTTACCATGGCTACCCGCTGTGCCCATCACAGCTTCTGCATAGAACGTGTTTTATGTCTAGAGCTATACGCGTGCTACCTCGGCTGCTGAGTTATGTCCGGTTTTCTTTTCCAAAACAGACAAAACTTCAAGTATTGCTCTGTTTCCTTTTTCCCATTCGCCCATAGTTTCCCAGCAGAGCAAGGCCAAAAAAAGTAATTGCTTTCAAAGTGCAGTCTGATTAGCTTGGTAACGTTCTGCTACAATACCCAAACAGTACAGAATTGAGAGCTGCCAATCACTTTGCTTCAAGTTCACAGAGATGTCTGGCCAGTTCTGTACAGTGAAATGTCTTGCTATTTATGCCAAGTGCGTGATTTTGTTTCAGTATGCTCTTATATTAAAGTGGTTGTACACCTCAGACATGAAATATGAACAAAGCATATCCCTCTATAGCATGCACTTGTCTCAATTAAGAGCACTAAGGGGTTGATTTACTAAAGGCAAATAGACTGTGCACTTTGCAAAGCTTAGTAATTGAGCTAACGCTTCACTTTGTAAGAAATAACCAATCACATGCAAGGAAAATGTTAAAAAAAAACAGCATTTTTGCTTGCACTTGATTGGATGATGAAAGTCAGCAGAGCCTCTGCTCATGTACTAAGCTCTGAAGCAGCTGCAATCAGCAGGAATCTCTTCTGACAAGATTTCCTGACACCAAGAGAAAATGGTGACATTCTCTGCCTTTGTTCTGTTTCTGTGTGGAGGGGGAGGGTCCCTTTCTTCCAATCAGCTCTCAGAGCTCTCCTCAATAAGCTCTGCAGAGTGTAATTTCAGCTCTCTGCCCCTTTTTTCGGAACTCTCAGACAAGGGTATAAATTGTGCACTTTGAATGGACATAGAGTAAAAAATTCTGCAGATACACAGGTGCATCTTATGTAGGAGGATTTGTTTAATCTCTGTGCAACACCTGAGGCCACTTTAATAAACAGTGGGGATTTTGTAAATTTGCCCACTTACAAAGAAATGAAGGGTCTACAGCAGGGGTCTCAAACTGGCGGTCCTCCAGCTTTTACAAAACTACAAGTCCCTTGAGGCATTGCAAGGCTGACAGTTACAAGCATGACTACCACAGGCAGAGGCATGATGGGACTTGTAGTTTTGCAACAGCTGAAGGGCCGCCAGTTTGAGACCCCTGGTCTACAGTAGAATTGATATCATAGGTGTATTTTAAATGATAGACACAGAATATCAACCAAAAATGCAGAAAAAACACATTATACAAATGTTATAAATTGAGTTGCAGTTTAGTGAGTAAAATAAGTATTTGATGCCATACCAACCAACAATAATTCTGGCTCCCATAGACTGGCTACAGTATGTGCTCATGTGGTACACAGATTAGTCCTGTCAATTTAAGAAGGTGCTCCTAACGACAACTCATTATGTGTATAAAAGACACCTGTCCACAGAATCTTTCTTCTATTCAAACCTCACCATCACGGGCAAGACCAAAGAGCTGTCAAAGGAAATCAGGGTCAAGATTGTAGACCTGCACAAGGCTGGAATGGGCTACAAGACCATCAGCAAGAATCTTGGTGAGAAGGAGACAACTGTTGGAGCGATTTTTTTCAAATGCAAGATTTTGCCTCATGGGGTAAGGATAATCATGAGAAAAGTAAGGAATCAGCCCAGAACTACACGGGAGAAGCTTGTGAATGAGCTCACGGCAGTTGGGACCACAGTCCCCAAACTAACCATTGGTAACACAATACGCAGCCATGGATTGAAATCCTGCAGCGCCAGCAAAGTCCCCCTCCGCAAGAAGGCCCATGTAGGCCCCTCTGAAAATGCTGTGGTCAGATGAGACCAAAATTGAGCTCTTTGACATTAACTTTACTTGCCATGTTTGTAGGAAAAGAAATGCTGACTATGACCCTAAGAACCCAATCCCTACAGTCAAGCACAGAGGTGGAAACATTATGCTTTGAGGTTGTTTCTCTGCTAAAAGCACAGGCTGACTTTTTCGCATTGAGGGGCCAATGGATGGGGCCTTGCACTCCTGTGACCCAGAGGAGAAGTCCAGCCTAAAAAGCTCAGACTTGACTTCTCCTTTAAGAATTTAGAGAGGATCTGTTAAGCAGAGTGGACCAAAATCCCTTCTGAGATGTGTGTAAACCTGGTAACCAACTACAAGAAATGTCTTGCCTCTGTGCTTGCCAACAAGGGTTTCTCCACCACGTACTTATTTTACTCACTGAACTGCAACTCAATTTATCCCAGCAAATGGGTTTCTGCGGATAGATCCTATGGTGTGTACACGCCAGCGGATCTGTTTCCGCGGAGAAATCTCCTCTGGGATGGATTCCAGCAGATCGGATATTTGCTGACATGCACAACAAATCCATCTGCTGGAATCCATTCCAACGGATGGATCCGCTCGTCTGTACAGACTTACCGGATCCATCCGTCCAAAGGGATTCCCCGCACGCGTCGTAATGATTTGACGCATGCGTGGAATTCCTTATATGACAGCGTCGCGCCCGTCGCCGCGTCATAATAGCGGCGACGGCGCGACACGTCATCGCCAGAGGATTTCAGCGCGGATTTCAATGCGATGGTGTGTACACGCCATCGCATAGAAATCTTCTGAAATCCTCGAGAGGATTTATCCGCGGATACGGTCCGCTGGACCGTATCTGCGGATAAATCCTCTCGTGTGTATGGGGCCTATCACTTAAAATACACCTACGATAAAAATTATAGATCCTTCATTCCTTTGGACAAACTTACAAAATCGGCAGGGGATCAAATAATTATTTTCCCCACTGTACGGGCCAACACAAAATACTGACCTAAAAGACATGTACCGTATTTTCCGGCGTATAAGACGACTTTCTGGATGCAAAAACATGCATCCAAAGTCGGGGTCGTCTTATACGCCGGGTATGGTCTCAGTACTCACTTTTTTTTTCCAGCGGTGACAGTCTCCCGTGCTGCGAGCGCGAGCGTGAATGATTTCAAAGCCGCGCCTTCTCTTCAGAGTGTTCTGTGATAGGAGGAACACAAATCTTCCCAGCAGCGCCTCTGTTCTGTGTTCCTCCTATCACAGATGCCTTCTCATCCTCGGACGAGATGAGAAGATGTCCGTGATAGGCGGAAAACAGAACAGAGGCGCTGCTGGGAAAATTTGTGTTCCTCCTATCACAGAACACTCTGAAGAGAAGGCGCGGCTTTCAAATCATTGATGCTCGCGCTCGCAGCATGGATACTGTCACCGCTGGAAAAAAAAGTGAGTGTTTGCGGTCAGGCACAGTGGGGGCAAGGGATGGGGTATTACTTCTTCTTACCACCAATGTAACTTGATTATCATACAGATCGCTCATGTAAAGCACCTTCCCAGCACTTACCACCAATGTAATATGGTTATTCCATTATCCACCAATGTAACTAACTAGGTTATTCTACAAAGTACCCTTGTCAGGGGGGGCATTCCTTCTCCTAAACATGGGTAAGTGATGGCACAGAGAGGGGCAAGTGATGACACAGTGAGAGGCAAGTGAGGGGCAAGTGATGACACAGTGAGAGGCAAGTGAGGGGCAAGTGATGGTACAGTGAGGGGCAAGTGATGGCAATGTGGGGGCATGTAATGTAATGGCACAGTGAGGAATGTAATGTAATGGCACAGTGAGATTTGAAAAAGCCTGTTTCTGTCAGCGGTTCTGGCTACCCCTCAGCTTCCAGAAAGACTGGTAAGAAGGGGGTAGTCTTATACAGTGAGTATATCCCAAAATCAAAATTTTTCATGGAAAATTAGGGGGTCGTCTTATACGCCCAGTCGTCTTATACGCCGGAAAATACAGTATATCTGAACTTGTGGAAAGCATACAGGATGGATGGTTAATTGTAAATGCTTTTGTCTGTAGATCAAACATTGAGTTAGGAAATTATCACTACTCAAAAATGTCCCATCTGAGTAGTTAAAGCAGATCTTTACTCATAAAAGCAACTTCCTGTCATCTGCTCCCCATTCCCTTCCTCTTTCATAATTGAAGATAGTATCTTAAAAAAATTTTTGTCGCTATTGGCCACTCACTTCTGGATTTCTTGCCTAGGCAAGGATGTCTTATTATCAACCAGCGCAGCCATCTAGGATACCTCAAAGGATACCTCAAAGGAGGCTGTGCCAAAGTACTGTGTTAATTTGAAGCAGCTGGCTGTTTAAGACCTGTGGCAAGATATAGCTCACAATCCAAATAACCCCATTCCTACAGTAAAGCATGGAGATGGTAATATCCTGTTATTCCTCTGCAGCAGGGACTGAAGCACTTGTCAGGATAGAGGAGAAATGAATGGAGCAAAATATCATCAAATTCTTGAGGAAAATCTGCTGTCCTCTGCCAAAAAGTTGTCAATGGGATGAAGGTTTACCTTCCAACATGACAGTGACCCAAAGCACAGAAAAAAATACCACAGTGGTTGAAAAAAATTGGTGAATGTCTTTGCATGGCTTAGTCACAGGCCTGACGTAAACCCCATTGAAAATCTGTGGAATGATTTGAAGACTGCAGTCCACAAATAGTCACCATCAAATTTAACTGAACTTGAGCAGTTCTGTAAAAAAGAGTATGTGAATATTGCAAAGTCTAAGGGGCAGATTCATGTACCTCGGCGCATATCTCCGCCGGGCGCAGCGTATCTAAGATACACTACGCCGCCGTAATTTTTTTTTTCGAATCCTCAAAGAATTCGCGCCGTAGTGTATCTTTGGCGGCGTAAGGGCGCGGAATTCAAATGGATGTGATGGTGGCGTGTTTTAAATACGTCGTGACCCGATGTAAACAAGGTTTTTTTTGAACGTCCATGGGGGTATCCCACTTTGCATGCTCCAAATTAAACCGAAACAAGCCAATGCTTACGACGGTGACGTCATTCTACGCAAATTCCTATTCGCGAACGAGTTACACAAACAACGAAAAAAATTCAAAAGGCGACGCGGGAACGACGGCCATACTTAACATTGAGTACGCCTCATAATAGCAGGGGTAACTATAAGCCGGAAAAAGCCGAACGCAAACGACGTAAAAAAAATGCGCCGGCTGGACGTACATTCGTGGATCGCCGTAACAAGCTAATTTGCATACTCAACACGAAATTCGACGGAAACGCCACCTAGCGGCCGCCGAAAAAATGCACCTAAGATCCAACGGCGTACTAAGACGTACGCCTGTCAGATCGATCCGAGATGCAGTCGTATCTTGTTTTGTAGATACAAAATTTGAAATTACGCGGCGTATCAAGAGATACGCCGGCGTAATTCTTTTCTGGATCTGCCCCTAAATGTGAAAAGTTAGTAGAGACATATCCCAACAGACTAAAGGTTGTAATAAAAGCAAAAGGTGGTTTAACAAAATACTGCTTTTTCCAACTCAGTAATTTTTCCTGACATGTTGGTGCTTTAGCTTTCACTTGAATGTTATAAGTTGCACTGGTAAATACAGCTGCATAAAACAAAAATGGTGTCTGTTTTCATGAAAGGACTGCAAAGCAACAAGATGTGATTATTTTACAGGGGGGTAATTCTGTTCTATTCCCACTGTAACTATGATAGGCTGACTATGGTGTAGTGGGAAAAGTTTTTATGCTCACCTGGGTTGCTATTTCAGTCATCTAACCTGGCAGGAAATAGGAATACAGTACTACTTCACTCTAGTAGGTTCTCTATTGAAATGTATTGGCAATATATTAACTTACTACTCATTTTGCAAAGTTTGAGGTTACCAGCCTAAATTAGGCCACATTGGCTCCTGGTTAAAGTGTTCCTGTGCTCCAGCACTAACATTAACCAAAATCAGGACAGTTTCCAGACACCCTGAAAAACCCAGGTTACTCAACTAAGCTGACTGAAATAGAAATTTAAAATTCTGAATTTAAAATCGTTTTGGTTGGTGGGACTTTTAGTGAGGCCAACCGACACACAGGCCTCCATCCCCGACAATGTGAAAAGAGAGGGACTAATGGGAAAATCTGGAGAAGGTAGGACTTTAAATGAAACAGAACACTGTTTCATTTAAAGTCCTACCTTCTCCCCTTTTTCCCTCTCTATTCAACTAAGCTGACAGTAACTGTGGTCCTTACTCTTCTGCTCCCTTTGTCTTCCTATACCCTGTGATGGGGGCAGGTGCCCCACGGTGTCACCAGAACACCTCTTCGCTAAGTTAGTGTTGTGACCTTGGTTATTTGGGGTTTCCAGGCCACTCTGGAAATTAATTGCAGGTGCTGCATTACTTTCCAGATGCCTTTTAGTATGGTTCTGGAGAAAATGGGTTTGCTTTAAATTTTATATATATATATATATATATATATATATATATATATATATATATATATACCATATATATATCGGTTTCTTCCACTTGAGCCAAGTTAGTCAAGGTTTCATGTAAATGCATACCATATTTTAATATGTACTGCAAAGGAAAAATAAATGCATCAACATATGATACATGTAAAACTTCCTTCCTATAACACACTGACATAAAAAGAAAGAATATTCTATATATCAGCCTTTTTTAATGGCTTGTCTGTATCGTTCTATATGCAGATGTATGCAACATGTGGCCAGCTTGCTGAGTGCTGGAATGGACTTGCTAGGCAAGGGCTCTTTTAGCGTACAAAATATTCCCAGCAGCCTGTTTCTCAATTTTGTGCTGTGTAACTTTCTGCTATTAAATGACTGAAACAAAAACCGGCACCAGAAGAATGGCTGGAGCACAGATTCCAATTTAATCTGCTATGCCAAGTTCAAAGACTTTACAACAAGTCTTGCTTCTGTGAGAGTTGGCTATTAACATAGAACAAGATAAAAAATATTTGGGAATTTTGGAATTTATCACATGGCACTTAACTATTTCCAAGCAAATTAACACCTTTTACAATTCATTTTAATAAGCAGGACATAATATAAAGCGCCATGACTGATGTATCAGAGAGGAGATTATTTGGGGTATTTTCTTGTTAACTGATTATATACATTTCTCTGGGGTTTGCAGTCATTTCTCTTTAGATATAATCGTTATACTGAAAAGACTTTATAGAATCATCTGTTTATAGTTTATACTTCAATGGCTTCTAAGGGAAAGACAAAGAAAAGGAGTAAATATGGTTACTATCTACTTTAGATGTACATACTTAGGCAGAACAGATGGACCTAGAGTAGTTTGACTTCAGGGCACCTTGCAGGACCTGCCTTGTCACATCACACATTTGCTAATCCAGGCATATGCAGTACTATGGTCAGCCTATAGACATTCAAATATTTCCATATTCTAAAACAGTAGAACAGCTTGAAACCTCATACACAAGGGCGCCTGGGGCCAGATGACACAGAGTCCAGCATACAGCCACTGACTTAAAAAATGACTGTATGTAGCATGTGTGGCAACTGGGCGAGGAAGTACAATCTACATTTTTTAATGTCATATGGCCACAGGTACCCATGTGTATGAGGCCTTAAAGGGGTTATAAACCTACATGTTTTTTTCACCTTAATGAAAAAAAACCTTGCAGTGTCCGGCCCCCCAGCCCCCACCCTGTTTTACTTTCATTTGCCCCCGAATTTCCGTGGACGTGTCCCCGTCGTCCTTCTCTCCTTGGAGTCCCAGCTTTGATTGGATATATTTATAGCAGCGCAGCCATTGGCTCCCGCTGCTGTCAATCAAATCCAATGACGCGTGTGCTGGGGCCAAGTCATACACTCGGCGTCTATGGACGCCGAGTGTATGCTACAGGAGCGCGCCCGCAAGGTAACCCCCTCAGGAGAGATTTTCCCAGAGGGGGATAGCTAATGCAGGAAGGAGCCGCAAGAGCCGCTGTGGGACCCCAGAACAGGTGGATCGGGGGCCACTCTGTGCAAAACGAACTGCACAGTGGAGGTAAGTATGACATGTTTGTTATTTAAAAAAATAATTTATAAAAACGGTAACCATTAGTGTCACTTTAAGACAAGCCTTCACTGACCTCTGTAACTGCAGGTACTGTGGAGCACAGCAGAAGCACTAAAGTCATTTGCATTCTTTTTCAAGCAGCTTTGCTCACACGGCTCCCCCCTAAAAAGCATTGCCTCAGCAGCCTTCTAAAGTCTACTGTGAAGCGCAGAACCGTTTTCTGGGAGAGTGAGCAGTGTGTGCTGCTAGAACCACTTGCTTGTCTTCAGTGCTTCTGCTGTGAATATTGAGAACAAAGTGCCCCATAGTGCCTGCAGCTACAGAGATCAGCAGGGGACTTGTTTAAAAGCTTATTTACCTTTTGTAGGTAAATAGCTTGGCAACATTTTATGTTTTAAGGGGAAACAGTATAACTCTTTGGCTCCAATGAGTACTCTTTCAACAACTGTAAGGCACCTCTCACAGGGGCATACTGATCAGATCTGCCTGTCAGTTTTTCAGGCAAACCTGATTGGAAGGTCCATTCATCCCTTTGGACTGGTGGGTATAAACGGACTTTTATGCCACATACACACGGTCGTTTTTTGTGATGAAATAAAACAACGTTTTTCATCATGAAAAAAAACGACGTTTTTCTTACTTCATCATAAAAAACGACGTTGCCCACACACCATCGTTTTCTGAAAATGCTCTAGCAAAGCGCGGTTACGTACAACGGCACTCTGTTCCATTCAAGCTCCCGTCTCATAACTTGCTTCTGAGCATGCGCAGGTTTAAAACGTTGTTTAAAACGTTGTTTTAGCCCACACCCGATCATTTTTTATGACACAAAAAACGACATTTTGAAAAACGACATAAAAAATTGAAGCATGTTCGAATTTTTTTTGGTTGTTTTTTTTAAGACAAAAAACGATGTGAAGCCCACACACAATTATTTTAAATGACGTTTTTAAAAACTTTGTTTTATTTCATCACAAAAAATGACCGTGTGTACGCGGCACTACACCCACCTACTTTCGGGTTTGATCAGGTCCACTAAAAGTAAAAACTGAAGAGACTCCTTCCTCTTCTGTTTAGGCAGAGAGGATCAGAGGCAGTCAGGTATAAACAGACAGTGGAGTCAGTTTACTCCTGACCGCCCATGGAGCAGAGTGGGGTCTCTGTCCATGTACAGGGGACATGGATGTGTCATCCGCCTGCTCTGCTCCGATCAGTGAGATGATCAGAATGGAATCCATCCCATGTGAAAGGGCCTATGAGTATAGGGCACTATAATTAGGTTGTTAAAAATAAGTCTTGTCATGTAAAGCCCATATTTATGGCTAAGCAAATTTGATAGACTCGGAAGAGCAATACTTTTTTACATTATTAAAGTAACATAATTCTAGCCAAATGGGCAATAAAGCAGTTACCAGATGTAGAATGTTAGTTTGGCAAATTATACATATCTGGCTAAAACACAATAAAAACACAATAAAAGTAAAAAACAAAGCCGTGGAAAAATAACATCCTCATAACTATGCCAGGCAGGTTCTCTTCAGAATGAATTATTTCTTAAACTGAGAAGGAAGATTTGTTTTCTTCAGGGAAAGGTGTCATAAATTACTGGAGTGTAAACTAATTAAATGGAAGCTGCATTAAATTAGATGTACAGTGTTCCACTAATGTTAACACGTTAGCTTTCCTTAAAATAACAACATATCTTTCCTCAAACCTGTCATGTTTTTGATAGAAGAATAATTTTTAATGTAATGCTGCATACTGGTGATTTAGTTCTTAAAGGTTCTTTGTTCCTTAAATGGGGAAACTAATAAACAGGCTGTATCTACGGATTACCATTCTGAAGGAACACTATCAATGTGGCCTACAGGAGTCAACATTGAATTGAGGACAGTAATAATATATAATGCCATCTCATCTCCTGGTGTATAATTCTAGTTGATAAATATATATATATATATATTGTGAGGGGTTAGCTCGGTAGCGGGGTGTGTGACCCCTTGGATGGGTTCACCACACACTGAATTTATACAGATTGGCAGTCGAAGACGGTTGAAAACAAAGTTTTTGGTTTATTTTTCCATCTTGCTGGAAAACAATTGCAAGCATCCAAACAGCATAAACAAAATCAAACATGAAATAAACCCTAGCCAACCCTAGCCAATCTGGGCGTCTACCTTCCACACAGGAACCTATCTATGGAGTCTGGCTCAGCCTAGCGCTGGGCAGACAGTGCTGGTCATACAGCAGAAAACAATAGTCTTTTGATTTTTATCACACAGAAAAATCAATGGTCTCCTCACCTCCTCAGAAGACCTTCAGCTCTGCTCTCTTTCACTCAGAAAGCCTCAGCATGCAGCCAATTAGTGGTAATCGCCTGGATTACTTATAGAGGCCTTAATTGCCTCATTCTGAACAGCTGGAGTATTCCAATGCCCTCCAACCTTTCCTGGCTATTTCTCGCAGCCGACGCCACGGATTGGTGTATTGTCTAACAAGGCAGAAATGTATGTCCCGTCTGTGACAACACCCACAGATTTACCTGACTTCCTGTCACATTCTCCCCCCTCTTGTTTCAACCCTAGGGTTGGGACACAGGTTGCCAGGCAGGCATGCACTCGGGACAACCCATCTGCATTCCCCATTTTAGCACCGGGCGATGCGTTACCACAAAACTAAATTCCTGGAGGGCCAGGAACCACGTATTTTTTCTCCTATTGGTCTCTTTGTTCTGTGCCATCCACTTCAATGGGGCATGATCCGTCACCAGTTCAAACTGTCTACCCACGAGGTAGTACCGGAGAGAATCCAAAGCCCATTTCACCCAGGGGATTTGTATTCGTGTCATTATCTCTTGTTTTGTTAAATTGATCACAAACAGCAAATTATCATATTCAGTATTCAGGCCCCACAGCTTCACTTTATTGGCTTCATACTGGGCTTTCTTTTTTTGACGGCAAGCTCTGGAAGCCAGCTTGTTTTTCTCCTTACGAGATCGCGGCCTGGCAGTGACAGGAAGCTCCGATACAGGTGTTAGGTCACTGATTACTTTATTCAGTTTACGCAGTTCACCACCAATCTGCAGAAGTTTTCTTGGATTTGGAGTCAGGTCTTCCACATCTGTCCTGCGAGATTTCTTAACAGTGTACTTGCCGTGATGCAGACCATTCTTCTGGTACATATTACTGGGAAGCGTGTCTCTGTCCCATTCAGACGGTCACAGCATCGCTTCATGTTGAGAAGGCATTAATTGCTCGCTATATTCCGATAAATACCTTCGCTTTCCTCTTTTCCTCGATGACACGGCAGTTATTTCTTTCAAATTTTCAACAGAATCATTTTCATAACCTGGCTCTGAGAAGGTATCACTGATATCATGTTTATCATCTTCATTGTCTTCTTCTTCTTCCTCTGCGTCACTGGCTCCTCCTTTCACAGGTGTATCATCATCACCACTGCCTTTTTGTCTGGTTGGCTCATCATCCGAATTACTGGCAATGTGCTTTTGAGCATCTTCATTTTCAGAGTCACTAGCATTTTACGATTATTACTACCATTTTCTACATCGCTGGATGTTCGCTCCCTAGGTTCATCATCTTCTGAATCATTTGCTTCATTCTCAGATCCGCTGCCTCCTCCTTTCATGTCATCCTCGCTGTTGTCATTCTCATATCGATGCACTGGACTTTCAACATCTGATCCATGTTGTCTGTTATTTCCCTCATCATCAGAGTCACGCTCATCTTGAACTGGGGTTGCACCACCGTCAACTGAGTGTTCGGGGCTGTAATAGTCCGCTTCCATGGCTGGGCTTCTCACACCTCCAATTGTGGCCACATTCTGCGGAGGACAGAAAAGCTTTTGAGTCTCTATGAAAGGCAAAATGGCACAGCTTCTTCGGCCTATGGAGGGCTCTTCAATTGTCCTTTCCTGCTTTTTGGCTACAGCACCACAAAAACAAGTATTTTCCTTGGCTGCATCTCGAACTACAAATGGCTTAACTTTGAATGCCTTGCTAAGAGCAGCTGCTTGATATACAGCCTCCATAGCTGCTGCTTCATCTGCATGTATGTTCTTTCCCAACTCCTCCTTGCCCACTGCTTTAAGAAGCCATTCTTGAACTTTAGGTACACGAGTGGCTCCACCCACTATGATCACCTGATCATTTTCATCCATGTTCATTTCAGCACCACTCAAAGCCTTTTGTACAGGTAATGGGGACTCTTTCAAATAGGTCTTCACAAAGCTCCTCACTGTTTAGCTGAGCAAGCGTGGGGGTTTTACTGATAACTTCTTCAACCTGATAGGGACTTGAAAAGTCATCAAGACGAAGATAATCCACCTCTTTTGTTCCCCATATTTCAAAACTAGTTAGCTTTGTGTACTTGGTCAGATCCTCACAATATGTGTCCCACTGCTCCCAGTGAGATGTTAAGGGTGGACTGTTTCCAAGGATACCAGTAAATGAATCAAATATTTCAAAGTCTTTGCACTCCTCCAACAACAGAAAATTCTCTGCTGGGTTTTGTTGGTATGCCAGTTCTCTGTCCCGAAAAGTCGGTGTTACTGGCCTGACTCCCAGCCTCGGTCTGCTGTCTCTGAAGCTGTGTCACGATGGCCTCCATTTGCTGCTGGTGTCTCTGTTCCAAACCTGCCATGCACTTTCGGTGAGCTGCAAGGCTCTGTTGTTGAGCTGCAATGCTCCGCTGCAAATCTGCATTCATCTGCTGTTGATTTGCATTTGATAAAACCAGCTGTTTCAGTATCTCCTCCATTTTGGGTTTACTTTAATTGCCCGCGGCACTCCACCATATGTGAGGGGTTAGCTCGGTAGCGGGGTGTGTGACCCCTTGGATGGGTTCACCACACAGGGGTATAGGGTAAATGTTAGCCTCTCCTCTGTGATTCCGCCTTAAGCGCCATGTCACCAGTGGTAGAATTGCCCATCCGACATGGGCCTAACTCATTTAACAGTTCCTGCCAGCTAAAGTCAGGTTGCTGTCAAACTGAGACATCCCAAAAACATGTATAAAAGAAAGGTAGAATGAAGCCATTAAGGCCAAATTCTATCATATTTCTCTTGGCAACCTTGATGTGCAACTACTAGTTTTTTTAAAGATCATCTAAGGCCCCATACACACGGTCGTTCACCGCTGAAGTGGCCTGATGGTCAGATGTGCGTACACACCATCGTTCCAAAAACCAATTGGGTCAGAACGTGGTGACGTCAAACACACGACGTGCTGAATAAAACGAAGTTCAATGCTTCCAAGCATGCGTCGACTTGATTCTGAGCATGCGCTGGTTTTGAACCGATGCTTTTCTGTACTAACAATCGGTTTGGACCGATCGGGCAGCAGTCCATCGGTTCGGTTTTGAAGCATGTTTTAAAATTTTGGACCGAAGGAAAACAGACCGATGGGCTATACACACGGTCGGTTTGGACCGATGAAACTGAACCTCGGTCCATTCTCATCGGTTTTGTCTGACCGTGTGTACGGGCCTGAGAGGTTTATCCACTGGGAAACACAAGGACAGTCATGGCACAGCCAGTGAAGGACAACAGCCTCTCTAGCTTGAAGCTAAAGTTTGTGAAAGAGGGTGGGGACAGATGATGATAGAGTTAGGGTCTGCATAACACCCAGTACACATACAAGTAGAGTAAAAAGAACTGGACAGCCCATCAACTTACGCAGAATTACATGGATCTTTATCCAAAACGTGTTCACCCTGGGACAAGCCCAGAGCATGTGAAAAAAGTAGGAGAAAATTGGCCTTTGGAGCAACTACTGATCAAATGGGGATGCATTAGTGTGTATGGAATGGGCAGCTTGCATATCTGGAAAGGCACCATCAATACTGAAAGATATATCCAGGGTTTGAGCAGTATATGATCCCATCCAGATGATGTCTTTTTAAGTGAAGGCCTTGCATATTCAGGCAGGACGATGCTAAACTGCATACTGCATCTATGACAATAGCATGGCTTCGTAGTAGAAGATTCTGAGTGCTTAACTGGCCTGTCTGCTGTCCAGACCTTTCGCCAATTGAAAATATTTGGTGCATCTTGAAACAAAAAATACGAAAAAGAAGACCCAGGACTGTTGAGCAGTTAGAATCCTATATCAGGCAAGAATAGGACAGCATTCCTCTCCCAAAACTTTAGCAACTGGTCTCTTCAGTTCCCAGATGTTTACAGAGTGTTGTTAAAAGAAGAGGGGATGCTATAGTAAACATGGCCGCTTCCTAACTTTTTTGAGATGTGTTGCTGTCATTAATTTCAAAATGACCTTATATGTTTTCCCTTAAAATGGTACATTTTCCTGGTTTAAACATTTTATGTTTTCTTTTGTGAATAAAATATGGGTTTGTGAGACTTGCAAAGCATTGCATTCTGTTTTTATGTAGATTTTACACAGTGTCCCAACTTTTTTGGAATAGGGTTGCTTTAGAGAATTTAACCAATGTTTGTGGAGTTGATGAATAATGTATGTTTGAATATATTGCTTCCTTGCACATAAGGATACTCAACCGGCACATACACCTTCTGCATTATGAGTTTGGCCCTTGTGTCCACCAACCATCTGTAATGGTCTCCTAATAATACATAACTGTAGCCTACCTATATGGCCTGTACCAGGTCATAATGAGTGGGGTTAGGGAAGTGTGGCAATTGATCCTGTTACAGAGACCCTCATAGAGCTGCTTCTTGCTCCTAGACTGAGCTGCCATGACAGTGAGCTTTTCCAGATATGGACTTTTCCTATTTATGGACATTTTGACAATTGTGAACTCAAGCCCTATTTTAGGCCCCCATATTTGTGCCAATATCAGTTTTTGTTTGAAATTGATCCTGGAGTGCTTTTCTATTTTTTATTTTTTATCTGTGTATTCAGCCGTTTGGCTGAAGTTTAGCTTTAACTAACTTATCTAATAGCTGAAACCTGATTGATGGCTGTGCTACTTTGTGCTACTTTGTAATTGACAACTGTGGTTTGTACCTTTTAATTAACAGGATTGCAGGAGTTTTGTTTTTCCATACAGTAATCACCAGTACTTGGGAAAGAAGTCTGTCCCATATTTTTCTCGTTGGCTGTGAAGAAAGATGTGTTGCCTGTAAATGGACGATGGCCTATTTTGTGGAGGTAAAACTGTACTTAATATTTTATTCATCATTAAGGAGTATTTACTGTGTGACCCCGACAGCTTTCTGCTGCCTTGATAAATTATCTGATTCAAGTTCTGTGAGAAAAATGCAAAGACATAGCTAATTAACCTAACAGAACTACTTAATAAAAGCTTTTCTCGTCAATTACAGCTTCGCCGCGTGGGTGCCATTCACGCACTGGAACAAGGCTCTAGCTAAGATAATTCCTCATAATGCACTCATACCTGACACATGTAAATACAGTGTTTGGGGATATCTGAAGTGACCTTTAGTATTGCCATCACTAGACTATATCAGCTAATTGCTAGATAAATGTCACTGCTGGAAATGTAAAGACTACAGCTTAAACAGTGGGACACTTTGAAAAAAAAAAAAAAAAACAGCACGGTAATGCCTAATGTCTGAGAGATGGATTTTCCCCCTAAGCCAACAACTCATCAGTATGAGCAGCAGTATGGCAAAGGCAGTCAGGGACTCATTAGCTGGTTTCCCCTAAAGTGTTACTGAACCCAGGACCCTGCATTCACTATATCTGGTCTAACCAGTGCACAGAACATGGAAATGTAATTATTTTACTAAATATAAACTGTAAATTCCTTTCCCATCAGCAGTTAGTGCAGTCTTATGACTTCTATCAGGGTCTGGTTAAAGCTTGCAGGAGGAGTTTTCATTCTACTCTGATTGCCCTATGAGGCAGAAGGACCTCTGACCCTCTGCCTGGACAGTGCTGATTGTCCCTGTGTTGATCACATTCACCCCCCAAGAAACGAAAACTCTTTAGCAATACACACCAAACTTATCATGCTCAGAGTGTCCCCAAGGCTCTGTTCTATCAGGAGATGGATTGGGAACTGTGGAAGACAGAGAGGATCAGAGGATCAGAGAAGACAGGATCAAACAGCCTTTTTACACAATGCACATGATTAACCCCTTAGGTTCCACAGTGAGTATAACAAGCATGTTTTACAGCCTGATTTTACTTTTGTGGGTTTAATAACACTTTACCTCTATGAAAAGAGGTCATTGAAGCTTAGATCCATAGACTATCAAACCCATCAAGGGCTTAAATCTTGGTCAATTCCTATATAGTTAGCTGAAATTTGAAATTTGGCCCTGCAACTACCACCCAGCTTGACAACAAGGTTGATAATATATTGGCCAAACAGTGATTGCTTCTTATAAGATGCAGTCATAGGGGCAGATCCACATACATCTGCGCCGGGCGCAGCGTATCTAAGATACGCTACGCCGCTGTAACTTACTCTTGTTTGGTTTGAATCCTCAACAAATTTGCGCCGTATGGGCGTAAAATGAAGGATGGATGGCCGCACTCCAAACCAAACAGGTTGTCTTTATTTAAACGAACAGCAAAACATACCAGATCACAGCAACAGAAACAGGAGGATAAATTTGCGCCGTAAGTTATGGCAGCGTAGTGTATCTGTTGCGGAGTAAGGGCGCGGAATTCAAATGGAAGTGATGGGGGCGTTTTTTATGCTAATACGTCGTGACCCGACGTAAACAACGTTTTTTTGGAACTGCGCATGAGGGGTCCTCACTTGCGATGAAAACTTGCGGCGGTGTAACGTATCTACGATACGTTACGCCGCCGCTCACCTACGTGAATCTGGCCCACAGATCCTGTGCCAAAGTCATTCAGCTCCAGAAAATGTTTAGGATATGAAAAAGTTGGTCTTCCAGTAGTATGCTTCTCACTATTCTACCATAGCTAATCCTTAGCCTGTGCTGGGAAATACAAAGAGGGTTGGGTATAGAGCTAGGTATAAAGTCAATCACTAGAAACACAGAACAGCTGCTTTGTGTTCTCTGCAATGAGTTATAAAATATAGTGTTAAGACATGCTATGGAGGATGCTTACCTCTAAACAGCAGTTTTAAAAGCCCTGTTAGGTTTTTAACATCTGTGTCCCACTGGTTCCCTTTGCTTCCCGTCCTATAGACACAAGTGAGTGGTACCTTTTTTAAAGTGAAGAAAATCACCAGTTTAACAGTTGTCCCTGTTGGAAGATTTCTGCCCTATAACAGTTGTCATCAGAGCATGAATCCCCATTGGAAAATTTCTGCCCTATAATAGTTGTCATCAGAGCATGAATCCTCATTGGAAGATTTCTGCCCTATAATAGTTGTCATCAGAGCATGAATCCCCATTGGAAGAATTCTGCCCTATAACAGTTGTCATCAGAGCATGAATCCTCATTGGAAGATTTCGGCCCTATAATAGTTGTCCTCAGAGCATGAATCCCCATTGGAATATTTCTGTCCTATAATAGTTGTCATTAGAGCATAAATCCTATTTCGTCTCTGTTGATATCTCACAATTTTGGATTTTCCCTCACTTTCAGTACCAAGACAATAGAGAGAGAGAGTTTCCTTTCTGGGGCCGCAGGTCCTTACCACTCAAAAAAAAAAAAGTTTTTGGCTTTGGACATATTATTATATCATTATACTGAAGAGGCACTGAGCGTTGAATAACATTATATGATCCCTACTTAAATGACAAAGGAACAAATCTGCTGTCAAAAAACATTTTGCAACTCTTTATATAAGAATATCATAAAACATAATAATCTGAATACAGAATATAAAAAGACTGCTTAATGTTTTTTTTTCTAACAGCCATAAAACAATCTAGGGCAGCCAAACAGTCTGAATAAACTGTTTTACATGTCTCTGAGGGCCTACGATACACTTCATGAAAAGGAATCCCAGCCACAGAAGGCATAAATAAAACTGTAATTGGTAATCCACTAATTCATTAGTGAAACGAGTCCAGGAACATAAAAGTCAACTTGTGAGACCAGTATCTTTAAAGGGTTGAAAGGCAGAGAGGTATTTTCTTTTTTTGTAGATCTTTTTGCCCTGTTGTAAGTTGAAAAACATTTGCTGGTATTCTCTCTTACTCCACAGTAATGAATAGGAGTGCAGATTGCATGGCGAAGGTCCATTTGGGAAGATGTGCAATCTAGTTAGCAAAATCTGGGAGGGGAGATTAGGAACGCCACACCAAAGATGCATTCCCACTTTAAATAGAACTTGAAGGACAACTATATGGAAATTAACCTTGTCGACTGGCTTTTAAAAGGTGCAAGCTCCTGTGTTGTCATCTTGATCATGTTTGTCCTGGTGACCACTGTCCATGGGACAGAAAGTGTTGGGAAATACATAATTTGAAATTGTAACCAAAATAGAAGGTGGAGGGAAAACTCGACTGGGGACACTTGTTCTGTCTAAGAGGGGATTTCCCTAATTTTGGAGAGATTTCCTATCACTTCCTGTTAGGTCCATAGGACAAGATGCGAAAGGAAATCTCCCCAATGGAACAAAGGATACATATAAGAAACCTAACAGGGGTTTCATCCATCCCTTACCCTTATTGAAACTAAAAACAATGTTTGGCTTTTAGATAAGCTTTAGTTATGTATAATTTTTGATATTTCTACATTTTTTTTTTTATTAAAAAAAGATACATAGAAATGCTTTGGTGGAAATAACTACTACTTTAGCAGCCTATATAGTCGCTATGGTGCCTTTGGGCTGGGTAAGTTCAACTCTAAATTTTGAGGCCCCGGATTCACGTACAGCGGCGTATATTTGAGTGGGCGTAACGTATCCTATTTACGTTACGCCTCCCCAACTTAGACGGGCAAGTGCAGTATTCTCAAAGCACTTGCTCCGTAAGTTGCGGCGGCGTAGCGTAAATAGGCCGGCATAAGCCCGCCTAATTCAAATGTGGAAGATGTGGGCATGTGTTATGTAAATGTTATGTGACTCCACGTAAATTACGCTTTTACGAACGTCGCATGCGCCGTCCGTGGACATATCCCAGTGTGCATTGCTCCAAAGTACGCCGCAAGGACGTATTGGTTTCGACGTGAACGTAAATTACGTCCAGCCGCATTCACGGACAACTTACGCAAACAATGTAAAATTTTCTAAATTTGACGTGGGAACGACGTCCATACTTAACATTGGTACGTCGCATGTACGCCTCATATAGCAGGGGTAACTTTACGCTGGGAAAAGCCTAATGAAAACGGCGTATCAGTACTGCGTCGGCCGGGCGTACGTTCGTGAATTCGCGTATCTAGCTGATTTACATATTTATAGGTGTAAATCAGCGTACACGCCCCTAGCGGCCAGCGTAAATATGCAGTTAAGATCCGACGGCGTAAGAGACTTACGCCGGTCGGATCTAATACAAATCTATGCGTAACTGATTCTAAGAATCAGGCGCATAGATACGACGGCTCAGACTCAGAGATACGACGGCGTATCTGGAGATACGCCGTCGTATCTCCTTTGAGAATCTGGGCCTGAGTGTCTAAATAGAGTCAAATGAGCGCAGACCTTAAACCATTATCTACCTAAACCTGTGTATTGTGCTGTAAAAACATATACATACAATATAAATATAAAACATATGAACAAATGCTTGTTCTAAGTTAAAGTGCTAATCCTTGTCCACTTCTAATCACAAAACAACCTATATTACAATACACTGTGTGATCCTTTACAATGCATCCACAAAATTACACTATAAATTACAGTGATCAAAAGCCCATGTAGTGTATCCACAGCCAAAGTGAAATCAGTATTCACAAATTATTATTATCAGGTCATCCCTGTTGAACTGTATGCGAGTGCACACCTAGGCTTCGCCCACCACGATGACAATAGCTAAGCTTTACCCAAAACATTTTGTACCTTCACTTTAATTTAGCACAAGCACTTACAAGCACATTATCATATATATATGCAGTATATATATGCATGTGTGTGTGTATGTATATATATATATATATATATATATATATATATATATATATATATATATATATATTTATTAAATCTTTTTATATATTTATATTGTATAATCTGTTTCTCACAGCACAAATTCAATAATGCATGGGCTTAGGTAGTGGTTTTAGAGTTGCACTCATTTGATTCTATAGTAGCCTGTATGATACAGAGGAGTGCTGGCAAGTTTAGACAGAGGATACATTTGAAATGCAGAGGTTTCCTATTATTTGTAAGCAGAAAAAACACAATGTACTGTTATTTCATCTGTGCATTAGTATACCCTATATATATGTTTCTAATATACATAGATGAGAAGCAGACACTGTACAGAATGCTTGTTAGAAGCATTTTTAAAGCCTTTATGCCTCAGTTATTCTTAGATCTTTGGCTGGCAATAGACTTCAGTTTTGTTTCTGCATTTTCGGGGGGGGGGGGGGGGGCACATGGACTCCACATATGCGTTTAGACTTCAGTTTTTGCCCTCTTCTCATGACCTAACCCAACCTCCCCATCACACACACATACTTGTATACTTACCTAGATTCAATGGATGCGGTTGCACTGTTTGTTTACATCCAGCAGCATAAGTCTTCACTGTCCTGATTGTGCCTGGGTATTAGAGCCTCACAGAATTCTCTGGCACCATCTCTAAACATCTCAGCCTTGGAACACAGCCCCATAGAGGTTTAGGGTACAGCAATGTGCAATCGTAGCCAGGACAGTGAAAATGTGCACTTCTGGATGTAAACAAACAGCAGATTCACAGCTATCAGATAGAGGTAAGTGTGCATCTGTGGAGAGGGAGTGTGTATTTTTAGGCCAGGGGAAGGGAACAAAAGGGATACATGCACTTTAATTTAAAGTGCACTGATCCTTTAAGATACAGAATTGAAACGGGATGATATAGACAAGTGAACAGAGTCTTCTGCCAGCCACCATAGCATAGCTAAAGCACATAAAACCTTTATAAAGCTTCCAATAATAATTCTGTACAGCGCCTGCTTTTCATCTATACAGTATATCCTCATCCACTATCCTTTTAAATATTTTTAAGAGCTGCATGTGAAAAAGATCAGCATAAAGTAAATTTAATCAAAGTGTGTTCATGTTTTAAAAACTTGTATTGTTTATCGATATTATTTATATTTGCTCATTACATATGTAGGCTCTGCTTCCTGATGATTTTCGTATAATCAGTGCTAGTCTATTAAACAGTGTTGGCTTTACTCAACATAGGGGTTGATTAACTAAAACTGCAGAGTGCACTGTGCAAATTCTGGTGCAGCTTTGCATGGTAGCCAATCAGCTTCTAACTTCAGCTTGTTCAATTAAACTTTGACAAACAAACCTGGAAGCTGATTGGTTCCTATACAGATCTGCACTTGATTTTGTACTCTTCAGCTTTAGTAAATCAACCCCATTGTCTCTGTAGTCTCAATGGATGGCAAAAAAATATCCAGCCAGAGACCATGTTATCCTAGAGGAGCACTCTGGTTCTTTCCCCTGACTTCTACATCACTATAGGAGTCAGCAGCATGAAAGGGTCTCTTTAAGCCCAATGATAAAGTATCCAAAATATATACTGCATGTAGCCCCTAGAACTTGCCCTGTATGGACTACTTTAAAGTGGAGGTTCACCCGAAAACTTAATTTTTAACATTAGATTGAGGCTCATTTTGTGAAGGGGAATCGGGTGTTTTTTTTTAAATCAAGGCAGTACTTACCGTTTTAGAGAGCGATCTTCTCCGCCGCTTCCGGTGTGGTCTTCGGGACTGTGCGTTCCTATTTGATTGACAGGCTTCCGGCAGGCTTCCGACGGTCGCATACATCACGTCACGATTTTTGGAAAGTAGCCGAACGTTGGTGCGCAGGCGCCGTATAGAGCCGCACCGACGTTCGGCTTCTTTCGGCTACTCGTGACGCGATGTATGCGACCGTCGGAAGCCTGTCAATCAAGAAGGAACGCCCAGTCTCGAAGACCATACCCGGAAGCGGCGGAGATGATCTATCTCTAAAACGGTAAGTACTGCTTCGATTTAAAAAAAAACACCCGATTCCCCTTGACAAAATGAGCATTAATCTAATGTTAAAAAAAAATTTCGGGTGAACTCCCGCTTTAAATAGTATGCTATCACACTTGTATCAGCATCAGAGCTTGAGCAGTCCTCGCTGTAAAACAGACAGCTAGGGAGCACACCAATGACATCATCTTCTTCAAATCAAACTTTATTTATACAGACAAAATATGCTACTAGTTCCAGCCAAAAAAAAAATCGCACCTTGGTAATGCATTTCACTCTCCCAGGCTTAAAGCAGAAATTACAGAATTTTACACCTATTAACGCAGAAGTGTGCTCGCAGTTTTCCAGGGCATGTAAACTGAGCTGCACATGCGCAGCTCAGCTAACATCGCCAACACAGCCCCTGTGTGTCGGGATGACTGGCTACTACACATTCACAGGAGTTATGTCATCTCACGCCAGCCAATAGAAGTTGGCAAGGGACACAGACTGCTAGAGCGGAGTTAAGTAAGGTGCTTTTAGTTCCACTTTAAGGCCTCATTCACATGGCCGTAACACCACCATAAACATTTTTTTGATCATTAGGCAAGGAAGTAAAGTTCCTGTGTAAATGATCAGTAAAATATATATTTTTTTTAATGCATAACACTGTTCTTTTTTTCAATGGTATATGTGTGGTGCATGTTTATGCAACTGCGTGACTGTCTCCATTGAAAACAATGCAGCTGCATTCAGATCTGTAAATAAAAAAACGGTTGTAAATGCATTTTATATGGCTTCGAGGCTTAGGCGTTTAAATTCCGTTCTGCTTCATGTACACATAGCCTAATATGACCGTCGGCCGTGGGAGAACTCAAAACCCAGCAAAATTGTGGCGCGTTATGAGGTGGGCAGTTAAAACATCCCTATCCTGAACACGATTCTTCTGCATTCAGGAGAGGAAGGTTGAGGGAGGTTTAAAGTGGATGTAAACCCTCTATATACCCAGAGAAGTGAATAGCCTCAGATGATACACAGAGATGAACCAAATCTCCCTACATAGTTTTTACATCCATATCTGCTGTCTTCACATTTATATACTGTTTAGAAAGTTCAGATTTTGTTAGGACAGGCTTCCAGGGCTGGCACCCAGGGAACCCAAAGGGATTTGCGGGAATTGAAGCAGTGGATGTCCTTTTGAACTGTACTGAACTGTTTTGTACTGAATGCCTACCATAATATTCTCACAACTGTTATAGTCATATAAATTGTTTCCTAAAATGAACAGAACTTATGTTAATGCAATGTTGTAGTACCTGTGCTGTTTCCCTTCTTAGTGTAAAGCACTTATATTTTCTTTTCAGACAACTGAGCTTTACAAACCATGCCTATGTACAGATTATATGGCTCCAGCGGAACAGGGTTACAAAACCCCAGGCTTGTTTTACACTTTAGTAGCACACAATTTATTGAAATACTAAAATATTACAAGAGGCACTGCAGTGTTTAAATATTTTTATGTGCCTTTCAAAGAGAATGTGCACACTGAAGACAGACTGCCAAGGAAGCATAAATCCCAAATATGAGCCCATAAGAAGTAATGAGCATCTCTTCTAATGAATTTATATAGAACTGTATAACTGTATATAGGAAAACAATCTTTCCCTTTGCAATGTTAGTGTGTCGCTTTGTTAAGCTGGTACAATTATTTTTTTTCAGTACCATAGCAGCCTTATGTGTAAAGGTAGAAAAATCAAAAGCACAGGATTCCTGCTTTGGTTTAAGTGAAAAAAAAAAAATCATACCTGGAATTTATCTTACTTTAAAGGAGCAGTAAAACATACCAGGATAGTGTTTACGTGAGTGTCCCTACTGCACAGTGTATGTTCGGATGTGGAACTAGTTTATACAGAGTAAATGCAACTATTATTTCTCTGTCTTGTGGGAAGGTAAAGCTTGGTACACACTACTAAGAGCTCAAGAGGAGCCAGCTGTACTAACTAACTATCTGATGTTAGTACCACAAACTCCCCGCTGAACGAATGCGTTCTGACAGGGGGACGGCCCTCCCACCAGAACACACTGGTCAGCTCTCTCAGCCATTGGCTAAAAGCGCTGATCGGATGCTGATCCGCAGACCTTTTTTGGTCATGTTCCTTTAACAGAAACCAGCTGAACGCCCAGCTTTTGTCGGGTTGGCTGCCGTACACATGGGCCGAAGATTCAATAGAAACCAGCCGATTCCACCCGCCTGTTAGGCCTAACGTACAAATAGGTAGATTCAGGTAGAGTTAGGCCGGCTTATCAGTAGATAAGTCGACCTAACTCAGAATCTACGCCGACATATGTTTAAGCGTATGCTCAAACAGAGATACGCTTAAACATATCTAAGATACGACGGCTTGCGCCGTCCTATGTTAGATTGCAATATTTCGGATGGCCGCTAGGTGGCGCTTCCACTGCGGTCGGCGTAGATTATGCAAATTAGGAGATACGCCGATTCACGAACGTACGCCCGGCCAACGCAGTACTTTTACGCCGTTTACGTAAGAGATAGGCCGCGTAAAGTTAGAGCTAGGCCCTAGTGGAAAAGTAATGTTAAGTATGGCCGCCGCTCCCGCCGCGAGATTCACATTTTGTACGTCGTTTGCGTAAGTCGTCCGCGAATAGGGATTTACGTCGTTTACGTCCACGTCAAAATCAATAGGCCCGTGCGGCGTACTTAGCCGCAGTGCACACTGGGAAATGTAGGCGCCCGGCGCATGCGCAGTTAGGAAAAAACTTAAAAAACGTGAGGTCAAGCCTCATTAACATAAAACACGCCCCCCTCCAACACATTTGAATTAGGCGCCCTTACGCCTGACGATTTAGGCTACGCCGTCATAACTTAGCAGGCAAGTACATTGTCCATCATGTACTTGCCTAGCTAACTTACGGCGGCGTAGCTTAAATTCCTTAAGCTACGCCGCCGCAAAGTTGCGGCATTCTACCTGAATCTACCTAAAAGTCTTCAAACTCACAGCTGCCAATCAGAAACCAATCGCTTAGCCTATTTAACTACATAATCGAAAACTGAACTGGTTGCTCCTAGATACAGAACTTTTCACATCATCATTGCTCTGATACACAGCTTCAGCAAATAAGCTTGTATGTGTGTCACATAGAAATGAATTATGCATTCCATTGCAGAATATGATTGCTATATGTGAAAATACCTTATAACATCCCTAGCAGACTTTACTATGAGATGTTAGCTGGGCAGAATCGACAGCCTATCCCTTTAATTACTGACACATATAAATCGCACAAGTTCTGTGATCGATTAAAGAGCAATTCCAAGCGACAGGTGAAATTGGACGGTGAATTATTGTTGCTATCTGGCAAATAATACAACTGTAAAATGGTAAAATGTTCAGTAAAGGGAAAGTGTAGTGATTTTGTTTTAATTACAGGCAGCAATGTCTGAATGAGAAGATAGGGTCTCTCTGTAGATAGTGGTCAGAAACACACAGCCTACAGCAGAAATGCAGTGCATGTCCAGGGTTTCCAGTGTAGGTTATATGTTTCTGGCCACTTTCCTACAATCACAAAGTGCTCACCAGTCTTTCCTGCTCCGTGCAGACCTCTGATCAGCGCAACGCCCAGCTGGCAAATATAAGTCTTCTGTCCCTGACATCCCTTATTGCAGGGGTAGGCAACCCTGGAGAGGTTTAGATCTACCTGAACAACATGGAAGAGATCAAAGATCACCAGGGTGCAGCAGGTTTTGTTTCTTTTTTTTTTTTTAAGGAAACCTAGCATGGTCCCAAAAGGAAAGTTTGAAGAGTTCAGGGGTCAGTAGTAAGTAACAGAGTGCAGGGATCAGTAGTAAGTGTTGCAGAATTCAGAGGTCCTGAGCACCCATTGCAGAGTTCAGAGGTCATTAGTAATTACAAAGAGTGCATAGGTCAGCAGCAAGTAACACAGAGTGCAGGTGTCAGGAGAAAACATTACAGAGTACCAGTGGTCAATTGTATGTAAAGCAGGATTCAAACGTCAGGTGTAGGTAACACAGAGTATAAGGGTCAGTAGTAACAAAGAGTTCAGAAATCGGTAGTATGTACCCGAGAGTTTAGAAGACTACAGTATGTAATGCAGGACACAGAGATCAGAAGTAACGCAAAGTGCAGGGGTCTGTAGTAAGTAACACATAATTCAGAGGTCAGAAGCAGCTAACGCAGAGTACATAGCTCAGCAGTAAGTAACACACACAGAGTGCAGGGGTCAGGAGAAAGTACTACAGAGTTCAGAGGTCAGTAGTATGTAACCCAGAATTTAGAGGTCTGTATGTAATGCAGAATACAGGGATCAGGAGTAACACAGAGTGCAGGGGTCAGTAGTAATCCAGAGTTTAGAGTTTAGTAGTTTGTAAAGCAGAGTGCAGGATTTAGGAGTAAGTAACCAAGAATTCAGGGGTTAGAAGCAGCTAATGCAGAGTGCAGAGGTCATTAGTAATATTGTGGAGGTCAGCAGTATGTAACGCAGAGAGCAGGTGGCAGGATTGTCAGAGTGCAGTGGTATATAATATGTAAAGTAGAATTCAAAGGTCAGAAGCAAAGGTCATTAGTAAAAATGCAAAGTACAGAGGTCAGCAGTACAGAAAGTGACACAAAGTGAAGGGGTCAGAAGAAAGTATTGCAGAGTGCAGGGATCAGGAATATTGCAAAGTGCAGGGGTCAGTAATAGGTAATGCAGAGGTCAGTAGTGTATACTGCAGAGAGTAGGGAGTAGGGATCAGGAGTAACTAACCCAGACTGTAGAGGTCAGTAGTATGTAATGCAGAATTTGGGTAGCTCAGGAGTGAGTAATACAGAGTGCAGTAGTCAGTAATGTACAGTGCATAGGTAGGCAGTAATACAAAGTGCAGGGGTCAGGTGTAACACATAATTCAGAGGGTAGGAGTAAGTAACAGGTAGCAGGAGTCAGTAGTATGTAACGCTGACAGTAGTGTAAGTAGTAAGTATTGCAGAATTCAGTAGCAAGTAATGCAGAGTTCAGAGATCAATACAGAGTACAGCAGAGTGCAGGGGTCAGAAGTAACAGAGTTAAGGGTTTAGCAGTATGTAAGGCAGAGTGTAGGGGTCAGGAATAAGTAAGAATTCAGAAGTCAGTAGTACGTAAGGCAGAGATCAGCAGTTAGGAGTAAGCAACACATATAATGTATGAATAACTAACACACGTCCCTCTCCTTCCCACAAGCAAAAATACCCCCTTCCAGTGCAAAAATCTACCCCTCGCTTTCTGTAAAATTCACTCACCAGACAATAGATGCAGTGGCACCCAGCAGAGTGAGGGAAGTCCTTCTAGGTCTCCCCTCAGCTGTGTCAAATGACACATCAGAGCCAAGAAGGAATCAAGGACATCCCTTGGCCCTGCATTTACATTGCTGCTCTTATGTGAGGTCCGAGAAACAGCACGGCAGGGTCAGAAGCTGGCAGCCTGGCAGGGTCGGTCACAATCTATCCGTCACATATCCATGATCGATGGGTTGCTGATTCCCACCATATTGGGTCATGTAACTTGTCAGTTGACCAGTGTAGAGAACAGTGAGGGAAGACTGAGAGAGAAGAGCACCACTCTAAACAGAGGTCTTCAGAGAGTATAGAGTGGGGGAATTGTGAGTCTTTCTATCTGACCAGGTAGGTCTGGATGGGCAAACAAATGCAGGTACACCCCTGCTAGCAGCCCAACCTTCCCTGTTCATCTCACCCCCCTGCTCACACTGAAGACCTTCTTGGACACCTCTTCTACCATACATTTTGCATCCCTCCCTGGCCACTTTAACCTGCCTGTCCCCTGCACCCCTCGTTAAGCAGCACATCCCCTCCCTGGCTACCCCACCCACATTTATATTGCATTCCTCTCTACAGTAAGAGGAGTAAATCAACCCCTGCATGTAGCAATACAAAGCAGAACGTGGAGCATGTGCACATAAGTCAAAAATGTGTTTTTCTTTACATCTTTTTACGTGTTTATCTGTAAATATACTGAATTGACTGCCATTTTTGCTCTTACTCCCATGGTTGCGTACCTGGTATTCAAAGATTTTCTCTCCCACTCCACATGCTTTCATATGTACGTTTTTTACATGTTTTTTAAACTAAGGGATGATAAATGTCCCCATCATCTGTAGAACTTGCTATGACATTCACATAAACCTAATTAGAGGCACTTTACAATTTTTACATATAGTCATTAAAGCTTTCATAAAGTGGCTGGGTTTGCCATTTTCTTTATGTTAACAGCTAATGTGCTTGAATATTTATCTACCCCTTTCTCTTTGTTTTCTTTTAATATTGCCGTGGCATTTGTGTTGGCTTAAAATATTATATATTAAAATGGAGAGATATTGCTTTACCATCAAATTTATATGAACCATTTCTTGAGCTGAAACAGTGTTCTGAGTTAGCCTTCAGGTACCGAATAATTAAACTTTCAAAGTTCATTTTAAACTGGGGCTCCCCCAAAAATAACTAAGTTCAATAGATGGATGTCAGTTTAATAAACTTGCAGGAAATGCAGTGTCTCATATATCTACCCATAATCCCTTCAGTTATCACATATTTGCCAGTTACTAAGCACTTAGCCATAAATGAGGCTGTGTTCATTGTTCCTAAGCTGATGTAGTGCTATGGAAAAAACTGGAAAAGTTAGGTACTTAGAACAAAACTATTCTTAATATAAATATTACTATAAGTACTATAAAGTTAATAAAATATACTTAACAGTACATAAAACTTAGGGATCCTACCATTTACCTTTAAAACATGCTTATGCATTGCAGAAAGGATAGAAATCATCTAGATTGCTCATGTATAAGCATCAGAGAGAAATGAAACAAAACATTTGGAAGCAAAAACAAGTGCAAATACATGCTAGTAATGCAAGAGCCCACATACTACTGTCTAGATATATAATTCTAAAACACATCCATTACTGTAATCTAAAGCCAGCCATAGATGGTTCGAATCTCGGCCGGCTTAGCAGGAAATGGCCAAGATTCTAACTATCTATGGGCATGCTGAACGTACCCAAGTTGATTGATCGATGAACTTGGGAAAAACCAGAATGTCCGATTTTTAATGCAATTATTGCCAGCAGCTATACCAGCTAGCAATACTCACTGTGTTTTGCAACTCTTGGTTGCAGGAAAGAAAATCAAATTATCTATGGCCGGCTTAAGTTACAGGGTGTATACTGATAAACTGCCTGGCATCAATGTGAATAGTTTTCATTGTATGCCACACACTAGCCATATGGTAAGTCTGGCAACCACCAGAATTTTTTTTTTTAGAAAGCTCCGTACACACAGGCAATGTGTCAGGAGACATTTGCCAATACAAAAAATACTGTGGGCCAGATCCACAAAGATCTGCCTATCTTTAGGCAGGCGTAGATACACTACAGCGCCGTAACTTAGAGCGTAGTTTCCGTATCCTGAAAGAATTTGCGCCGTAAGTTACGGCGGCGTAGTGTAACTGTGTCGGCGTAAGGGCGCGCAATTCAAATGGATAAGATGTGGGTGTGTTTTATGTTAATTCTACTTGACCCCACATAAATTACGATTTTTTGCACCGTCCGTGGGGGTATCCCAGTGCGCATGCTCGAAATCACGTCGTAAATAGTCAATGCTTTTGACGTGAACGTAATTTACGCAAAAGCCCTATTCGCGAAAGTTTTACGCAAACGACGTAAAATTTGACGCTGTCCCGACGTCCATACTTTACATTGCGTACGCCTCATAGACCCAGGGGTAACGTTACGCCAAAAAAAGCCTTACGTAAACGGCGTAAAAAAATTCGCCGGGCAATAGATACGCCGGCTCAAGTTCTTTGTGGACCTGGGCCTGTGTGTCTGTGTGTATGTCGGTCTGTCTGACAGAAGCTTCTGTCAAACGTGCATGCTGGAAAACCAGCAGCCAACCAACTCCCTATCAGCGCTCTCACCCAATGGCAGAGAGCGCTGATAGGAGTGTTCCCCCTGTCAAAAAACAACAGCTCAGCGGGGAAATTTGCTGGACTAACCTCACATGGTCAGTACAGCAGCTCCCAACCAGAGCTATCAGTTCTTTTCATGCAAAAACTGTAGTGTGTACCCCGGCTTAAAGTCAGCCATAGACGGGGTGATTTTCACTTGAGTCAGTGTCAGTGTTGATGGGGGAATCCCTCCTGAGGAGCCATTGTGTTCTCCCAGTGGGGGGGGGGGGCGTCCCCTTGGGAAAATGGTGATTATTGATAGAGGCTATAATAGCCGCTAGCAAAAAAATTGCATTTAAAATCCAACAGGCTGGTTGTACCCAGGTTGATCGATTGATCAACTTGGGTACATTCAGCCTGCCCGTACATGGCTTGATTTTTGAACCGTCTATGGCCAGATGTACACCATTGAATATCGATTTGTCCTACAGGGAAATAGACATACTGTATATCAATCTTTTAGTGAAGGGTGGAGATTCGCTAGAAAGGGATTTTACTAATTTATGTAATTTAAAAAAAGAAAATTGTGACTCTCTAAGCAGGTTTGCCAATATGTACCTTTTATCTTCTTATTTGGTTTATGTATTAGTCTAAAATGATCTCTAAGCCAGAATGATTGGATTGTTAATAGAACACCAACCACAGGATGGGCTGTGGGTGTCTAAAATAGCGCAGTGCCGCGTCCTGAATAGATTGGGGAGCAGAAACACAGAAAAAATGGGAGCTTGGTAGTATTTCTAAAGGGAGACAGGCTTTTATTGGTTTCAGATTTACATGTTGATATGATGTATATATATTTGTTTTTTAAATGTTATGTTACATTTTAATAATGCTATAATGCCATGTAAATCTGAAACCAATAAAATCCTGTCTCCCTTTAGAAATACTACCAAGCTCCTGAAGAAGCGGTCTCCGCGAAACATGTCGAGCTAACAGTTGTCGTATCATATACTACAGTTATTCATGTCCTTCTTTGAGACGTGCTAATTCTGGACCTTTATTGGATCAATATATGGCTTCTACAGTTATTGCTGCAGTGTTCTTTTTAAACTTTTAGTTTATGTATTGTATGTGTTTTCTTTTTTAACAAACCTTGACAGGTTATATGTTAATAAATATATTTGTATTTTTATAATTGGTGCCTACAAAGTCAATTTTTTCTGTGTTTTCAACACCTGCTCCCCGATCTCTAAGCCAGTTCAAGATTAAAGCGGGGGTTCACCCTGTTAAAAAAAAAAAAAAATGTTTTTTTTTATTAGACCATTACTTTCGGCATCGTAGCGCGAGCTACGGTATGCCGGTCTTACATTTTTTATCCCCGTACTCACTGTGCTAGCGATGATTGAAGAATCCGGGGAATGGGCGTTCCTATGGTGAGAGAAGGTGATTGACGGCCGGCCCTGGCACGTCACGCTTCTCCGGAAATAGCCGAAATAGGCTTGGCTATTCACGGCGCCTGCGCATAGCCTGTGCGCAGGCGCCGTGAATAGCCGAGACCTACTCCGGCTGTCTTCGGGGAGCGTGACGTGCCAGAGCCGGCCGTCAATCATCCTCCCTCTCCATAGGCACGCCCATTCCCCGCGGGAGTCAGAATCTTCAATCAACGATAGCACAGTGAGTACGGGGATTAAAAATTTAAGACCGGCATACCGTAGCTCGCGCTACGATGCCGAAAGTAATGGTCTAATGCTGTGAAGGTGGGTGAACTACCGCTTTAAATATAATGCACAATTACCCATCTTTACAACAGATGTGTGCAGAAGAGCATATTTCGACAGACAGCATAGCAAACCTTTAATGGACCACGCTGGGTTCCACACCTTTCATCTGAGGAAGGGAGAATTAGGCTATAGTGGGCAAAGGATCACCAACACTGGATGTCCGAAGACTTGAAAAATGTTATCTGGCCGGATTAATCTAACAATTCTGCTGCAACAGAACGAAGGTCAACATTTCACACACAAAGCTGAATCCATAACCTTATTCTGTAAATAGTCAGTGCAGGTATAACGGTGCAAGGAATGTTTTCCTTTATCCCTAATATCAACTGAGCATCATTTACAGGTCACAAGGTACCCAAGTATTGGTGCTAGCCATGTGCACCACTGTTTAGTTACTAGCAGGTGTACCTACTAAAGTGGCCATGAAATATGTATAGAGTACATACAGTATATGTTGAGTATGACTTAATATCTTGCATCAAGATGTACAGGAAATAAAATATAGCTCGGTAATGTGTGGTCTCTGTCAGATAACACTGGTCATTTTTCTATTAACAAAGGGCATACTTTGTAACATATACTCCTTTGTTCCCCATTGATCCTTTTTTTGATCTTTACTACTGAGATATAAATAAGATAGAAGTGTTTTATCAAGTTCAAGAAAGTTACACTCTGGTGAACCTAATATCTGATAAAAGGATAGAAAATGAAGTCTAATACATAAATCATTGTGCAACACAACACGTTTCCCTTTTCCCTGACCCAGGAGCCATTTGTGCACATCTTGTTTGAATTGATATCTAAAGTTTTCCTGTTTCTTTTTGTAGAAAGAGCTCAGATAGCGCAATGTAGAGGTTTTAGCTCATGAATAAAAACACATGATCAGCGTAGTCACCACAACATAAAAATGGGAAGAAGAAGGAATTATTATCTGATGAGAGATGTGTGGCTTTGATCCATCAGTCTCTGCCTCACGTCAAAGAAACCCGAACCAGCTCCTATTGAAGGACTAAAACTTCCACCATAGCACTAAACTCCTCGAAAAGAAAAAAAAAACAGTTTCCATAGCAATGAGGCTAAAAATGTTAAGACATTTTCAACATGGTGAAAATGGCATTTTATCTACTCTCTTATATAAGCCTGGCATACGCTGGAAATTTAAGATTGTGTGCCCAAAGTGCTTTCATCTTTTTTGCAGTGTCGTTAGATAAAGCACCACAGGATCATTTACTAAAAAAAAAAAAAAAATGGATTTGCAGACAATGAAAATCTAATAGTGAGCGTGTGTTGGTTCTGGAACAAGAGAGTTGTTGTAGGTATACCTTAAAGGGACCTAAAGTCTAAGCTATATAGGAAATTTTAGCAAGCTTTTCAGTCTTGCAATTATTGCTCATGGCTAAGGATAGTCATACACAGCAACCTCATCACTGATTTAAACTGTGATCACTATTGAATGCATATTGGTCCCCAATTAATTGCAATGGGAATCATGCCCATTGAGCCATTTAAGGGTTAAAGAGACCATAACCCTCTCCTTTTCTGGGAGTGTCTGGTTACTTCCTGTACTGGCCAAGCTCCTCCTGGAAGTAGATCATATTCTCTACAACTAGAAGCATTTAAAATTAAAGCCCCGTACACACGATCAGTCCATCCGATGAGAACGGTCTGAAGGACCGTTGTCATCGGTTAACCGATGAAGCTGACTGATGGTCCGTCGCGCCCACACACCATCGGGTAAATAACCGATCGTGTCTGAACGCGGTGACGTAAAACACAACGACGTGCTGAAAAAAATGAAGTTCACGGAGCACTGTTCAATCCATCATGTGAAAATAGAAAGAGTGTGGCACAACTGCAAACCTACCAAGACATGGCCGTCCACCTAAACTGACAGGCCGGGCAAGGAGAGCATTAATCAGAGAAGTAGCCAAGAGCCCCATGGTAACTCTGGAGGAGCTGCAGAGATTCACAGTTCAGGTGGGAGAATCTATCCAAAGGACAACTATTAGTCAAACACTACAAATTTAGCCTTTAAGGAAGAGTGGCAAGAAGAAAACCATTGCCGAAAGAAAGCCATAAGAAGTCCCGTTTGAAGTTTGCGAGAAGCCATGTGGGGGACACAGCAAGCATGTGGAAGAAGGCGCTCTGGTCAGATGAGACCAAAATTTAACTTTTTGGCCTAAAAGCAAACCGCTATGTGTGGCAGAAAACTAACACTGCACATCACCCTGAACACACCATCCCCACTGTGAAAAACATGTTGGAGGCAGCATGTTGTGGGGATGCTTTTCTTCAGCAGGGACAGGAAGCAGGTCACCTTCCAGCAGGACAACAACCGTAAACATACAGCCAAAGCTACAATTAAAAGGTTTAGATCAAAGCATATCCATGTGTTAGAATGGCCCAATCAAAGTCCAGACCTAAATCCCATTGAGAATCGGTGGCAAAACTTGAAAACTGCTGTTCACAGACGCTCTCCATCCAATCTGACAGAGCTTGAGTTATTTTGCAAAGAAGAATGGGCAAAAATGTGTAAAGCTGGTAGAGACATCCCCAAAAAGACTTGCAGCTGTAATTGCAGCGAAAGGTGTTTCTACAAAGTATTGACTCAGGGGGGCTGAAGACAAATGTATGTCACACTTTTCATGCCACACTTTTCACATATTTATTTGTAAAAAAAAAAATGAAAATCATTTATCATTTTCCCTATACTTCACAATGAGGTGTCACTTAATAAATACATTTATGATTTTGGTTGTAACATAACAAAATTTGGAAAATTTCAAGGGTATATGAATACTTTTTCAAGGCACTGTATTTGTCCAGTGCAACGTAGTACAATGTGAATAAAATGATTACCTCTCGGAAAAAGAGCCCATGTCTTCATACCAGATGGAGTACATGTATTCATTTACATTCCTGTTTTGTTGAGCTTGGCATACCTGGCTTGAATTTTGGCAGATTTCTGCTGAATTTGAGCTTTTGATGGCCCTGCCAACTTGACAAACTTTGGTTGAAATCACCAAGTACCAGTTGGAAAATCTAAGGATGGAGTCATTGTTCAGCAAATCATCTATCTATTCACACACAAGAACCAACATACATGTATTGACCACTATAGTTCTTGAAGGAAGTTTGGAAAACGTACAAGATATAACTAGGTTGGTAAGAAAAGCCATAATATTGTAATCATAAGCCAACTCTGAAATATTCACCTCATAAATGTGAGTAATATGAATGGGGTCAGTACTTGCCCCTAGTGTCCCAATAGTATGCTCTGAGCAAATATGTTTAAAATTACTTAATAATGTTTCTTTGACTCTAGCTGCTAAAAACCATAATATGACCAAATATTTTAATAAAGTAACAAAGCTGTTTTCATGGCATCGTAAATCAGGTTGCACTGTCGTATGTTGTGGCTCGGCTGCCTCAATTTCCATAGTTTAGTTCCAGAATCAGTCACCACCTTATTAGATGCTTGTAGGGGACGACACACAGTGCCAAAACAGTTTTCTTTCACAGCTCATCCCAAGCAGTCCTGATTTAATGACACTGGGACTTAATATTTAGAATGCTAAAATAAATTAATGTCTAAATACTCCAAAAAGTATACTGTAGTATTGGTAATATAAAGAAATGCACATGTACCTGTTGATGTAGCTCAACGCAACATATGTCGGCTGCTGAAGTTCCTGCTTCTCCAAGACACGTGGATCTGTGTCTGTAACAAAAAAACATAGCAGTGAGCAAACGATTAAGATCCCATATAAATGATATACAGTAGATGTTTGAAGTAATATTCTACATATTCTGTTCAGATGATGTAAATGACCCAACTAGTTTGATATAAAACACCCTATACCAAGTATAAAGACTGTGGGGCAGATCCACATACATCTGCGCCGGGCGCAGCGTATCTAAGATACG
Source organism: Rana temporaria (assembly GCF_905171775.1). NCBI lineage: Eukaryota > Metazoa > Chordata > Amphibia > Anura > Ranidae > Rana > Rana temporaria. The sequence continues at coordinate 98,536,328 of NC_053493.1, forward strand.
CTACGCCGCTGTAACTTACTTTTGTTTGGTTTGAATCCTCAACGAATTCGCGCAGTAAGTTATGGCGACGTAGTGTATCTGTTGCAGCGTAAGGGCGCAGAATTCAAATGGAAGTGATAGGGGCGTGTTTTATGTTAATACGTCGTGACCCGACGTAAATGACGTTTTTTTGGAACTGCGCATGCGCCGTCCCTGGGGGTACCCCAGTGGGCATGCTCGAAATTAAACCGGAACCAGCCAATGCTTACGATTATTGAGTACGCCTCAGAACAGCAGCTTTAACTATACGCCGGTAAAAGCCGAACGCAAACGACGGAAAAAAATGCGCCGGGCCGACATATGTTCGTGGATCGCCGTAAATAGCTAATTTGCACACTCAACGTGGATTTCAACGGAAACGCCACCTAGCGGCCACCGAAAAATTGGATCTAAGATCCGAAGGCGTACGAAGACGTACGCCGGTCGGATCAAGCCGAGATGCCGTCGTATCTTGTTTTGAGGATTCAAAACAAAGATACGACGTGGGAATTTTGAAATTACGCCGGCGTATCAATAGATACGCCGGCATAATTTCTTTGCGGATCTGCCCCTGTATGTGTATATATATATTATAGTATATACACACACACTCATGTACACACACAGATACTGCATGGTCTTGAGGAATACATGATATGGTTTGTTACCAAGCTATCCCCCTAGGACAGTGATGGCGAACCGTGGCACCCCAGATGTTTTGGAACTACATTTCCCATGATGCTCATGCACTCTGCAGTGTAGTTGAGCATCAGAAGAAAATGTAGTTCCAAAACATCTGTGGTGCCAAGGTTCGCCATCACTGCCCTATGATCTCAGCTCAACAGAAGTTTGGAACATATAAAATGCAGTAGGGTATCACATTTTGGCTGTAGACATAAATCATATTGCATTTTACATGCAGAAGTTTCCTTTCCATTATTTGCCTTGTCTAGACTTATTCGATTTTGACAAGCTGAAAAGTAAACATCATATACAGGTCCTACTTTATTTTTTGTTACACCTGCCTCCTGTTAAAAGCAAGAGGACCCCTATGAACCAAAAGTGTCTTGTGCAAAGCAAATCTAAGGTAATACAAATAAATACATTTCAGGAATCTTATGTATGGTGCATTGCAAGTTTTCTGCTTGAACCTGACTATGCAGTAATCCATCATTTTAGACGGGGGTCAGCAACCTGTAGATCGCAATCTACCAGTAGATCACAGCCAGGTGACTGGTAGACCATGATCTGAGCTTGCTGACGACCCACCGTCCCAGAGCATCAGAGTGCAGTGCAGAAGGCCTAGTTGTAAAGTTGGAGCTGTAGTACGGAGCAAGAGCCACATAAGCCAATGTTTCCTCTGTCATGCTGGCTCCTGTCTCATGCAGGGTGATACCAACTGCATTCCATCTCTTACCCTGGCTAGTGGTCTCCAGAGTGGTGCCAACAGCAGGAAAGAAAAGATCTTCAGTGTGAAGCAATGGGCATAATAGTATAGGGTTGCTTGCAGTGCAGTGTACCTGCAGCTTTCCTGCAGGTTTGCTGCACTTAGACATAGGCGTCTATTATATCCTGTGGGTTTGGCGCACTGCCGCTCCTCTCAAAAAAAAAAAAAAAAAAGTGATCCGTGGTGAGGAGGCCTCTTCACCATCTCATTTAAACCCATGATTGTCGCGCAATGCAGACCATTGCGACACTGTAGTATGGCAATTAGAGGTTTAAATCAGGTGTGAGGAGGAGACATTGTACGACTTTGTGCCCAGTGATCTTTGACTACTCCCATGTTGTCCAGGTAGACCTCCACCTCTCTAAGGTTGCCTGCCCCTGCCCTAGGCTGTCGTTTGAAAGCAAAGCATAACAGCAAGATCATGTAAACTAGTTATCATGGTACCTTTACAACTTTCTTTCATAAGTAAAGGCTTTTAATGTATGTTCTCAAGTTTTCTAAACTATGCCCTTGTTCTGTTGCCTTGATTGTTACTTTTAGGCCTTAGACACACTAGTATGATTTTAGATGTGACTTGATTCACACAGAATTATATGACAATTGAAATAAAATTGTTCTCTAAGGTGATCATTCACATCAATACAGCACAGCATTATGTGTTTTTGGAGAAGGGTCCTGTATTATTATTATACAGTTTGCGCAGAGCTTTACAAAATGGGGCAGACAGTACAGTTACAATACAAATCAATACAGGAGGGATCAGAGGGCCCTGCTCGTTGGAGCTTACAATCCTGTACCATTTTGGTGCGGTTGCTGCACAATTTTGGCCACATAGATGTCAATGGAAATACAGTGTCGTGTTTTTTATGTGTTTTTGTAGGTTGTTAGTGAGCCAGGACCCACCAGCGTTCTAACAACCAGTGACTCATTCTTGTTGTCAGCCGGGGATTCCCAACTGACAGCAGAATGTAAATACGGGAGCCTGTCAGGGAAAATAAAATAAACAAAACATGTAAAAAAACATAAAACACAACCAAATCACACTACACAATCAGACTGAAAATTGTATCAAACTGTCAAATTGCATCATCAATGATGCCTATCAGTTCCCTGTGCCGCCTATCAGTGCCTATCAATGTCGCTTATCAGCGTCCATCAGTGCCGCCTATCAGCGTCCATCAGTTCCACCTATCAGTGCTCATAAATGCCTCTTATCGGCACTGTCTAGCAGTGCCACCTTTCAGTGCAGCCGATCAGTGCTCATCAATGCTGCCTGCCTCCTCAGCACGGCTCTTAACGGAGAGCGTATCTCTCATGCAGCTCTGGGGCAGCAGTTCTCCCTGCTCCCCCCTCTCTCACACAGGATGACACAGCCAATCAGGGGAGGGCTGGCAGGGGGGGCAGGGTGGAAATCTCCCCCCAGGCTGGTGACAATATGCACAGCCACCGGCCGCCACTACCAAATGCTGTTTTTGCAGAGCAGGAATATGCCTGCTGGAGCTCTGTTAACACAGTTCACGGCCGCTGCTCACCTCCCACTGGTGGACTCTGATGTAAGGGGGGCCTCTGTGCGGACTCTGATGTAAGGGGGGCCTCTGTGCGGACTCTGATGTAAGGGGGGCCTCTGTGCGGACTCTGATGTAAGGGAGGGGCCTCTGTGCGGACTCTGATGTAAGGGGGGCCACTGTGCGGACTCTGAAGTAAGGGGGGGCACTATGCGGACTCTGATGTAAGGGGGCCTTTGTGCGGACTCTGATGTAAGGGGGGCCTTTGTGCAGACTCTGATGTAAGGGGGGCCTTTGTGCGGACTCTGATGTAAGGGGGGCCTCTGTGCGGACTCTGATGTAAGGGGGGCCTCTGTGCGGGCTCTGATGTAAGGGGGGCCTTTGTGCTGACTCTGATGTAAGGGGGGCCACTATGCGGACTCTGATGTAAGGGGGGCCTTTGTGCGGACTCTGATGTAAGGGGGGCCTTTGTGCGGACTCTGATTTAAGGGGGGCCTCTGTGCGGACTCTGATGTAAGGGGAGCCTCTGTGCAGACTCTGATGTAAGGGGGGGCCTCTGTGCGGACTCTGATGTAAGGGGGGCCTCTGTGCGGACTCTGATGTAAGGGGGGCCTCTGTGCGGACTCTGATGTAAGGGGGGCCTCTGTGCGGACTCTGATGTAAGGGGGGCCTCTGTGCGGACTCTGATGTAAGGGGGGCCTCTGTGCGGACTCTGATGTAAGGGGGGCCTCTGTGCGGACTCTGATGTAAGGGGGCCTCTGTGCGGACTCTTGTGATCATGAAAAATGTTAGACTGTTTTCCTTGATCCATCACTTTTCCACGCTCTATGGGCCGCTTGACTGGACTTGCCCCCCAGGCCTAAGGCTGCCAGCCCTCCCCTGCAGCCAATCTACTCCTTCTCCCCACCCCTCTCCTGTGTGTGCTTTGAGCAGTGGGGGGAGAAGATCGCCTGTGTCATCCTGTACAAGAGAGGGAGAAAGAAGGGAGGGGGAGCAGGGAGAACTGTCAGTTCTGAGCTGTATGACACACCCTCCGCTTAGAGCCGTGGGTCTAGTAACCCAGCTGGGGCCCCCGACAGTGGAGGAATGCCAGGGCCCAGTCGCAAGTGCGACTGCTGTGTCCCTGGTAGTTCCACCACTGCCTTTCCTGTAATAACAACCGATGTGACTAAGCAGCCACTCGGCTGTTACTACAAGCAGCGGGATGGGACCCCCCACCCGCTGCTCTGCCCAGGTCTCCCGTTCCACTATAAGCGCTGGCTTGGCGTTTTGAATACTTTCAGGTGCAGAAGGGTTTGGGGTCTTCTAGACCACAGATCCCTCTATAAATAGTACCTGTCACTGACAATGTCACAAGGGATGTTTACATTCCTTGTAACAGGAAAAAAAGTGATCAGATTTGTTTTCCATGTAAAAATAAATAAATAAGACAAAGGTATGTTAAACTAGAGCAATAATTCTAGCAAAAGACCTCCTCTGTAACTTTAAATAGGTAAACGTTAAATTTCTTTAAAGCGCTGCCTATGGAGATTTGTAAGTACCGTAGTTTCACCATTCCACAAGTTTGCGCAATTTTAAAGTGTACCATGTTAGGTATCTATTTACTCAGCATATCATCATCTTTCACATAATAGAAAAAAAATGGGGCTAACTTTACTGTTTAGTTTTTTCCCCAAAAATGCATTTGAAAGACCACTGCGCAAATACAGTATGACATAAAAAATATTGCAACAACCGCCATTTTATTTTCTAGGGTCTCTGCTAAAAAAATATATAACATTTTTGTGGGCTATTCTAAATAATTTTCTAGCAAACAAATACAAATTTTAACTTATAAACAACAAATGTCAGCAATAGACCTGGTCTTGAAGTGGTTCAGTTCTGTTTTTTACCTGAAATAAAGCCAACTTTCGATCTAATTTAACTGCTCCAAACACCACCTGCTTATTTCCTATACACTAGGGTTTATACATTACAATTTTCCCTCCATGAAAGTTCCTAAGAACTTTTCTTTTCAGCAGCTCCTATTTCAATACATTGTTACCCCATGACATATTATCGAAATATGCTCTTAATTCTCCATTAGGATTCTGATTAAATATGACTGTCCATTCCATCATTTATCATCCATTTGTCTATTTGCAGAGGATGGAAAAAGATATATATCCTGGCATAAAGCAATAAGCCCAAATATAAAATGCACAGTAACGCGCACAAATTCTGTTATTTAGGTGATTTGTGTTTTCTGACAGCTGCAAATAATGTTCATTCAGCATTTTATCAAACCATAGCTTGCATTACAATGCTGGGAGTCTGCAGCCTCTAAATTCTGCTACCTAGAAAAACCATGTCATCTGAATCATACATATTCCTCCCAAGTCCAGTCTGTTTTATTATGCTGCCAACCATGCGCCATAGGACATATATTACTGGCTGAAATTGACTGTCAAACTGTATCTGTTCACTGCCAAAGACCCGGAATGATTTAACCCCGCCCATGCCGCAGTCTAGGGAGCCCTTGATCGAAAAAAAAAAAAAGCTGGCTTAAAATATAGTGCTTTGCCTCACTTCAATTAATGATGTTGTTGTTGCTGGGTAATGGCAAACTTTATAGCAGAAAAGCCATAAAATATTTATGTTGAGTTAGCGAAGATCAAGAGCAGTTCGTTCGGCTCCTTGAACGAAAATTGATTCTTGTTTAAAAAGTTTGTTAATGTGTATTAGCAGGGCTATAGCCAAAGTGCTGGGTACTTTCCAAGGCTTGTTTTCCTGGGCCTGGTGTTTGCTTGGGGTAATTATTGTAAAACTGAACATTCTTTTAAAACAGAAATTATCCCTGGAATCTGGTGTTTTTTAAGTGGCGTGACAGTTGTAGCAGAAACGTGTCAACTGCATATTGTTTGCACTTACTAATCTGATTAGGCTGGGCTCACATATATGCAGGTCCGGTTTTAGTGCATAGTCAAGTGCGGTTTTCCATTCAGTGGTGCGATTCAGGTTCGAATTTGACAATGAAATCGCACCTGGACAGGACTGAAAAACACACAGGACCCTTCTTTAATTCGCACCGCAACCGGTCTGTATATATGTGAACCAGCTCTATTAAAATCCGGTCTGGTTCACATGGTATGCGAATCAGATGCGGTTCAAAATGCATCTGATTCGCATAAATGTTAACCAAGCCTGAATATTTGTGTGCTGGTAGCGAGAATCTGCCACTGATGTATAAAACTGGAGGAAAAGAAACGTGAAGGAGTTGGACACAACAGCCAATCTGGAATCAGCTTTTATTACTCTTTTCACTCTGCGCTGAACACTAAAGCCTCGTACATACGATCAGTCCATCCGATGAGAACGGTCAGATGGACCGTTGTCGTCGGTTAACCGATGAAGCTGACTGATGGTCCGTTGCGCCTACACACCATCGGTTAAAAAACTGATCCTGTCAGAACGCGGTGACGTAAAACACGACGACGTGCTGAAAAAAACGAAGTTCAATGCTTCCAAGCATGCGTCGACTTGATTCTGAGCAAGCGTGGATTTTTAACCGATGGAATCCATCGGTTAAATTTAAAGAAAGTTGGCTTTTTTTAACCGATGGTTAAATAACCTATGGGGCCCACACACGATCAGTTTTGACCGATGAAAACGGTCCATCAGACCGTTGTCCTCTGTTTAACCTATCGTGTGTACGAGGCCTAAAAGGTTTTGCTGTTATGAGTTTAAAGCTGAATTCCTAGAATTCAGCAACTTTGCAAAAAGTGCAGGAACGCTATGAGCTATGTCCATATCACCTCTGGGACTTACCTCTATTACTTATATGTGACAGGTTATTGCACTCTCATAGGAAATCCTTTCCCCTCCCCTCTGCTGTCCATTTACAGAAGCCTTTGTATTTTGTGAATGAGTTTACATAATACAAAGGCTTCTGTGAATGGGCAGAAGGAGGGGAGGGGCAAGCATAGCAGTTTCAGCAACTCTGCTCTTGAAGGAACCAACATTGAGCAGCATTAAAGCTCCAGAAGTTATCTTCCTGGAGTACATTAAACATGTCAGTTATGAATAATAGGACTAAGTCCATGAGGCGGCAAGCACTACGTTAGACTTAACTCATGGTAGGCCTGCAATTTTTATACAACGTAGCAGAATTCCTGGAATTCAGCTTTAAGTTGAACACCCTGCAAATAGCTAAATACATACAGTTGCAATAAAAGTATGTGAATTGGAATAAGGATTTCTGCACAAATTGTAAATAAAAAAAACAACACACTGACATTAAAAAAAAGTATCGGTAATCGGTATCAGCGAGTACTTGAAAAAAGTATCGGTACTTGTACTCGGTCTCAAAAAAGTGGTATCGGGACAAAAATCGTCATGTCACAAAATGTTGCCACAGGGCACCATAGTGTCTGTGCTTTGCCATAGCACACTGGAAGTGCCAAAAATTGTGGGTCTCCATCACAGGAAGTGAAAATAAATCTCTCCAACGTGAATCAGACAGCAAAAGAAAATACCTGGCAGAAGTTAAAGCCATTTAATACCCTATCCAAACATTTTGGTTTCAGAGATACACTGATTAGCCACATCATGATAATAAACGACAGGTAAAATGAATAACATTGATTATCTTGTTACAACGGCATCTGAAAATGGGTTGGACATATTAAGCAGTAAGTGAACATGTTGTCCCTAAAGTTGATGTGTTGAAAGCAAAATAAAATGGGCAAGTGTAAGGATTTGAGCGACTTTGACAAGGGCCAAATTGTAATGGCTAGACGACTGGGTAAGATCATCCCCAAAGCTGCAGCTCTTGTGGGATGTTCCTGGTCTGCAGTGGTAAGAACCTACCATAAGTGGTCCAAGGAAGGGAAAACCAGCAAACTGGCAACAAGGTCATGGGTGGCCAAGGCTCATTGACGCAGGGAGCAAAGGCTGGCTCGTTCCAATAGAAGCGCTACTGTAGCTCAAATTGCTGCAGAATTTATTGCTGGTAGCCTGATCTAATGAATTCAATTCAAGAATGAGCATTCACCTATCAGTGAACGGGTCAAATATAATATGTCTATCAGCAGGGCAGCCATCAGGAATTATGGGGCCCCTTACACAGCTTCAGGCATGGGCCCTCTGGAGCAGAGAACCAGGGGGGGGGGTGCTGCCGCCTGAAATTGAGGAAGCGGGGGGGGGCTGCTGCGAATTGAGAAGCGGGGGGGGGCCTTTACAAAAAAAAAAGTAGAAATAAAGAAAAATATATAATATATATGAAGAAGGGGGGTAGCCATTCGCGGCCCTGGGGACCTCTGGGCCCTTTAATAAAAAATAAATAAATATATATATATATATATATACACAAATTATTATTATTTTTTTTTTATAAAAAAATTACAAAAAAGGGGGGTTGCCATCCAGGGCCTCTGGGCCCTTTAATAATAATAATAAAAAGAAACCTCTGAGCCCTTTAATAAAAAAATATATATATATATATATATAAACAAAATATAAACATTTATAAAAAAAAAAAAAGGGGGGGTTGCCAAAATAAAAAATAAACATTTATAACAAATAAAAAAAGGGGGTTTGCCACATGGGGCGCTGGGGACCTCTGAGCCCTTTAATAAAAAAAAATATATATATATATAAAAAAACAAATATATAAAAACATTTTTTTTTTATAAAAAAAGGGGGATTGCCATCCGGGGCCTGGGGGACCTCTGGGCCCTTTAATAATAATATTAATAATTATATATACATATATATGTATATATATATATACAGTGAGGAAAATAAGTATTTGAACACCCTGCTATTTTGCAAGTTCTCCCACTTGGAAATCATGGAGGGGTCTGAAATTGTCATCGTAGGTGCATGTCCACTGTGAAAGACATAATATAAAAAAAAAAATCCAGAAATCACAATTTATGATTTTTTAACTATTTATTTGTATGATACAGCTGCAAATAAGTATTTGAACACCTGTCTATCAGCTAGAATTCTGACCCTCAAAGACCTGTTAGTCTGCCTTTAAAATGTCTACCTCCACTCCATTTATTATCCTAAATTAGATGCACCTGTTTGAGGTCATTAGCTGCATAAAGACACCTGTCCACCCCATACAATCAGTAAGAATCCAACTACTAACATGGCCAAGACCAAAGAGCTGTCCAAAGACACTAGAGTCAAATTGTACACCTCCACAAGGCTGGAAAGGGCTACGGGGAAATTGCCAAGCAGCTTGGTGAAAAAAGGTCCACTGTTGGAGCAATCATTAGAAAATGGAAGAAGCTAAACATGACTGTCAATCTCCCTCGGACTGGGGCTCCATGCAAAATCTCACCTCGTGGGGTCTCAATGATCCTAAGAAAGGTGAGAAATCAGCCCAGGACTACACGGGGGGAGCTGGTCAATGACCTGAAAAGAGCTGGGACCACCGTTTCCAAGGTTACTGTTGGTAATACACTAAGACGTCATGGTTTGAAATCATGCATGGCACGGAAGGTTCCCCTGCTTAAACCAGCACATGTCAAGGCCCGTCTTAAGTTTGCCAATGACCATTTGGATGATCCAGAGGAGTCATGGGAGAAAGTCATGTGGTCAGATGAGACCAAAATAGAACTTTTTGGTCATAATTCCACTAACCGTGTTTGGAGGAAGAAGCATGATGAGTACCATCCCAAGAACACCATCCCTACTGTGAAGCATGGGGGTGGTAGCATCATGCTTTGGGGGTGTTTTTCTGCACATGGGACAGGGCGACTGCACTGTATTAAGGAGAGGATGACCGGGGCCATGTATTGCAAGATTTTGGGCAACAACCTCCTTCCCTCAGTTAGAGCTTTGAAGATGGGTCGAGGCTGGGTCTTCCAACATGACAATGACCCGAAGCACACAGCCAGGATAACCAAGGAGTGGCTCTGTAAGAAGCATATCAAGGTTCTGGCGTGGCCTAGCCAGTCTCCAGACCTAAACCCAATAGAGAATCTTTGGAGGGAGCTCAAACTCCGTGTTTCTCAGCGACAGCCCAGAAACCTGACTGATCTAGAGAAGATCTGTGTGGAGGAGTGGGCCAAAATCCCTCCTCCAGTGTGTGCAAACCTGGTGAAAAACTACAAGAAACGTTTGACCTCTGTAATTGCAAACAAAGGCTACTGTACCAAATATTAACATTGATTTTCTCAGGTGTTCAAATACTTATTTGCAGCTGTATCATACAAATAAATAGTTAAAAAAATCATACATTGTGATTTCTGGATTTTTTTTTTTTGATTATGTCTCTCACAGTGGACATGCACCTACGATGACAATTTCAGACCCCTCCATGATTTCCAAGTGGGAGAACTTGCAAAATAGCAGGGTGTTCAAATACTTATTTTCCTCACTGTATATATATATATATATATATATATATATATATATATATATAAAAGAATATATAAAAAAAATATAATTTTTTATAAAAAAAAGGGGGGTTGTCATCCGGGGATCTCCGACCCCCCCCCCCCGTACTCCTAAAAAAAATTTGTCCCTTTAATAAAAAATACAAAAAAAATATATTAGAATTTTTTTTTTTTTTTATAAAAAAATAAATAAAAAAAGGGGGACCTCCGGACCTCTCTAAAAAAAAAAAATTGGCCCTTTAATAAAAAATAAAATAAAAATATATTTAAAAAATAAAGGGGTTGCCATCTGGGCCCCTTACAGGTGTACTGCCTGTACCCCCCTGATGGCGGCCCTGTCTACCAGTACATATAAACATGCACTCCTGTAGAGTATGAATGTACACTCACCGGCCACTTTGTTAGGTACACCTGTTCAATGGCTTGGTAACAAATAGCTAATCAGCCAATCACATGGCAGCAACTTAATGCATTTAGGCATCTAGATGTGGAGAAGACAACTTGCTAAATATCAAACCGAACATCAGAATTGGGAAGAAAGGGGATTTAAGTGACTTTGAATGTGGTGGCATGATTGTGCTGATCTACTGGAATTTTCACAAACAACCATCTCTAGGGTTTACAGAGAATGGTCTGAAAAAGAGAAAATATCCAGTGAGCGAAAGTTGTGTGGACGAAAATACCTTGTTGATGTCAGAGTTCAGGGGAGAATGGCACACAAATTCAAGTTGATAGAAAGGCAACAGTAACTCAAATAATCGCACGTTACAACCAATGTATGCAGAATGCCATCTCTGAACACACAATACATTGAACCTTGAAGAAGATAGGCTACAGTAGCAGAAGGCCATACCGGGTGCCACTGCTGTCAGCTATGAACAGGAAACTGAGGCTACAATTTGCACAGGCTCACCAAAATCGAACAATAGAAGATGGGAAAAACGTTGCCTGATCTGATGAGTCTCGATTTCAGCTGCAACATTCAGATGGTAGTTAGTACCAATTGAGCATTGTTTAACCACTTAAGGACCCCTTCACGCCGATAAACGTCGGCAGAATGGCACGGCTGGGCACATCAACGTATATGTACGTTGTCCTTTAAGCCCAGCCGTGGGCTCGCGCCCGCGGCGCGCTCCCGCGACCCGGTCAGAAGCTCCGTGACTGCGGGACTCGCGGACCCGATCGCAGCTGGAGTCCCGCGATTGGTCCCCGGAGCTGAAGAACGGGGAGAGCCGTGTGTAAACACGGCTTCCCCGTTCTTCACTGTGGCGGCGTCATCGATCGTGTGATCCCTTTTATAGGGGGACACAATCGATGACGTCACACCTACAGCCACACCCCCTACAGTTGTAAACACACTTGAGGTCACACATAACCCCATCAGCGCCCCCTGTGGTTAACTCCCAAACTGTAATTGTCATTTTCACAATAAACAATGCATTTTAAATGCATTTTTTGCTGTTAAAATGACAATGGTCCCAAAAATGTGTCAAAATTGTCCGAAGTGTCCGCCATAATGTCGCAGTCACGAAAAAAAATCGCTGATCGCCGCCATTAGTAGTAAAAAAAAAAAATTTATAAAAATGTAATAAAACTATCCCCTATTTTGTAAACGCTATCAATTTTCCACAAACCAACCGATAAACGCTTATTGCGATTTTTTTTACCAAAAATAGGTAGAAGAATACGTATCGGCCTAGATTTTTGGGGGATATTTATTACAGCAAAAAGTAAAAAATATTAATTGTTTTCAAAATTGTCGCTATATTTTTGTTTATAGCGCAAAAACTAAAAACCGCAGAGGTGATCAAATACCACCAAAAGAAAGCTCTATTAGTGGGGGAAAAGGGACGCCAATTTTGTTTGGGAGCCACGTCGCACGACCGCGCAATTGTCAGTTAAAGTGACGCAGTGCCGAATCGCAAAAAGTGCTCTGGTCTTTGACCAGCAATATGGTCCAGGGGTTAAGTGCTTAAATATTTTAAATAGGTTCGGGATTGACGTTCTAGGATTAACAATATAGAACATTACATCATCCGCAAATGCGGATAATTTATGTTCTTTTTCATCTACTTTAATCCCTTTCACGTCAGTGCTATTGCGTATATTCGCCAAAAGGGGCTCTAAAGACAACAGGAAGCGGCGAGAGGGGGCACCCCTGTCTCGTGCCGTTTTTCATCTTGAATGCTGGAGATAACCTGCCATTAATTCTTATCCTTGCCGTTGGGTGGTGGTACAGTGTCTTAATCCACTTTAACATCCTAGGTCCCAAGCCCATGTTTTCCAGGGTTTGAATCATGAATCCCCAGTCTACCCTGTCGAATGCCTTCTCTGCGTCTATCGACAGGAGTAGACCTGGGGACCCATCCTCTTTCATCTTTTTAATGAGCAACAGAGCTCTCACCCCATTATCCCTCCCCTCTCTTCCTGGTATGAATCCCACCTGGTCCAGATGGACCAGTGTGGTCATCAGCCGTTTCAGTCGTTCTGCCAACACCTTTGCGAACAACTTGGTGTCGGCATTGAGCAACGAGATCGGCCTGTACCCAGAGCAGAGCCTTTCATTTTTCCCTTCCTTCAGGATATACGATTGTGGCGGCGAGGGCTTCCCTACTCATTTCATATTCAGTCCCTAACACATTGTATTATTGGCACAGTCTTGGGATCAGTATCTCCTTACACTTTTTAAAGTAGAGCGTTGTGAACCCGTCTGGACCTGGGCTTTTGCCCGAGGCTGAGTCTGCCAATGCTCCACTAATCTCTTCCTGGTACTAGTAAGGTGTAGTAAGGTGTACCTAATAAAGTGGCCGGTGAGAGTATATTCCGGTTGCCAAAGTTGGCCAAATGAAAGATGTCAGTAATACTGAGTAGCTGGATGACTTGAAAACATTTTACCACTATGTACTTTTTGGGCAACTTTGTTTTAAAAAGACAACCAAAGCAGCTCTAAGAACAGAAATAAAAATTCCTTTTACTAATTGGACAGATTCTTATATATGGTTTAACATAGGATTCGGGAATAGAGGTTTTTGGAGACAGCCAATCATTTTGAATTTAGCTGCAGAATCGGAATTGCTTCTGATGGTTACTGACACACAATTACCCAGAACCCCCTGCTGCATTGATTAGGCAGGTGCCTACAATCAAGACATCTGTAGATTGCCAAAGGAAAAATGTGAAAGTCCTGTACATGCCCGCGCTGAGCAGAATTAATAATGATAAATGTAGTTATCTCTAATGATTTCCTGACTTACAACTGGCTCGCACACCAGAACAGCCTGACTTTGCACTTTCCAGCCAGTTAAAACACAAAATCCCGGGACTCTTTCTATAAATTATTCCAAATCTGTACGAGCGCCGACCATTATTAAAGCCTGCTCAGTAAATCATGCACAGTTTTTTCATCTTCTGCCACTTTTACGATAGAAAAATATCTTCATCATATGAAATTATGTGCGTCTCGGCCGTTACCCACCTCTTCTCCGTATCAATTATTACAGCACAGTAATGAGACGAGCTGCTATATATGTATGAACAATTGGTCTTAACTGTAACCTTTACAGCTGTCATGGCTGCCTGAAATATGCAATTAAAATGAAAAATAAGTGTGTGAAGAGGATTCATGCATATTATTCCTTATAACACAGGGATTCAGACAGCAGCAAGAGGGCGGCACTGCAAATGAACATTAATCAGTGACTGGCTGAAGGCAATCAGTTTTACCATCAGTGCCCATCATGCATTTACTGGGAGCTGAAGAGCCAAAGCAAATGGCAGAATCTGGGTAGGAATTAAATTAAGAATTTAGGAATACTCATGAACAGGACCCATTGTAAAAAGCTTGATAAGAGCTGTTGCCACCTTTAAACACTCCTAGAAGAATATAAAAATGAAGGTGTATCGAAACCCAAAACCAAAAATATAATCTAATACAGTTTACCAGTTCTTAGATGTGGTGGCTGCATTTGTTTCCTTTATTCAGTTTTTAGTTGCTTTATTTTAACTTGGTGATTTTGTCAGTAGCCCACTTCCTGCCCTGGGGTGATAACGCTCATTCATTACACCGTATTAATGGCAGAACAGCCTAGTCACCCAAGACAGAAAGAGTGTTAGGACTACAGGGGCATTGTTTTGGGGTTCACAGAATATAAAGTGTCTTGCAAAAGTATTCATACCCCTTGAAATTTTCCACATTTTGTCATGTTACAAACAAAAACTTAAATGTCTTTTATTTGGATTTTATGTGATAGACCAACACAAAGTTGCACATAATTGTGAAGTCGAAGGAAAATTATAAATTGTTTTGCAAATAAATATGTGAAAAGTGTGATGTGCATTTGTATTCAGTCCCCTTTAGGCCCCTTTCACACTACTGCGACTTCAAAGTCGTGCGATTTTGCGGCCACGATTTTGCCGCGATTTCAGGGAATGCCTGTGTAAGTGCCATCAAAATCGGACCAAAGTAGTGCAGGGACTGGTTGCCATTGGAAATCATGGGAAACGACTTGTCATGCTACTTTGCCATCACAAATCATGGGACAAGTCGTATAAGTGTGAAAGGGACCTTACTCTGATATCCCTAAAGTCTAGTGGAACCAATTGCCTTCAGAAGTCACCTAATTAGTAAATCGAGTCCACCTGTGTGTAATTTAATCTCAGTATAAAAAACACTGTTCTGTGAAGAGGTTTGTTAGAGAACCTTAGTAAACAAACAGCATCACGAAGGACAAGGAACACAACAGACAGATCAGGGATAAAGTTGTGGAGACGTTTAAGCGGGTTTAGGTTATAAAAAAATATTCAAACCTTTAAACATCTCAGAGAGCACTGTTCAAACCATCATCTGAAAATGGAAAGTATGGCACAACTGTATATCTACAGTTGGAGGCATGGAGAGTATTAATCAGAGAAGCAGCCAAGAGGCCCATGGTAACTCTGGAGGAGCTGCAGAGAACCACAGTTTATGTGGGAGAATCTGTTAACAGGACAACTATTAGTCGTGCACTCCACAAATCTGGCCTCAATGGAAGAGTGGTAAAAAGAAAGCCATTGTTAAAAGAAAGTCCAGTTTATAGCTTGCGAGAAGCCATGTGGGGGACACAGCAAACGTGTGGAAGAAGGTGCTCTGGTCAGATGAGACCAAAATAGAACTTTCTGGCCTAAAACGCTATGTGTGGCAAAAAACTAACACTGCATATCACCCTGAACACACCATCCCCACCTTGAAACATGGTGGTGGTAGCATCATGTTGTGGGGATGATTTTCTTCAGCAGGAACAGGAAAGCTGGTCAGAGTTGATGGATGGAGCCAAATACAGGGCAATCTTAGAAGAAAACCTGGTAAAGTCTGCAAAAGACTTGAGACTGGGGTTGAGGTTCACCTTCCAGCAGGACAACAACCCTAAACATACAGCCAGAGCTACAATGGATAGGTTTTGATCAAAGTATATTCAGGTGTTAGAATGGCCCAGTCAAAGTACAGACCTAAGTTCAATTGAGAATCTGTGGCAAGACTTGAAAATTGCTGTTCACAGACGCTCTCCATCCAATCTGACAGAGCTTGAGCAATTTGGTAAAGAAGAATGAGCAAAAATGTCACTCTCTAGACAAGCAAAGCTGGTAGAGACATCCCCAAAAAGACCTGCAGCTGTAATTGCAGCAAAAGGTGGTTCTACAAAGTATTGACTGGGGGGGGGGGGGGGGGGGCTGAATACAAATGCATACCACACTTCTCATTTATTTGTAAAAAATAAATAAATAAAACATTTATAATTTTCCTTCCACTTTACAATTATGTGCCACTTTGTGTTGGTCTATCACAGAAAATCAAAATAAAATACATTTAAGTTTTTGATTGTAACATGACAACATTTGGAAAATGTCAAGGGGTATTAATACTTTTTCAAGGCATTGTAGCTGGGATCACATTGTTTGAGATTTCAGTTCAGTGCACAGAAGGTTACAACACTGGATTTCTAGAAGGACCTGTATTTTCAGAAAGTCTACTGAAGCCCCATACACACTATCAGTTTTCCTGACGGTTTTCTCTTCAGGTTTACCAAAACCATCTAATATGAGGTCAAACCTCAAGAGTTTCAATTTGTATGCAATCAGGCAGGCCCTTGCACTACATGGTTTTGGTAAACCTGATGAGAAAACCGTCAGGAAAACTGATAGTGTGTATGGGGCTTTAGCCTGAAAGAATGAAACAAATGTAGCATTCAATTCTAAGAACTAGTAAGCTGCAATTATACTTACCTCCTCTGTGCAAGGGTTTTGCACAGAGCAGCTCCGAATTCCTCCTCTTCTGGGGTCCCCCCGCAGCGCTCCTGCCCCCACAGAGAGCCGCTTTCCATGAGGGCACTCATGCGAGAGGGCTCCAGAGTCCTCCTGTTGTGTCCATTGATACAGACAGCAGGACTCTGCTCCGCCCCGTGTCACTGGGTTTGATTGACAGCAGCAGCAGCCAATGGATCCAGCTGCTATCAAGCTATCCATTGAGGACCCAGGATTCAGGTAAGTAAAAGGGGGGCTCTGGGGGGTAGCTGCAGTAAAGTTTTTTCACCCTAATGCATAAAGGTTAAAAACCTTGAGGGTTTACAACCCCTTTAAGCTTTGACTGTCATAGTGAACACAGCCTACATGTGAAGGCACAACTGTAGTACACCAGCCCACCCTTCTATTTTGTTAGTGATCTGGGAACTCTTTTTTGCTTACCAGTGTTGCCAAACACACTCACTGTAGGCAACTTGATGTCTCTTACATACCAAAAGCCTGATGTATCAAAGTGTCAGAACTTTCTCATGGCCACCAACTACTGTAGGTACAAACCATTCTTAGAATTACACCAAGCAGAAAGACTAGAGCAGTGACCAAGCGAAGCCATAGACGGTGTAAATGTCTTTTACATGATTCCCCCATCAACACAGACTGTTGACAGGGAAATCACTCCTGCTGAGCAATTGTCTTCTCTGGGCCGGGGGGTGGGAGTGGGTGGGGGAAGCTGTCTAAT
Source organism: Rana temporaria (assembly GCF_905171775.1). Taxonomy (NCBI): domain Eukaryota; kingdom Metazoa; phylum Chordata; class Amphibia; order Anura; family Ranidae; genus Rana; species Rana temporaria. The sequence continues at coordinate 98,553,701 of NC_053493.1, forward strand.
GGTTTGAATCTCAGACAGTTCCTGCTGAACAGGTCGAGATTTGAAGCATGTATGGCCTGCCTTAAGAAACAGACTCATACATGTAACATTTAATGAGCTCTGTGAAATCTAGCTTTGGGTGGTGGTGTCAGCGAGAGGGTGGAGGATAAAAAAAAAATCTTAAAAATGGTCTTTAAAGTAATAGTCAAGACAATCTACATCCCGTATTACTACCACGTTCGCCCCCCATCCCTTAAAGTAAAAAAAAAAGGCTAAAGAAATGATGGTAACTTTTTAGTTCTTAGGTAACTACATGTTCATTTACCGTATATACTCGAGTATAAGCCGACCCGAATATAAGCCGAGGCACCTAATTTTAACACAAAAAAAGAGAAAACATATTGACTCAAGTATAAGCCTAGGGTGTCCATCTGCATGCCTCACTTTGCCTCAGTGTTTCCATGTGAATGCCTCACTGTGCCCATGCCTCCCTGGGCCCATGCCTCACTGTGTCCATGACTAAACTGACATTTAACATGGGAGTCTATGGAAGGGCTGCCCGGCTTTGAAAAATCAGTGCTCCCCGACAACAAACTTTGCACACTTGTAGAGGAGAAACATGTGTGCCAAGTTACGGGTCCAGGAGACCTACGACCGGCCGGTACCGGGTCCCCAAAGTCACTGGAGAAATTATTGTTTAACATGGGAGTCTATGGAAGGGGTGCCCGGGTTTGAAAAATCTGTGCTTCCCGGCCGCAGGTCCCCCGGACAACAAACTTTGCGCACTTGTAGAGGAAGAGTTGGGCTACATGTGTGCCAAGATTGGGGGTCCAGGGGACCTACAGCCGGCCGGTACCGGGCCCCCAAAGTCCGGGAGATTAGGCGTGATTGAGTTTAAGCCGAGGGGGGCATTTTCAGCACAAAAAAATGTGCTGAAAAACTTGGCTTATGCTCGAGTATATACGGTAATTTTACACGGGCAACTGTCCATCCAGGGCAAAGTGAAAGTGATAAGCCACATCTGTAGCAAGGCGTGCACACCCATTAAAGGTCTTTCACTATTTTAGGAGTCCACCCTGAATAACTCTGGTGTTGTAGCGTACCCAAGCACTGTCATGTTCGGGGGGATGAGCTGCTCCTCTATACCAGGCAGAATGCTCCATTAGAGCAGCAACAGAGCAAGGGCTCCAAAGGAGTTGGGAGTTGGCAAGGGAGTGTGGAATGTTAACTATAATTTGGTGAGCAAGGGACAGGGGGGCTATTAGGAAACATTGTCACTTTACATAGAATAGGCAAGTGACTGTGTCCCTTTAAAGGGGATAGGTGGGCAGGGAAGCTGGGGCGCGGTTTGGTTTTTGGCATCAAATATGATAAATTTGATGAAATTTAGCAGAAATTTATTTTTTTCCAGTTCTCCTGCAAAGCAGTCCAACACAAATTTTGTTTTAAAAGGAACTATATTTTTTGGAAGATAAAGAAAAATGTCTTTGTGTTTTGGGTACATAAAAAAATGTTCTTATTTGAACCGCACATAAAACAAATTTAATAAAAGGTCAAACCAGGAAGCCAACATGGAGAGCAGTGAATGAAATGTATATATCGCTAACTAGGAGATCATTAGGCCTTTTTACATGGTGTAATGTTTTTGTAGCTTATGTTAATGTGAGCTGATTTAAAAGCTATAATTATCTCCATGGCCCATGGCATTTATTAATGGGCAATTCAATTTGGCAAAAACCTTCATTAATCAAACCAGCCAACAGTAGACCTGGAGAGTTGAGGAAGAAAATAACAAGCAGAGTAAATCATCAGTGTATTTTAATAAATACGGCTCAAGGCTAGAAACATTCCGTTTTGTCAAAGAAAGGAGGTAAATATAAAGCAAATATTTGACTCTGTCTCCTAAACTGTACTGAATAGTCGCTATTGTTTTATTTCCACTTTGTTTGAAGATTTCTCCTTAGAAATACATTTTTCTGGCGCTGTCCCTGATTTTAAGCTTTGATCAATTCCAGTACAAAATTCCCATTTTTTGATCTGATCTATTCAGCCGTTATTTTCAATTGAAGCAATTCAGGTAACAAGTCAAAACTGTAAACTGCTAATGTCGGCAAACATCAGAACTGTGATATAGTCAGACATTTAATTCAATATTCTTTTAGCTAAATGATCGGGTTAGAATAAAAGCCCTTGTAAATCTGAGTTGTGTGGAGTTTGAATCAGATATGTAATTAGGGGCCTTAGAGATGGACTCCAAGAAGTGCCAGGTCCTCTGAGCCGATTACACCAATAATTGTGCCCAAACTGACAAAAAGTCTAAAGTAAACTAGGTAGCCTAGTGGATACAGGGGAGGTGCCTCACCCGATGTAGTTGCAGAAGCCCCCAGCGAGTAAGTACCCATAAGAATAGGGGTCCCAGGTTCTAGGAGTCAGGCATCGGCTCCTTCTGGGGATACCCAAAAATCACTCTTGGAAGCTGCAGGGGAGAATGTGCTGAGGTCACCCTTTGCAGTAGGAACTTTTAATCATCTGCTTGTCCTCCATTTATAGATCACGTTTCATTCATAGGAGCTGTAGTACTGGCTTCTAAGAATGGCGAAGCTGGGCAGAAAGGTGGGCATAGTTGTGCACTCTTGATAAGCACCTGTCATAGCTCCCTTAGTTATATTATGTCAGCATGGATGGGAGGGGGGCTTCGGAGGAGAAAAAATTCTTCTATATCAGGACACAGCAGCACAAGGGACACATCACAAAACATGTTGCATCTGTCCCTTGGTGCCTCTAACACTGAGAGATCTGACATTGCATAGCTCCCTGAGCAGTGAGCTGGTGACTGTCAGTCAGCAGCTCTCTGCTCTGCCCCCCCACCGCTGTGCTTACTGGTGCCGGTCCAGGCATGTGGGCAGATCGTGACTCCATTGTAGCAATCTTGCCCAAGCTTGGACTGGCTCTGTGACATCAGAAGACAGCGGACTTCAGCCCACTGTCTGCTGAAGATGGGTCACAGGAGTGCAGAATGAACTACACTCCTGTGATCCACAGGAGAAATACAGCCGAACGAGATTTGGCTGTACTTCTCCTTTAAGGTAAAAATAAAGAAAGACTTTTCATGAACAAATTATTAGATATTATATATATTTGAATAGTTGAGAACAACATACCTTTAACAGTGGAAGGAAGGGCAGTCCTTTTGAAGTCCTATTAGAACCAAATTCCCCATCCCTCTTTTTCTACACAAACATCCCACTTCTAGGTCTAGCTGAACAAATAATTGCACTACTTTAGTTTTAAAATGCTTATGAAGTCCTAGATTTTATGACCAATATCTAAATTACTTTGTTGCGAAAGTACTGCTGGGAAATAAGTGACGATAAGGAATATTTAAATATACTTTCAACTAGAGAGTAAAGAAAACTGCCAGTGTCTGGTGCGCAGTCATGTTGGAAGAGGAAGGGGCCAACCTCAAACTGTTCCCACAAAGTTGGGACCATAAGATTGTCCAAAATGTCTTGGTATGTTCACACCTTAAGAGTTCCCTTCACTGGAACTTATGCCCCATACACACGATCGGAATTTCCGATGGAAAAAGTCAGACGGACTTTTTCCATCGGAAATTCCGACCGTGTGTATGTCCCATCAGAGTTTTTCCATTGGATATTCCGAGGAATTCCATCGGAGTTTAGATAGAGAACATGATCTCTTTTACTCTGATGGAATTCCTGTCGGAATTCCGATGAGAGTTTAGCCGGGCAAAAGCCTAATCGTGTGTACGGGGCATAGGAGGTCAAGCCCAACCCCTGAAAAAAAACAACAACCCCACATCATAATCACCCTTCCACCATAGTTCGGACCAGTGCACAAAGCAAGGTCCATAAAGACATGGATGAGCGAGTTTGAGTTGGAGAAAATTGACTGGCCTGCACAGAGACCTGACCTCAACCTGATAGAACACCTTTGAGATGAATTAGAGCGGAGACTGTGAGCCAGGCCTTCTCGTTTAACATCAGTGCCTGACCTCACAAATGCGCTTCTGGAAGAATGGTCAAACATTCCCATAGACACACTCCTAAACCTTGTGGACAGCCTTCCCAGAAGAGTTGAAGCTGTTATAGCTGCAAAGGGTGGGCCAACTCAATATTGAAACCTACGGACTAAGACTGGGATGCCATTAAAGTTCATGTGCGTGTAAAGACAGGCGTCCGAATACTTTTGGTAATATAGAGTGTGTGTGTGTGTGTGTATATATATATCACAAAGTGAGTACACCCCTCACACTTTTGGTAATATAGGCCCGGATTCACGTAGAATGGCGTATCTTTGTGTGGGCGTAACGTATCCTATTTACGTTACGCCTCCGCAACTTAGACGGGCAAGTACAGTATTCTCAAAGCACTTGCTCTGTAAGTTGCGGCGGCGTAGCGTAAATAGGCCGGCGTAAGCCCGCCTAATTCAAATGTGGAACAGGGGGGTGTGTTTTATGTAAATGTTATGTGACCTGAAGTGATTGACGTTTTTAACGAACGGTGCATGCGCCGTCCGTGGACATATCCCAGTGTGCATTGCTCCAAAGTACGCTGCAAGGACGTATTGGTTTCGACGTGAACGTAAATTACGTCCAGCCCCATTCACGGACGACTTACGCAAACGACGTAAAATTTTCAAAATTCGACGCGGGAACGACGTCCATACTTAACATTGGTACGCCGCATGTACGCCTCATATAGCAGGGGTAACTTTATGCCGGGAAAAGCCTAACGTAAACGGCGTATCTGTACTGCGTCGGCCGGGCGTACGTTCGTGAATTCACGTATCTAGCTGATTTACATATTTCTAGGCGTAAATCAGCTTACACGCCCCTAGCGGCCAGCGTAAATATGCAGTTAAGATCCAACGGCGTAAGAGACTTACGCCGGTCGGATCTAATACAAATCTATGCGTAACTGATTCTAAGACGGCTCAGACTCAGAGATACGACGGCGTATCTGGAGATACGCCGTCGTATCTCCTTTGAGAATCTGGGCCATAGTGTATATATAGATATATAGCTATATATATCTATATATAGATATATATATATCTATAGATATAGATATATATATCTATATATATATATATATATATATATATATATAGATATATAAATATATATATATTTATATATATAAAAATATATATCTATATCTATATATGTAGATATATAGATTTTTTCTTTTTTTTTTACAAATGGATGTATGCACACGCTTTTACTGTACAAGCCTGTGGTAATTACATCAGATTTGCCACAGCAGTTAATTAATCATGAAGTTATCCTGTCCGAGTAAATGTAAGGAATCAAGATAAATTTATGATTATAAATTACCTTTATTTAGGTAAAGGGACTAAATCATTTCTCTGCTTCCTAAATGCACAAGGACCTGCTATGTTAAAGCAAAGCATGGAGCATTTTCTAAACACAGGCCTTGGATTAAATGAACCGGTTGGGATGGAGCTTCCATTCCTCCTGTTTTAAGTGGAAATTTTGTTTGCACACAATGGTCTAGTGTGTGAAGGAAAGTAGCTAGTTACACAGCTCTCCTTTCCCATGTACAGCAGTTGTGCTCTGCTATATAACTTAGCACTCTCAGCAGGATATCTTGGTAACCAGGTGCAGAGAGATTGACAGCATAAGTTTTATGACAGCTGTCATTTTGCCTGACTAAAATTAAAAGACACTCCAGTCAGCTAACATTTATAGGTTGTATTCATTCTTTTAAGCTGTGTAATGCTTCACGTTAAAATGAAAAAATAAAAAATAAATTGAACGCTGAAAAATTTCTTAAAAGATTTTGCCAATATTTTAAACGGATTGCTTAGACTAATTTACAATGTTCGAAAAACGGTTTTGTTTTGCAAAGATAATAAATGCCGGCTTTGGTTGTGATAAAATCTGGCACAAGGAACCGAGAAAAACTGTCTTTCTTTTTAAGGTCAAAACACGTGTGTTTAAAATATTATAGCCAAAAATAATGAAGCATAAATACGAGGGTTCTTCAAAGCTTCCGTGCTTTTTTTAACTGTATCAAATGTAATAAGGTGCAGAAACTTTTTGAAGACCATATATATATATATATATATATATATATATATATATATATATAAATAAAAAATATATATATATAGGGCCGAAACAACTAATCGATTAATCGACAACTAATCGATTATGAACTTAATCGATTACTATTTTCATAATCGATTAATCGGCCAGTAACATAATGGGGTTAAAAATAAACTAAAATTAGCCCTTTATAGTACAAAAAGAGACAATTGTTACTGTAAATATTACTTTTACTGTCCCACAGTAAAAAATTAACCCCTTACAGTAGCGATTATTTGCTCTTTTTGTACTAATTTTAGTGTTTTTTAACCCCATTATGTTACTAAACATCTCAGGCCTGGGTCACACCTCTGTTTTTTGGTGCTTTTTGCAGAAACACACTACAGTTCATTTACATGTTTTCCTATGGGACACGTTCACATCCATGATTTTTTCAGCTGCTGCGTATTTGGAATGGTCAAGAACTTTTTTAGTGCAAAACGGTGCTATTTCGTTTTTTTTTGTTCAATATACTTCAATGGAAAAGCTGCAGAAAAGCATGTAATGCGTTTTTGCGTCAAATTGTGTTTTTTAATCTACCCAACAACAAATTGGCCCAAAAAAATGTAAAAATGCAAATCGCCGCAAAATCACCTTCCTTTTTTTTTCTTTAAGGTTATCAACCGATTATTCGATTAATCGAAACAATAATCGACCAACTAATCGATTATGAAAATAATCGTTCGTTGCAGCCCTATATATATATATATATATATATATATATATATATATATATATATATATATATTATTTCCGATTACCAGTAGTATTTATATATTACCTTATACACCCTCAAAATTGTTGATTTAGAAAAAAAAAACACTTGAAAATGCATGTAGATGTCTAAAACTGCCCATACACCAAATCATCTGATTCTGTACATCTCTAAGTTTTATCTGAAAAACGTCACTGCTGCCAAGGAAGATTAGGCTGTACCTATGGGGGAGAGTTACTAAAAATGGTGCATACAGAATCTGGTCCAGCTGTGAATAGAAACAATCAGTTTGTTCAATTAAGCTTTGACAATTAGCCCTTTTTCACACTGCCGCGGTTTCAAAGTCATGTGATTTTGAATCTGACATCCTTGCGCGACTTTATCGAGGCTTGCATACGACTTCTTTAAAAGAAGTCAATGCAAGTTGTGTTGGGGTCGCACCAAAAGTAGTGCAGGGACCTTTTTCTAAGTCGGAACGACTTGAGTCGCATCAATTAGCATGGTCCCATTGCTATTAATGGGATGCGACTTGTCATGCAACTCTGAGCTCTCAAGTCGCATGACAGGTCTCTTCAGTGTGAATTGGGGCTGAATCTTGTAGCTGATTGGTTATTATGAACAGCTGCACCAGATTCTGTGTGAACCAGTTTTATTAAATCTCCCCCCATCTTCCATCTGTCACTCATTTATGCCCTAAATACTCAATTTTTTATTGCATTAGATATCAAATGGGTTCAATGTATGTACGATTACAATAGGGTCTATTACTGACAACATAAATAGAATCTCCTCTGATGACATCAGTGGTCACTCTCCAATTTCTAAGCTACATAGTGATTCCAAGACAGTAGATCAAAGAGAAGCTGAACAGTTTCAGCTTTACTGGCCTGAAACTAATATGGAGCCTGGGAACTGATCAGACACTACTGTCAGATGGAGGCTTTTTCTAACAGGGAAACCCGTCACAATCATAGGCGACTTCAAGTGAACATACAATGGAAAAATCATTTATTAGCACTTCTTTTATGCAGCAATGGGGTCTTTGTTTCGAAGCCCAGACAGGATAATAAATGCATGGAGTTTGCATGTATTACCTGTGCTTGTGAGGGTTTCCTCTAGGTACTGCAGTTTCCTTCCACACTTCTAAGACATGCTAGTAGTTTAATTCACTCCTGTCTAAATTAGTCCCAGAATGTGTTGTATGTATGTGTGTGTATTTAAAGTATGTATGTATGTATGTATGTATAGTATGTTTGTGTGTATTTATGTATGTACAGTATTTATGTATGTATGTACAGTATGTATGTATAGTATGTTTGTGTGTATTTATGTATGTATAGTATTTATGTATGTACAGTATGTATGTATGTATGTATAGTATGTTTGTGTGTATTTATGTACGTATAGTATGTTTGTGTGTATTTATGTACAATATGTATGTATAGTATGTTTGTGTGTATTTATGTATTTATGTACAGTATGTATGTATGTATGTATGTACATTATGTGTGTGTGTGTATTAATGTATGTACAGTATGTACATTGTGTGTGTATTTATGTATGTACAGTATGTATGTATGTACATTGTGTGTGTATTTATGTACACATGTAAGGTTGTAAGCCTTAGATTGTAAGCTCCCTGAGAGCTAGGAAGTGAATGAAATGTATTTTAATTGATGACACTATACAAAGTACAAAAATGTCTGAATTAGTCCCAGAATGTGTTGTATGTATGTGTGTGTATGTATGTACAGTATGTATGTATGTATAGTATGTTTGTGTGTATTTATGTACAGTATGTATGTATGTATATATAGTATGTTTGTGTGTATTTATGTACCGTATGTATGTATATATAGTATGTTTGTGTGTATTTATGTACAGTATGTATGTATGTACATTATGTGTGTGTGTATTTATGTATGTACAGTATGTATGTACATTGTGTGTGTGTATTTAAGTATGTACAGCATGTATGTACATTGTGTGTGTGTGTGTATTTATGTAGTACATTATGTATGTATGTACATGGTGTGTGTGTGTATTTATGTACATATGTAAGGTTGTAAGCCTTAGGCCTCGTACACACGATAGGATCGCCAGAGGAGAACAGTCTGAAGGACCGTTTTCATCAGTCCAAACTAGAGGTCGACCGATATGGGTTTTTCTCTGGCCGATGCCGATGCCGATATTTAGAAATCGGGGCAGCCGATGGCCGATATATGAGGCCGATTTTTGCGGCCGATATTTTGGGCCGATTTTTGGATTGGGATGCATTGTGGAGGAGGATGGATGGTGCTGGGCGTGGGTGGGAGATGCGTTGTGGAGGGGGAAAGATGGTGCTGGCTGTGCCTGGGGGATGCATTGTGGAGGGGGATGGCTGGATGTTGCTGGCCTTGGAGGGGGGATGCGTTGTGGAGGGGAAGAGATGGATGGTGCTGGCTGTGGATGGAGGGAAGGGGGTGGATGGATGGAGCTGGCCCTGGGTGGGGAATGCATTGTCGAGGGGGATGGAGGGATGGAGCTGGCCGTGGGTGGAGGATGCATTGTGGAGGGGGAGAGATGGATGGTGCTGGCTGTGGATGGAGGGAGGGGGGTGGATGGATGCAGCTGGCCGTGGGTGGGGGATGCATTGTAGAGGGGGGTGGATGGATGGAGCTGGCCGTGGGTGGGGGATGTATTGTGAAGGGGGATGGATGGAGCTGGCCGTGGGTGGGGGATGCATTGTAGAGGGGGGTGGATGGATGAAGCTGGCCGTGGGTGGGGGATGCATTGTGAAGGGGGATGGATGGATGCAGCTGGCCGTGGGTGGGGGATGCATTGTGAAGGGGGATGGATGGAGCTGGCCGTGGGTGGGGGATGCATTGTAGAGGGGGGTGGATGGATGAAGCTGGCCGTGGGTGGGGGATGCATTGTGAAGGGGGATGGATGGATGCAGCTGGTCGTGGGTGGGGGATGCATTGTGAAGGGGGATGGATGGATGGAGCTGGCCGTGGGATGTATTGTGAAGGGGGATGGATGGATGGAGCTGGCCATGGGTGGGGGATGCATTGTGAAGGGGGATGGATGGATGAAGCTGGCCGTGGGTGGGGGATGCATTGTAGAGGGGGATGGATGGATGCAGCTGGCCGTGGGTGGGGGATGTATTGTGAAGGGGGATGGATGGATGGAGCTGGCCGTGGGTGGGGGATGTATTGTGAAGGGGGATGGATGGATGCAGCTGGCCGTGGGTGGGGGATGCATTGTGAAAGGGGATGGATGGATGGAGCTGGCCGTGGGTGGGGGATGCATTGTGAAGGGTGATGGATGGATGGAGCTGGCCGTGGGTGGGGGATGTATTGTGAAGGGGGATGGATGGATGGAGCGAGCTGGCTGTGGGTGGGGGATGTATTGTGAAGGGGGATGGATGGATGGAGCTGGCCGTGGGTGGGGGATGTATTGTGAAGGGGGATGGATGGATGGAGCGAGCTGGCTGTGGGTGGGGGATGTATTGTGAAGGGGGATGGATGGATGGAGCTGGCCGTGGGTGGGGATGGATATATATAAAATGAGTGTGTATACAGGAGAGGTGTGTGCTCTAACATGTACACACTGTTCCCTCCAGCACTGTCCATTGGATGACACCTGTGAGCTCCCACGTGAGTTGGAGTACAATCACTAGAGAGCCGAGGCACCTATCAGAGATGATAGGAATACTGTACATTACCCCAGTCTCCAGCAGCACGAGAAATGAATCCTTCAGCCACGCTGCTGGTAGCCTGCGCGCCGGCCCCGCCCCCCCCCTACCTCGACGGGCTGTAGGAAGCTTTTGTGATCTCTTCGCGCAGACAAGCAACTACTGCAGCTGCTTGGGCTTGTGACAAGTTTGCTTTCTGCTACAGCCCATCGAGGTAGGGGGGGAGGGGCCGGCGCGCAGGCTACCAGCAGCGTGGCTGAAGGATTCATTTCTCGTGGAGCGGGGTTTAGCGCGGCAGCCGAAAATCGGCCGATTTTTTTACAATAATCGGCCGATGCCGATTTCTTAAAAACGGCCAAATATCGGCCGATATATCGGCCGACCGATATATCGGTCGACCTCTAGTCCAAACCGATCGTGTGTGGGCCCCATAGGTTATTTAACCTTCGGTCAAAAAAATGAGAACTTGCTTTAAAATTGAACCGATGGACGCCTAACCAATAGGTCAAAAACGATCGTTAGTACGCACAACCATCGGTTAAAAATCCATGCATGCTCAGAATCAAGTCGACGCATTCTTGGAAGCATTGAACTTCGTTATTTTCAGCACGTTGTTATGTTTTACGTCACCGCGTACTGACACGATCAGTTAATTAACCGATGGTGTGTAGGCGCGACGGACCATCAGTCAGCTTCATCGGTTAACCGATGACAACGGTCCTTCAGACCGTTCTCATCGGATGGACTGATCGTGTGTACGAGGCTTTAGATTGTAAGCTCCCTGAGAGCTAGGAAATGAATGAAATGTATTTTAATTGATGACAATATACAAAGTACAAAAATGTCTGAAATGAAAATATTACACAGTAGTATGGGATTGATTCAACACTAAACTGTAATGCATTAGTCTATGTATTTTTTTCCCACAAAAAAACTTTATTGGGTGAACAATAAAGCATAATATAGCGTATACTTTAGAACATGTAAGCAATGAAGAATTGTAGTCAGCGGTTTTATACAATCATAAAGTCGTTACATACAATGGCCCAGATTCAAGTAGAATCGCGCAATATTTGCGTGGGCAAAGAGCAAATTTTTTTCTCTGCGCCCACGCAAATATTGCGCTTTGCCCGCGATTCACGGAGCAGTTGCTCCGTAAATTGCGCGGGCAATATGCTAAGCAGCCGGGCGCAAGGCTGCCTAATGTAAATGATCCCGCCGGGGGCGGGAATCATTTAAATTAGGCGCGCTCCCGCGCCGAGCGAACAGCGCATGCTCCGTCGGGAAACTTTCCCGACGTGCATTGCGGCAAATGACGTCGCAAGGACGTCATTTGCTTGTAAGTGAACGTAAATGGCGTCCAGCGCCATTCACGGTTCACTTACGTAAACGACGTGAAATTTGAACGTCGCGAGCGGGAGGCGCAGCTATACTTTAGCATTGGCTGCGCCTGCTATTAGCAGGAGCAGCCTTATGCTAAGGGCGCCGTACGGAAACTCCGTACCTTGCGTGAGAAGGGCCCGCGCAACTTTTGTGAATCGGTGGTAGTATGCAATTTGCATACTACACGCCGATCACAAAGGCCGCGCCCCCTAGCGGCCAACGCAAGAATGCAGCCTGGGATGTGAAGGCATAAGGAGGCTTATGTTTGTCACATCCTAGGCTGCATTCGGTGTAACGAGGTTCCTGAATCAGGAGCACTCGTTACACCGGAGCAAGTAAGCACTTGCGCCGCGCAACTATGGTTGCGCGGGCGCAAGTGCTTCTTGAATCTGGGCCAATAACTTTGGTATATGTACACAAACAGCAAAACTGTCACCATTTTTGTACTAGGATGAAAGACACATATTTGTGATTAATCAAGTAATCTTGTAAGGAGGGAGGGAAAGGGGAAGGGAAAAGAAAAAAAAAAAGGAATGAAAAGGGAAGTTACAGATGTTTGATACTTGAATTCTTAATAAAATAGTATTCAGAAGCCATGAGAAATTAAATTTTCCTGCCATATTTCTATTCTTATTTAATAGTTGATTTATAGTTTTCAGATTCCTTAAATGTTGTCCAGTTGGACCAAGTCGCTGAGAATTTTGTAATTCTTTCTTGAGAAACACTGATGAATTCCCTTAACTTTTTCTATGTTATTTATTCTCCTGAACCATTCAGCTTTTGTTGGAATATTATTAGTTCGCCAATAAGAAGGGATACAGTGAAGTGCCACATTAATCATGAACATGGGGAGTGATTTCAAGTAATGTTTCTTAGGAATAGAATTAAAATGTAGAAGATACTGAATCGAGTAAAACCTAAGTTTACCGATGTGACTAGTTTAATAGTTTTGTGAACCGATATCCAGAAAGATTGGATTAACCACTTAAGACCCGGACCTTAAGGCAGCTAAAGGACCCGGCCAGGTTTTGCGATTCGCACTGCGTCGCTTTAACAGACAATTGCGCGGTCGTGCGACGTGGCTCCCAAACAAAATTGGCGTCCTTTTTTTCCCACAAATAGAGCTTTCTTTTGGTGGTATTTGATCACCTCTGCAGTTTTGATTTTTTGCGCTGTAAACAAAAATAGAGCGACAATTTTGAAAGAAATGCAATATTTTTTACTTTTTGCTATAATAAATATCCCCCAAAAATATATATAAAAAAATGTTTTTCCTCAGTTTAGGCCGATACGTATTCTTCTACCTATTTTTGATAAAAAAAATCACAATAAGCGTTTATCGGTTGGTTTGCGCAAAATTTATAGCGTTTACAAAATAGGGGATAGTTTTATTGCATTTGTACAATTTTTTTTTTTTTTTACTACTAATGGAGGCGATCAGCGTTTTTTTTTTCGTGACTGCGACAGTATGGCGGACACTTTGGACAATTTTGACACATTTTTGGGACCATTGTCATTTTCACAGCAAAAAATGCATTTAAAATGCATTGTTTACTGTGAAAATGACAATTGCAGTTTGGGAGTTAACCACAAGGGGGCGCTGAAGGGATTATGTGTGACCTAATATGTGTTTACAACTGTAGGGGGGTGTGGCTGTAGGTGTGACGTCATCGATTGTGTATCCCTATAAAAGGGAACACACGATCAATGACGCCGCCACAGTGAAGAACGGGGAAGGTGTGTTTACATACAGCTCTCCCCGTTCTTCAGCTCCGGGGACCGATCGCGGGACTCCAGCGGCAATCAGGTCCGCGGGTCTCGCAGTCACGGAGCTTCGGACCGGGTCGCATAGAGCGCGGCCGCGACCCCACTGCTGGGCTTAAAGAGCCACGTACATGTACGTGGATGTGCCCAGCTGTGCCATTCTGCCGACGTATATCGGCGTGAAGGGGTCCTTAAGTGGTTAAAGGACATGACCACCAAACGTGTATCATCGAATCCTCCTTGCGTTTACATCTCCAACATCTGTCAGATATAAGAGGTGAAATTTTGTGAAGAATTGTAGGGGTTCTGTACCATCTAGTGATGATCTTGAATCCACTCTCTTATGTGGCAACATTTAGCGATCCTTTATGTGCATATAAATACATTGGGCCAGATCCACATAGAAATGGATAGGCGCAGCGTATCAGAGATACGCTACGCCGCCGTATCTTACCTGGCTTTAAGTCGAATCCAGGAAGATTTTGCGCCGTAAGTTACGGCGGCGTAGTGTATTTCTGGCGGCGGAATCAAATCAAATCGGCGATTAGGGGGCGTGATTCATTTAAATGAAGCGCGTCCCCGCGCCGATTGAACTGCGCATTCTCCATTTCGAAATTTCCCGCCGTGCTTTGCGCGAAATGACGTCGCAACGACGAAAAAGCCGTCTAGAGACGACGTAAGAGAATGCGACGGCCGCGCGTACGTTTGTGGATCCTCGGAAAAAGCTCATTTGCATACCCGACGCGGAAAACGACGCAAACGATTGCATCTACGATCCGAAGGTGTACGAAGCCGTACGCCTGTCGGATCGAACCCAGATGCCGTCGTATCTTGGTTTGAGGATTCAAACTAAAGATATGACGCGGGTAATTTGAAAGTACGCCGACGTATCAGTAGATACGCCGGCGTACTCCCTCTCTGGATCTGGCCCATTGTTCTTATAACAGACAGAGGGGAGATATTTGACAGGTGGGGATACATGCAGGAGGCATGTATATCCTTATAGATCAGCACTATGGCAGTAGTTTAGAAAGGATGAGAGTGGGTTTACATCCACTTTAATTTGGAAACCTGCAATACAAATAATAATAAAAAAAAAAAAAAAATCCATGTGAGCCAGGCCTAATTAGGGACAAAGCAGCTATGGCAATTTTTATAGTTTAAAACAATGTGTCAAATTATGTATAGATCACGAAGCTGGAAAAACCTAAAACCAAATATTTTCAATAGCAGCGCCTTTGATTTTTTTTTATAATAGTATATTTTAGATATTTCTATAAAATAGATAATATTAAATTTACATTATAATATAGTATATTTACAGCATATTATAGTATAATTTTTCACAATCCATTTCTTTTGGATTGATGTTTTTTTATTTTTTTTGCTATATAAACGAATAAGGAGGAATGTAGTCTAGAACATGTTTGACAATGGAGACACACTGCCATCTAGTGTCTGCTATATATTATGTACAGGGTGATGCATTATTATTTAGGTGTTGTCCGTGATACTTTTTTTATTTGCACTAACATATCATTTTTCATGGTCGAGCTTTCAGGGGGGGGGGGGGGGGGTCCCCCTTCTTCAAGGTCCAAGTATACGGCTACAATCACCTCAAGTATTTAGGTGTTGTAATATAACAGGCCGATGTATTAAATATCAAAAAAATATATACAGATATTTAGATATTTAGATGTATTAAATATCAAAAAAGAAGCAGCCCCATTTGTGCTTGAAAAATTTGCCTGATACCTCATTCACATTTTTATTTTATTTTTTCAATTCATAAATGCTAATATAGATTCAAAATGTGTGTATATATTCATGCAAAGCATGCTAGCACCACTAGGGTCCTTGGTTTGAATCCCAAACCTGGCACAACCTGCATGGAGTTTGCATATTCTCCCTGCACCTGCGTTGGTTTCCTCGGGGTAATCCGGTTTCCTCCAACACTCCAAAGACATGCTGGTAGGTTAATTGTCTCCCGTCTAAAGTGGCCCTAGTATGTGTATGTATGAATGTGAGTTAGGGACCTTAGATTGTAAGCTCCTAGAGGGCAAGGACTGATGTGAATGTACAATATATATGTAAAGCGCTGCATAAACTGACGGTGCTATATAAGTACCTGTAATAAATAAATAAATACCCATTGCCAATGCATATGTTTTGATGCTCTGCCATAGGCCTCTCAGAGCATCAAAACCCAGAAAAAACAGACATGGCTTATGCACTGTACTGCAGTGCTGAGACTGAAACTGGCACCATTTTTATTATTGGGAAGATGGACACAACCAGGGCAGCCATCAGGAATTATTGGGCCCCTTACACAGCTTCAGGCATGGGCCCCCTGGAGCAGAGGAGGGGGGGTGCTGCCGCCTGAAATTGAGAAGCGGGGGGGGGGGGGCTGCCGCGACTTGAGAAGCAGGGGGGCCTGTACAAAAAAAGAAGAAATAAAGAAAAATATATATAAGGACCTCTGGGCCCTGTAATAAAAAATAAATAAATAAATATTATATATATATATATATATATATATATATATATATATATACAATTTTTTTTATTTTTTTTTATAAAAATAAATTACCAAAAAAGGGGGGTTGCCATCCGGGACCTTTGGGCCCTTTAATAAAAATAAAAAAAATAAACCTCTGGGCCCTTTAATAAAAATAAATAAAAAAAAATATATAAAAAAAATAAAATAAACATTTATTAAAAAAAAACGGGGGGGGGGGGGGTTGCCACATGGGGCCCTGGGGACCTCTGAGCCCTTTAATAAAAAAATAAATATATATATATAAACAAAAATAAGAAAATACACATTTATAAAAAATAAAAAAAGGGGGTTTGCCACATGGGGCCCTGGGGACCTCTGAGCCCTTTAGTAATAATAATAACAATATATATATATATATATATATATATATATATATATATATATATATATATATATATATATATATATATATATATATAAGAAATAAAATAATATAAAAAACAATTATATTTTTTTATAAAAAAAGGGGGGTTGCTACTAGGGGCATATATAAAAATTATAAAAAAAATGGAGGTTGTCATCCGGGGCCCTGGGGATCTCCGGGCCCCCCGTACCCCTAAAAAAAAAATTTGCCCTTTAATAAAAAATAAAAATATATTATAATTTTTTTTATAAAAAAAGGGGGGTTGCCATCCGGGGTCCTGGGGGCCTTCGGGCCCCTGGGGACCTCTAAAAAAAAAAAAAAAAAAAATGGCCCTTTAATAAAAAATAAATGTTATTATTTTTTTTTTATATAAAAAAATAAATAAAAAAAAGGGGAATTGCCACCTGGGGCCCTGTAGGCCTCCGGGCCCCTGGTGACCTCCGGACCCCTTACAGGTGTACTGCCTGTACCCCCCTGATGGCGGCCCTGGACACAACACATGCGTCAAAATGATATAGCATAAATAGGTCCTAAAGATATGCTGGATCAGCATGACAGCCAGGCAACTCGCATTTTCAAAAGTCAATCAATTCATAGGCCGGTCATGACAGCGTCTGATAACTATACCGTGCCACGCACTCTTCCAAGACAGCACCACTTGTGAGCAGCTTAGGCTTACTGGCTGAGCATCAAGATCTCCTTGGGAATTATTTTAAAAAGTTGGCAGCTATGTTTATGTACTTCAGGAAATACAGTAACTATTTTCAGTACAAGTGTATAATGCGGATAAACCTATTAGAGAACACTGCAGCTACAAGCCTCAGCAGTACACTGTGTCTGTTGTCCTCCAGCCATGAATGATAAGTATCTGGCACTTGTTTGAAGTAGTCATGCACTCTGGCCCTAAACTAAGTAAATGTCATTGTATCCCTCTGCTGGAAGAGTCTATCTAGCATCCTGTTTGATTACTGCTTCCTGTTGTAGTCTGTTGTGACTGGCAGGATATAATAAATGGGGTCATCAGAGGCACGGCTGGATGTATATCACTTAGGATTACCAGCATGCCCTTAGTACAGTCCTTTGACTAATTTCACCCTAGATCAGAGAGAACAGTGATACTTTACTCCCTGCAGAATCAGAGAATGGGGGGTCTTTGAAACTTGGGGGGTGGGGGTCTTTGAAACTTTACAATAAAATTGGGGGGTGGGGGTCTTTGAAACTTAAGAATAAAAAGTGCACAACCTTTCATTTGCAAACATTTTAAAGCTAAATTAGAAACATATATCATTATTATTATTATTAAAATTATTTAAAATTATAAATATAATAAATATAATTTTATACAATATATCATCCTGAGTCTGAATAGCTAGACCAAAATGTATGTTTCATAAGCTGTCAAAAAAAAAAGAATATCTGGCGGCATCGGCCAATTCAATTAAAACCAGCCTGTGTGTACAGCAGCCGATCCGGTAGAAGCTTGGCCGGCTTCAGTTGAAGGAGTATGACCAAAAAAGGTCTGACGATTGGCATCTGATCAGCGCTCTCAGCCATTAGCTGACTGATGTGTTCTGGTTGTATAGTGTGTACCAGGTTTTTCTTGTTTGGCTGTACTTCTATGGATCACAGGAGTGCAGTTTGTTTTGCACTCCTGTGACCCGTTTTCAGCTGACAGCGGGCTGAAGCCTGCTGTCGGCTGATGTCACAGAGCCTGTTCAGGCTGGGAAAAGATTGTGAACATATGAGCCTGGATCGGCACTTTGCTCAGCTTCTCAGTGAGCCACTGAGAGCCTGAACCAGCCACTGCGCCCCCCTCCACAGCCCAGCACTCCAGTGAGTGAAGAGGGGGCAAAGAAGAGAGAGTGGTGACTGACAGTCACCAGCTCTCTGCTAAGGGAGCACTAAGAACTGAGCGATCAGCAGTGTTTGATCGCTCGGTTCTCACCCTTAGAGCCGGCGGGGGACAGATGCAGCATTGGACTGATACTGCATCCACCTAGGTAAGTATGATTCTAAAAAAAATAAAAAATAATACCCATACTTCTCTTTTAACCTCCCTGGCGTTAATCCAGAGTGGGGCTCGGGGTTTAATTTCAGCACTATTAGCGGAAACCCAGAGCCACACTCGGGATTGCATCTCAGGATCCTGTTCCAGGTTACTTACCCCGTCCCCAGGATCCTGCAATGTCCCCCGGCTGTGTCCGCCCGGTGCCTCTGTGTGCCGGGCTCTGTTCCCTGCGAGTGGCGTGACGCACGGGGGCGGAGCCCAGCGGCAAATTCAAAGATTACAAAAAACATAACACAAAGAGTACACTGTAATCTTACAGATTACATTACTGTATCAAATCATTTCACATCCCTTTTGTCCCTAGTGCTTTATTCAGTGACCTGCATGCACTTTTATATTATATATACTGTTCTTTCTGCCTGGAAACTTTGATTGTCCATGGCAACCAAAAAGTGTCCCTTTACATCAAAAGCGGTTTTAGACCAGCTAGAAAACAGCGATAGTAAAATAGAACACTTGCAGAATTGAGCGATAGTGAATCGTGGGGAAATTGTATTATTATTTTTTATAATTATTTATAGTTATTTATTATATTATAATTTAAGATTTTGTGTTTCAAACTTTACCATACCCTGTCTACTAGACTCTTATTTGGACAGATTTAAGTGTGTTATTCCTAAAGGCCCGTACACACGATCGTATATTTCGATGGATGTATTTTGCCGGATAACCTGACTGTCTGTACGCTCCATCGGACAATTGTTGTCAGAATTTCCGACAACAAATGTTGGATGGTCATGCTCTCAAATTGTTCGACAACAAATGTGTTCTGTCGGATTATGTGATCGTGTGTACACAAGTCCGTCGGACTAAAATCCAAAGTACAAACACGCATGCTCTGAACCAATGCTAACCATCAGACAGCATTAGCAGAAGTTTCCCAAAGGATGGCGCTAAAGAGCTGAAAAACAATGTCGTTTTGTGGATGTTGGCTGAAAAAGTTCTGCCGTCTGTATGCAGAACAAGTTCACGGCCTACGCCCTTCGGACAAAAATCCACGGATTTGTCAGATGGAAGTCCGATCGTGTGTATGAGGCTTAAGAATTACGGGGCAGATTCACGTAGAAATCTGTTACGCTGTGGCGGCGTAACGTATCCCATTTACGTTACACCGCCGCAGATTTACAGCGTAAGTGCCTGATTCACAAAGCACTTACCTGTAAACTTGCGGCGGCGTAGCGTAAATCCGCTCGGCGCAAGCCCGCCTAATTCAAATGGGGCGGGCACCATTTTAATTAGGCGTGTTCCCGCGCCGAATGTACTGCGCATGCTTCGTCCCTAAAATTTCTCGACGTGCATTGCGCTAAATGACGTCGCAAGGACGTCATTGGTTTTGACGTTAACGTAAATGGCTTCCAGCGCCATTCACGGACGACTTACGCAAACGACGTTAAAATTTAAAAATTTTACGCGGGAATGACGGCCGTACTTAACATTGCTTAGACCACCTAGAGGGCATGCTTTGTTGGGTCCGAGTCCTTGCATCCTGGGAGGAAGTCACATTTCCCAGGGGCTCCAGTGGAGCAATAGAGGGGTGTAATGAAAGTATCTGCAAGTTTGGGGGGCGGAGGTGAAAAGTTGCTCTTTCAAGTGAATCTGTCGCTTTTCTCTAATGGACAAAGTGTCCTATTATCTCTATAGGGTCATAAAAAGCATTAAAATGATAATGGTAATAACCAATGAAGCTTTATTTCCAAAGTTATAACTGAAGAGTCTTAAAAATGTATATATACTGTACAAACAAGATTAAAAAGAGTAATTGGAGAGGAAAAAAAAAAAGGCAATGGCATTTATCTCGGATAGGGAAGGCAGTTTATAAATAAATAGCTATGATAGGAATTCTAAGCATGGCTGCAATGATACGTGCATACTGTAAGTCTCAGTGAGAAAATAGAGAGCACTTTTGGCAAGTTCTTTTACAAGTGATCTGATTTCCAAAGATTTATTTTATAATACACCACACACACAACTTGTGGAAGCCAGAACACCTCCTGCTGGGTGAGCAGAAGCAGTGAAATACATAATCTGCCTGAGAACTAAATGCACACAGGCCATGTCGTCCAGTACTACACCCAGCCTGTGCCTGTATCCTAACACAGGAAAACATGAGGGCAGCGCTTAAAACTCGAGCCGTGACTCAACCTTTCAGGGTACATCTGCTGGTGACGAACACATTATTTATTGCACAGTATAAAAGCAGCAAAAGCTGGATCCAATACATTGGCAAGGCCTCTTCTCCTCTTGAGGTTTTACACTTGTTTTGTCCAGAATTTGTCATATGCGTAACTTTACTACTTAAAGTAGTATTAAACCCTTTTATGTTTAACACGCTGAACACAATAAAATCAACATTCCCCAATAAACTATTTGTTAAAATTCTTACCCCAGTAGTTGCAGTTTACAACTTTCAATGTTGCTGGCCCCTACTCATTCAGTGCTACTTCCCTGAACTTCCAGTCTTCACAAGAAAAAGTTCACAGTGGACATTGCAGCCTCTATCCAGTCTGTTAGCTTGACAAAGGGAATGGAGAGGAGGATGGAGGAACAGGGCAGTGCCTTGCCACACTAGACAGAACTCTAGTCCTTGAATAGAGGGGTGGCACCAAAGAAAGGAGCCACCTTGAAACAGGAAACCTGGGGCACTGGTATGACACATTGGATTAGAAAGATTAAAAAATAAAGATTATGGTCAGGTTAAAGATGGGCTCTAGTCTGGAAAAAATAAAATAAAAGCCAGCAGCTACAAATACTGTAGCTGCTAACTTTAAAGATAAGGAAACTTACCGGTCGAGGGATCCCACGATGACGGCACCCCGGGCCAATTCTTCAATTGGCTTCGGGTGCAGGCTGCCGGCATTGTAAGTTAGGCTATTTTCACATTGGGGCGTTATCGGCACTTTAGCGCTGTAATAGCGGTGCTTTTCGGTTGCTAGCGGGGCGCTTTTAACCACTGCTTGCGGCCTAATAAAGGGTTAAAAGCGCCCGCAAAGCACCGCTGCCGAATCGCTTTGCAGGCACTTCGTCAGTGGTGCCCATTGATTCCAATGGCAGGGGCGGGGAGAAGTGCTGTATACACCGCTCCTGTACCGTCCGAAAGATGCTGCTTGCAGGACTTACACTACTGTCTTACCAAACTGCTCATAGTGCTTATTGACACTGCTGAACTTGGGAAGTAGATGCTTGCCCAAGGCTAGCGGCAACATATTGCAAGCAGAAGGAGTAAGCATGCACGGTAAACATTAACAGGTGCACTTACAACAGATAGATGCAGAATCAAGGTGGAATCAAAGCCTGAGCTCTACAATAGCCTTGCACAGTAAAGAGTTATGCAGGAGGAAGGGGCATGTCAGCACTCTTCTTCTTTTCTCCATTGAGTCTTATATGAATAAGACTGTCAGTAGTACTACTACACTTATGAGTGTAAATTATGTCAATAGAAGTGCTTACAAATCGGGCTTCTGACAGGGGAGGTGCTGACAAAAAATAGCGCTGCTATACCGCCTGAAAAACTCCTTCACTGCAGACTCAATGTGAAAGCCCGAGGGCTTTCAAACTGAGGCGATGCGCTGGCGGGAGACAAAAAAATCTCCTGTCAGCAGCATCTTTGGAGCGGTGAGAGGAGCGGCATGTATACCGCTCCTTCCCATTGAAAACAATGGGAAACCGCGGCAATACCGCCCGCAATGCGCCTCTGCAAAAATATGTTTTTTTACCTTAAAGGGTCACTAAAGGAAAACATTTTGTTTGCTGAAATGACTGTTTACAGGGTATAGAGACATAAAAGTTAACTGATTCTTTTTAAAAATGATTAAAAATAGATTAAATTTTATCATATAATGTGCCTCTAGTTTCACTTTCGGTTTTAAACTGGTTTCATGTTTATGTGAAGTAAAGAGACCCACAGAACAAAAACAAACAAATCCAGGGCAGTGTTTTGTTTTTAAAATTAATCTGATTGGTTCTGAGGAGTTTTAGACACACAGCTTGGACCACAGTGAAAAGCTCCCATGAGTTTTTTCATAAGGAGCCAGACAAGCAGGAAGTGTGGAGATCACAGCAGAATTACAGCAACTTCAAAGCAAAAACGAACAATGAGGACATGAAACCAGGACTGCAGTAAGGTAAAGGAAGCTATTTAGTTAATAAAAAATGTTCCTTTAGTGATCCTTTAATATCTACCTTGCACCTAAAAATGTAATTTAGTAACTTTTGTGAAATGCAAGTAAAAACGTGGCTGCGCCAGTACATTTCGGGTGTCGTGCCAGTAAATTTCAATCTGGTAGGTTGGCAACACTGTAACTGACTGAGATTCTCCTACCTCTTCACAACAGTTAAGTCCTGTTACTGCCGTGAAGCCCCATCTGAACAATTGCCCTTACTTCCTGTCCTGCTGGCCATGCAGGAAGTGAATAAAAAAATCTCCACATTGGTGTCACAGACAACAACAAAAAACTGAAATAAGTTCTAACTTTTTCCTAATCTGTTCAAAACTTTTGGCTGCAGTTCAGCCTTTCCAGTCAGGTAGAAAAAGAGAATCATAAATTAGTTGCACAAATCGCAACAGCCAAAATCTCATTACTTGCTGCAGGCAGCGCCTCCACCTTTCCATGCAGACAGTTTTGATATGTGAAGTCGAACATGAAAACCACAAATTATTAGCTTTCCAAAGACTGGCCAAAGTTTCAGAATTTATGCTTTGGATATTTTTTACCTTGTGTACTAAATTGTGCCTGGGGATTATTCTCAAATGTTATTAACTAATTACAGCGTTTGTCAATTGCTCTATATCGTTGTAATTGTTCTAAATGTTAAAGGTCAATGTACACTAAAAAAAGCAAAGAAACTTGGCAAAGCTGAATGAATAAATGTAGAGTATGAGTAAAAACAAGAAAAAACACTTAAATTTGTTGGAAAAATAATTGAGCGCTTTGTATTTGTATTTAATTATTGCTTTTAATTCAGAAACACGAATTCACTAATGTTTTAAAGAAATATACCAAAGAAGAGTTTTTCCAAGAACTGTGTAACTATATCTGGAATTTGATAAGTCCTCAATATGCAAACAAGCTGTTGGACTCAACAACCATAAATTTGGTGGGACCATAAAAGTCGAGCCGGTTATCTGGGAAAATAAAAAAATAAAATATGGCCGACCCAGCATCATACAGCATTTTCTTATTGGTGCTGCAGGTCATACACTTGCCATTTGCACAGCACCATCTAGTGGCAGAAGGGAAGATTATCACCTGTAAAAACGAGGGACGTAGACGTTCATGTTTTGAGATGATCACTTTGAAGTGATCTAGAGAAGAGGAGGAAGCACTACACAGGGATGCTGAAGGTTTAGATTTTTCTGTGTCTCAGGGGTTGATACCCCAAAAAATGAAGGTTTTTTTTTACAAAGATAGGGTTGTTGTGCCCCAAAACTGCAGTGGGATTTTAAGGGAACCTTTTCAATCAAATACTGGTTCCTGGAGGTTTTTATTGGTTTATTGAAAAGAATTGGGAAACAGTCATTAGTGAAATAATAGAGTGGTCTCCTTTACGTTGGGCCCCAATGGCCCAGTGTGCATGAGATCTAATCAGTCAAACATAGGCTGGTGCTGACTGATCATGTATAGGCGTAATTTGCATTATAAAAAATGTAGCAAGCCTTATTGCAGATCCCCCTTATGACCCGTACACACGATCCAAAAACGATCGTCCGAGGAAGAATCGTACGATTTTCGGAGCATGTGTACGCTACTTTCGAGAGACGATTACAACAGTTCATGCGATATTATGGGACAAGCACGAAAATTTTCCTCGTACGATTCCAGATCGTACGATTTTCGTTTAGTCAGTACAGTTGTCGTCCGAAAATACAATACAAATACATTTCAACACATGACATCACTTCCGATTTTTTTTCCTGTCGTACGGGAATTTTGGTGACTTTAATAACCTATTCAATTTCTACTTGCGACTATTAAGCGAAAAAAGTCGTACGATCCGTCGTACGATATTCGGATCGTGTGCACGGGCCATAAATCCTTTTGTTCTCAACAAAATATGAACACAAGTTTTTTTGCAGCGCTGCTGAAATTTTCCTAAATAACAGCCAAAAATCAGCCAGCCAAGTTCAGCAGGGGTCATGTTGTCATTTATAAGTGCAGTATGTGAAAGTAGAACTGTGTGTCCCATCATGTATCAGTGTCTCATAACTGCGTGCAATAAATGCTGGAATACCATAGTGACTAGGGTACAGCCTGCTCTTGTATAAGCCAGAACGAATACAACAATTTTAGGCCACAGTGGAATTAGTTATTGTAGAATTTTCTCTTGCGTCCCCCATTAAATATGGGCGGTCACACCAGTGTATATTTGTCTGATTAAATCTGACGCACACTGGGCCATGGGGATTGCAGTACAGAGCTTCAGCAAGCACAGGAGACCACTCACTCTATTTCTCACTAATGACTGTTTCCAGCTAAACAATACGCATTTTGCGATATTCACATAAAAGGATATTGCACCCGCGATCAGCCTGTCCTCTTCCCTGCCCCTATCCACCCCCACCTCATGATGTTTTTACTTGTCATTTAGATGGCTGGAACTTTCTATGCAATACAGCAGCCACTGCAATGTAAACACACAGAGCTTATGAACGGTGTTTATAAAACACCGTTCATATGCTCAGTAGGGAACTATGGTGTGACATTGCTTTCTTGTTTCATTTAGATTTTAGTTTAACCACTTCCTTACTGGGCACTTAAACCCCCTTCCTGCCCAGACCAATTTTCAGCTTTCAGCGCTGACGCATTTTGAATGACAACTGCGCGGTCATACAACACTGTACCCAAATTATATTTTTATAATTTTTTTCCCACAAGTAGAGCTTTCTTTTGGTGGTATTTGATCAACTCTGTGGTTTTTATTTTTGTTGCACTTTAAACAAAAAAAGATAGAACATTTAAAAAAAAAAAACACAATATTTGTTTACTTTTTGTTATAATATCCAAATAAAAAAAAATCCAAATTTTTTTTTCTCAGATTAGGCCGATACGTATTCTTCAACATATTTTTGGTAAAAAAAAAAATTTTTTTTTTTTTACTAGTAATGGCGTCGATCTGCGATTTTTGTCAGGCCTGTGATATTGCGGCGGACATATCGGACACTTTTGACACTATTTTGGGACCATTCACATTTATACAGCGAACAGTGCTAAAAATATGCACTGATTACTGTATAAATGTAACTGGCAGGGAAGGGGTTAACACCAGGGGGCGAGGAAGGGGTTAAATGTATTCCCTGTGAGTGATTTTTACTGTGGGGGAGGGGACAGACTGGGGAAGGTGATCGATGCTGTGTCCCTATGTACAAGGGACACAGCATCGGTCTCCTCTCTCCCTGACTGGACGGGGAGGTCTGTGGTCTGGACGGGGTCTGGACGGGGAGGTCTGTGTTTACACACAGAGCTTCATCGTGGCCGCTAGGCACGCGCATCGACATCACGTGACACGCCGGGCTCAGTTTTTCCCCGCTGCCCGCCCTCTGAACAGGTTCCTCCATCCACACAATCGAGATTCTGACAGCGGCGACTCTCGGTGTAAGCCCTGATTCACATTGCAACAATTTGGCTTGTCAAATCGCATGCCAAATCGGCGGCTATTGCCGGCAATGGCACCTTCCGAATCGGTGGGACGCCACATTTGCAGTGCCGCACCGATTCCCAAAAGTAGTTTCTGTACTACTTTTGGCGACTTCGGGGTGCGATTTCAACAGATATCTGTGCAGAAACCCGCACAGATGTCTCTGAAATCACCCCCGAAGTCAGGACTGACATGCGGGAATGAAATCATGTGAATTCAGCTGAACTCACACAATTTTTATTCCCCTGTCAGTGTGAGGCCCAGTTCACACTGATGCAAGTTCATAACGAATGTGATGCGTCAAAAACATTCTAAATTTGCATGTTATCCATAAAGTCATTGTTTTCAATGACGATCGTTCGCATACAGGCGTTGCGATTCCTCTACTATGAATGCGATGCAATAAAAAAAAAGGGTCTTGTGCGAGTTTACAGCGATGCGTTGTCTCCATAGACATCAATGTAAATCATTCTTGAATTGCATTGATGGTTCAGATATGTGCAAATTCCACCACACTATTCTCCACAAAAAACAGGAAATACACAGGAAGTTAACACCTTTTTTTTTACATTATGATTCCATTGGCTAGAACATCAATCGCAGCTATTGGACACTCCTGAAATTCGTGGTGAAATCACAGTAAATTCGCACCTCACACAGGACAAAAAAATGAACAAATTTGCAGCACTGTGATTTGCCAGAGCCGCCAGTCATGGCACATCTTCCTTTAGGAACGGCACAATCGCTGTTTCTAAAGTGCGCCTGCGCCATTGTCTACGGCACATGCGCAGTAGACATTGGCACAAGTCTCTAGTGTAAATATCTCCTAAACAGTGTAGGTGTAATCTAGGCTTACCTGTGGGTAAAAGTGGTCTGTAAGGGTTTACAACCACGTTAAAACCTCTTTCTAACAGAGTATAGCTTTTAACAATAGTTAATAATATAACTTTTAATTGCTGTCTGTGTCCTTGTTGTACAGTAGATTGTCTATAACTTCCTGTCTGGTAAAGCCGTTATCACCAGAATAAAAAACAACACTTGGAGGCTAATTAAAAAAAGGATTTCAGAATGTTCGCATAATTAATTGTGTCACTATTCACTTATACAACCATGTGCAGATGAAATAAGTACACAAGGATTTTCTTTTCTCATGATTTGATAACTCTTAGTAAATCTTCACATATAATTGATCCCTGGATAGCAGTAAAAAATTGACAGAAGTTCAAACCTCTTACCGCTCTATCCAAAACGAAAAAAAAAAAAAAAGTTTTGGCTAGACTTTCAATCACAATTTTTAGTGAATACTTACAGCATATGAGTCTGGATCAAACCTATGAATCGTAAAGGGGTTGTTAAAAGGTTTGTTTTTTATTTTCTAAATAGGTTCCTTTAAGCTAGTGCATTGTTGGTTCACTAACCTTTCCTTCAATTTCCCTTCTAAATATTTTTTTTATTTTTCTGAATTTCTCACTGCCTGTTTCTCCTCAGTAAGCTTTCCACCATCATCCGAGCCATTCTGGCTGGGGGTTAGTCAGCGTGCTCACCCCCTCCCTTGGGACTACATCCCTACGGGGAGACGCTGTGCGAAGGAAAAGGTAAGTGAACCAACAATGCACTAGCTTAAAGGAACCTATTTAGAAAATAACAAATTAACCTCTTGACCACCGCCCCATGTCAAAAAGACGTCCTCTTTTTAAAGTTGAATATCTCAATATCTTTAATAATTCTAGCCCTAGACCTACTCTGCAACTCAAAAAATGCAACCTGTAGAATTTTTTAAACGTCGCCTATCGAGATTTTTAAGGGTAAAAGTTTGACGCCATGCCACGAGCGGGCGCAATTTTTAAGCGTGACATGTTGGGTATCATTTTACTCGGCGTAACATTATCTTTCACAATATATAAAAAAATTGGGCAAAATGTATTGTTGTCTTATTTTTTAATTCAAAAAAGTGATTTTTATCCAAAAAAAGTGCGCTTGTAAGACCGCTGCGCAAATACGGTGTGACAAAAAGTATTGCAATGACTGCCATTTTATTCCCTAGGATGTCTGCTAAAAAAAAATATATAATGTTTGGGGGTTCTGATTAATTTTCTAGCAAAAAAATTGTGATCTTCACATGAAGGAGAGAAGTGCCAGAATTAACCCGGTGGGCAAGTGGTTAACCTTTACAACCCCTTTAACTAGATAAAAAAATAAATACCGTATATACTCGAGTATAAGCCGAGTTTTTCAGCACATTTTTTTGTGCTGAAAATGCCCCCTCGGCTTATACTCGAGTCACCTTTTTGCGCCTGATCTCCCTAGCGTTTGGGGACCCAGTACCGGCCGGCCGTAGGTCCTCTGGACCCCCAACTTGGCACACATATAGCCCCAAGTGTGCAAAGTTTGTTGTCTGGGGAACCTACGGCCGGGGGGTACCGATTTTTCAAAGTCGGGCACCCCTTCTATAGACTTCCATGTTAAATGGTAATTTCTCTGGTAACTTTGGGGACCCGGTAGCGGCTGGCCTTAGGTCCCCTGGACCTCAAACTTGGCACATATGTGTACAAAGTTTGTTGTCTGGGGGACCTACGGCCGGGGAGCACCGATTTTTCAAAGCCGGGCACCCCTTCTATATACTTCCATGTTAAACGTAAGTCTAGTCATGGACACAGTGAGGCCCATGGGCACAGTGAGGCATGCACATGGACACAGTGAGGCATGCAGATGAACACCCTAGGCTTATACTCGAGTCAATACGTTTTCCCAGTTTTTTGTGGTAAGATTAGGTGCCTCGGCTTATACTCGAGTATATACGGTATATAATTTAATACAGAATTAACGCAATCAGGTTAAAAAGTGAAAAAATAAACTAGAATTTGCTTTCCACGTGACTGTAAAATTGCAGTGAAACTTTACTCTTTTCTATGAGTGAAAATTCTCAGCTCCTGAGCCTCAGAGATTAGAGAATTTTCAAACAAATGTTGACTTATACTTTATAAGCTTTGTAAAAAGTTGCTATTAAATTAACTGAGCTGGAGTCTTTTGTTTTGAGTCATTGCTGTTGCTATTTTCGTTCTTTTTTTTTTCTTCTAGTGTCAATATATTTTCCCTAACAAAAAACAATAAAAAAATATATAATATAAATATATATATTTATCTATCTATCTATCTATCTATCTATCTATCTATCTATCTATCTATCTATCTACCTATCTATCTATCTATCTATCTATCTATCTATCTATCTATCTATCTATCTATCTATCTATACAATTTGCTATTTTCGTTCTTTTTTTTTTCTTCTAGTGTCAATATATTTTCCCTAACAAAAAACAATAACAAAATATATAATATAAATATATATATTTATATATCTCTATACATAGATATCTATCTATCTATCTATTTATCTATCTATCTATCTATCTATCTATCTATCTATCTATCTATCTATCTATCTATCTATCTATCTATCTATCTACATGTATATCTATCTATCTATCTATCTATCTATCTATCTATCTATCTACATGTATATCTATCTATCTATCTATCTATCTATCTATCTATCTATCTATCTATCTATCTATCTATCTACCTATCTATCTATCTATCTATCTATCTATCTATCTATTTATCTATCTATCTATACAATTTGTGTGGACCACACATACCTACAGGCAGCTAAAAAGACTGATTGCTGATCCTGATTTACCAACGGCTAGTAAAGGCTGGAATAATTCCCGAATCTGGCTAGTAAATAGATGTAAACCTTTGATAAATTATTCCCAAGTTTTTCAGTGGACTGGAAAATACCGATCCCATTCAATCACTGACGGAAATTAGAAGACATAAATTGTATGAAACATGTTACCAAACAGTTGTGTGAAGACAGCTTCAGGCTCAACCGGCAAAACGTATTAAATATTAGGTGCAGACAACGCCGCCTAAAACTCTCTGACAATATTTCTTGTACTTAGCAGCCAAAAGTTAGAAGAAAAATTTTAGCTCATTATGATAACATCACACAGATGACAATCAATTGACAGCAATTACAAGATTTTATTCTGCTATTGACAAATGGTTCTGCTAAACAAAAACCATATTTATCCTTCATGGTTTACAGAGCCAGGAAGCCCGGGGCTAAAGGTTTGACAGTCCTTATAAGAACACCTGCCGAAAAGTGAATTCATTTATGAAATACTTAAGGGACGGGTTGATCATCACAGGCTCTTTGGGTTCATGCACACAAATGTACTTGGAATTTGTCTGGCAGAAAGAACCTGCTTAAAAAATGTTCTGTAGTGCGAATATTTCATCTCATCTCTTTTTTTTAACAACAAAAATAGAAAATTCATCTCATCTCTACACATGTATATCAGTATACGGCTGCGATGTGTAGAAAAGTCGTGTATTCAGAATGACAGAATGCTGAGGACATCCCGCATCTCTGCCACTGCCTGGCATCTCTTTGTTCATGTTTATATCACCCCCTGGCACTAGGAAGTGGCAGCGGCTCAGGCGCACAATGTCACTCTGACTGGAGG
Source organism: Rana temporaria (assembly GCF_905171775.1). Classification (NCBI taxonomy): domain Eukaryota; kingdom Metazoa; phylum Chordata; class Amphibia; order Anura; family Ranidae; genus Rana; species Rana temporaria. The sequence continues at coordinate 98,584,507 of NC_053493.1, forward strand.
CCAAGGTTATTATGCGCCAGTTTGTTCCAAAACAGTTCGCAAACTCAGATTTTTCTTCTTTAGGTTTATGCAGCAGGTTTGACTAACCACAACACAACTGTGTACACGGTCCCTATAGCCTACAGTCAAGCCTGGTGCCTCATCAATTGCCTCCAGCGTGCCCCATCAATTGCCGCCAGCGTGCCCCATCAATTGCCACCAGCGTGCCCCATCAATTGCCGCCAGCGTGCCCCATCAATTGCCGCCAGCGTGCCCCATCAATTGCCTCCAGCGTGCCCCATCAATTGACTCCAGCGTGCCCCATCAATTGCCGCCAGCGTGCCCCATCAATTGCCTCCAGCGTGCCCCATCAATTGCCTCCAGCGTGCCCCATCAATTGCCGCCAGCGTGCCCCATCAATTGCCTCCAGCGTGCCCCATCAATTGCCGCCAGCGTGCCCCATCAATTGCCGCCAGCGTGCCCCATCAATTGCCTCCAGCGTGCCCCATCAATTGCCGCCAGTGTGCCCCATCAATTGTCGCCAGTTTGCCCCATCAAATGCTGCCAGAGTGCCCTCCCGCCCGGCACTTACCTGTCTCGGGTCAGCGCTGTCCTCCATGCTTCCTCCGAGTCCTCAATGTCTTCTTCCGTTCTTTTCTGCTATGATTGGACGCCTGATAGGTGTCCAATCACAGCGCCTATCGCTTCAGGTGACAGGTAACCAGATCCGGTGCACCTGATTGGCTGAGAGGCGGGTCAGTGTTTTAGAAGCAATTTATTTGATTCCCTAACACACAACACTGTGTAAACAGCAAACGCACAGCGTGGCACCCGCTGTTTATCAATTTGGAAGCCTATTAGAGCCCATGGCTCTAATCAGGATGCCTATAAGAGCCGATGGCCCCCTGTGCATGTAGTCCCATTCATGTTATTTTAGATACAGTAGATGCATGGGCACAGCTATTGCTTCCAATTAGACATGGATGTGGGTGCATGGCCTTGAATGCAGACAGTGTGACATTAATGGGACTGCCGCAACAAGGATGTACAAAACATGCATCCCCATGTGGGAAAATACGGCCCTCACACGGGTGTACATTGTAGTATGCTGCTGTGAACAAGGCCTTAAAGTGGAACACCAGATACTTTTTTATGTTTAATTTAAATCCTCCCCCCGTGATAAAAAAAAATCCAAGTTCTACTTAACTGCTTTATGTTCCAGCACCGTCTTTGGCCTCCATTGTCCAATGCCGGCAGTCCTCTTTGGGGAGCACAGCAGGTATGTCATTTTGACAATTTCCTGTGAGCACAGCCCCCCAGGTGGCAGGTTATTAGGCAGGCTGGGATCATAGTACACCAGGAATCGTCATGATGAATTCCGCTCAGTCAAGAAGGGGTAGATAAATGGAGCGCCCAGTATCCAATTAAAAGCAAAATTGAGTAGACCTCCTGAGTAATGTTCCTTTGCGACATGTATAACTATATAAGATTGCATATCCTACATAATGTATGTGCAATGTGTTATGTCTCTTTCTTTTCCCTGCCCTGACCTTTAACAACAATAAAAAGAGCTTGGATTAAAGCAAAAACAAAAAAAAAGCAAAATGGAAGTGAATATGTAGTCATTTTTATTGAAAGTAACAAAAACTGATCAAGCCGACGCGTTTCGGGGGACAAAGACTCCCCCTTCTTCAGGGCTGCTGCTGTATGTTAATGGTGAATGGAGCTATATCCCAAATTGGTCTCATGTGACACCAGCATTTGGATAGTTGCTGGTTACTTGGCAGTGGCAGCATAGACTCAGTCCAGAAAGAATGTGCCCCCCACCAAAGTATTAGGAGGAAGCTGCTGTAACATCATCAGACTGGTTAGAAGATTGCAAGAAAAATAAAACATTTTTTTAATGTTTTTTTTAATTAGAAAATACAGGGGGGGGATAACATGGCCCAAGTTCCACGTTAATGCAGTTGTATGTTTTGTTTTAAATACATGCTGTCTGTGGAAGTTATGGGCAGTTGATAACGATGAACATGTGGTACATTCTAAATTCATCGTATTTCAGCGCAGTCTTTTATCTACTAGTTACAGTAAGAATCCAGGAAATCCTGCCAAATTTTGCTTTGTTTTTATGAAAGCAGAATCAGTATGCTGCCTGTTTCAGAAGTGATCCAAGTTTATCAGGTCCGGGTCCCACTGCTTTTCTTCTGACTCACTCAAGTTAAGAGACAAACCACTTAGTACCCAGATTCATAGGGCTTGTCGTGCGAGTGTGTGTGTGTGCTGGAATTCCAGACCCTAACAAAAGGTCAAGTTCAATTCCATGAGGGCCAGATTGAAATGATCATTTTTATGACCATCTACACCCATAAGGAACACATTTAAACATACCATGGACGGGAAAAAGAAGAAAAAGGGATTTTTAAAGCTTCTTTTTGGAAGAGAAGAAAGAGCCACCCTGCCACCTAGTGTTTAAAAAAGGAAAGAGCAGGCTGCAATGATTTATTAGGAGAGGCTGAGCTCTCTGGTGTGGGCTAGCTGTAAAGAAAAAATATTGGTATTTTCTGCTGTATCAGAGTTACTCAAGACACTGCTAGTTCGCTTAGAGTGCATGCAGCTTTTGATGTTGAAAGTGACAAGGAGAAAGGAGTATTAACCTCCTGCACACCCATCCATATACTTTGCTCTATAATGGAGAGTTAAAATGTTTCATTTGCTGAAATGTTTCTGCTTTCTGTCATTTTGGAATAGCTAACAGGATCATAACTCACATGGGTCACACATTGTAAATACACTCCCAATGTTGTTTCTTCTTTATCTGTAATTACACAAAGTTTTGTTACTTAGCTTACTATAAACTGTTCAGGCTGCCTTGGCTGTAAATAGATTACGTTAAGCATCGGATGATCTTCCTTCTCACACTAAATGCCTCTATTAGTTGAATACCACAACTAATCCTCTTCCTTAAAGCAAATCTGTAAAAGTCCTGCCTAAGAACATAATCTACAAGGTGCCTGCTATTACCTTTATGAGGCACAAAAAATCCTCTGTGTCCCTCCCTCTCTGAAACTGTTTTAATTGTTTTATTACAGGCCTCACTTTCCCTAAATCAGAGGACTAAGCCAACTGCTCTCTTGTTCATTGGCCACTGAGGCTGTCTCAAGCCTTGTACCTGGACGGGAAAACTGCGAGGAGAGCTTAGGCCGTGTGTATGCTCCTCGCAGTTTTTCCAACGGGAAAACTGACCAAAAACCGCCAGACAAAAAAAGAGAACAAGCTCTCTTTTTTTCCCGCCGAGAAAACCGGTGGACTTTTGCCCGGTGTTTTTTTGAAGTTTTCCTATGGGAAAAACTGCGATGGAGCATACACACGGCTGGGATTCCTGACCAAAGCTCCATCGCAGTTTTCCAGCCGTGTGTAGGGAAAAAGACTGCTCAAGCAGGTTCTCGGCTTTCCCCTCGGGATTTCCGACAGGAACTTTTCCCGTCGGAAATCCCGCATGGGGCATCACTGTTGGTAGATGACAGGGCTTAAAGGATCACAAAAGGAATTTTTTTTTTTTTAGCTAAATAGCTTCCTTTACCTTACTGCAGTCCTGGTTTCATGTCCTCTTTGTTCGTTTTTGCTTTGAAGTAGCTGTAATTTTGCTCTGATCTCCACACTTCCTGCTTGTCTGGCTCCTTATGAAAAAACTCATGGGAGCTTCTCACTGTGGTCCAAGCTGTGTGTCTAAAACTCCTCAGAACCAATCAGATTCATTTTAAAAACAAAACACTGCCCTGGATTTGTTTGTTTTTGTTCTGTGGGTCTCTTTACTTCACATAAACATGAAACCAGTTTAAAACCGAAAGTGAAACTAGAGGCACATTATATGATATAATTTAATCTATTTTTAATCATTTTTAAAAGGAATCAGTTAACTTTTATGTCTCTATACCCTGTAAACAGTCATTTCAGCCAAAACATTTTTTTCCTTTAGTGATCCTTTAAGCTGGCCATAAACGGTTATTTTATTTTAGTTATTTTGAGTTTAGCCAGGAGGCGGATAAAGGAATATCACTGCCGGGACATTGTATTCTGACATCAGGACCCGCCACTGTCTAAATACACTGAATACAGTGGATTGGCTTCCAGCATGTCCATTCAACGGAAGTCAATCAAACAATGGTCTTCCGTCAAGCTGGAATGGCCACACACTAACCGAAATGAGATAATATGTGCTTTGTCCACTGGTCCAAATCATTTGGTGGAGGAGGGATTATGGTGTGGGGTTGTTTTTCAGGAGTTGGGCTTGGCCTCTTAGTTTCAATGAAGGGAACTCTTAAGGCATCAGCATACCAAGACATTTTGGACAATTCCGTGCTCCCAACTTTGTGGGAACAGTTTGGGGATGGCCCCTTCCTTTTCCAACATGACTGCGCACCAGTGCACAAATCAAGGTCCATATAGACATGGATGAGCGAGTTTGGGGTGGAGGAATGTGTCTGGCCCGACCTCAACCTGGGATCAATTAGAGTGGAGACTGCAAGCCATGCCTTCTTGTCCTCACAAATGCGCTTCTAAAAAAATGGTTAAACATTCCCATAGACACACTCCTAAACCTTGTAGACAGCCTTCCCAGAAGAGTTGAAGCTGTTATAGCTGCAAAGGGTGGACCCTACGGACTAAGACTGAGATGCCATTAAAGTTCATATGTGTATAAAGGCAGGTGTTCCAATACTTTTGGTAATATAGTGTAGCTTTTGCACGCTTTTTTAATTGGCTGGCATATGCTGACTCCAAATTCGTTAGCTCCGTACCTATATTTCGCTGTGCTGTTTTCACCACACGAGACAGGAACTTCTTATCCTCCGCCCTGAAGCTGGCATACCACACTACAGCATAGTGGAGAAGAAAAATATCAATGGTACAATGATAGAAACTGATCAGAAGCCTTAAGGGCAGTCCAGCCTGCTCCAATCTTCTCTGAAGGAAAAACAGTCTCTGCTGCACTTTTTTAAAGTATTTAATAATGTCCACTAGGGCACTTCACTGCGCATGCACCGATGACCTCATTGGTGCATTACAAGGTGAATATCTCCTAAACGGCGCATGTTTAGGAGATATATTCAGTACATATAGCCTTATTATAGGCTTACTCATATGTAATAATGTCTCAGGGAGGTTTACAACCACGTTAACCGCTTGCCAACCAGCCGCTGTCATTATAGTGCGGCAGGTTGACACGATCCCGCGAACCGTCGTAGCTGTGCGTAGCATGGGGGGCCGATGCTCGTGGCCGGCTGTTGCGATGACCGATGGCCACGGGCGAATGCGTGCACGAGAGTCAGAACAGGGACGTGTGTGTTAACACACACATCTCAGTTCTGTTCTGAGAGGAGCGAGAGATCGCAAGTTCCTACAAGCTGGAAACCACGGTCTCTCATCTCCTATAATCAGTCCCATCTCCCACAGTTAACCCATTGATCGCCCCCTAGTGTTATAAATGGCAATGGTCCCAATTTTTTTTTTAAAGTGTCTGATATGTCTGCCATAATGTCGCAGTCCCGATAAAAATCGCTAATCACCCCCATTACTAGTAAAAAAAAAATGCCATAAATCTAACCCTATTTTGTAGACGCTATAACTTTTGCGCAAACCAATCAATATATGCTTTTTGCAATTTTTATTACTAAAAATATGTACTGTAGAAGAATACATATCGACCTAAATTGAGGAAAAAAAAATTGCTTAAAAAAAAAAAAAAAAAAAATGGGGCTATTTATTACAGCAAAAAGTACAAAATATTGTGTTGTTTGTTTATAGCGCAAAAAATATAAACCGCAGACATGATCAAATACCACCAAAAGAAAGCTCTATTTGGGGAAAAAAAGGACATCAATTTTGTATGGGTACAGCATCACACGACCGCACAATTGTCAGTTAAAGCAACGCAGTGCCATATCGCAAAAAAATGCCTGATCATTGAGCAGTCAACTCATCCGGGGGTGAAGTGGTTAAGGAGCGTGGCCGCCGTGTCCTTAACAACCGATTACTTATTCAGCTGTCAGTGGGGTTCCCCTGTTGACAGCTGAAATATAAACTGAAGACCCGGCAATTGGAGCTGTCAAAAAAAAAAGCAGCTGGAAATCTTTACCAACAACATTGCTCAACCGCAAGATAAAAATAAACATTGTTTCTTTTTGTATCTTACTTTTTTTTTTCATCTACAGATCAAAGGGATGAACTTCGATCTCCAGATGAAGTCAGTTAAAAGCAACCTGTCAAACCTTGTTTTTTATTAAATGTTCCCAATTAACCCCTTATTAACCATTAATTTACTCAGCCTTATCTAACTCCATATTCTCCACCATTTAATTATTATTATCCAGCTGATTTTTTTTGTTCACTTGTATTTTAAAAAACTATATATAATTAAACCATTTTTTTGTTTTACTTTGTTAGCTGATATTTTTACATCTTTCACATATATTTACACTTTCACAAAAAAAACGCAAAATTAAGCTCTGGCTTCGACACCCTCAGTATCAGCTGTGGTCAAGGTGGTTTGCCAAAACACGTTAGCCTTTTTATACTGTTTTTTTTCATGTAACCAATACATTTTCATATGGATTTGGAGTTTCCGGCTTTTTTTACTGGATTTGGTCACTACCTATATATACCAGACAATGATTGATCTTTCTTGATCTCCTATAATTCAACCAGTTCCTGCTGAACCAGTCAAATTTTGATCAGTGTATGACCAGCTTTTTCTAAAATTGAGGCCTTCACAGAAAAGTGAAACTATTTCAGAGAGGTACATAGACAGTATAACCATACTGGTTATTATGAGAAGGGTAAAGAGAAATTGGCCGCACAACACCACAAGACTGATGCTAAATATTTCCTTTAATGTTACAGTCAGGTCGATTTAGGTGTAAAATGCATCAACAGTTTGTCCTGTCTTGCTTTCCTGACTGTGTTGTGGTGTGGGGCTAATTTCTCTTTACTTTGGATGTCTGCAGTGGCGAGTCGGGGCGGGCACCCACACTGAACTGCTATCAAGCACTCACCCGAGCGGTATATACCTCATTGGATATTGTGAGAAGGGACTACAGGAATTGAGAGCCCTCCAAACAAATCAGTGCACAGCACAGTAAAACCTTCTTAAAACAAAAGGTATTCACATGTTCATTCCATTGCCTATCCCACAAAATCTGAGGATTAATCTTCATTTGAGGACAGTGGGCAGAGCCATGCAAATCATTCCTTTATGCTCCAAACAGTCAAATGCACATCCAGAACCACTGGTTTAGAGAGGTGCATAGAATAAGGTTCTCTGGCTAATAAAAGGTGAGCTTTATGACATGACTTTTATAATTTTAAATAGCTGCCAGTTAATTTTAGGAAGGAAACTTATTAGGACATATCATTAACTGAAATACCCCTACAATACAAAAGGTATTACATATTTAAAACAAATAATTCGTAGAACAACTGTTTTCATTTTGCATTCACATGTCTAAAACCTAGGAACTTTCTCATTTACTTACTTTGAATTCTCACTGTTGAGCAGGCCCAGATCCAGGGGGAGGGGGATGCTGGGGTGAGATGTGCCCTCCTAAATTTTAGTTCTGCCTCTCCAGGTCTCTGAGAGACCACAAATCCATGAAGCATTCTGTTGGGGTACTTTGATAGGGACATGTGATGTAAGGGGGTACTCTGATGGGGACCCCTGGTGTAAGGGATGCTCTGATGGGGACCCCTGGTGTAAGGGATGCTCTGATGGGGACCCCTGGTGTCCATAAATGCACACATAATGGCTCGGTCCCACACCCTCCTTCTTCACAGGGATATACTGACAGCAGCAGGAACCAATGGCTCCCGCTGCTGCCAAGTCCCCTGTGAGAGGAGAGAGAGGGGAGAAGTGCTGCTGCAGACGAGACAACGCTGGATCAAGAGAGGGCTCAGATAAGTGTTTAAGGAGGGGATGCAACTATTGACATTGGGGGAAAATGATCAAACCCGTCACAAGGCAAAGTAATGCCAGAAGCACTGAGACATATAGTGAGACAGATTTATTGCAAGGTTACTGCCTGAGTCACAAATTCTTAGTATGGCTACTGTAAAATCTGCACTTTGCAAACTGTTGCACTTGGCTGTTCAGGAGTACAGATGCACAGGTCTGTAAACCTGTTGTAGAAACCTTGCTGGCAGAGCCACAGCCTGATTTGCAAGTTATCATGATGCCAATTTGTTTGATAGCTGTCGCCTATTGTACATTTAAGAACTAAATGGGAGTATATATGTATATAGCTGGCAAAATATGTCAAAGGGAATAGCCAAGTGGAGGATCAAAGTTTACGCTGGAACAATAAAGTTTGTTTTAAGCCTTGTAAAGAGCAGTGTGTGGCTTCACGTGTGGACTCAATTAAGGGGTAATGAATCCTGTCGTTTGCTTAACCTGCCACTGGATTGTCATGGCTGTGGTTCTAGAATGATGTCACAAGACAAGTGAGTACTATTGAAGGATAGCCATTCGAGAAAATTTGGAAAATTAGAAATAGGGCAGCGGGGGTGAACTTGTCCTGCTTTAAATTGCAATATGAACAATGTACTCATTCTCTACCAGGCCCTTAAATTTTAATATTTTACTTCTTTATGTTTTTAATGGCTTCCAGAGTTCATACTATAAACGTGAAAAGTCCCACGTCCACAAATACAGTATAGATCAGCAAATGTGAAACCTTTGAAGTTACAAAGTACATAAAAATGATCAACAGTACCGAATAAGCATCTCCTATTCACTGTACAGTCACATCATTTTTTTTTTTTTTTCGTTCTCAATTTAATAGCTACTTTTCCTTCAGCTGAATACACAAAGCATCAAAGTTTTTTCACCCCTATACCAAGGACCAAAGGACTGACATCCCTAAAGAATGGCGCTTTTTAGTTTTGGAATCGTCATAAAAGGGCGCTTTAAGGCTTTCAATATTTAGCAAATAAATAATGAGAATGCAAGAGTCTGAAATCATTAACAGGATTCTGGGGGAGATCACACAAAGTCGTCCAGTGAGCTCATTTGGGAAGCAACTTAAAGGAAAACTGTGAGCATTTATACATCTTCATCTGCTGGGAGACTGGAAGAAACACATAACTCGGCCAGGTGTTTGGTGGATTCTCATGCCAAATCCTTGGGAGGATGTAGAGCAGCTGGCAGGCTAAGCCAAGGCTCGGATGCCAGTCTCTATTAACTATTTCAGCGCTAGAGCTGCATGCAGGAAAATTTTACAGGAACATATTTTGTTGCTGATGCAACCAGACTAAGGTTGTATTATTTAAAGCCCAACTCCAGCCATTTTTTTTTTAAAGTGTGAGAAAGAATTCCACCCTCTGACCTGTCTTTACTTCTGTGTCTCCGCTGCTGTGGTCACCAGAGCTAGAAATTAGCAGAAAAAAAAATTCTGTCCAGCAATCGATAAGGGGCGCCTCCCCACCCAAAGTTACCAAAGTTAGTTTGCCAAAAAAGAAAGCTACTTTAAAATATTAAAAACTGCTGAGCACTGCCCTCCGAACTCTCACACTTTTGATTTTAGTGAATCAATATTTGTTATTGCGTCAATTCCGGCTTATCGTCCCATAGAACTGAATGCGTCCTCTGGTGAGTGCAGACCTGGAGGGGTTTGTTTGCACCCCCCAAATTTTTTTTAGCGCCAGCCACGACTTCTGTCATGTCTTTCAAACTGGAGCGGTGCGCTAGCAGGACTGCTCCAAAAGCGGTGGAGCGGTGAAGGAGCGGTGTATAGCACTCATCCACCACTTCTTCCCATTGAAAGCAATGGGACACCGCGGCTATACCGCCGGCAATGCGCCTCTGCAGAGGTGCATTGCCGGAAGTATTAACCCTTTTTCGGCCGCTAGAGGGGGTAAAATTGCACCGCAAGGGGCCAAATACCACCGCAATTCCGACAGTAAAGCGCCGCTTTACCGCCACTGCACCTCCCGCCCCAGTGTGAAAGGGGCCTAACATTAACACTAATTTATATAAAATTTGCAGTGCCAATTATCCTGGAAAACTGCATGTACAATTCATGCTATTCTTATGAATGAAGAACATCCCACGTAGAGAGAAAATATTCCAGTAACATTTGATCAGCATTTCCACAGAGTGAATGTACATGCCGTTTCAAAAGAAGAATAGATTAGCATTTTCTAAATAAACCCCCCCTGTTTTATATATTCAGTTTCTCACTGGGCAAAAGAAATGTAAACCTGTAGAAGATAGAAGAAAAATAAATACAATGTTTGTTTCACTGAATCCCTTGTGGACTGTCTATAGGAATACAATATAGTGTACATTGAAACACTGAAGAGCAGAAGGCAGCTACTACATTTAACACCCCCCACCCCTCAAGACTGACAACACTGCTCTCCAAATGTCCCATTCATGTCTCATTCATCCAGAGTGGAGGCATTCTAATACAGGAGGTGTGTTACTGGCCAGACCACCAGGTGCAAACAGAAGGAAAAAGCCTAATAAAGAAAACTAATGCAGCCAGCACATCTAATGATTGGTAAGCTGCAATATATTACATTTTTGGATTTGGGTTTAATGTATTTGCTTATGGAGCCAAATTGCATATTTAAAAATATACTGTAAGATAAAGGATTATGAAATGTAAAATGCAGTAATGATCGTTAAATGCAGCAACCTATGGCAATTAAAGTAGAAGTTCAGCCAAAAACGAACTCTAAACCTACTGGCAGACACATTTTCTAAGACTAATCTATCTAGTCGTGTAAAGCAAAAATCACTATTCATACCTTTTCTGTAGCCGCTCTGGCCTAGTCGGCTTTTCTGTGTAGGTGTGTGCAGGAGAAGCAGACGACAATGGAAGAACCATTGTAAGTCTATGGGTAGCGTTTCATCAAAGGCATTTCCCCGGCCGTTGTAGGATGTCTCTTCCACACAGCATCCACCGCTGGAGACCAGACCGGATCGGCTTCAGAGAAGGTATGTATAGCGATTTTTGCTTTACAGGGTTCGATAGATTAGTCTTATGCCTCGTACACATGACCGGTTTTCCCGATGGGAAAACTGTTGTGTTTTCTTTTGGTCAGGAAAACCAGCCGTGTGTATGCTCCCTAGCAGTTTTCCCGACAGAAAAACTGCAGGGAAAAAATTAGAACCTTTTTTTTTCCATGTTTTTTTCCCCGCAGTTTTCCTATGAACAAACAAACACTGCTGTAGAGCATACACACGGACGGTTTTCCCGCCCAAATCTCTCAGACAGTTTTCCTGTTGGGAAAACCAGCCGTGTGTACACACAGGGAAAAGTGACTGAGCCGGTTCTCGGTTTTCCCCTCGGGTTTCCCGGCAGTCTTTTGACCGCAGAGAAACCCGATCGTGTGTACAAGGCATTATAATGTGGCTGCCAGTAGATTTAGAGTTAGATTAGGTTTTAGCTAAACTTCTACTTTAATTGCCATAGGTTACTGCATTTTCTTTTTCTAAAATCCAGCTCCCCTATATCAATAAAGCATTTAGGTACTTATTTTGCAAAAATAAAACGGCTTTCCATTAATTCTACACAGGCTTACCTCGCTTTCTTCATAGCTGTTTAAACACACTGCTCGATTACTTCTGCCTTACTTCCTGGTCAGATTTTAGGTCATGACACAGGAAGGAGATGACCATCTGATCTCATTAGCACACACCCTGCATAATCTACCCTCAGCTGGTCATCTCCTTCCTGTGTTATGACTTAAAGTCTGACCAGGAAGTAAGGCAGAAGTAATTGAGCAGTGTGTTTAAATAGCGATAAAGAGAGGGAGGTAATCCTGTGTAGAATTAATGGAAAGCTTTTTTATTTTTGCAAAATAAGTACACTTTCTTGGGGAAATTTGTTTGACATACAAGTGTTTTGGATTACAAGCATGTTTCTGGAACAAATTATGCTCGCAATCCAAGGTTTTACTGTACACTAATGCTATATTGGTACATAGGGGAGCTGGAATAAAAAAAAGTAAGCAAAGTTGAACTTAGCTTTTAAGCCATAGAACTTTTGATTTGTATTGGTTAGTTTGTGGTATTGCACATTACCCAACCAACTGATATGTTCAAACAGACTATCAAATAACTGCTCCATATAAAACAAAAATTAAATACATTTATCTCATTAAGGCCACTATTATTTCTATATATTATTTTAAAACCTGGAGGTAATTGTTTACATTGATAAAAATGTAATCAATAAAAAAGGTCTAGGAAATCATTGTACTGAATGTAAACATATACAACATTGATTCCGATTGATCGTTATGAGCACTACATTTTGCACTAAGAAGCCTCCTCCTTGTGCGGTTTCAATGATAACTATTTTATATGTGGTCTTCGCAAATAGCTATAGATGTGCATTTTCATGCAAATTCATGCATCTGCTGCACATGCTTTTAAAACACAAAAGAATATGAAATAATTTAAATATTAATTTAATAACAATGTTTATTAATTAACAGTGTGTTTAGTAAATGATGAAGGTTAAAAAAAATATCTAAACAATAAAATTAAATTAAAAAAAAAAGTAAAAAAAAAGGACAGATTACAGAACCCTAGTTTTCTTAAGTTTAAAAGTTAAACTGAGTACGTTCCAAAGTGCAAACTTCTCCTTCCACTTGAGCCAGCTATGTCTGGTGAATGAGGTGCGCCTGCTCTCCATTTGTCTCATTTGAAAAGAGCATACTGAATGTTAATACATTTGACATGTCTGGCAATAGAACACCCTGTGTCACTCACCGCTAAAGGCTGAGCTCTCCGAGACTTGACACCATAGTTCAGATGAATACAGCTTGAGAGGAAAGCCATGATTTACAGCAGCACAGAAAAGTTCATCTCTGAGACGAAGTGATCTGCGGAGTGCTGATTGATAGTGATGTGGGGCACAGTGCAGCACAGCCAGTGTAATATTCTGACATAGTACATCACATAGCAGGAACACATTTCATTACATCATATTATTTATGTTCCATCTCTCCTAAGTGGTGCTCACCATTACTTTCCCCCTAATACCTTGCCCATCATAATACAGCAACAATATAAATTATAAAACTAAACATATACAGTATACCAGATATGCTAACATTAATATTACATGAGTAGCTTTGCATCAACTATTTACGTTAACGGTGGAAATTAACTTGAAGAGCAACTCCAAAGAAAGAAGTTGCATCAATCACTGAGCTGGAAAATCTATGTAGGGAGCGCCAATGTCTAAATCAGTGGGGGTAATCCACAAAAGGGATACGCCGGCGTATCTACTGATACGCCGTCGTATCCCTGTTTCTATCTTTGGAACTGATCCACGGAATCAGTTTCCAAGAGATAGACAGAAGATCCGACATGTGTAATTGAATTACACTGTCGGATTTTAAGGATGCAATTCTAGGCCGGCCGCTAGGTGGCGAGGCCATTGCGGCCAGCCTAGAATATGCAAATGAACACTTACGGCGATCCACGAACGTTCCGACGGGCCCGTCGCGCTAATTCTACGTCGTTTACGTCGAGTTACGCCGTGTAAAAATAGGGCTGAGTCCTATTTGACTAAGCCCTATTAAGTATGGCCGTCGTTCAATTCAAACTCTACGTCGTTTGCGTAAGACGTCCGTGAATGGCGCTGGACGCCATTTACGTTACCGTCTAATCAAATGACGTCGGAGCGACGTCTGTTAGCGCAATGCACGTCGGGTAAGTTACCCGACGGAGCATGCGCAGTACGTCCGGCGCGGGAGCGCGCCTAATTTAAATGGGACTCGCCCATTTGAATTGGCCCGCCTTGCGCTGGACGGATTTAAGTTACACCGCCGTTATTATGCACAGGTGATTTGATCAGTTTCACCGCCTTAGTAATTACCACAGTCATTTCATCGGAGGAAAATCCTGAAAACATGACCTGTTGGGGCACCTTGAGGACTCCAGTTGAGAAACAATGGTCTAAATAACCCCCCCAGTCTATGTTTTACATAATCCACGGCAGGCAGACCTAGCAAGCTTGCCTGCTTTGACTGCAGAAATGTGTCGAAGGATTCTATAATATTCGATTTACATTACTGAGAGTGACCAATGAGCAGAACCAGGTCCCTGTTTTTCTGTAAATCTACTAGAAAGAGAAGCAGTTCTGTTTTTTTTTGTATAAAAACCAGGGAACCTTCTATTTTTATGTTTTTGCAGGTTCAGATATAAAACCCTTGAGAAAGTTAGGACACTGAACATTGCAGGAATGGCCATTTTCAATAGATGACTCTCAGGCCTCGTACACACGACCGAGGAACTCGTCGGAAAAGACACATCGTTTTCCTCGACGAGTTCCTTGTTAGGCTTGTCGAGAAAATTGACAAGCTTTCTTTGCGTACACACTGTCAAGACCAAATCTCCTTGTTCTCAAACGTGGTGACGTACAACACATACGATGGCAGGGGAAGTTCGATTCCACTGGCACAACCCTTGGGGCTGCTTTTGCTAATCTCATGTTACTGCGTGTTAAGTAAAAATTTGGTAGGAGACGATTTGCACTTTTCAGTCTGTTACAGCATGACAAATGTGCTATCTCCATTACAAACACTACTTTTACCGAAGGTGCGCTCCCGTCTCATACTTTATTCTGAGCATGCGCGGGTTTCTTAGCATACACAAATGTTTCTCGTCGAAAACCAGCCAGACGAGGAACACGACGAGGAAATTGAGACTCCCGTAGAGGAAAAAGAGAACTTGTTCTCGACAGTTTTCTCGATGAAAAGCATACACACGACCGTTTTTCTCGTCAAAAAAGCTCTGCCACCAAGTTTCTTGATGGATTCTGTCGAGGAAAACAGTCGTGTGTACGAGACCTTAGGCTGAAAATTAGAGCCATTTGTGGTTTACCTACTTGATCTCTAGAAGATTTACCCCCCTTCATGACCATTTTCTGCGATACGGCACTGCATTACTTTAACTGACAATTGCGTGGTTGTGCGATGCTGTACCCAAACAAAATCTATGTCCCTTTCCCCCCCCCCACAAATAGAGCATTCCTTTGGTAGCATTTGATCACCACTACAGCTTTTATTTTTTGCGCTATAAACATAAAAAGACTGTAAATTTTGAAAAAAAAATATTTATTTGCTGCTATAAGACATATCCAATAAAAAATGTAAACATCCTTTGTGACAGCAATAGGCATGTGACAGGTATTCTTTATGGAAGGATCTGGGGTCTATAAGACCCCAAATCCCTCCTCTCCCCTTAAAGCATTCAAAACACCAAGATCAGTGTTTTTGAATATATTTATTTTTTTAAACGGCGCCGTTGACATTTGGGTAAACCTGAAGTGATGTCATGTCATTGCTTCTGGGTTACTATCACAAACAGCCGATCAAAGCCGAATCCGGTGGACACACCCAGCATCATCCTCACCCAAGCTGATTCTTCACTGATCTTTAGGGCCCCCGGCATGTTTTTTTTCCACAAGAAAAATGTTTATTGAAATTTTTACAATACAAGCGATGCATAAACACAGTTAGTCACAGAGAAAGCATTACTCAGAATTTCACCAGTTAGATGTGTTGCTGGTATGAACAGGAGAGAGGCGGTGACAGGCTAGCATACACCAATACAATGAGATACCAATTTGGGAACAAGAAATCATAGCAAGGTTACTTAAAGGAGGCTTCGGGGGGGGGGGGGGAAGCAGGAGGAGTGTAGAACGGGGGGGAGGAGTCCCCTGCATGTTTAGTGTAGGAAGCTGGCTGTGACTCCATGCAGCTTCCCAATGTGGATGCGTGGGATTTACGACGTGTCTCGGAAGGCTGTGGGCGGGGGGGATTGTGGAGGTTGGGGGGACTGCCTAGGTTATTCAACCAGAAATGGAAGCAGGCACCTAACAAAACTAGGTACCCTCTCCCACCTTAACAATAAACACATCCAAAAGTGTAAGAGGTGGGGGGAGGAGGACATGCAGAACGTCCCTTTTAGGGTAAAGTTCTTCTTTAATGTAGTCCCACACATTACAAACTTATTGTAAAACCTGGTACCCCTGGGTGTCTGCACTTATACCTGTAACCAGCTTTCACTATTCTTAAAGTGACAGAGTCTTTTTAATCTTCACTTAACCGCTTGACAACGAGCTGCCGTCATTATACTGTGGGAGGGCGGCTCGGTCCCGCATACCGTCGTAGCTGTACGTCGGTCCCTTTAAGCGGGATAGCGGGCTTGCATTTTTATAGCACCAATCAGTGTATAAATGCCAATGGTCCCCGAAATGTGTAAAAAATGTCTGATATGTCCTCCATAATGTTGCAGTCCCGGCAAAAAGCGCAGTTTGCAGCCATTACTAGAAAAAAAAACGCAGTGCAAAATCGCAAAAAATGCTCTGGTCATTGAGCAGCCAATTCTTCCAGTGCTGAAGTTGCTAAACTGTCATGGATTGGCGGTAACATGGTACACCCCCTCAGCGTGTCCAACCCACTGGACTAAAATGTAAGTTTTATTTATGCATTTAAAATATCTGAAACCGCCTAAAAATATTTGTGTCCTATAAATAACACTCAATTGTATACTTGTAATGACGATCAAGGGTGTTTGATAAAGGGTTAAAAAGGAAAAAAGATTTTTTACATTCAGGTATGAAATATTATTTTTTCATCTCAGCCTGCAGTACAGAACTGCCCTTCAATATAATCGTCTGCTCTATAGTGAAAGATCATCTGCCAGGAGATGGATTAACCTGCGTACTTTGTATAACGTTCCCCCAGACACTTGAACTTTTATTTACTTGTCGAATGCAAAGTCTTTCATTTAATGTGACTGAATGTGTACAACTATACCAAGTGCAGCAGACATGACCTATCCTAAAGTATTACTTCAGAAAACTACTTTTCCAACTTCTACCAAAACATAAGATAGTAACTATGTGCTTTGTAGATAACAAAACTTCATTTTCTATCTCTACTCAATTAATTTACAAAATTGGATTGTTTGCAAGTGGTAGGGATAGTAACTGGAAGAAACAGCTATAAAACAATGACGCACTCCTTCACACCATGTGCATTGATGTGCCATTTTCCATGCAATAAGTTACAGTCAGCCCTCATCCCCCTCCAAGGCACCCCTTCTCCTCATATTGCCCCCAATAACCGCAGCAGCCTCAATTTCTCAACATGCCTTCCTGCAGAGCCCCCAATGGTGCATCCTTATACTTCTCCACAACACCCAGCACCCTATAGTGCCCCCAAGTCTGACCCAAAGCTCCCTCTCCCCTCAAAGCCCCACATCCCCATTTAGCCTCCTGCAGATCCTCAACACCTACAGTGCATCCTAGCTACCCCGAGAGTCCCTCACAGTGTCTCCCAGCCTTCTGCATGGTCCTAAAAAAAAATTTCAATGACCACCAATTCTGTTGCATTTTCCCCCCTACTGATTACTGACACCGGGGCATTTTTTTCCTTTAAATGACCACTCGTGAGACAGTTTTTCCTCCAATCACCACTGACAAAGCATATTTTCCCTCTACTGCCCACTACTGACAAAGCATTTTTCCTCCTACTGACCACTGACGTTAATGCATTATTCCTCTTCCTGACCAATGATGTGGGGGCATTTTTTATTTTTAAATACCACTGGGGAGGCATTGTCCTCCTCCTTATAACTGACAAGGCATTTTCCTCCCTACTTACTTTTTTTTTTAATTAAATGACCACTGAGGAGGCATTGACCCCCGAAACAAGTTAAGAAATTTTTTCCCCCCTTTTAACCACTGATGGGGCATTTTTTCCTCCTACTGCAAACTCTGGTCAAGACATTTTTCATCTTACTGACCAATGATGCCATGGCATTATTCCTTCTATTGACCATTGACAAGGCATTTTCTTCCCCCCTACTAACAACTGACACTAGGAATTTTTTCCTCCTTTTAAACACTGTGCCAGTGCATGTTTTCTTCTTTCCTGAAAGGATAACCCTTGAGAAAGTCACGTGTTTGTGACGCAATGCGTTGAGAAGAGCAGGGTGACGTTACTTTCCTTCGTCACCTAGAAGTTCGGTTCGGTTTGTACTGTGCATGACCCCGCTGCCTGCTACACTCACTGTTGAGTGTAATTTTAAATGTAAGATACCTATTTTTAAATATATTTTAAAAATAGTACTACACTATATGAATCTTCATCATTATTACATGATACGGAGAGAAGAATCTGTGAGCCCTACATTGATTATTTGAAATGAAGACAAGCTGTTATTCATACAAAAGACCTGTATGTGAATATAGGTCTACTTTGAGATGAGCTGCCACCTTGCACATTGGTGAAGCACAAAATTGCCATTAAAGTCACTTAGTTAATTAATTATTTCACTTAATTTATGACATTCCTATAGTGTTCAATGGGACTATTTATATTTAAATATTATCTGGATTTTCAGCCGTGGTGATTGGATTCACCGTCTGATAGGGCACTTGGACACTTTTTTACCTATATATATTTTCTTGCATATATTTTATATATATATATATATATATGTGTGTGTGTATAAATATTTTTTTGGGGACTTATTTAACATTTTTTGCATTTATTTATTGAATTTAGCACATAAGGAGAGTGGAATTGTTTTTTTTTTATTTAATTCATCCAGCGTATATGTATAGTTTGTATGTTATTAATGGATTTGAAATGAGACATGTTTTTGCTATATCTTATGATTATTATAGAGTATACTGCCTAGTGATCTAGATGAATTTGGCACCACACCACCTGTCTTATTTTATTTCTTCTTTCCTCCCACTGCCCAGACGTTTTTTTTTCTTCTTACTGACCACTGACACTGGAGACTTTCCCCCCCTACTGAACATTGCTTTTTTTGCCTTTCCTCTTGGTTGAAAGTGGAGTTCCACCCAAAAATTGAACTTCCGCTTTTCGAACCCCCCCCCCCCCTCCGGTGTTACATTTGGCACCTTATACAGGTATTTGCACGGGAGTCACTCCACTCCCCCCCCCCCGCTGCCTTCTGGGAAACACACTGGTCCCAGGAGACAGCAGGGACCACTGGGAACGCACTGCGCTACTCGCACATGCGCAGTAGGGAACCAGGCAGTGAAGCCGCAAGACTTCACTTCTTGATTCCATCACCGAGGATGGTGGCGGGGGCAGCAGAGACGAGCAATTGCTCGTCTTCTGCTGCCGACATCGCGGGTGCGCTGGACAGGTAAGTGTCCATTTATTAAAAGTCAGCAGCTGCAGTATTTGTAGCTACTGGCTTTTAATATATATATATATATATATATTTTTTGCGGGACCTCCGCTTTAAGAATATGATGATCGCTGAGTTCTACACCATGAGCACATGCCGTTGGGGGGCCCATAAAAATGTTGCTATGGGGTCCTGTGATTTCTAGTTTTGCCCCTGGTGTGTATCATAAGCTTACAGCTGTAGTCAAGCTTTCACACATTGCAAACAATTTGTACAGTGTATTGAGCAGGTAACGTTCAAGTCACTGGATTGCGCTTTACAAGTTCCAGGGCTTGTGGGGGCTTTACAACGACAGGGAGACCTATTATATCCATCCACTAGGTATGGAAAGTGGCATCAACAAAATGAATGTGACAGCTTATACTGTTCATGATAGTGGAAATGAAAGCCAGGAGGGACAGCAAAGACCAAATGCACTAGAGTTCACACCCAATAACAGAAAGGAAACCAGCCAAATGTTTATGCTCTTACACTACGTTACTTCAGGTTTATGTATTTCAGCTTATGAGGAGGGATACATGTATATTAAAAATAAATGAAGTGCTTGCTTCTCTTGCCAGCCGCCAGGAAACCAGCTTAGAATGAAAAAGCGCACCAACATCTGGGAATGAAGTGGAGAACACACACTTCTAAATCCTGCTGCAACTTTTTCCCTGTAGCGGTGGTCATTCCTCTCAAACCGCCTATGTCTACTTTGGTTGGTAACCAAAAACATTTCCAAGGCAAACCAACTCCCTCTTCACATTACCTAGTGTGTGTCAGATCGGAGTCTGGGAGTATTAACCCTTTGTGTAGCCTGGTGACAGTAATGAATATTAACAAAAGGCTTGACACTCATCCTGGGTGTGGACAATAGGCAACCATAGCAAGAAAAAGTTCCAGATCACAGGATAAAAAAAAAGTGAGCTAATAAAGATATCAAATGCTGGATATGTGCTAAAGTCAG
Organism: Rana temporaria; assembly: GCF_905171775.1. Lineage (NCBI taxonomy): Eukaryota > Metazoa > Chordata > Amphibia > Anura > Ranidae > Rana > Rana temporaria. Next base: position 98,604,681 of record NC_053493.1, read on the forward strand.
AAAATTCACTCCATTGGAGAGAATGTTTATCACCTCCTGTCACTGTGGCCTCCCGCAGTCACAAGCACAGGAAGTAGAAGAAAATCTCCCTAAGGTGAACACAGGATGTAATAAAAACTTGACAGAGTTTTCAAATGTTTTGCCTGGAGTTGGGCTTTAACCCTGTTGCCCCTAGAGCCATTTTATTTCATTTTGCATACATTTTTTACACGACAATGCACTTTAAACCCCACAATATTATTATGTTTTCTGAAAGAAGAGACTCTTTAGAATGAAATTATGGTAGTTTAAATGTTGTCACATGAAGTTTGCGCTACTGTTTATTAAATCTATATTATCATTAAAAAAAACTGACACTAAAATACGTTCACCATTTTTTGTAAAATATTAAAACATGAGGTTGTGTCAAACCTATAGATACAACATATGTCAAGCCTCAAAACTGATTGCATAGAAGTTGAAACATTTTTTGGGGTGTTTTATTTTGATTATACTTCAATGTTTTTTCCTTTTCCTTTCTTTTCCTTTTCTTTATTGCTATCACAAGGGTCTTATATACCCCTATATTAGGATCTACTAAACTACTATGACAACCCTGCACTCTTCTGAAGCAGATCAAACCCAGACGGCTGCTCCCCCAGCCAGAGGTTCGATAGCTGAGTGATTCTGGGTTCATACATCAGAGAAAAGATCAGAGAACACAAGTTCTCTGATCTCCTACTGCTCTTCAATCTAAAACCCGCCATGAAGGGCCTGGGAACTTAAGAGGCAGAGGTAAGCCCAGGACACATTGCAGGTGGGGGGTTTGAATGTAAAACCACCAGAATTCGACAAGAAAACCAGAACCCTGTAACAAAAGGTAAATAAACCCTCCTTCCTTAAACACACCTTGTCTTTACACCCTGGCCGATCCATTTACCCAGCGGAAAAATGGCAGCTGCTACTTCCAGGTATGAAGGACTACGTAACTCTATCTCCTTCCTCCTAAGATGCAGCATTGGGTGGCTGAGCGGCCAAATGCCAGGCACAGAGCAGAGACCTTTGGCCTGTGCAGATTCTTACTAAATCAGTCTGGAAATCTATCTGTTTGTTGTGAGAGGTGAACAGTTTACAAAAAAATAGGAAGTAAGGCAGCAATTCAATTAACCTGTTTCTTTGGCTTGCATGGGCAAAGCACAGGTTCTCCTTAAAGTATACTTATCAATACAATAAAGTGCTACGGACCTGAGAATGTTATTGTTAATTTGACAATTTACCAAATGCTGCCTATATAGGTAATTGGTGATGGCCATAAAACTAAAAAGTTAAGTAAAACTGATTTTTTTTTACAGCCAGGAAATTATTTTTATTCACTATCTTACATTTCCTCTCCACAAATGCACACACCTCTTTTTTTATGGCAGGCTTGAATTGCTGCCAGTTATAATGTGATCAAAAAATAAAAAATAAAATAAAAACATAAAATAAAAACAAAGGTTATAGTTTGAAGGCACGCACATGACCTGGCCTACACACTCACAGAATGACATTGTATGGGCTCTGTTAGCTATTTGCTGCAGAGTCAGTAAGAGGTTTAAGCTAGAGCTGGCTTCCCTATGAAATTTATTACAAGTGGATCCATATGTCCGCTCTGTTCTTCGGCAGTGTGTCGACTTGATTACAGATTATAAATTACTGCAATTTGGGAGGGAATTCATCAAACATTTCACTCTGTTTACTGATCTGTGTAATTCCTAACTCTGGTTTTATGACTGGTCAGTAAATAAAGGCTATTTATGAGTCATAAAAATGTATGGATATAGGAATCGGTGGTAAAAGCAGGCTAAGGAAAGACCTTCCTTTGGTGTATTTCAGAGAGGTTATTTGAGGTTTACACAAAGCTGCATGAAATAGGAGCTCCACTAAGCACCATCTGAATCCCAAATACCCATATATTATAGATCCAAAGTAGTTTCATTTCAGTATTAATCCGTCTCTCCTTCATCATCTCTTTTTCTAAAAATGGAGGCAGGGACAGGCTATAAAGCCAGTTCAAATCCATAAAAGAATTGTCTGCAACCACAGTTTTTAGTTTGGGTGGAGAGAGGAAAAATGGCAGAGAAATGCCACTGCAGTTCTGCATTCAAACATGGCGTCCTTCTCCATACTTTCCAACTTTCTGAGATGGGAAAGAGGGACAACTTTTAGGACAAAGTATATAGGCAGAGGCTACACCCCTCCCACGCCTACAGTTATGCAGATTGTAAATAATTAATATGCAAATGATTGGGTAAGCCCCCAATTCGTATTTACCAATAATTCTCTTTCATGCTGGCTATTTAAAACAACAAATGTAAAGCTGTGTACACACGATCGGATATCTAATGGAATCTAATCCGATGGATTTTTTCATCAGATATCCAATGAAGCTGACTTTCATTAGTCTTGCATACACACTATCAAACTAAATTTGGACGTGACAAAACGCGGGGGACCTAAAACACTACGACGAGCCGAAAAAAAAAATGAAGTTCAATGCTTCCGAGAATGCGTCGACTCGATTCTGAGCATGCATAGATTTTTCTCCGATGGAGTTCCACACAGACGATCAGATTTTTCTATCGTTTTTTTATCCATAGGAAACATTTAAAACATGTTCTATTCTTTACTGATGGAAAAAAGACAGATGGGGTCCACGCGCGATCGGTTTGTCCGATGAAAACAGTCTGTTTTCATCGGACAAACCGATCGTGTGTACACGGCTTAAGAATTCACAGCAGTGGTTTTCACACTGCAGCCTAGGGCCAGATGTGGCCCTTTGCCTGTCTTTATCTGGCCCTTGGGGAACTATTCGTTTCACAGACACCAATAATGTGGCACCATTTCTCCCACTGATACAAACGATGGAGCACTATTCCCCCTATTGACACCAACAATGGGGCACTATTCCTCCTACTAAAACCAATGATGGGTCTCACTGACATTGGGAAATTTTCTACTGTCAAAAGTTCGGCCACAGTAAAGCCTGAATGACAGTAAACTGGCACTTTGTTTGGTAAGTTTGGAGACCCTTGATTTAGAGGATGGATGAAAGGTATAGTATAATAGTTTTGGTTGTTAAATACAGTATAACATTGTTTACTGAGATCTATATTTCTAGACCAAAACAGGGACAAATGATTTAGAATAAGGGACAGAGGGATTTTGCTTAAAAAGGGCGACAGCCCCTCGAAATGGGGGATAGTTGGGAGCCATGCTTCTCAGCCCTAACCATTCTCTATGTAGCATTACTGTCATGGATATGCAATAGTCTGGCAGCTTACCTCTTTCCATCTGTCCATTAGAGGCCTGACTCTGTTCTGGTTACCTTCTTATCTCTGCTCCTTCCTGTATGGCCCCACCCAGGCCATCCCAGGAAGTCTATATTAACTGTTGCACTAAAGGCCTGCAGTGCTGTTCAACAGTGTTGTTTGCTTTAGTTCCTGTCTGCAGTGTGCTACGATTATCTTCCTGTGTCTACCGTTTTTGGCTCGTCCCTGACTTCTCCTGTTTGGTTACCCCTGTCTGCCTGTTGCCCCGACCTCGGCTTACCCATCACTTCCGCTTGTCTGCTTGCTGCTTCCCCTCTCTCCCTGCAGAGCGTGACCTAGGGGATCCCAGGGGTCGCGACCTGGGTCCAGCTGCGGTGAAGGCCATCCTCACCACTAGAGGCTCTGGTGAACACAAAGCTGGGTCTTAGACTCTGCGCCCTGGGCGATCTTGGGTTTACACTTCCTCTCTTATCACAGCAGTCGGTCATAGGTTTCACTACCCTGTGGTGCATCCCTGACCCCAACGGGGTGCACTTGTCACCTGGCCACAGGTGACCTGACAATTACTCTGAACTGTGCCCAAGCTCAAATATGGACATGCAAATTACAAAGATATAAAAAAAAAAAAACAATCATCTCTCTGAAACATACTTACTGTGTGTATTCCTTGTGTGTACAGTCATGGACAAAAAATTTGAGAATGACACAAATATTTTTCACAAAGTCTGCTGCCTCGGTTTTTGTGATGGTAATTTGCATATAATCAAGAATGTTATAAAGAGTGATCAGATAAATAGCAATTAATTACAAAGTCCCTCCTTTGCCATGAAAATCCCATAAAAAAACATTTCCCCTGCATTTGTTAAGGCTTCAGGGCGCCCACACGAAAGTTCAGCAAGTGCCAGGGCCGTCTCCTACAGTTGATTCAGCTACAGGATCGGGGCACCACCAGTGCAAAGCTTGCTCAGGAATGGCAGCAGGCAGGTGTGAGTACATCTGCACGCACAGTGAGGTGAAGATTTTGTAGGATGGCCTGGTCTCAAGAAGGGCAACAAAGAAGCCACTTCTCTCCAGGAAAAACACCAGGGACAGACTGATATTCTGCAAATGGTACAGGGATTGGACTGCCGAGGACTGGGGTAAAGTCATTTTCTCTGATGAATCCCATTTCTGATTGTTTGGGGCATCCGGAAAAAAAAGCTTTGTCCACAGAAGAAAACGTGAGCGCTACCATCAGTCCTGTGTCATGCCAACAGTAAAGAATCCTGAGACCATTTATGTGTGGGGTTGCTTCTCAGCCAAGAGAGTGGGTTCACTCACAATTTTGCCTAAGAACACAGCCATGAATAAAAAATGGTCCAAAAACATCCTCTGAGAGCAACTTCTCCCAACCATCCAAGAATAGTTTGGTGACAAACAATGCCTTTTCCAGCATGATGGAGCACCTTGCCATAAGGCAAAAGTGACAACTAAGTGACTGGGCGAGCAAAACATCCAATTGAAAACTTGACCAATCCTTAAAAGGCGGGTGAATAAAAAAAGCCACAAACTCCAAGCATTGATTATGCAAGAATGGGCTGCCATCAGTCAGGATGTGGCCCACAAGTTGATTGACAGCATACAAGAGTGAATTGCAGAGGTCTTGAAAAAGAAGGGCCAAGACTGCAAATATTGACTGCATAAACCTAATGTAATTGTGAATAAAAGCCTTTGACACTTATAAAATGCTTGTAATTATACTTCAGTATACTATAGTAACAAAAAGATCTAAAAACACTGAAGCAGCAAACGTTGTGAAAATTAATATTTGTGTCATTCTCAAAACTTTTGGCCACGACTGTAACTACTACCCCTGCTAGGGAACGATCTAACTGAATAAATATAGACAAGATAAGAAAAACTCACTTCTCATAATGCATTGAGAACATTCTCTGTTATGACCATAGATAAGATCAGTGAACCATATTGCAGTGAAGTGGGTGAGCACAGAGAAAATGTAGTGATTCATTGACATTTTGCTTCCATAATCTACTGCTAGAAGGTGACATATAACTGCCTGCTATTAAAATCCAACTCCAGGAAAAAATGCATTTTAAAAGCATTTTAAAATTGCATTGCGCATCAATTACCACACCCGTCAGTCTTGATTCCGACCTCCTCTTGCTTAGCAATCCTGCAGTGTAATGGATCAAAGTTACAGTTGCCTCTATGAGCAAAGCTAATTTCCTGTCCTACGGACCAGACATTTTGCCCTGCTTGTTATCTTCTTGGGCACTGGTCCATTTACCACGCTGTGAATTCTCCTGCCTCTGGGGCCTATGAAGAGCAGAAGTATTTCCCCCACCAATAGGAGATGACTACATCACGCAGGCAGCATCGCATTTTTGCTTTGAAGAAATTCACGGGGCTTTCCCAAAAAAATGGTTGGTGCAGTTTGCACCATGCTGGGATGCATGGGTTGTCCAATCAAATAGAATGGGATATTTTAACATGCAATTTGCTTGCATGCATTACTGCACTCCACGGGTGTAATCCATGTCTAAGAGCGCATTTAAACAGGTGTTTGGAGTGGATCTTTAAGCCTAACTGAGCTCTGTTTTAAGTGGATCTCCAAATAACCCTTTTTTTTTTGTGGATAGTAGGTATAGGGCTGGTAAGATTTCACAACAATTCCTGCTTCGAATCTTCCCAATGGGAGAACTGGTACAAAAGAAGGCTGTAACCCTTCAACAAAAGTGATGATATTTTTGTCTGTGCCCTCACTGGATAGATTCCCCCCCAACACAAGGGTTAAACAGTTATTCAAATGATACATTTCAGCTTTTTTCTCATCTCACCTGACATTGGCAATCCTTGCTGCAGTGCAAATTGAAAAAAGTGTACATAACATCCAAGAATGCACTTCTGCTCTGAAGCTGCTTTTTTGTAAATTTTAAAAAGTTCTGGGCAATTTATTTTTAATTTATGTTTAAAAAATTGAGTTCTGATTTAAAGCTCAACTCTGAAAAATTTGAAACGTATCCCTTGCAGTGGGGCTGCGCTCACGCTGCAAGGGTAAGCTGCTTGTTTGGTATTTGGGAGAAGAAAAGCACTTTAACTTACCTTATCCACCGTTACCCTTGCAGATGATGCTCTCCTGCACTATGGCAGCAGACTTGGCATGATCACATCCAGTACAGGGCTATAGACCCTACATTGGTCTTGATGTCAGGACCTTAGACCACTGGAGAATGGGGGAGAAGAGGTTGCCTTGACTAAGCTAGTAGTGCAGAGGAGCAGGGGATCGGGTATGGGCAAGTAAATCTACTTTAAAGGTGTTCTAAAGCCTTAAAGTGGTTCTAAAGCTTTAGGAACCCAATAGTTGGGTTTAAGCATTTTCTGAAGTTTTTTCTAATAAACAGTGTCATAAAATAATGATATTCAACGATATCACAGAAAACAATTTCAGTGTTGCATTTGTTATTCTGCAAATGAAGAATTGCTGAAGCATACTGTATATCCTACTATAAAGAGCTACAGAATCTGATGGTGCTATATTTTTAAGTAGATAAATAATAATAACTATAACGTGCCACCTCAGCCTCAGAAGTTGCAGGTCGCTGTGCCTGCCTCTAGTCTACCCGCTATGGTTATTATTTACTAACACAAGTCTAAAAGATGTTGAAAGGATATGGCACTGGGTTGCCTCATTTCTGCTGATTACACAGGAAACAAGTCCGCACATGAATGGCACGATGAATGATTACCTGTGAAAAGATTGCGGTGATGACAGTGGGAGCAGAAGCCATGGAGAAAATGTGTGCTTTGCTTCTTCTAACAGAAACGACAGAATAAATAGACACGTCTGGTGTGAAGGGGAGAGGGTGCAGGCGTTCAATTCACAAGCCTTTCACCTCAGGTGGTCTTATTCGGGCCACAAGCACAGGGGGTATTTCCACTTCCCAGTATTCCTCCAGTGACCAGTTTTCCCGCATTATAAAAACCTCACAAAAGAAAACATAATTTGAAAATTCTGGCAGTTTCTACTCATTGGAGACCCATTACATTGTCAGCAATTAAGTGTTGGAGTGAAAGGCCAATGTCTGCTTATCACAGTTACCTAAGATCTTACTTTTTGTTTTGTTTTTCTGTGTGAACTGACTACTTCTGGACTTTTCGAAAAATGCAAATAAGAAAATGAATGTCGATAGGTTGTTATGGTGCATTGCACATTGCAATTTTCTTTTAACTCGTTGAATAATATTTTTTTCTTCCTCTATGCTGCAAACCGATTCTGCCCATATATTCATAATTATAACAAAGGAAGGATACAGGAAGTAAAATGGAGTTTTGGTTCCCCTTCTATTATATAGATTATATGTTCAAAGTCCTAGTGAAGTAGGTTGAATAGGTTAGCGGGTCAGATTTAAATATTAGTAAAGTGATTTACAAGCAGAAATAATATGAATGGATTTAAATAAAATTTATTTAAAGCGGTCGTATGCCGCTGGTTGTTTTTTTTAGGACCTGCAAGGTAAAGGCATAGAACAATGTAGGATCTATAGCCTTGTACTGGATGTGATCATGCCAAGTCCGCTGCCATAGTGCAGGAGAGCATCATCTGCAAGGATAACAGTGGCTAAGGCAAGTTAAAGTGCTTCTCTTCACCCAAATACCAAACAAGAAGCTTACCCCAAAAAAAAAATTCCCAGAACTTTTTAAAATGTACAAAAAAGCAGCTTCAGAGCATAAATGCATTCTTGGATGTTATGTACACACCCCTAGATGACAATTTACACTGCAGCAAGAATCGCCAATGTCAGGTGAGAAGAGAAAAAAGCTGAAATTTATCATTTGAATAAGTGTTTAACCCTTGTGTTGGGGGGGATCTATCCAGTGAGAGCACAGACAAAAATATCATTACTTTTGTTTCAGGCTGAAGAAGGGTTACAGACTTCTTTGCTACCAGTTCTCCCATTGGGAAGATTCAAAGCAGGAATTGTTGGGAAATCTTACCAGCCCTACACCTACTATCCATTATATGAAACTTACCTGAAAACGAAGCCCTCCAACAAAAAAAATCACTGGAGGCAGGGTCCATATTCACCCAGTCTACCTTTCGAGTGCAGGGACTCCATGTGTGTGACAGGCCAGAGCCGTGATAACGTCACACCCGCGCATGTGCTGGGGAGCCATCATTCAGAGCACATGTATCTGAAGGAATGGCACAAGTGGCTGTTCCTTCAGAGCCAATGCGCCAATGATGTAATTGGCTGCATTTAATGTAAATATCTTCTAAGTGGTGTACGTTTAGGAGATATTTACAGTACCTATAGGTAAGCCTTATCATAGGCTTACCTATAGGTCCAAATTATGCACAGTAGTTTACTTCCTCTTTAAATAAAGATATTTTAAGATTACGAATTTGGGCTTCATGAAAATGGCTGTTGGGTTCCATGTGTAAAAAGGTTTTCGCAAATCATGTTTCTGTACATAAATACATGTCTGGTTAATATATCCAATTCATGTACAGTTACGTTGCATACTGTGTCCATGCATGCATAGTGTATTTGGCCTCCTAACCTCTAGAAGTTTTTACCTTCTTTGATAATCAGTATAATATGGCCCAGCTCCTTTGCATGTAAGGCGCTGTGGTATTTAATTGGTTGCGACATGGTCCCGGCATTGGCACACAGCACGTGTGGTCATCTTTACAGGTTTGGGAAGTGTTTCCCCAACACGCTCACACCAGTCTGCCTATCCTCTCACAACTCTGCCCCTACCACTACTCTGCCACATACTAATCTACCTATCCTTGTTTAATTCTTCCCTGCCCCCTACCTACTCTGCAATTCCTCACATTCTTAACACTTTGCCACCCCTCCTGCTCACACCACTCCTCAACCCCCAAAATTCGCACACGCATATGTAAACAGTATTTGAACCACATATGTGAGGTACTGCTGCGAACATTAGAGCGAGAGCAATAATTCGAGCTCTAGATGTTCTCTGTAACTCTAAAGATGTAAGTTGTAAAGGCGTTTAAAGCGTCGCCTATGGAGATTTTAAAGTATCATAGCAATTCCATGAGTGTACGCAATTTTAAAGCGAGACATGTTAGGTATCTATTTACTTGGCATACCATCATCTTTCACATTACACAAAAAAATTGGGGCAACTATTGTGTTTTTTTTTTTTTTTTTTATTCATTAAAGTGTATTTTTTCCAAAGAAATTGCATTTGCAAAACCACTGCGCAAATACAATGTGACATAAAAAATTGCAATGATCACCATTTTATTCCCTAGGGCCTCTGCTAAAAAAAATGTATAATGTTTCGGTGTTATAATGATTTAAGCTTGTAAACAAAAAGTGCTAGAAAAAGCCTGGTCGGCAAGTGATTAACAATATTTCCATACTAGAGAAATTGGCTTTTGCCACTTGCTATGCCATTAGAGAGCTGATGTATTACAAGAGAGTGCCATGTGGTCAAGGCCATGTCACCAATGAGGTCAATTGCCTCAGGTGGCACTCATGGATGCACAGTGGGGGGGCAGCACTAAGACCAGAATGTCTATACCAGACACTCCATCTGCAGTACACACTCAACCCTGTGTATGTTCTGCCCCTGGGCTCCCCAGTGTCATTAGTAGTTATGGTGCAGGCCTGGCTACCAGCATTTTAGCAACCCATGACACTGTGTGGCCTGGCAGCCAGAATCCAAGAAACCAAAGACCCAGGGGAAGGGAAAGCTATGGGGCAGCAAAAATTACCCTCAATGTGACCATCCAAAAGGTATTTCGTAATCTGAAAGATGTACCACTTAGATTACTTGGACTCTAGATTACAGTTGTTTTCTGTAGATATCTATGGTAGGCAGGCAGGATTAGTACAACAAGGGTGGAAGCATTGAGCAATACTGCAATTAATTTATCAAAGTGCTTATCGCTAAATAAAGTTGAGTATATAAATGAAAGTTCTGAATTTAACACTAATACACAAATTCCAGGAGTGAGCAAACGAACTTGGAGAAAATGGAAAGGCAGGTATGTTTTTTCTATAATAATATTTAACCTAATCCATGTTTTTATGTTGAAGTACATGTGCGTGACAAATTGCTTGACACAATCTAAGACAAAGTCTCTAATGTATTACTACTTGCATCATGTAAAAGGTTAATATCACAATCATGCATTTTCAAGGTAACGGGAGGGCTGAGAAGAGGTCTTGAATCATGATGGTGTCTAGTGGTGTCATACCACCCTTGTCAGTAACATAAAGGACAGGCAGACAGTCTGTCTCCCAGATCCTTATTTTGCTTAAGGTTTAGGATCCATAAAACTACTTTAGTGTCATCCCCTGTCTCCTTTGCACACATTATTATTCATATGTAGATATTTTACTGCTAAATTCAAAAGAAAAAAAAAAAAAAAAGACTATTTATTGTTTTTTTACTTCCCCACAATCTTTAAGAAGCAATTTATTGCACTATGACACTATGAAGAACAAACCAACTTGTTACACTTCAGTACAACTTTTGTGCAGTTTCAGCTCCAGAAGGTTTTACCCCCTTCATGATTTTTTTGCTCTTTGGCATTGCGCAACTAACTGACAATTGCGTGGTCATGCAACACTGTACCTAAATTACATTTATATCATTTTTTTCTCACACAAATAGAGCTTTCTTTTGGGGGTATTTGATCACCACTTTTATTATATAAATGAAAAAGACAATGTTTTATTTTTTTGCTATAAAACATATCCAATAAAAAAAATCCCTTAATGAATTTTGGCCAGAATGTATTCTGTTACATGTCTTTGGTAAAAAAAAAAAAATCCCAATAAGTGCATATTGATTGGTTTGCGTGAAAGTTGTAGCATATACAAACTATATATACTGAGATTTTTATACTAATAATGGCGAGAATCAGAGACATATAACGGGACTGTGATAGGGCAATCCGACACTAATTGATGCTGGGTGGAACTAACTACTGCCACTGATATCACCAGTGACATTTTTACAGTGATCAGTGCTAATAATATGCAAAGGTCTCTGTACTAATGACACTGGATGGAAGGGGTTAACATCTAGGGTGATCAAAGGGTTAAATGTGTGCCTAAAACGTGTTTATGTGTGTACTGTGTGCTGCTTTTACTGGGGATTTAGTTGTTTTCATTTCAAACAACCATATCCCCTGTCACTGAACACAGCTCTGTGTTGTTCACATTCACAGAGCTGTGTTTTGTGAAGCTTAGAGCCAATCAACCAGTCCCAAGCAGCCAGTCATTGGCTGGGACCCGGTGATTGACATGTGCTGTGACAAATCAGTTGGAAATGCAGAATCATGTGGGATCATTATATTGGGAGAATCTGTGTCGACCAGATTGTGCCTTGGGGAAATATTAGAGTGCAAGTTGACCTCCATTACAGTTTGGTAAGAGGCTTTTTTTTTATGTTGTGTTTTTTTTTTTTTTTTTTTGAATCACAGTGAGAGTTTTTTGACTTGCATTGTTTATATATCAGTGGATGGACTTATTTAGATTTTTAAACATATTGGCCCAGATTCTCAAAGGAGATACGACGGCGTATCTCCAGATATGCCGTCGTATCTCTGAGTCTGAGCGGTCGTATCTATGCGCCTGATTCTTAGAATCAGTTACACATAGATTTGTATTAGATCCGACGGATCGGATCTTAACTGCATATTTACGCTGGCCGCTAGGGGCGTGTACGCTGATTTACGCCTAGAAATATATAAATCAGCTAGATACGCGAATTCACGAACGTACGCCCGGCCGACGCAGTACAGATACGCCGTTTACGTTAGGCTTTTCCCGGAGTAAAGTTACCCCTGCTATATGAGGCGTACATGCGGCGTATCAATGTTAAGTATGGACGTCGTTCCCGCGACAAATTTTGAAAATTTTATGTCGTTTGCTTAAGTCGTTCGCGAATAGGGCTGGGCATCATTTATGTTCACGTCAAAAGCATTGGCTTCTTGCGGGTTAATTTGGAGCATGCGCCATTCGTAAAAAGCGTCATTTACGTGGGGTCACATAAAATTAACATAACACACGCCCACATCTACCACATTTGAATTAGGCAGGCTTACGCTGGCCTATTTACGCTATGCCGCCGCAACTTTCGTTTGAGAATACGGCACTTGCCTGTAAAAGTTGCGGAGGCGTAACGTAAATAGGATACGTTACGCCCGCACAAAGATACGCCGTTGTACGTGAATCTGGGCCATTGTGTTAAGTTTTATTTGCTGCACTGTCTATCTTTAATTGCAATGGTCACTAATATTGGCACTTATGGCTATAACTTTGAAGTTTTTAGGATTTAAAATAGGGTTGCATGGTGCCAATACTAAGAATTTGCATGAGTATTGGTACTTTCAGGTTCGGTTCTTTCAGCTGTCAGCGGGATTCCCCCACTGACAGCTGAAACGTAAAAAAAAAAGTATTTTTGTTAAATGTTTCTCTGTTTAACCACCTTAGTAACCCTACTCTAATCAGCCTTAATAAACTCATTTAATTATTTTCCTGCAAATTTTTTGTTTTTTTGCTCACTTCTATTTTATAAACTATTAATAATTAAAAATGTTACTGTTTGCTTTGTTTAATTATTTTTACCTCTTTAACATATATTTACACATTTTACATTGAAAAAAGCACTCAACTTACAATGTAATCACTATTTTATAATACTGTAGCTGTCCCACTGTTTCAATGTACTTTTGGGAAGTAACGTCTTCTCAAAATACTGCAAAACAATTTCTCTAGGTTATACAATGTTTCATTCTGTTTGGAAGAAACCGAAATGGAACATTCTGACCAAGCCCATGTAAGGCTTTGTACGCTCCACGATGTCATCGCTAGAAAATTTGAAAACACTTTTTTGAGGTTAAAGTGAGAGAATAAATATAGAAGCATATTCTAGCACTAAATATGTTGAGATCCAAAATAAAAATATTTTCTAACTAATTTGTTACTGGAGAAAATACCGGTACATGTTAGGGCTTTTGCACTAGGGCGGCTGAGCCATACTAAGCCCAACTGTAGCTATATTTCCTCCTCGCAGACAGACCAGGTGCAGCATAAGACTGTCATTGTCATGAATGCCTGTGTGCTGCTATACTTATTTATGGTGCTATCATAAAAATAGAATATGAGTGAATTTTTTATTTATTTTTTGCAACCTTTTCCCTCCAACACAGCAACATCCTTGGTGCTGACATCTCCGCAGGCTGATAACAAAACATCTTATGCTCCATACACACGATCGGAATTTCCGATGGAAAAAGTTAGACAGACTTTTTCCATCGGAAATTCCGACGGTGTATATGCCCCATCGGATTATTTCCATCGGTAATTCCAAGGAATTCTGTTGGAGTTTAGATAGAGAACATGTTCTCCTTTACTCCAATGAAATTCCGTCGGAATTCCGATGTGATTTTGGTCGGACAAAGATCCGACCTTGTGTACGGGGATTTACAGAAATCTATTTGAAAAATATGTAATGTAATTTCACTTCCTGGCTGATTGAGGTACTGGTGACAATACCAGGGCCTCAAAGCTGCCCTCTGGGTAGTCTATGTCACCAGTACTTTCAGGGGGGCTCGCCATGAGATCTGTGTAGAAAACAAAGAATTAATGGGATTTTCCCAAAGATCTCATGAAATCTACACAGATCTGGTGTTGACATGATTGGTGGGACAATAGCGATGGTGTCTATGAGACAAAACAACAGCACAGGATTATACGAGGAGGAAAAGAGACGCATTGCCGTAATAATTATAATTAGATTTATTTGGAAATAATTATTACAGTAATAGTGGCAGTTTCAAATAGGGGGTTGAGGGTGGTGGGAAGGTCTGCCTTAATGATTGTTTACTGAATGGTAGCCATTAATCCAAACCCTTGCCAATGCCTTGTCACATATTACCAAATATCCTATTTGATAAAGTAATTTTTTTTCTGGAGGGAATGAAAAGATACGCTTCTGTTATTATTGTAATAAAAGTATGATAGTTATAAACACACAATAAAGTCACATAAACAGTCTAGTTATTTAATAGATTTCCTAGGTAAGAAAAAGGCCAAAAACGTAATAAACAAATAAATGAATAAATAGTAAATCTATGGTGAGGATGGTGGGAAAGTCTGCCTTAAGGATTGTTTACTGAATGGTAGCCACAATTATTTAACCCTCCTTACTATTGCCTTGTTACATATTACCAAATATCCTATTTGATAATGACATTTTTTTTTCGGTAGGGAATAACAAGATAAGCTTCTGTTATTATTGTAATAAAAGTATGATAGTTATAAACACACAATAAAGTCCTTTAAACAGTCTAGTTATTTAGTGGTTTTCCTAGGTAAGAAAAAAAGACAAAAAAGTAATAAATAAATAAATAGTAAATCTTTTTATCTCCACTATGTTATGCAATTATTTTTATTAACTATAAAACTTAATTTGGCAGGTCTGATGATTATTTCTAGCATCTGCCAGACAGCTCTTCATACAAATCCTGTGTTCCCCTTCAGTTGTCTATTACATGCATACGTTTATTTCAAAGCACAGCTCCCCATGGTTCCATATTTGATAATGCCATGTTGGGGTTGGTATGTTATTTTTTGGAAAAAAATTGAAAGTTAATGTGTAATTTCCAGTATACTCTTAAAGGATTATTCAACTCAAACGTGATATTTAGATATAAACAAATCCTGGTGGGATCTGGCACTGTTCCTGTTCACCTGTTATTTTTGGGTACTCCAGCCCACCTTTGCATGTTTCCTCCTTTTGTATTTGCCATAGTAAAAAAATAAATAAAAGACTCCGCAAAAAGGCATTTTTGGCAGGTGTGCAGACCCAGGAACTCAAGTATAGACCTCTCACCAATATTCCTTGTGTTATATACTCCCTGGTTTAATACTAAACCTAACTCTTAACGTGAGGATTTTATTGCTATGTCCCTGCTGGGATGATTAGCATTGTGTCAATCTTGCATTGAGGAAACATGTTCTGGTGACAACTAATTTGGGATTTCTTTTTAGTTTGGAGGGGATAATATTTCACTTCCTGTTGTGTTTTTGGGACAGGAAGTGAGCACAAGTCTCGCCAGCAGGACACAGACAGCAAAAAGAAAAAACATGGCAGGAGGTTTTAACTATTCTCTACTCTATCCAAAACATAATAAAAAACGTTTTGGCTTCAAATAAACTTTAACCTAACCTCTAAACCTAACCCTTAAAACTTAACAAGTAAACCTATATTTGATTTATTTATTCTAAACAAAACCCTTTAAATTAACTTAATTCCTGTTAAATATGATCCTTAACTTCCAAAGCTAACCCTTAACTACTAAACTATAAACTTAGCCATTAAATTTAACCTATATCCAAACCATAAACTTAACCCAATAATCATTAACCTAAACCTTTATCCTAAAAATTCTTAGGAATGGCAGACAATGTTCATAATCCTGTACACCCAAAAACCCAGCCCCCAAATTATCCCATCGAAAAACTACTGATTCAGACTGGGATAGTGTTGAATATAAATGATTTGTGCTCACCAGCTTTTAAATGTATTAATAGTAAAGAGTAAGTTGCAACAGGCTTCTCAAGGCAACAATCCCAAAGTTCAACCAAAAATGTGCTCCAAGACATCAAAATGAGATTAACATGTTTTTAAGAGCACCTCACCTAGAGGAAGGAGCTGCTCCAGGAGACCACTAGAGAAAGCTATGTGTAAGACAGGAGACCTGCTGGTTCAGCAGAGACCGGACAAATTTTGATTCACGTATGGGCAGGCTGATCCATTGGTCGACTTGGGTACAATCAGCCTGATGGATTTTTCTGCATTTGATTGCTGTCAGCAGCTTTAGCGGCTAGCAGTAATCATTGTATTCTGCTGGTCAGGAGGGCTTCCACACACCGCCAGAATACAATAGTGCTGCGGGATGCATTCCGTTGATGGGGGGAATCGGGCGGTTTGAAAATTGATTAATCTATAGCTTGCCTTACCCAGAACTTCTTCTTGTGGTTCCAAAGAGCAGCTCATTGAGCAAAGCACGATGTATACAGAACAGGAATCACAGCAAGGGGAGCAATACAAATTTTATTAAGTAAGGAAACAGATCCACTCCCTTTTTTTGCTACAGGGTAAGAGGCAGGTAAAGGACCAGCCCTGAAAATGCAGTTACCCTTTAAGGAAACCACTAAACTAAGTAAGATTTGTCAATTCAATATTTTCTGTACATAGCTTACAGGGTGTGATATTTCCTGAACATTAAAATCATAAACACTAACTTCCCAGATTACACTACTTGTAAAAATACAACATTTTATTGAAATGATTATATATCAGTCATTGCTTAAAGTGGATCAAACAGTGTTCAACCTATTTTACATGTGCGTATTGGGTGAATACAATTATCATATTAGCTTTGGTTCTGAAAAAAAAACTTAACCCTGTGTATATCCACCGAACCAAGTGGACCACATTCTAAGTTACATAACAACAGAACTAAAAATGACTGAATGATCAAAGTTCCTTTATAATTATGTAGAAACGATTGTTATTCTGTACAGGAGAAGTAAAGGGTAATATCCATGCTTGAAGATGTCATAAGTTCAAAAGGCTCAGTAATAACCGCATACTCTCTGCTGTTATTGAACTTTTCAAACTTTGAACTTTCAGACCTAGGCTAAGTACTGCCAACCTAACTGAATTAATTTACATTTGGGAATATTTAAAAGAAAAGTTTGAGCAATGAGGAGAAAAGTGTTAAGCAAGAAGCTGTACATAGTGACCAATCATATTTCATGATCTGGAAAATGAAAGTATGTGGTCACCTCAAGCAAATCCTTCTTATTTTTCCAAATTGTTTGTCCTGGCTTTTATTTATAGATCTTTTTTAACTCCACGCTTTATCTGCTACTGTAGTTCTTATCACCTACATAATGCAAAGTCATATTTACTGCATGTTTATCGGAAAAAAAAAAACTCAGTTATGGCCAACTTTAAATTAATTCTACTGGCCACCATAAAACAATATCTATAACAAATATAATCTTGAATTTTCTCGCTATAATTATCACATGGCTGAACGATGACTGTATGCACAGTCAGTACATGAGCCGACGATGCAAGAATTCTCTTTTTTATAGGCTCCCACTAACAATAACTTCCAGTTCAATCTACAAAATAAATAATATATATGCAAATCCGTCACATCTATATTCTACGCCACAGAAAATGAGTCGGGTGCCAACAGAATGTTTTATAGTCAGACACTTTTTAACTATAAAAAAAAAAATTCAATTTCCTTTTCGAAAGTATAGGTGTTATTAAAAATAAACACTTCACCATTTACTGGTTTTGAGTTACCAGGCTTTCCAAAGGGGCTGCGTCATGAAGAAATGTAATGGAGGAAACATCTACAGAACACTGCAAAATTCTCTTTCCTGTAAAGTGCTGAATACCACAACAGTAGTCGCAGGGCAGAACCTCAGCTACATTCTTTTCATCCACTAATATTTATATAAATCTACCCTTTTACACCTTAACGGTTTAATAAAAGCTTATTCCTGCTACACTTGAGCATTAAAGCTGGTGTGCAATGTACAACATCACACTCAACGTGATATGCAAGTTAGTTTTGTCAGTTTTTGTCTAATGATAAATCAAGGTTTAAAATATATAACCCAAACATTATATTATAAATAAAGAGGTGGATATATCTTCAAAAATTACTCTTCATTCCAAAGTTATCAATGGCTTTCTCAACTTAATACCAATAAGTAAAGAGCAACTACGTGCGGTCAACACATTTTTCATTAGGTGGTGTCTGGTGGTCTTCCTCCGGATCCAGCTCCGTTGGACTCTGGCAATCTCTAGTGGTAGCTCAACCTGGCATAACGCCGGGGTAGAGGAAAAATCTCCTTGCTTGCTCCTTAGGCAGCTGTAATGGCCTGGACAAGGACTAATCTTTTAGTCTCTTTTATCAATAATGGATATTATGCAATATATTAAATTCTACTAATTGATACAATATGCAATGTAGACATGTGCATTCGTTTTCTTCCGAATGAATTTTCGTCCGAATTTCAGGTATTTTCGTTTTCGTTTTAACAAACGATAACGAAAGCACAGAAAACGAAAACCGAAAGATCCGACATAAACAAATGCTTTATTTTCGTTTTTGTTACGATCGAATGTGCCTAACCTTAACTCTATTAGTCCAATATTATTCTACATAAAGAGAAAAGATTCGACATAGAGAGAAAAGATTCGACCTAGAGAGAAAAGATTCGACATAGAGAGACATGAAGATTCGACATAGAGAGACATGAAGATTCGACATAGAGAGACATGAAGAATCAAATTTTTTTTTTTTTAAGATTCTGTCGAATCAAATTTTTTTTTTCATAGAACATTCTACAGACACCATAAGCCTTCAATGACAGATTCGACCTTAATTTGAATTTTCGGACGAATGCATTTTTTTAACGAAAAACTAAATAAATAAAAACGAATTTCGGGAGTAACTAAATAAATTTATTTTTCGGATGAAAACAAAATTACGAAACAAAATATTTCAGTGTGCACATGTCTAATGCAATGTAGACTGCACATATATATTAGATTACCGTCTATTTTCATTGTTTTTCGCACCGCATTGGCTGTGGGCCAAAATCATTTAGGTGACCACCCTCTAAAATGAGAGTCCTTTTTCACACATAATGGCATCTACTGATAAGATGATAATTGAATACAATGAAAAAACAGGAGGCAATCATTTGAACTGGCCATGCCACTGGATTATTCAGGTGCAGGTGTATCAGAGCAATAATAGGATCCACCACCCACCAGAGTGATATATTCGTTGAATGGTGACTTTTTTTTCATTTCTGGTGAGAGGTTACCTGAACTATTGTGTATTCTGCAAGAAAAATCAGGACCTGCCTGTGTATGGTCTGCCTGGCTCCTGAGGCCTAGTACACACGAGAGGATTTATCCGCGGATACGGTCCACCGGACCGTTTCCGCGGATAAATCCTCTCGAGGATTTCTGCGGATTTGGATCCGATGGAGTGTACTCACCATAGGATCAAAATCCGCGCCGAAATCCCATCGCGATGACGTGTCGCGCCGTCGCCACGATGATGACGCGGCGACGTGCGCGACTCTGTCATATAAGCAATTCCACGCATGCGTCGAATCATTACGACGCATGCGGGGGATCCATTCGGACGGATTGATCCGGTGAGTCTGTACAGACCAGCGGATCAATCCGTTGGGATGGATTCAAGCGGATAGATTTTAAAGCATGTCTTCAAATTTTTATCCACTTGAAATCCATCCCAGGGGATAAAAATCCGCGGAAACAGATCCGCTGGATTGTACACACCAGGGGATCTATCCGCTGGAGCCGGTCTGCGGATCAATTCCAGCGGATGGATCCTCTCGTGTGTACGGGGCCTCAGATTGGACAAAGAGAATTACAAATACTTTTACAGGTAAAACAGTTTTTTTTTATTTTTATTTAGTTGCTTATTTGGAGTTTAGTTTTAAGAATGCAAGTAAGGCTGGATCACTGACATTAGCCAGCTAATTGCTACAGCTTCAGAAAAGGGTATAAAGGATGCCTAAGCTATCATCAAAATGCAGTCTGGTGCCCTATATTTATGTTTTAATGTAATACTGTTAAGTTGTGGAGTCATGTCAACAAAAATGCCAACAAACTTTCTAATGCGGCCTAACGGGCAGCCATTTGCAGTAACTGTTTCTATCGATAGCAGAAACAGGAAGTAGAGACCATGTGGTCCGAATGTATTGAGCTAAAGGTATTGCTACTCTTCCTCTAAGAAAAGGTGAAATTTGCATATAGCTTACTACATACGCCTACATGGGGGGCCTATTTCTCTGGATTGTTTTGACATCACTTTTTCATCATATGCTCTGTTTGAATAGCCCAAGTTATTGACAAGCTTAATTAATGTATGTACACAGTGCTTAGCAGACATTTTCTTTTAATAATGTACTACAAAGAATCTATAAACTTTATTAAAGAGTCTAAAATGATTTTTAGGTAACTTGGTGCCACTTACGACAGCTGAAAATGTCTGCAAACTGTATGGTAAAGTAATACATATGTGAGTGGTAATGCTCTGCTGTGCCACTTTCAAAGTCGCAATGCTATTTCTCATGCAGAAATACCCTTTAGGCCCCTTCCACACTGACGCAGTAGTGTGCAGTGTACCCGCGGGTTTGGGGCGGGTTAGCTGCACTCTCCCATTGACTTTTATTAGTAACTACTATTATTTCCTGTTGCTTTGGTGAGCTTTCAGAAAGTACTGCAAAACCGCGGACATAATTGAAGTTAATGGGAAAGCACATCTGTGGGTACACTCTGCTGCACACGTGGTGTGGTCAAACCAAACCGCATCAGTGTGAAAGTGAAAAAAAAACTTTTAGAACTTGAATGCATATTATTCTCATACATGTTATTGGATATGCCCTACGTTTAAAATATTTATCAATACAATTTTAACTAGAAGTAAGAAAAAAAAATTGCTTTAGTGTCGGTTCACACTACCGCGACTTGGGATCCAACTTGTGACGCCCCAAGTTGCGCGACATGAGAAATTCCATTGAAGTGAATGAGAGCCATCTTATTGTACACTACTGAAGTCGCTCCGACTTCAGAAAAGATTCCTGTACTACTTAAAGGCGACTTCTAGGCAACTTGTAGGTAACTTGTACCCATAGATTTCAATGGGAGTTGCCTCCAAAGTCGGATTACTGTCTTAACTGAAGAAACTTTACAGGAAAAGAAAATAGTTTACTCAGGCAAAATCCTCCCTCCCACAGAGCTGATTATTTTGTGATTGGCCACAGCCAAAGTCGCGTTGTAAGTTGCTCCAAGTCACGTTGAAGTCGCGCTAAAGTCACCTTGCAAAGTCGCGTTGTAAGTCGGGTTGCCCCTGTGTGAACCGGCACTTACATGACAGCTGGTAAGATAACTTTTCAAAATAAACAAGCTAATTTATTAAATTGGTGATACAGCATAAAACTTAACTGAAGTGAAAGTGATCACAACCGTAATAAACAAGATACGCAGAAGTAAACCAATTACTGTAGAATTTAGGATGCAGTCTATTTTAGGAGCCAAGCTATTTTTCAGAGCCAGAGAACATATGCTTCCAGTAACAACAAAACATGCTTCAAAAAGTTAGGTGCAAGCCGTGATTACAACTTTAGGTACAAGCTGAAAGTACATTGGTTTCTACCTCCCAGAAAAAGTCCAGCCCCTACAGACACATTTACAAACTTAAATCACATATGCATGCATAAATCAGAATGAATTTAAATACCAATGAGCGGCAAACATTCAAACATGATCAGATGACGACTCTATTGCATCAAAATAATATATTGTTTCACCCCACAGACTTACCACCATGCAGTGATTTATTAGTGACACCCTTGGTTTGCAGAAACTGCATTCACTGGATGTGGTCCCTTGGTGACTTTAAATGTGTTCTAATTGCATTCCTTGGGGCAGCTGAAAGCTGACAGCTTCCGCTTCCCAGCTCATTATCAGAGCACATCAAGGACTCGTTCAATGAGACACACACCTGGTCTACATTTATTTCAAAGGCCCAAAGCAAAATGGGAAGGTGCTTAATGTTCAACCACGTTGGTGACATTTTTACGACATCCAAAGTTCAGGAACAAATAAATGACTGGTTTGAAAGCAATACAAACAGAAAACTGTGACAATAAAAATTCAATATTCACATATCAATTTTAAAACATATACCACCCGTATAGTTTGTTGGGGAAGCCAAAAGTTCAAGTTGTAATGCAAATTTGGTAAATTAAAGATCAGTGAACCTTCCTCAGTTTGCTCAGCATTCTACTCCAATATTTTTTTCTCTTGCCATGCGTAATTTACACTTCTTTTGATAACAAGAAGCATCTACTTTACACCATAAATGCATACAGTATTTGAATTTACATATCAGAGCTGTTGCTGATATGTATATCAGTTTAAAGCTGATTCAATTAATTATAAACCTATTTCTCAACAGTACAACTTTATGGCAGAAGCAAGTTCATACTCAATAAAGGTGGTATATTTAGTATGGAAAAAAAAGTGATTGTAAAGTTTCGTTTTTTTTTTCTATAAAAATAACAAACATTTACCTGCTCTGTTGCACAGAGCAGCCCAGATCCTCCTTTTCTCTGGTCCCTCTTCTGTGACCCTGGCCTCTCCCTCCTGTACAGTGCCCCCCACAGCAAGCTGCTTGCTATAGGGGCACCCGGGCAGAGTCACAGCTCCCGGAGCCCCGCCCCCTCTCTTCCCTGATTGGTTAGTTGACTTGGATCGACAGCAACGGGAGCCAGTGCCACCATTGCTGCGTCTGAGCCAATCAGGAAGGAGAATCTCAGGTGGCTTAGACACTCGGGGACATCGCTGGACAGAGTGGGAACTACAAATAAGTATTAGGGGCGCTGCTGCACACAGAAGACTTTTTATCTTAATGCATAGATTTAAAAACCTTCTGCATTTATAAACCATAAGTGTTAACTGCAACAGAACACTAAATGCACACTATGCTTCCGTAATGTTTACTGTGGACTTACTTTTCTTTTTAATTCTAACAAAAATCCCTAAATTAAACAAATTGACCTGGCTTAAAAAACTTTATGACAACAACCGTGCTGAAAAGCAGTCTTGTGACTTCTGTCCAAGTTGAGGGTAATCCCCATCCTCTCCATGTAATATCAATTACTGGGAGGCAGAAGACGCATGGGACACAACTGGAGAATTACAAAAACAGATATCCATAAATAGCAACTAAATAACATATTATCATTTTGGCATCAAATGCAAACTACCAAGTGGAGGGAGCCATTTCAGTGATAGGGTGAGGATTAGAGGTGAGAGGTTCAGGATTTAATGTCAAACTTGGCAAGAAGTCTGGTCCCATGCACAGTATGGACATAGGATTTAAGGGGGCTCCATATGGATGCAAGGAATGATTTGAAAACTGCCAAAGGTAATTGCAGGGTGTGCCTGAACATCAGCACTGCTGTTACCTTAGAAAAGTTTTAGGCAAGGTCAAGTTTAGTTTAAGATACACTGGACTACTGACTATGAAAGGGTAAAGGTCTGGACATCTTCAGATATACGTGGGTTGGTTTATGCAAGGCAAATAGGCTGCTTACTTTACAAGGGAGTTTCTACTTTGCAAGAGAATTCCCCCATAGCTAAGTGAATGTGGTAAAAATTTACTTTGCAAAGAATATCCAGTCACGTTAAATTAAAAAATGTATATATTTGCTTGCACACGATTCATTAAGATAACAAATTTTTTTTTTTGAAAAGTGAACAGCCTATTTGCCTTATTAAATCGACCCCACCGTTTACTACCTCATATGCTTGAATAAAATCCACCACTGCTCTCATCAACAGTTATTATTTTACTGACATAATTTAAAATATCGCACTAAAAAACCTAGAATAAATAATAATAATTAGTAAATCTGTTATTCAGTTTTGCTCCTTTCTATTTAATTTTAACAAGGTAGGCAACATAAAATAGAAAAGCTAAGGGCAAAGAATGGTCATTTGTTTGCTCTAAAGTTTGCTAAAATGAAATACCAGCAGCTAAATAAACTTAAACTATAAACTTTACTGATGCAAAATTAAGGATCACAGGATGGTAATACAACACGGACATTACATTAATGCCATAAAAGTTATGGAAGATCATGTTAAAGGTCTTTGATAATGATAAATACTTATATTTCAAGCATAGTCACCAAGACTTTAGTAGAATGAATCTCCAGACTCTCAAAAACAAAATGTAACTGTGGAATCACTCACTTACTGGGAGGCAAAAGACACAGAGGACACAACTGGAAAATTACAATAACGCGTACCCACAAATAGCAACTATAATAAAATACTTTCCAACCTAATAGAACTAAACATGTCTGTGTTCAGACCCTGGCTACCCAGAACTGACAGAAATGTCTTAAAGCTATAAAAAAAATTTAAGTGAACCAATAGTCAAATATTAACATGAAGCTCCGGTATCTTAAACTATATCTAAAGTTAAAAGCGATATCTTTATATATTTTGGTTATGTACTGTATTTATCGGTGCTTTTTCACCCTGAAAATTGCGTGTGCGTGTTATACGCTGAAAAATATGGTAACTAAAAGCAGAGTTATGCTTAGTGTGATCCAATACATCCCTTGCCTCTTCTGATATTTCACATACTAACTGCTTCCCCATCCACCGAGACCTTTGCTGTGCTTGGTGCTGTACAGCGTCTTCTTGAAAATCATTACTTTTGCATATTTTTCAATTTCCATCATTCTACACTGTTTGCTCTGGCAGAATAGGAACTTCCTGGTGGAATACAGTAAGTGGAGACTGTGGTGCTGTGGAAGACTCACAGGACCAACAACAGTGAAGATTTGAGGAACAGGTTGTGCAACGCTGAGCAACCTGTCTGGTAAAGATCTCAGCAGAGAGGAGATAGGTAAGTGCAGAGCTTTTTTTCTCAGAAAATAGGTGCAGGAACTCAACTACGACCCTGTTCAGATTTCATAAACAGTAGAAGGGTATTAAAGGGGTATTAAATACCAGGATTGCATTACATACAGAGTGCAGAGTTCAGGGGGTTACACACAGAGTGCAGAGCTGTCACTTGTAAACACAGAAATCAGACTTCTGTGTTTACAAGTGATTGTGGTGAGCAGGCACCAAAGGGTCTGAGCCAAAGGTGGTGGAACTGAGTTCCCCCAAGTTCCCCCTGAAAAAAAGCCCTGGGTAAGTGTGGGGTTTGTCTGGGATGATGAGGGCAAGCATCGGAGCCAAATAGAAGTGGAGTTACACTTTAGGCATTTGGTCATATGATCTAATTTAAGAGGAAGATAACCGAATCTTAACTTCGATTCCCCTTTTCCACAAGAACCACATCAATGGTCTGCAAAGATTAATATAGGTTCACTTGAACAAAGTGAACATGTTGATCGCAGTAACATTTGTCTATGACCAATTCTACTCTGAGGCCTCGTACACACAACTGGTTTTCTCGGCAAAAAACAGCAAGAAAACTGCTTCTCGCCAAGATTAACTTTCGTGTGTACAAGGCTTTCAGGTTTCTCGTCAGGAAATCGGGCCAGAATCTCGACGAGAAAAAAAAAAAAACCTGCACTCTTTTTTCTCGTCGAGATTCTTGTCGGCCTGTTTCCTGACGAGAAACCCGAGAGTGTGTATACTTACCTGTCGCCGTGGAAACCCGCGCATGCTCAAAATGACTTTGACGCATGCACGGTAGCTTCCACGGCATAGATAGGGTGAAGCAAGATGGCGGCGATGGCATCGAACGTGACGAGTGCATGCTCGTCGTAAGCGATGACGTCACCGCGTTCTTGCCTTTCAAGAGAACAGCGGTTCTTTTGAAAAGGTCAGTGTGTACACTCGGGCGGCAAGAGATTCTTGCCAAGAATCTCGTCAGGGAAAACAATGTTTTTTTCCTGACGAGATTCTTGCCCGTATGTACAGGGCCTAATGTAGACGGGATCTCCCAGGTTAGGCTAGGAGGAGACATGGATGGAGGAATCTCCACTGCTGGCTATTGTATTCAGGCATGAAAGACAAAAACAGAACATTACATAGCCCAACTCACCAACCAGTCTGCCAACCATCCAAATTAACCTGTCCAACAGTCTGCGTTAAAAACAAGGGTTTAGTTAGCTAACTTGTGCTAACTAAATCCCTGTTTTAACGCAGACTGTTGGACAGGTTGATTTGTTTGGTTGGCAGACTGGTTGGTGAGTTGGGCTATGGAATGTTCTGTTTTTGTCTTTTATGCTGTGAAGGTCAATTATAGGTGGGGGCACTATTATATCCAGGCAGCCACAGCACCTGCAGATACTTGAATTAGTTTTTTTAAAATGAATTTTGTGGCACTTGGCAGTACTTGCAAGCAAGACCAAGACAAGGATGGGGAGGAGTAGAAGAGGCACATGCCATAGGCGCAGTATTGATATGAAGGGGGGGCGCAACTTCATCCTCTTGCACCTCACTGACAGGAGGGACTGCAGCATCTACTCCTGTCAGAAGGAGCAGGGGCCCTGATAGTTGGTGGAGGGAGGATTCTGCTCTCTGCTCCCTCCGATAACAGCCTCCCTCTAAGCATGGTGCTGCTGGGAAGAAAGAGCAGACTTTCCTTCTTTGTGTCTCCCCTTGTCATGTGACCTATGACCAGAGACAGAAAAAATGAGAAGCTACTTTCATTCCCAGGGGGTGTCGCACTAAGAGGTTTGAAATTAGTGAGTACACAGACAGCCCTAGACCTCCCTTCCTCAGAAACCCTTAGAGCCCTTCAGCCCTCCTTCTCCATTAGAGCCCCCTAGATCTCTTTAGTTCCATGCATCCCATAGAGCCCACCTTCAAGCTCTCCTCCCCTCCTTCATCCCACTGGCAGATGCCAAAGCAGTCCTCCTCAGACTGACACCACCAATGCAGGGGTCATTTTTCCCCACTGACACAGCAACATTTTTGCTCCTAGCAACACCACAGTCAAGGTGCTTGTCAGTGACACCACTTATTCAGGGTCATTATTTCCTTCCTGTAACGCCACCGACGCAAAGACATTATTCCTTTCAGTGAAACTACCAATGGAGGGATTACTTTTTCCTTCGAGTGACACCACTGAAGCAGCGACATTTCTTTTCTTTCAGTGAGACCACCATGCAGGGAATTTGCCATTGTTGCTCCCTTATTTGTGCATCAGTATTAACCATATATTTTGCCACTAGTGGCCCTATTCTCTCCTTCACCTGGGAATGGGGCAAAATTAGCTTTCTTCACCCTGGGCCCTGGATGGCCTTGTCACGGCACTGCTTACAGGACAAATCACAGTTCCAATTTCTGAAGGAATTAGCTGTCAACAGGGGCTGTCCCATAGACAATTCACCTTATAAACATCTCTGAAAAAAGGGTTTTAGCATTTTTACTGCTGTCAGTTATGGTGCAGATTTTCAGTCTCTTTTCAGCTTATAAAGCATTGTCTTTGAACACTTTGGATACCGCAGTTTTGTGCTCTTTCATGAACGAGCACAATTTTGCCAAATCTGGTGTTTAATTTTCTTAATGAAACCTCATCTTTTATGTCTTACCAAAAAGGATGGCATTATATTATGTTTGTGTGTATTAAAATTAATTTAACTGATTTGTTTACTAAAAATATAGATTTGCTAACCAGAGGAGCAAATATCATATGACATAAAAAAAATGGTCATATCACTATATTATTTTACAGCACCTCATCTTTCAGTAAATATATAATGTTTTGGGGGGTTTACACAATCTTTAGACCCTAAATATGCATTTCACATGTGTGCTAACACTTGCTAAAAATTGAATAATAATTAAAAAGAAATTGGCTCTGGCAAAAGAAGAGTTAGGTTAAATACAGTACTAATAACTCAAAATATGCACAACCCCACCACAAGATAAAACCTATATTGTAGCATATATGGAACTTTTCTAGAGCTTGGTTGGCTCTAATTATGAATACCCACAAAACCCCACCCTGAGTGGTTGCTAAATATTTGTATTTCCTGCAGAATTCTCAGGTTGATATCATTCTTATCCCTATACAATATAGTGTTATAAAGTAAGTGGACGGACTATAAGGAAGCAGCAAAAAAGTAACTTGCAACAGACGGACTTAGAATCTGTGAAAAAGGTGCAAAGTTATTTGAATGAGCATTCTAAGGATTGTGCCGTGTGGAAAATAATTTTTCAAGTCAATTGCTTTGGCTGCCTGGTCTTTAGGAACTGTCTTTTTATGGTGTGCTGTATCTGCCTTAAGGGGCAAATTCTGCTCAAAGAAACCCTTAGTGACAGATCCCCACCATGACTACAGTTACAATAAACAGATGTCTTCCACTGCTGATTTTATGAGATTTGGAAAGCCAAGAAGGCCTGTTATCAGGCCAAATGTTCAAGTTCTTCCCAAAGCCAATTAAACAAAGGTGCAAGATGACTTCTACGAAGATGCTTTCAAGCTTCCTCACCCAACCAAACAGCCAGTGAGCCCTTTCTTCCAGGGCCTTTGTAATGTTTGTGTTAATTATTTCCACTCTTTTACTGAGGTACAATGAAATGGTAATAAAGCCAACCAATGCACTGAGCATGAATGATCGTGGACAAAACGTGAATGCAGTTTGTCACTAGCAGTCAGTTGGACAGTAACCCATAAACCACTATTTCATACATTTTCCTGGCAAAACAATGATTAAAATATTTGTATAGTATAGTATAGTAGGCCTACACTCCCAGAAATCTCAAATAATAAGTAAAATTACACATAGCAAACTAAAAAATAAGTTATTTATTCATTTAAATTTTAAAGGGGTTTATCAATGTGAAAAATTAAAGTGTTTGACATGGGAGTTTATCCCTCATGGTCAAAAAACATTTAAGGACTCCATAGAGAAAATATATTTCATAATGTATTAATTATAATTAGTTCAACGGACCACATGGTCTAAGAGTTACATACCATTGTTCCTTTCTTTACATAGTAAGTTTAAATGAGAAACTGGATACAATAAGAGCCCTTTCACACTGGAGCAGTGGGGGCGTCCGCAGTAAAGCGCCGCTGTTCGCATCGCTATTCGGCCACTAGCGGGTTGCTTTTAACCCCCGCTAGCAGCCGAGAAAGGGTTAAGTTACGGCGGCGTAACGTATGTGGTCCGGCGTAAGCCTGCCTAATTCAAATGTGGATGATGTGGGCGTGTTTTATTTAAATTAATTGTGACCCCACGTATTTGACGTTTTTTTACGAACGGCGCATGCGCCGTCCGTGAACTTTTCCAAGTGCGCATGCTCCAAATTACGCCGCAAACTGTCAATGCTTTCGACGTGAATGTAATTTACGTACAGCCGTATTCGCGAACGACTTACGTAAACAACGTAAAATACGACACTGTTCGGTCGTTTCCGACGTCCATACTTAAAGTGGAGGTTCACCCTATAAAAAATTTCTAACACTACATCCAGCACCGTGCTGCATATAAAATGACACTGACCTTTATTTTTTTTTTGCCGTAGATATCGTTTAGCCGTGGAATTCACCGCGGCTTCCGGGTAGGGAATCCTGCGGGAGTGGGCATTCCTATTGTCATGCCAATTGATTGACATGCTAAACGACGGCGCACACAGCGCGTCACGACTTCCCGAAAGAAGCTCGGGTCGGCTCGGCTCTATTCAGCGCCGGTGTCATTTTATATGCAGCACGGTGCTGGATGTAGTGTTAGAATTTTTTTATAGGGTGAACCTCCACTTTAACATGACTTACCCCTGCTTTATGAGGGGGAACTTTACGCCGGAAAAAGCGTTACGCAAATAACATAAAAAAATGCGCCGGGCGGAGGTACGTTTCTGAATCGGCGTATCTACCTAATTTGCATATTCAACGTGGAAGTCTAGGGAAGCGCCCCTAGCGGTCAGCGTAAATATTGCACCCTAAGATACGATGGCGTAGGAGACTTACGCTGCTCGTATCTCGGTAACATTGAGGCGCATCTGATTCTATGAATCAGACGCCGAGATGCGACGGCCCGCACTCAGAGTTACGACGACGTATCTGGAGATACGCCGTCGTAACTGCTTTCTGAATCCGGGCATATATATATATATATATATATATATATATATATATATATTTTTTTTTTTTTTTTTTTAGTAGAGATCTTAGTGAATAAAATGGTGGTTGTTGTAATATTTTATGTCACACTCTATTTGCGCAATGGTCTTTCAATTTTTTTTTGTATAATGTGAAAGATTTTACGCTGCGAGAATCGTGATCTTTATTCTAAGCAAAACAATTGTGATTCTCATTTTGGCCAGAATTGTGCAGCTCTATATTTGTTAATGATATACAGTGTTCTAGCAAGGTACCTGTCATTCAGATAAGGTTCTTCTTTAACATTTTTAAGCCGGTATTTTCAATAGCAGCCAGTAATGGTACTCCATGTTTGAGCCTGCTCGGTGGCTTGAAACCTCATATCTTGAAGGATTGTACACTTTATCCTGTTGCTGCCTGCTTTGCACTTTATTAAATAGCTATGAGGACTTATCACTGTAGATTATAAATTCTCTGTGCGGAAAACCCTTTCTGTATTTGAAAATAGGCAGTAATGGGAACATCACCCAATTTGTACAGGAAATTAGAAGCTCACATGCAAAAATAAGTTCATCTGAAGGTTTATCTGTTGCTAAATTCACATTCTGGTGTGTAAAGTCACTTCACCGTCGCTCATGTTAAGCCTGCCTGTGATTCTGTAAGGCTGGAACAGTATTCCAAACTGGAATGTTTGCCATCCAATCTTTGGCACAGTTCCATAAGTATGGCTCTTTTATTTCCCATCTGCACTCTCACAGCGGGATGATAAACTTTGCAGAATATATTCAGTGATCCTCTACTGAATCTGATAAATCCTGTCTATTTATTAGAACATTATGAGCAAGGGAAACTAGTAAGTGTATGAAAACTCATAAACCGAGGAGGGTAACTGTGTACAAACAATCTGTTCTCGGAGGGTGGTCACAGCAGGACCTGCACCTGTCATCAGGTTATTTAATAAAACATTTTACAGTCACATGTTTTAATAACTGTTCTATAGCAGTTAAATCTCATACCTCAGGGCAATAATTCTCTGTATATTTTCAGGCACCTTTGCAGTCACCAATTGTATTTATATTTACACCATAGTTACATTTTTCATTGCGCACCACTAACATATATGCAGATGGCATAACATAACCTTTACTTTAATTTTGAGAAAAACAACAGCCCTTTGTTAGCAACAATATACGGTACATACTGCTTTTTTGGGTTCCCGCAGTTCTATTAGCCATATGCATATATAAAATGTAAAAAATAAAATTAAATTAAAAGCTGTGTTTGTATATTTGTGTGTGTTATAGACAGATACAGAGATCTTAGGGCCAGATTCACATAGAACTGCGGCGGCGTAACGTATCGTAGATACGTTACACCGCCGCAAGTTTTCATCGCAAGTGCCTGATTCACAGAGCACTTGCGATGAAAACTACGCCGGCGGCCTCCGGCGCAAGGCGGGCCAATTCAAATG
Source organism: Rana temporaria (assembly GCF_905171775.1). Lineage (NCBI taxonomy): Eukaryota > Metazoa > Chordata > Amphibia > Anura > Ranidae > Rana > Rana temporaria. Next base: position 98,636,161 of record NC_053493.1, read on the forward strand.
GGCGTGTGCCATTTAAATTAGGCGCGCTCCCGCGCCGGACCTACTGTACTGTACATATGTACTGTATATCAAGTCAACATTTAATAAAACATTTTGCTTGTCTTGCAGAACGCTCTCAAACCAAGTTATTCTCAAACCAAAATTTACTGTGTGTCTATATATATATATATATATATATATATTGTTTTTTTATTATTATTTTTGATGTTTGGTTTAGGAAATAATTTGTTTTTTCATTTACAAATTAGCATCCCTACAAGTTTCTAACTAATAAGAACTGGTACAGAAAAAAAAGTTAAGGTATTTTGCCTAGCAGCGATTATATGCTTTGTTTCATATTCCCACTGAATAATAACCCCCAAAAAATGTGGACGCTGTATAAAATCTACATAAAATAACAGAATGCAATAATTTGCAAATTTCATAAACCCATATTTTATTCACAACAGAAAACATATCAATTGCTTAAACTGAGAAAATGTACCATTTTAAGACAAAATAACGTAATTTTGAAATAGATAAATAGATGGCTGCAACAAAAAGCTGGCAAAGAAAGTGGTACTAATAAGGGAGAGCTGGAGGAACATTTTGCAACTAATTAGGATAATTGGCAACAGGTCAGTAACATGATTGGGTATAAAAAGATCATCTTAGAGAGTCAAAGTGTCTGAAGCCTCGTACACACGACCGAGTTTCTTGCTGGTTTTTGCCGAGAAACTCGGTCGTGTGTACGAGGCTTCAGGAGTAAAGATGGGCAAAGGTTCACCAATCTGCGAAAAGCTGCATCTAAAAATTGTTGAACAATTTTAGTATAATGCTCCTCGCCGTAAAATTGCAAAGGGTTTAAATATATTATCACCCACAGTACATAATATCCTCAAAAGATTCGGAAACACATTAGGCTTTATTTAACCACTTTTGTACCACTGTACGTTTATCAATGGCGGATCGGTGGTCCCTCATTTATCCAGTGCTGCTTATGAACAGCACCAGATAAATAGCTGTCGGGCAGGTAGCCATTAGATGGCTAGGTACACAGAGACACTATAACCAGCCGACTGAGGGGGCTGGGAACCATGTGATCGCTGTGATTGGTCAGTTACTTACTAATCCCTCCTCTTCCACTTACATCAGAAGAGAGATCAGTCCTTCTCAATCGGCACAGAATGAATGAATTCATTCATTTTGTTGCAGTGACACAGGAATATATTTTTTAACCCTTTTCTGCCCCCCTACTCTCCTACACACACTACAGTAACATAATACCATCTGTAGTGCCCTGTAAGTTAAACCCTCACCTCCCTTACTCTGCCCATCTGAACAGTAACCCCTACTTATCTCCTACGTATCCATCCTCCCATTGTATGTTACCAATACATTAACTCCTTTGCTGCCTTCTTCCTCTGTGTATGACCTGTGAATGAATCTATCTAGTGCACCATTCTCACACTCCATGTTTAATCCCCTTAGTACCAGCATGTTTCTTTATTTCCCAAGAATTGTGGCAAAAATTGAGATCACCTTGGGTTGTCTGCTTTCCCATAAATAAAATAAAAAAAGTGAATAAATACCACTAAAAAAGCTCTATGTGTCTCAAAAAAATGTATAAAACTCATTTGGGTATAGTGCTGCATGAGTAATTGTCGGTCAGACTATCACAGCACTGAAAATTGAAAATAGCCTGGTAATGAAGGGGTATTACAGGGTGGTGCCAAAGTGGTTAAACCATTGCATTTTACTGCAGTGTGTTAAGTAAAACTGTTTGTTGCATCTTTGGACCACTTTTCAGCAAAATGATTTTGGCTTCTGAAATAATGGCAGGCACCACATTAAGGCTGGGTTCACACTGACGTGTAGAGCGGCTCACAGCAGGGGTCCGGTGCGTCCCCTTTCACCATTTCAGGTCCAATTTCAGCCCAATTTTTGGCTAAATTCAGACCTGAAACGGACCAAAAGACGCACAGGACTTGTGTACAATTCGCACCAGAACCTCCTGACATATGTCTCCTGACATGCGAATCGGATGCGGTGAAAACTGCATCCAATTCGCACTAGTGTAACCCCAGCCTAAAAGAGCAGATAGATCTGAAACGGGTCTATCTGCACCACCTGCACTTAATTAAATTACTATAGAAAATTGCTGCAGGTCCCTGCCAGTTTGTACCCGGAGTACAGGATGTGATTTGTCAGCAGAAAGCTCACATTTCTCTCTCTCTATACCTGTGTAGTGATTACACTACACAAGCACAGCCTGCACAGACCTCCTTATATCAGCTGAGTGGCAGGCAGGGATGAGCAGAAGAATTCGAAGCATGCAGCTCCAGCTGCACTATTCTGTGCAGTGTCTAACACAGACACAGCATACAACAAGAAGCAAATCAGTTCTAATTACCAAAAGGGCTTGTTCCCCTATTTTTAATTTGGAGCAACATCTGCTCTGTTTTCTAAGTTTAGAAGAGCAATGCAGGCTTTCTGCATGCACCACTCTTTGTTAAAGGAGAAGCCCAGCCTGAGCCTTTTAGTCTGGGCTTCTCCTAAGGGTCACAGCAGTGCAATTCGTTTTGCACTCTTGTGACCCGTTTTCAGCAGGGAGCAGTCTGAAGCCCGCTCTCCGCTGACGTTACTGCCATCAGTCGAGGCAGCGCATCATCCCGACTTCACAAGTCTGGATCTGCCAGCTGCCTTGATTGATGGCAGTCTCAGCTAGCCAATTAGACCCTGAGATGGCCTTTCCCCGCCCCTCCACAGCTCAACGCTCCAGTGATCGTGGAGGAGCAGAAAGGAGAGACGCTGACTGACATTCAGCAGCTCTCCTCTCAGGGATCTGTGAAAACCAAACCATCTGCAATGTTCGGTGGCTCGGTTCTCAGTGCAGATGGTGGAGGACAGCTGCAGCATCGGTATGATGCTCCATCCACATAGGCAAGTATGAATCTTTAATAAAAAAATACATACTCGTTTTCTCCTACCTTAAAGTGCCATTCCGTTTGCCATTCCCATTTATGTGCACTTTTGCATGGAACCTGCTGTAAAAATGTTATTATACCTGCTCTCATGTCACAGCTCTCTAGGAATCCCTAGATAGCAGCTTTGAAAACTCGGTGTAAAAATCAACTTTACCTTCAGAAATCAGATAAGCGGAGCCTGTGCCCCTGCCTGCCTAGACAGAATGGCATCATATCTCCTTAACTGATTGGCTCATATATTTGTTGTACTGGATGACCTCAGCCAGTCCACACTTCCCAAGGGTTTAATAACATTTTGCAAATGGTTTATTATTTTGAAAGAGCCATAGTACAATAATTGCTTAGACTGGGTTCACATATATGCAGGTCTGGTTTCAATGCAGAGTCCAGTGATGTTTCCATTCAGTGGTTAAGGTGCGAATTTGACCCTGAAATCGCACCTGAACCGGACTGAATTACACAAGACCCTTTTTTAATTCACAACGCAACCAGCCTGCATGTATGTAAACCAACTCCATTGAAAGCCAGTCTGGTTCACATGTTATGAGAATCGGGTGTGGTTCAAATCCCATCTGATTTGCATATATGTGAACCAAGCATTAAAGCAATTATGAAACACGTACAAGATTCCTATTGCATGGATTTGCATGGAAAATTTAAAAATTAAGTTTTTTTGGTAATCAGTTTATATTTATATAGTACTTTTCTCCCTGGGGACTCAAAGCATGAATGTAAGCTGGCAAATAAACTATGAACAAACAATCCCTGTAAACATGCAATAAATCTTTGCTTTACTTTTAAAATTGTACAGTAAGAATTCATGCAGGTACTATGTTTAGGAAAAGTTTTCCTTTAGCATTTAACAATGATTTTGGTGTTTCTTCACATATCACAAAAACAGGAGACAATCAATTACCAGACAGAATCAAACAGAAATGTATCAGCCAACCAGCAAATTAACAAACTTTATGGAGTCTGAAAGCTGTGTGAACCAGAAATTAATGCATTGTCCTTAAGAAGCATTATGTCACTAAAAGAAGAAATCCGGCTCATAGGATTTATGAGCTTGGTGAAAGTATGTGACCATTAATCAAAGGAACTATATTGACAGACTCGAAGTTTGAGGTCCTACAAAATTAATGCATGCGGTTTTTCACACCATCGATCCCAAAAAAAATATTGCATTTTGTAGTATTCTTTTTATGATCTAGGCTTTGATAATTTTACTGGAATCCTATATTAAACCGACAAATTTATGTTTTTCCTTTTGGCGTTGTAAGTGAAGAACCTGATCTGGAGACATCAGCTGCGCCCTCCATCACAGGAACAAGCTTTATATTTACTCATTACAAACACTGCTAGGTAGTTGAGTTAATCCGTGTTTAGATAGTTTCACGCACTGATTCGTGCCTCCTAGAACATCCAGCCACTAAATTACATTTAAGCTCCCCTAAATAAAGTAATCTGACATGTCAGCACCTTGCTCTTTATGATATTGCACCGTTCCAATAATTCTGGTTTACAAGTAAATTCCGATTATACTTTAATAAGTGCTGTTGGTGGCTATACTTCGGCCCTTTGAGTAATGACTTGCTTGAATGCAATTAGGACAACCAGGTGCAGCTGGCCTGGACACCAATAAAAACTTCTGACATTTTACAACTTCCGTTTTCATTTTTTTTTGGGGGGGGGGGTTTACATTCCTCTCTGCCCATTTTACAGAGGAAATTGTTCTTGTGGATTGAGCTGCTGTACATTCTAATCATTACTGCTATTCTTTCGGTATCATCCTCTCCCTGCACAGCTGCCATGCCATACTAAATGGATGGCAGCATCGTTAACTACTTCTTGTTCACATTCAAACAACCCAAACGTCATTCTGGATTTTATTTAAAAAAAAATAAACAATAATTGTTTCAATCTCACCTAGAAATTAACCCTACCTAATAAAAAACTCAGGTTGTTAATTATATATATAAAAAAAAAAATGATGACGAACTTCAACTACTTTTTATTGTTTTAAGCCTCGTACACACGGTTCGATTGTTGGAAAAGGATTGTCTGTTGACAGACTGTTGTCCTAAATTCTTACCATTAGTACACTCCTTTTGACAATTGTTGTCCAATTGTCGATCAACAAATAATGGATGACAGGCTAGTAAATTTGCTGCGGAGAATGGCTCCACGTCAGATTTTCGTATGGTCAGAACACAAATCCGTCACACAAAAGTTGAAAGTACAAACATGCTCTGAATCAATGCTTACCAGACACAAAATTAGCAGAAGAGGCCCAAAGAGTGGTGCACAAGAGCTGAATTCCTCGTAGGACGTCACTACGTTCGTGTTTGTGGCACGACAATTGTGTAACGTTAGTATGCAAGACAAGATCCTGGCACACGCCCTTTTGACAAAAATCAGACACTCGGTTGGCCAACAATTGTACCGTGTGTATGAGGCTTGAGAAATAAATTAAAATTTGGGGGAAAAAAACATATTGTACCATGTCATAAAGAGCCAAAGATGCTTATTTGACCTCTACTGGTCTTCTACAGTGCAATAAATTGGGCTGTTTTTAACTATTTGTGTTAAAACAATTACTGGGGAAAAAGTAAATTGTTTAAAAAGGGAGGCGGGCATTTATAAATAGAATCACATCAGTTGGGTTTGTTACTGTGTCGCAGTTCGCAAAACTGGCACAGGCTTCCGTTGAATAGGAACTGCAAAACAATTAGAGCAAGTTTGCATGGTGTGATTCATAGAAAAAGAGTTGTCCTCCTCCAATCTCCAAACATGTCTTAAATTATGATGAAATACGTTTTATTAAAAATTTGAAAAAGGTTCTAAAAAATGTTTTTGGCTATACATACAATTTGTTGAGATTTTAGAATATAAATGCACTCTGACGCATGTTAAATATGGTTATATAGTATGGTTGAAAAAAAGACAATTCTATCTAGTTCAACCAATAAATGTGATTTTACAGAGGGTTTGCATGATTTTTCTTGTTTTTTAAATAAAATTAGTCTTTTGTTGCTTTACATACCTTTAAAATAGAATATATACTGTGACTCCCAGTATTTATAAATTCTAATAGACATGTCAACATATACTAATGTATGAAACACTATAAAGAAATGATTTTTGTAGCATTACTGTGCATTTATAATTCCCTAATAAACTAATTTCTGAGAAACACATTTACAGATTATATATATATATATATATATATATATATATATATATATATATATATATATATGTATTTTTTTTATATATATATATTTATTTATATATATATATATATATATATATATATATATATATATATATATATATATATATATATATATACACACACATACAGTATTGTACTGTATATAAACAAAACAGCAAACAATAAAATATAATTCATTAACAAACTTCAATTCGCAACTACAATAAACTTGTATCCATAAATTGATGTACAGTATAAATGTTCAGTTTATAATAATTTATAATAATTATCAACTTTTGCCTTTGTTTTGGCATGGCATAATTAATAGTTTGAAAAGTTTTGCTGCACCTGAATAATAAATTACCCGATTGATAAACTGTAGCTAAACAATCAAATATATCATATATAAAATAATAAATAATTTAATTTATTTTTTCCAAATATATATATATATATATATATATATATATATATATATATATATATATATATATATATATATATATATATATATTTTTTTTTTTAAATAGAATATTTATAGTCATATTCATAAAGTGAAAACATGTTAAGGGAACCTGCAAGAGGAACAATCAATGCTATCAGTAACAGTACATTTTAGTACCAGCAGTCTAGTGGACAAGACTCATCACTTATTTGCTTCTACGGACAAGAAAGGGTTTTGGACGCATTTAAACCATTACAAGTGCCACATGTTGGGATATCATGTTACTTTTTTGATATCATAATCACAGGCATTTTTGCAAGGTTATTTAATCCAGCCTGGAAATTGATTTTTCAGCGTAAAGGCTCACAAAACCCCATGTGAAATCTGCATGTTAAGAAATATACATTATTTATATTAATTATTTCATTTTTATTACAATTAAAAGCCAGATGAAAGCCACATGCACTTAATGGCAGTAAAGAAAACATTACTCTGCCTACTCTGCCTCTGCTTTTAATAACCGATTCACTTAACAAAGGTTTTCATTTTTTTTCTTTTTTTTTTGTTTGACCTGTAGACTGTATTGAAAGTAGAATAAACACAGTTTAGCCATTTTAGGTTTCTCCATAATAAATTAGCAATCAATATGCGCAGCGTCTGTCACTGACCCCCTTGTTATAATGCTTTGATGATGATATATTTACTGAAAAGCCATAAATTTCAAACCCTTCCGAGTTACATGCCAAAAAAGTAAAAGGAGCTTTGCGAGAGCAGCATGGGCAATATTACCGGAGCATTACAGTGGAATGTAAAAATATAGGCTTTGTTTAGAATCAAAACACTGTGCTGAGTATTGGTTCCAACAGAACCAGCAGTGGTCCTAGTGTGGTGTTACTCGAGCTTCCCCTACAGGCTGTACAAAAAAGGGACAAAAAAAAACAAAAAACTGGAATATGCGTGAAAGGAATGCATGCGTGTGACCTACAGTAGAGTTTTGGAATTTTCTCAGCACGACACGTATAGAGGGACTGATGTTAAAAATGGGAACAAAACATACGGGCATTCTTTTTTTCCCCCTCTTTTTAACCCTTTTCTACCTTAATCAATGCCATGTTATTACATTGGGTAATGGTCTGCAGCTGAGGTTTGCAGCAATGAGACGAGACAGGAAAATAATTATGTGACTGAGACTTGGCTATAAACAAGGTACATAGTAGGCCATATAACCTGCAGTAATAACGAAAGCAAGCTGCAGTATCAGCACATTAGCAGGTGTTTGAGACCACAGTCTGCTTTCACACACCTGCACAGAGGACTTGAATGGGTTACTGAAAGTACTAAGTCAAAGCTATTTTGTGCACAGAGCAAGCTTCATTCACATAGCAAGGGGGAATTACTGGACCTCCTCTCCTCCAAATCCTCCCGCCCTCGCATTTTAAGCTGTGGACACTTTTACACACTTTTTACTTTAATACGTTTGCCTTATTATGGGCATTTGATGGCAGTGCAAGGCTGTTTTTTATAAACAAATAAATGGGGCAGAGCAAAGTTTAAGGATGAGGGTTTGACTGTTAGAATTGATGTGGGAAAAAAGAGAAAATGTCAACGAATTGTGCGTGTGTAAATAAATGTATTATTGTAGAAATATGCACATGTATATTGGCAAGAAGTGATTTGAGCTTCGGAGAAGAGAGAAACAATGATTGCATATTGTTACATAAGAATTATTGTTGGGTCACCATCCAAGGTGGGCTCCTGGGTCACCATCCTCTACATTAGGGATCTCCAAACTACGGCTCTCCAGCTGTTGCGGACCTACGCGTCCCATGAGGCATTGTAAAACTCTGACATTCACAGACATGACTAGGTACAATGAGCAATGTAGTTCCTGAACAACTAGAGACCATAGTTTGGAGATCCCAGCTCTACACCACCCAAGACTTAAAGAAGGATTCCAGGTAGGGTTGTCCCGACACCGATACCAGTATCGGTATCGGGACTAATACTGAGCATTTGCGGGAGTACTTGTAGTCCCGCAAATGCCCCCGATGCCAGATCCGATACTACCCCCCCCCCCCCCACGCCGCCGCAATGTCGCCGCATACTGCAACGCCCCCGCCGCCTATTTAATCAGCGTGCAGGGAACATTACAGCTTTCATTTGAATAGCTGTGTGTTCCCCGCCGCGTATAGACACTCCCCCTTGCTCGGGATTGGACGGGTGATCTGTCTATCAAAGTGCAGATCACCCGTCCAATCCCGAGCAAGGGTAAGTGTCTATACGCGGCGGGGAACACACAGCTATTCAAATGAAAGCTGTAATGTTCCCCGCACGCTGATTAACTAGGCGGCGGCATCTAGGGGAGACATGACTGCATATGTGGGGGGACATGGCTGCATATATGGGGGACATGGCTGCATATGTGGGGGACATGGCTGCATATATGGGGGACATGGCTGCATATGTGGGGGACGTGGCTGCATATATGGGGACATGGCTGCATATGTGGGGGACATGGCTGCATATGTGGGGGACATGGCTGCATTTGTGGGGGACATGGCTGCATTTGGGGACACATTTAAAAAAAGTATCGGTATTCGGTATCGGCGAGTACTTGAAAAAAAGTATCGATACTTGTACTCGGTCCTAAAAAAGTGGTATCGGGACAACCCTAATTCCAGGTATGGCATTTTTTTTAACAGCTTGGACCAATGTACCTATGTGTATACTATACCTGTGGGATCCCACTAGAACATACATTTTCAACCAGGGTTCCTCCACAGGATGCTAGGTGGTCCTTCAGCTGTGGCTGATTAACATTCCATTTGGCTTGTACAGTTCTGGGGCCAACACCACTTGGCCAAACCAGAAGCAAGACACCAATGATCTTTTTAGCTGTATGCAAGGGTTGAGTTCTCTTGTAAGTGGGCATTCTTCCCATTGACCACCAATATAAGGAGCATTCTTCCCATTGACCACCAATATAAGGAGAATTCTTCCCATGGACACCAAGATAAAGAACATAATTCCCACTGATGTAAGGGACATTCTTTCCACTGACTGAATTGGCTTAAGCAAGAGTCCGGAAAAGACCTGAAAATTATTTTAGGGATTCCTGGGGAAAAAAAAGTTAAGAAAGGCTGCTCTAGAAGCTGGAAATTACTGGCCCTCCGTTCCACCTCGTCCAATAAGAGAATGCTTTGCATTAATTGTGAAAATGTAAAGCATTCTCTGAAAGTCACCTGTGCCAAGAGGCCAACCTCCTGCGTTCAGAATGAAGCAGGGCAGCTACGGCCCATTACACTTGTGGTCATTAGAAAGAATAACCCCCTACTGTTAGCAAAAAAGATCAATGGTGTCAGTGGGGACTTATCTGAGAGGCAGAAGTTCAAGAGACCGATAGCAACCTCTGGAAGAAGCCCTAGGGTTCCAGGGAACCATGGTTGAGAAACCCTGTAGTACAGCAACCCTAGTGTACACATCTTGTGAAGCTGCATCATTTATTTTGTCTGTCACTGTTATTGTGATTAGGTAAAGGAGACCATTCTATCCCACTATACATCTAAAGCAGTAGTTCTCAACCTTTCTAGTGCCGTGACCCCTTGATAAAATTTCCTAAGTTGTGGGGACCCCTACCACTAAAATTGTTTTTGTAGCATGGGTTGTCAGCACCCAAGCGAAGGCAAGTAATTTGCGACCCTAACCCACGGACATTTATCGCTCCCCGAGTCCCTTCCACTCGTACAGTATTGAACCCCCTTATGGTACATTTTAGGATGTACCACTTCTTGTTCTCCTTCTTTCCCTTTTACCTCTCTCTATCCTAAATTTGTTTTTTGTTTTTCTCCATCCCTCTCTAGCCATCTTTCTTGTTCTTTCTCTTATTCTTTCTCTCCCTTTCTTTGTTCCTCCCCCTCTTTTTCTCTCCCTTCCATGTATTGTCTATTTTTTTGTCTTTGGTGGGGGGGGGATATGATCAGTGGCAGTGTTGGCAGGGAGTTGGACACTGTGGCAGTGCTGGCAGAGGGTTGGAATCAGTGGCAGTGCTGGCAGAGGGTTGGGATCAGTGGCAGTGCTGGCGGGGAGTTGGGATCAGTGGCAGTGCTGGCAGAGAGTTGAGATGAGTGGCAGTGCTGGTGGGGAGTTGGGATTAGTGGCAGTGCTGGGGGGGAGTTTTGATCAGCCAACTTAGGTGCTCTTGATCAAGGACATCTGCTGATCTGAGAACTGTAGTGGGGACTTTTAATGGCAACTCTAATCACAGGTTGTGTTACTCACTGTGTCTCCGACTGTGGTGTCTCATAGCAGTGACACCTACACCGAAATCAGGAGATAGGGTCTCCTCCAGCCCCTCCCACTTCACATTTCTCACCAGTCAGCTGACCTCTAGTCTCTTCCCCCCAGCCATGCTGTGAACTGAATGGGTGGCTGCTGAGTGGGCGGCCGCGGGCTCCAGGGACAGCCTTGCTGGGCAGCCGCAAAAAGACTGGGAGAGTGGTGCGGGCTTCAAGAACAGCTCAAGATTTGGTGACCCCTGGCAAATCATCATTCGACCCCCGAGGGGGTCCCAACCCCCAGGTTGAGAACCACTGATCTAAAGCATGGCATAATAGGGCTCAAAAAAGGAGAACGTTCCATCAAGTTCAACACCAATTGCAAAATTGGTCCAGATGTTGGAAACCCAATACCCCTCTCCTCCCCGATGAACACACCAACTACTGCTGTCAAATTTTTGTCACACAGGAGAAAAAAAAATGCTTTCTGGGCCCCTAAAGGTAGTGGATCAATTTCCTGGATCAAAATATCTCCCTTTAATTAGAACTTTAGTGTATCTAAAAGACTTTGGACTTGATAGGGTTTTTTTTTTCATTGCACTAATAGTGTCCCAGTACATTTTTGCAAACAAAAATACTTCTTTTAAACAAATTTCTGCAATGCCACAGAAGTCTATTCAGAGACATTTCAGAAGTGTGAAAATGCCTCTAAAAAGCAAAGAAGGTAACACTAGTGACAAAAACTTTCTAACACCCTTTTAAACTTTTAGACACTAGCTGTTAATGAGATATAAAAACTCATAAGAGACTACAGGTTTAAGTTGGTAGGACTAAGTCGACAGCATGGCACCAATGTCTGGAGACTGCAGTCTTTGGTGGATTTTTTCCCAATATCAGTGGGGGAGGGATGCTCGATATTCTCCTGTGTGAAAAAATAAAATCCCAGATGTACATTCTTTTCCTAATATATCTTTGTAGCACAAATTGGCACTTCAATTGCAATTGTGGGAGCAGCCATTTTGAGGATTAAGCCATGACATTCTTTAACTAATTTTATTGATCTTATTTCTATACTCTCAAAATTTGACCATATCCATCCACACTCAAGGTAAACCTTACTCTTATGACATTCAAGTTGGTGAGGAGATATGGCACACCTCATACCTTTTATGGTTAAAAATAGGACACATTGAAAATGAACTTTAGGCAGGTAAAAAAAAAAAAAAACAATCAGTCATGTATTCATTAAAATAATAACATTTATGTTGAATGCAGGTATTGTAAATACCTGAATATTACCCCAGTGATATTGTCTAAAGTAGCACTGGCCAGTATCATGTAACCCCAAAGACTGGGGAGATCTGGTGATAGAAAGAAAGTACTGGGGGGGGGGGGGTTGGCCTTAAACGGTTCCCGACCGGCTCACACAGATTTACTGTGGCAGAATGTGAGGCTACGGCAATATGCTGAGCCTGCATGGGATAGAGCAGAGGGAGAAGTGGGCTGCCGCGATCTGGGGTAGTAACAGCCTCTGATTGGTTAGTCGCGGCAGCCCCCTTCTCTGATAGGTCCGTTCGCGTGAGGTAAAGCCCGCGCTGGACGAGCCTATATAAGGGAGAGGCTGAGGCGATTTGCTCAGTCACGTCTCCTGACGAGCAGCATCGCCCGCCTCTCCCTCTCTCTCTCTCAGGATGAAGCGCGCTGTGCAGGACAGCCGTGAGGAGCTATTATGCAAACTCCTAGAGAAGGCGGAGAGCAGGGGAGGTGAGGCGTGGCTGAAGCGTTGCCTGTCAGAGGAGAGTGGCTCTGTTTCATCCGTCAGCCCAGCTGCAGTACCAGAGACGAGCGTGGGCGCCCCCAGGAAGCAGCCTGGGAGAAAGAGAAAATGTAAGACTAATAATTTAGCTCCTCAAGCTGAGGGAGCTGCAACAAGAGGTGCTTCTTGCCAGCAAGGGAGCAGCGCTGCCTCTTCCCCCCCTCCTGGGGACTTGGGTGAGCATGTTTTACCTGAAGTTGTTTTCAGAAATGTTAACCAGTTATCTGCATTTTCTAGTCTGATTGAATCTTTATCTGTCTTTGTGCAGCAGTTTAAAGGGATACATGGTCATGGTGCGGATTTTGCCTCACAAAATTTAAATATGTATGTGCAACCAGGTGAGAGTCTGAGTACTCAGACATGCACAGTAAGTCAGAGTGCACAGGAGGCTGGTGCTGGAAATAGCGATAATGCTATTGATATGGAGGAGGTTGGTGTGGTGTGGCATGAGGCTGGTCATCCCTCTCTGCTAGATAAAGATGTTACTGTTAAATCGAATGTGAGGTGTCCTTCTGTTCATAATACTTTACCCCTCAGATCCTCTGCTGCTATGGTCAGCGAGTCTTCCTTTAAGGAACCCCTCCCTTGTAGTTTATCTCCGCTGGGTTTTCATCTGTCTAAATCAGTCAAAGAAAAAATTTGGAGGGGTGAATATCTTGATATATTATCGCTTCTGCCATCTTCAAAGGAGTTTTTGGCTAAGTCTGACAGACAGTCCAGCGAAAGAACAGAGGAGGATAGGAGGAGAGCGGTTCCTAAGACATTTCAAAACTGGCTGCAAGCATTCTGTATCTATGCAGCAGTTATGGGAGAACGCTTCCCTGGGAAGTGCTCAGGTTTATTCCAACACCTGGATATTATTGCGGAGGCCTTTCGCCACTTTGGCGGCTCCGCATGGTTCTCATATGACGAGAATTTCCGTCAAAAACTAGCTGTGCACCCATCGCTGCATTGGGGGGCTAAGGACGTGGGTTTATGGTTAAACCTTATGCTGCCACCAAGGCCCCAGTTCACCCCTCGTCCCTCTTCCAATGGTCAGAGTCCAGTCAGGAAGGGTGTGTGCTTTGCATTTAATGAGGGTCAATGTAAATTCTTATTAAATTGTAAATACAAACATGAGTGTTCTTATTGTGGTGGTACTCACGCGGCGAGCAGATGTTTTCGTAAAGCTGCCGCAAGTTCCTCTCATTCAGGACCCAAGGACACACATGGGAAAGGCCCCGACTCCGGTGAGCCTGGCAAGAATGCGCCCATGGCTCGAGCGTTATCCAGACCACAGGATGGCGGCTCTGCTAACTGAAGGTTTTGCTAATGGTTTCTTAGTGCCATCCTTTACTGGTTCAGGGTGTGCACCAGTTAAAAATCTACTATCTGTGTCCATGCACTCTAACTTAGTTCTTGAGAAAATTTACAAAGAATTGTCTGAAGGTAGGGTTGCTGGTCCCTTTAATGACCCGCCATTCGCTAATTTCCGGTTGTCCCCGTTGGGCATCGTACCCAAAAAAGAACAGGGTGCGTTCAGATTGATCCACCACCTATCTTACCCCCCGCATTCGTCACTCAATGACGAAGTTGCCTCTGTGGAGGCTCCAGTCTGCTACGCCTCATTTGATGAGGCTTTATGTCTTTTGAGGCAAGCAGGGCAAGGGGCTGTGTTAGCAAAGGCTGATATTAAGTCGGCTTTCCGCCTTCTTCCCGTGCATCCACAAGGATTCAGTTCATTGGGGTTTCAATTTTTGAATCACTATTATTTCGATAAATGCATGCCAATGGGGTTTTCACTGTCATGCTTTTATTTCGAGGCTTTTTCCTCTTTCTTACATTGGGTCGTGTCAGTCATTATCCCTCAAGGCCTTATCCTACATTATCTAGATGACTTCTTGTTTTTAGGTCCCCGGGGGTCATCAGTGTGTATGGAATCTTTACAGGTTTTCTTTGAGGTTTGTCATGACTTTGGCGTGCCCCTGGCCCAGGAGAAGACAGTTTTTCCCACTACAGTTATTGAATTTTTGGGGATCACGGTTGACTCTGAACGAATGGAGTTCAGATTGCCACAGCAGAAGATACATAAAATGAAGTCTATGATTGCAACCTTTCTTGTAAGTAAGAAGGTGTGCTTAAAGGAGGCACAGTCTTTGCTGGGCCTTTTTGCTTTTGCGGCCAGAGTCATCCCTATGGCGAGGGTTTTTTTCGCGCAGGTTCTCGTTAGCCATAAAAGGTATGGTGAACCCTTACGCTCATTTCCGGATTTCAAAAAGCATCAAGGATGATCTAAGAATTTGGGATGCTTTTTTAAATGAGTTTAATGGTTCCTCGGCCTGGCAAAAGGACTTTATTAATAGCTCTCAGTTGGAGTTTTTCACTGATGCAGCTGGCTCTGCTGGGTTCGGGGCTTTCTTGGATGGGCGCTGGTGCGCCCAGTCCTGGCACCCTGATTGGCTCCAGAAGGAGATTCTGCAAAATCTAGTTCTGTTAGAGCTCTTTCCAGTGATAGTGTCAGTGGTTGTGTGGGAAGACATCTTTAGGAATCGTAGAATTTTAGTTCATACAGATAATAAAGGTGTCTTTTTCGCCATCAATACTCTGTCTTCTAAGTCGGAACCCGTTCTAAGGTTATTACGTTTCTTGGTACTACATTGTATGAACTGTAATATATGGTTGAGAGCTGAGCATATTGCAGGTAAAGAAAATAACATAGCAGATTCTTTATCTCGTTCACAGTTCAAGAGATTCCGAGAGTTGGCGCCATCAGCGGATCAACATGGCACCCCTTGCCCAGACTTCCTCTGGGGCTTAATTTGGGAATAATATTCCGGAATCTCAAGGCTTCAGTAGCGGAAAACACCTGGAGGGATTATAGGCTTTCATGGCACAAATGGTGCTCTTTCTGTCAACCATTGGGTTTGGATCCACTAGCTGTATCTTCTTACGTGGCTTTGTCTTTTTTGTCCTTTCTCATTCAATCTAATCTGTCCCCGGCTTCCATAGGTAAAATTTTGGCTGGAGTTTCTTTTTTCCTTAAGTTCGCAGGCCTTCCTGCTCTTACTTCTTTCTTTCAGGTCACTCAAGTTTTGAAGGGCCTCAAGAAGTCTAGGCCCTCTTCAGATAATAGGCGTCCCATATCTATCCCCATTTTGATCGATCTTCTACGGATCCTTCAGGATGTCTGCTCATCCAGTTTTGAGTCTTTTCTTTTCAAGGCTGCTTTTTCTATCGCATTCTTTGGAGCCCTACGGTTAGGTGAGTTTACAGCAGCAAACAAAAACTCCTTTTCATTTCTACGTTTTTCTCATGTTCAGTTTGACGTCGGTTCTATTCGACTGTTTTTGTCCAGATCCAAGTCCTCTCAGGTTGGCCAGTGGTTTTCTTTATCCAGTTCTCCTAATGAGGCTATCTGTCCTGTGTTTCATGTTCGTAACTATCTTTTGGTCAGACCATTGTGTAGCGATTCTTTTTTCATTCATGAAGACTTGTCCTCATTGACAAGGTACCAGTTCTCAGCTGTTCTGGCCTCCTGTTTGAAGCGCTTGAATTTATCTGGGTACCAATTTTCTTCCCATTCTTTCCGAATTGGCGCGGCCACCACAGCTGATTCCATAGGTTTTTCGGAGAGTAAGGTTAAAAAAGTGGGTAGGTGGGGCAGCAATAGATATAAGTTATATGTTCGTCCCAGTCTTCTAACTTTATGATTTTCTTTCAGATTTATCCAGAAATATCGCTTGGGTAATAGGTCACTCCTACGTGTTCTGGGCTTACAAGCACTCCGGATCCAGATCATACTCTGCTAACCTGGGGCTTGATCCTGATTTATTTTTAATTTTATGGTCAGGTGTTAGAGGTATGCGGTGGCGCAATATAAAAGACCACCTAGTTTATTTGTCTTCTGTTTGGCCTCAACCCCAAGTGATAGTTATCCACGCGGGGGCTAATGACTTGGGTAAATTCAACACATGGGACTTGTTATGTGAGATGAAAAGGGATCTCTATTCCATAACTCAAATGTTCCCGGGTTCAGTGTTAGTATATTCTGAGATGGTTCCCAGACTATTATGGTCGCCGCAGGGCACCCTTTTTTACGTGGATAGGATCCGCAGACGTTTAAATAGGACAATCCATAGTTTTATGCCCTCAATTGGTGGCTCTTCCTTTCGTCATTCCGAGTTAGAGGGTTTTTTGCCTGGGTTGTTTCGGGATGACCAAGTTCATCTGTCAGGCATTGGCCTGGACATTTTTAATATGGGTATCCAGTCCATGATCGAATCAGCCACGGTGGTGGGGGGGCCTCGGCCAACAGCTTCGCGGTTGGCCCCGGCCGGTGGGGAGTAGTCGTCCAGCTTTTGCTGGATGGACAGCAATTAATCTGATTTTAAAGTTTTAAGTTTAGCCAATTTGGCCTTTTGTAATTTAATTTATTTATTGAGAAATTTTTGTAACCCCGCCCCCACATTTTATGGATGACACCGTGGCCAATTTTACCAAAGATAAATAAAAATGTTGTATCAAATTGTTGTTTGGTCTCCTTATTCAATACCTCTGTACTAGCCCATGTGAGGCTACGGCAATATGCTGAGCCTGCATGGGATAGAGCAGAGGGAGAAGTGGGCTGCCGCGATCTGGGGTAGTAACAGCCTCTGATTGGTTAGTCGCGGCAGCCCCCTTCTCTGATAGGTCCGTTCGCGTGAGGTAAAGCCCGCGCTGGACGAGCCTATATAAGGGAGAGGCTGAGGCGATTTGCTCAGTCACGTCTCCTGACGAGCAGCATCGCCCGCCCGCCCACCCTTCCCTGTCAGTTGTCATAATAAGTCATGGGGTCGTCCGTATGGGGGAGTAGTCGTCCAGCTTTTGCTGGATGGACAGCAATTAATCTGATTTTAAAGTTTTAAGTTTAGCCAATTTGGCCTTTTGTAATTTAATTTATTTATTGAGAAATTTTTGTAACCCCGCCCCCACATTTTATGGATGACACCGTGGCCAATTTTACCAAAGATAAATAAAAATGTTGTATCAAATTGTTGTTTGGTCTCCTTATTCAATACCTCTGTACTAGCCCATGGCTCTCCTGGGCGAAATCCCGTACATATATAGCTTTGCCTAGGAGGGTGCACGAGCGCCACTGGAGGCGCACACACCTGCTGCACAGCAACATCGCAATACTGCTAAAAATTGCAGATCACTGCCATAACTAAATGACATAAATTATTCCAATAGTTTGTAGACGCTATAACTTTTGCGCAAACGAATCAATATACTCTTATTACGATTTTTTTTACCAAAAATATGCAGAAGAATACATATCAGCCTAAACTTAGGAAAATTTTTTGGGATATTTACTATAGCAAAAAGTTAAAGATATTGGGGGTTATTTACGAAAGGCAAATCCACTTTGCACTACAAGTGCACTTGAAATTGCACATGGAAGTGCCTTCGCTGTAGATCCGGGGTGGACATGCAAGGACTATAAAAAACAACATTTTAGCTTGCACATGATTGGATGATAAAATCAGCAGAGCTTCCCCTCATTTCAGATCTACCCCTCAGATTTACAGCGACTGCACTTCCATGTGCGCTTTCAGTGCAATTTCACTTTGCACTTGTAGTTTGCAGCACAAGTTGCCAATCAGTTCATGTGATGGCAAGGAGCAAGAGTAAAGAGTAAGATAGATGATCCACTGCTGTGCTGTTTCTTCTTTCACTGTCTATTCACAAGATGACCTGGGCTCAGAAGAAGTGGGTTGAAAAACGTAGCCCATCAGACTGAGGACATCTAGCTGCAGGCTAAAATTTCTGTGGGGGGAAATCTCTGGATTTAATGTGAATGATGGAGCAAAAGCTGATTTTGTTGTTTTATATTTTATATTTTAATTGGCTATTCATTTTAACGCCATCTTGCTACAACCCACACTAACCTTGTATGCTACCGCGCATTCGCAAAGTGTTATCGAGCATGCACAGTTTTTCACCGCATACAGACGACCGGTTTTCTCGTCAGGAAACACTCTGCCGGGAAACCCAACAAGAAAATAGGAGCAGGGTTCTCTATTTTCCCGTCGGGATTCTCGTCTGTATTCCTGATGGGAAAACTGCTAGGGAGCATACACACGGCCGGGATTCCTGGCCAAATGCTCTCCTGTATGGAGGTGTGAATTACTGGGCGTGCCGCAATTCATACTGGGAAATGTAATTCTTACATGAACCAGCGCCCCAAACCAGGAAGTGAATGAGAGAACAGAAACTAGAACGCCGGAGGTGATATAGATGAAGGAATTTAATAGGTATTTACTAGTTTTTTAACAGAATCATTACACTATTCTGTCTGTCTACCTTGCAGACATTAATTTTAGGCAAAAAAATATTTTCCTTTACAACCCCTTTAAATACATTTAATGGTGTCCTATTCCAGTGGTTGCACAAGTCAATTTCAGGACATCATGGGACGTGTAGTTCCTTGGTGGCAAAGAAATGGGGGGGATTTAATGTGCGTCACCACTCTGCACCCTCCCACATACAGTAGCCCAGAGAGAAAAGGAGAAAAAGTGTGATGACATCGCAGGTACCGATATCTTCATATTTTTGTGCATTTCATGTTTTTTCTTAGGTAGTATAAGAGGAGAAAAAGGAAAGGTTGGGAAATCTGTTGATGGTATTCCAGGGATCAGCTGTAAGGATTCTCTACATTTCATAAAGTCTTCCAAATGGAGACATAGACAGTAATAAAAAAACAAATTATGTTAAACCAATAATTGTTTTGGTTGTTGTTTCCCCTTAAATGTTGGATTGCATTGCAGGCTGTACCTCCTCGTTAGGTCACTGGGCTAGGTGCATTGTCTAATGCTGTGATTTTATAGCACTATTTTATGGCAAGTTTTAGTTTTATTATAGAGTACAGAATGTGCAGTCGTATACACAGCAGACCATTACAGCAGAAAGATTATCAATCTTACTAGGTGACTATTGATTCTTGTGCAAAAGCATCTAGGACTAACGTCATAGCTTCCCAATCTCTGTACATTACTTCCTCATTAATTACAACATTGCAGATCAGAAAATAAGTTATTAAAAAACACCTGACATGCTTATAAGCTAGGTTAGAGTTATTATTGAAAAGTTTGTGAGCGCAGACGCGATTTCATCCAGAATTTGGGATTCCACAAAATTGAGTTTTTTCTGTACAAATAAGATTGTCATATACAGGAAACTGCTATGAAAACAAGCACTAGGACAAGTACTTCTAAAGCTCATGTCAATGTGTATAGTATTGGCATAGAATTTAACAAACAAATTCAAGAATTGATCCATGATGGTATGTTACCTATTAGGCCCCTTTCAGACTGAGGCAGGAGCTGCGGTTGCGGTATAACGCCGCTAAATATAGCGGCGCTATACCGCCGGGATTACCACGGGATTCGGCCGCTAGCGGTGCGGTATTAACCCCCGCTAGCGGCCGATAAAGAGTTAATACCGCCCGCAATGCGCCTCTATAGAGGCGCATTGCGGGCGGTATTGCCGCGGTTCCCATTGTTTTCAATGGGAAGGAGCGGTGAAGGAGCGGTATACATGCCGCTCCTCTCACCGCTCCAAAGATGCTGCTGACAGGAGATTTTTTTGTCTCCCGCCAGCGCATCGCCTCAGTGTGAGGATACTCCGGTGTATTTTCAAATTTGCAGCGTCGTATCTTAATTTGTGATTCACAAACAAGATACGACGGCTTTTGGCTAAGATCCAAAAGGCATACGGCTTCGTACGCCTTTGGATCTTAGGTTGCAATACTTCGGCCGCCGCTGGGTGGAGTTTGCGTTGTTTTCCTGCGTCGGGTATGCAAATGAGCTTTTACGGCGATCCACGACGGTTTTCGCGTTCGTTACGTCGTCGCTAGTAATTTTTTCCCGTTGCAAAGTTACGCCTGCTTTAACATGGCTAAACTTTAGATGAGCCATGTTAAAGTATGGCCGTCGTTCCCGGGTCGAATTTCAAATTTTTATTTTTTTTGCGTAAGACGTCCGGGAATACGAAAGAACGTTACGCACGTTGCCGTTCAAAAAAATGACGTCACTTCGCGTAAAGCACGGCGGGAATTTCAAAACGGAGCATGCGCAGTACGTCCGGCATGGGAGCGCGCCTAATTTAAATGGTACACGCCCCATTTGAATTAGGCGGGCTTGCGCCGGACGCCTTTACGTTACACCGCCGTAAGTTTACACGCAAGTGCTTGGTGAATCAGGCACTTGCACTGAAAACTTGCGGCGGTGTAACGTATAGACGATACGTTAGGCCGCCGCAAGTATATGTGAATCTGACCCAATGAGTTTAACAGAGTGCACAACCACAGCATAAAATCTAATTTCATTCCAAACAAGTTTAATCGTTTTGGGCAATTGTTATCAAACATGATTCTGTTTTATTGCCAAAAATGCTTTTAATGAATCAGACACTTTTACACTACTCCCCAATTACAGCATAGGCCAGTCTGTGAATGTAAGAAATCTGTACAAATTAAACAGGCAAGGTCCAGTTATGAATTTCTAAAAAAAAAAAAAAATGTGTGTGCATTTTAAAGTGAAACTAAACCCACCACTTTAACATTTTCCCAAAACGGTAACATTCAAGGCATAGTGAAAGATAACTCTCACAGAAGCTTGTGCCCTCAACCAGTACCAAGCCATTAAATGGCTGCTATCTCAACCGATCACATGGGCAGCATCGTGGCAACTTCAGATCAAACAGAGGCTAAGGCCTGGTACACACGATAGGATTGATCCGCGGATACGGTCCGCCGGACCGTATCCGCAAGTAAATCCTCTGCGGATTTTAATCCGATGGAGTGTAAACACCATCGGATCGAAATCCGCGCCGAATTCCCATCGTGGTGACGTGTCGCGCTGCGCCGCGATGATGACGCGGCGACGTGCGCGACGCTGTCATATAAGGATATCCACGCATGCATCTAATCATTACGACGCATGCGAGGGATGGGTTCGGACGGATCGATCCGGTGAGTCTGTACAGACCACCGGATCGATCCGCTGGTGCCTATTCCAGCGGATAGATTTGTAAGCATGTCTACAAATTTGTATCTGCTGGAATTCGGAAATATCCGTGGATAAATATCCGCTGGAACGTACACACCAGGGGATCTATCCGCTAAAACCGATCCGCTGAGATTTTTCAGCGGATGGATCCTCTCGTGTGTACGGGGCCTTAGATAGCAGCTTCCTTGGCGGAGGTCCGGTGAAAAACAAAAAAAGTCAGCAGCTACTAACACTGTAGCTGCTGACTTTTACTAAGGAGACTTACCTGTCCAGGGTGCCCGCGATGACGGTAGCCGAAGCCGAGCAAACGCTCGGGACTCGGCTGCCCCGCCGCCATCATCGGTCAGGGAATCAGGAAGTGAAGCCTTGCAGCTTCACCGCCCGATTCCCTACTGCGCATGCGCGAGCCGCACGGCGCGCCGTGAATGGATGATGCCTCCTGGGACACACACAATATCCCAGTAGACACCGCTCCACCATTCCACAGGAGACAGCCGAGGAACAGAAGAATGAAGACGGACCACGGATCAGGAAGTGGCAGATTAGGACGATCTGCCTAGCAACAGGCACTTCAGGTATGTATAAAAAATAAAAAAAAATAAAAAAAATTTTTCAGCATTTAAAAAAAAAACATTTTCCTTGGTGGAGTTCCGCTTTAAATGATAGGAGGGTTTAGTTCCGTTTTAAGTATTGCTTGTATGATGACCTGAAATATACCAATATATTAACTTCCCATAATCTGCTCCAGAGAGAGAAAGCACTGAGAGCCAATCAGGATCTATAGCAATACATTTTGCCATTACCCTTATGTGTTTAATGCCATGGCATTGGGGGGAATTTTTCAGGTCTGAAGATCCTCATGGGCAGTTCAATAAGCAGGTAGGTGACATAGGAAGCTATAAAGCTGTCCCTTTTGTTGTGTGACATTTATTAATCGCCTAAATAATTGAACATATACACTCACCAGCCACTTTATTAGGAACACCTTATTAGTACCGGGTTGGACCCCCTTTTGCCTTCAGAACTGCCTTATTTATTCCTGCCATAGATTGTACAAGGTGTTGAAAACATTCTTCAGAGATTTTGGTCCAGTGACATGATAGCATCACTCAGTTGCTGCAGATTTGTTGGCTGCACATCCATGATGCGAATCTCTTGATACTTTCTACTATAAAACATATCCAATTAAAAAAATTGAATGCCGCGTACACACGATAATTTTTCAGCATGTAGAAAAAAACAAAGTTTTTCCAACTTCTTCATTAAAACGACCTTGCCCACACACCATCGTTTTTAAAAAATGATCTAGCAAAGCGCGGTGACGTACAACACGTACGACGGCACTATAAAGGGGAAGTTCCATTCGCCTTTGGGCTGCTTTAGCTGATTCCGTATTAGTAAAAGACGATTTGCGCTTTTCTGTCTGTTACAGCGTGATGAATGTGCTTACTCCATTATGAACGGTAGTTTTACCAGAACGAGCGCTCCCGTCTCATAACTTGCTTCTGAACATGTGCAGGTTTTTAACGTCGTTTTAGCCCACACGCGATCATTTTTTACAACTCGAAAAACGACATAGTTTAAAACGACGTTAAAAAATGCAGCATGTTCAAATGTTTTGTCGTTTTTCAGAACCTGAAAAATGATGTGAAGCCCACACACGATCATTTTAAATGAATTTTTTTTAAAAAATACGTTTTTTTTCATGCCGAAAAATTATCGTGTGTACGTGGCATAATTTCTTCATATATTTAGACCAAAATGTATTCTGGGATTTTTTTTTTCTTCTGCCAAAGACATGTAGCAGAAAAATAACCAAAATGTATTCTGCTATATGTCTTTGGCACACAAAAAAATCCCAATAAGTGTATATTTGGTTTGCGTGAAGGTTATAGGGGCAGATTCACAGAGCAAGTACGCCGGCGTATCTACTGATACGCCGGCGTACTTTCAAATTTCCCGCGTCGTATCTTTAGTTTGAATCCTCAAACCAAGATACGACAGCTTCTGGGTTCGATCCGACAGGCGTACGGCTTCGTACGCCTCCGGATCTTAGATGCAATACTTGGCGCCCGCTGGGTAGAGTTTGCGTCGTTTTCAGCGTTGGGTATGCAAATGAGCTTTTTCCGACGATCCACGAACGTACGCGCGGTCGTCGCATTCTCTTACGTCGTCTCTAGTCGGCTTTTTCCGGCGTATAGTTAAAGCTGCTATTTTGTGGCGTATAGATAGACTTGCCCTGTTAAAGTATGGCCGTCGTTCCCGCGTCGAATTTTGAATTTTTTTATTTTTTGCGTAAGTCGTTCGTGAATAGGGATGGACGTAACTCACGTCTAAGTTCAAAGAATGACGTCGTTGCGACGTCATTTCGCGAAAAGCACGGCGGGAAATTTTAAAACGGAGCATGCGCAGTTCAATAGGCGCGGGGACACGCTTCATTTAAATGAATCACGCCCCCTACCCGCCCAATTTAAAATCCGCCGCCAGAAATACACTACGCCGCCGTAACTTACGGTGCGAAATCTTCCTGGATTCGACTTAGAGCCAGGTAAGATACGGCGGCGTAGCGTATCTCTGATACGCTGCACCTGGGCATTTCTATGTGAATCTGGCCCATAGTGTCTGGTATAGATACTGGAATTATTATTATTATTTTATACTAATAACGGCGGTGAGATTTATAGTGGGACTGTTATAGTGCAGCGGATAATCTGACACTAGCTGATGCTGGGTGGGGGCTAACTGACACTGACATCAATAGTGACCAATGGGGTTAAATGTGCGCCTAACAGTGTTTACTGCGTGTGTTATGTGATGCTTTCCCTGCCTTCCCTGAATGATGGAACCGATCAGCGGGTGCCTTTGATTACTCATTGGCTGGGACTGGCTTGTGCCGGGACCCGCTGATCAGCTTGTGCAGTAAATAAATCACAGCACAGAAGCACTGATTACGTATCAGATGAACGCGATTCAACGCAGAGCGGCCGCCCTACAGCAGTATATTTGCATGGGGTTTAAAAGACATCTTTAAAGTGAAATTAATTATCTTTCCATAACTGACTTGCAGACAAGAACACTTTCAATTTAATAAAATCCATGTTGAATGCTATAAACCCGTTACACCTACACTGAGCAGTTCTTTAAATCTCCATTCTTTACACACAGTACAGTATAACCGGAGCGCACATAATCTCCAATATACAGTGTTGTGCTGCCCTCTGCTGGTCAACTTGTAGATACACAGCAACCTATAACTACCAAGCAATGTATGGTACATTTGCCAAGTGCCAGTAGATGAATCAGCACATCATAGCCTAATTACAAAAAACAGGCTGAGGTAAATATTGCCAGGAGGATAAAATGCCATCTGTATATCACTGTGCAAATCCTTCTAATGAAAAGGGCATATGTGGGGAGTGATGTAGCCCAGCACTACATCTGCTATCCAGGGAAGAAATTGGCTAACCAGCATTCAGCAAAAAAAAAAAAAAAAAAATCTACAAATTTGTAATTTAACTCTGTGTAACCTGTATAATTCCTTTTTTTCCTGTATCTATACTCGGTACTAAGAAGTATTGCCACATAAATATGATGAAAAATGCTCTTTTGCAAAGGGAAATTTACTGTAGAATTAAAGAGAATCATTAGATCTGGTGATCTGGCCAGCAACAAACCTCCTGTATTAGAGTGCCCCCACTCTGGATGAAGGACCACAGGTGGCAGATTCGGACAGCAGCATTGTCAGTGTGGGGGGAGTGTTAGATGTACTAGCATATTTAACCACTTAAGCCCCAGACCATTTTGCTGGCCAAAGACCAGGCCACTTTTTGCGATTCGGCACTGCGTTGCTTTAACTGATAATTGTGCGGTCGTGAGACGTGGCTCCCAAACAAAATTGACGTCCTTTTTTTCCCACAAATAGAGCTTTCTTTTGGTGGCATTTGATCACCTCTGCGGTTTTTATTTTTTTGCGCTTTAAACAAAAATTCAATATTTTTTTACTAGGGCTGCGGAAATTAACGATTAATTGGTCGATTAATCGTTAATTTCTTTGGTCGATTAAAATTATTTTGATCGATTGACGATCCGCGGAGTGAGCTCCGCGGTCTCGCCCATAGGAAAGGCCGCGGCTTCGGCCTAGCTCCGGAGCCGCGGCGCGCTGACGTCATCATCACCTGCCCGCCTGCTTGCATCTTCTTCCCTTGCGCACGTGTGTCCATCATCTACTCTGCAGATGGGTCTGCCTGCCTGATAGTCAGGTAAGAAAGGACAACCATCTGTGTGTGGTAACATTATGGGGCAGATGTATATATTCCTGGAGTATGGGGACAGATGTGTATATTAAAGCATGGGGGCAGATGCTGTAATGTACACATCTGCCCCCATGCTGTAATGTAAACATCTGCCCCCATGCTGTAATGTACACATCTGCCCCCATGCTGTAATATACACATCTGCCCCCATACTGCAAGAATATACACATCTGCCCCCATGCTGTAATGTACACATGGGGCAGATGTGTATATTCTTGCAGTATGGGAGGCAGATGTGTATATTAAAGCATGGGGGCAGATGTGTATATTACAGCATGGAGGCAGATGCTGTAATGTACACATCTGCCCCCATGCTGTAATGTACACATCTGCCCCCATGCTGTAATGTACACATCTGCCCCCATGCTGTAATGTAAACATCTGCCCCCATGCTGTAATGTACACATCTGCCCCCATGCTGTAATATACACATCTGCCCCCATACTGCAAGAATATACACATCTGCCCCCATGCTGTAATGTACACATGGGGGCAGATGTGTATATTCTTGCAGTATGGGAGGCAGATGTGTATATTAAAGCATGGGGCAGATGTGTACATTACAGCATGGAGGCAGATGCTGTAATGTACACATCTGCCTCCATGCTGTAATGTACACATCTGCCCCCATGCTGTAATGTACACATCTGCCCCCATGCTGTAATGTACACATCTGCCCCATGCTGTAATGTACACATCTGCCCCCATGCTGTAATATACACATTTGCCCCCATACTGCAAGAATATACACATCTGCCCCCATGCTGTAATGTACACATCTGCCCCCATGCTGTAATGTACACATCTGCCCCCATGCTGTAATGTACACATCTGACCCCATGCTGCAAGAATATACACATATGCCCCATGCTGTAATGTACACATCTGACCCCATGCTGCAAGAATATACACATCTGCCCCCATGCTGTAATGTACACATGGGGGCAGATGTGTATATTCTTGCAGTATGGGGGGCAGATGTGTATATTACAGCATGGGGGCAGATGTGTATATTACAGCATGGGGGGCAGATGCTGTAATATACACATCTGCCCCCATACTGCAAGAATATACACATCTGCCCCCATACTGCCCCCACCACATTTACCAGTGGCTAATGCAGAGTTGCAATGCAAGGAGATCAGCTAAAAGTAGTTGTATCTGTATGTGCGTTAATTAATCGAAATTAGTCGATTAATCGATTAAAAAAAAAAACGATTAATCGAACACAAAAATTTTAATCAGTCACAGCCCTATTTTTTACTTTTTGCTATCTCCTTCCCTCTAATTAGAACCCCCAAACATTATATATATTTTTTATTCTAACACCCTAGAGAATAAATTGGCAGTCATTGTAATACTTTCTTTCACACCGTATTTGCGCAGCGGTCTTACAAGCGCACTTTTTTTGAGAAAAATACACTTTTTTTAATAAAAAAAATAAGACAACAGTAAAGTTAGCCCTGTTTTTTTAATATTGTGAAAGATAATGTTATGCCAAGTAAATTGATACCCAACATGTCACGCTTCAAAAGTGCGTCCGCTCGTGGAATGGCGACAAACTTTTACCCTTTAAAATCTCCATAGGCGACGTTTAAAAAATTCCACAGGTTGCATGTTTTGAGTTACAGAGGAGGTCTAGTGCTAGAATTATTGCTCTCGCTCTACCAATCGCAGCGATACCTCGCATGTGTGGTTTAAACACCGTTTACATATGCGGGCGCTACTCAAATATGCGTTCGCATCTGTGCGCAAGCTCGGCGGGACGGGGGGCGTTTTCTGGCTCCTAACTTTTTTAGCTGGCTCCTAGATTCCAAGCAAATTTGTCAAACCCTGTCCTACAAGCTTTAACCAGACACTGATAGAAGTCACAAGACTGCTATATACTGCTGATGAGAAAACGTATTCAGTAGTTTATATTTCCAAAAATTATTGCATTTTCATGTTCTGTGTACTGTGGGAGACCGGATATTGTGTGAATGCAGGGTCCTGGGTTTAGTAACACTTTAACTACTGTATTTATCTTGCTATAGCGCACCCCGGCGTATAGCGCGCACCCCCAACTTAGAAGGAAAATTCCTGAAAAAAAAATACTTACAGTTTGGATGCCCCTCGTTGGTGTCTTGCCCGCCGTCCATCGCGTCCATCGGCGGCCTTGTCCGGTCCGGCGTCCATCGGCGGCCATCATGGTGTCCTCCCCGCTTCCCGCGCTGTGTTTGAACCACTCCGCCGACATATACCGAGCGCAGTACGCTCGGGTATAGTCGGGCAGACTCGGCTCCTCTCGCGTAAAGGACGTACAGGACGCACAGGACGTGACCACGAGCGGAGCCGAGCCTGCCCGACTATACCTGAGTGTACTGCGCTCGGTATATGTCGGCGCAGTGGTTCAAACACAGCGCGGGAAGCGGGGTATCGGCGTATATCGCGCACCCACGATTTTGCCCTTCTGGGCAAAAAAGTGCGTGGTATACGCTGATAAATACGGTATTAGACACCAGTCTAATTTATTTTCTAATATTTTTCCTTCACTGACACCAAGCACCAAATAGGAGTCTCAGGGGCTGAACAATAACTGCCAAAGGGCAGCAGGTTAGACACCAGGGATTTACTGTATAATTTCCCGCTAGAGGCCATTGATATCGGTAAGACATTAATTACATTCACAGTCCCTTAACACTCCAGATCAGATGTAATTTCCTGTACAAGCCCCGACATACCAAGAAGCGAGCTGTGATAGGGGTATACGCAAATACCCTTTAAGGGTTATATCACCAGTAAACACTAATACAAATATCATTACCCAACAAAATGTCATCCGTCATCTCCATCATCACAGACTGAGACAGATCACTCACCACCACCAGGTCAATGCCAGGATCCCATACCTGGCCTCCTCTAATCTCCCCGGACCAAACTTCTGAGTACCAGCATGTAACAGGCATGCCGTGTGGAAATACCCCTAAAGGTTACTCTGCTTTTTATAAGCTGCTTCTAAAAAATGTAAAGAGATCTGATTTCCCTGACTTTTCAGAGAAGGCTTCAGATATGTTTGGCAGCTTAGAGCTGCTTTATAAGGATTAACACTCTACTAAGCATCAATATCAGATCTACCGTTGTACAAGCAGTCTGTGATTACTGCTGAATGACGGTGTACACCAGGCCAGGGGTGGACTTGGCTATTATTTGGGAAGGGAATTAGGCTAAGCCTTCGGTGGAAAGCCAGGAAAGGTATATTTAGAAGAAGATAGCTGACAAAAGAAGCTGATGGGAAGTACAAGGCAAACACCGCAATAAAGAGGTTTCTATACTGGGGGTCATACCTTTACTGTAAATTAGTTCTGACCCTATACAGAAAACAAAGGATCAATCTGAGCACTCAAGGGTTTTCGAAAATTCCAAGATTAATCTTACCAGCATTAAAGTGATTGTAAGGCTTCTTTTACACGAGGCGGACTCCGTCGCTGGCTCAGCGGGAGATTTCCCGCTGAGCCGACAGATGACAAGGCCCTCTCTGCTCAGTGAGCGGGGAGGGGCTTGTGCAGCGCCGCTGGCTCCTATGAAGAGATCTGATAAAAACGGACAGCATGTGGGGCGTGCCTACAGACGATCGGTTTTTTCCTATCAAGTAAAAAGTGCCCACACCTTACCAGTCAGTGGTTTATCACAACACTAATACCGCGTACACACAATCGAAAATTCTGACAAGAAAACCGTGGATTTTTTTCCGAGTTGAGTTGAGTTGCATACACACGAAATTCCGACCGTGAAGAACGTGGTGACGTACAACACTACAACGAGCCAAGAAAAATTAAGTTCAATGATTCCGAGCATGCGTCGAATTGATTCCGAGCATGTGTTTTTTTTTACGCGGTGGAATTGCACACAGACAATTGGAATTTCCGACAAGAACTTTTCCCATCAGAAAATTTGAGAACCAGCTCTTAAATTTTTGCTGTCGGAAATTACTATAGAAAAAGTCAGATGGGGCCTACACATGGTCGGAATTTTCGACCAAAAGCTCACATCAAACTTTTCTTGTCAGAAATTCCAACCGTGTGTACATAGCATAAGACATCTACAGTAGGTCCTGTATACTGCCAGGGTTAGGGATTCAGGGTTCTCCTCGTGCACAAAGGAACTGATTAGAAGACAAGTACACAGTGCCAACACCTTACCAGTAAGTGGTTTATCTCAACAATAAGACATCTACAGAAAGTCCTGTATACTGCAAGGGTTAGGGATTCATGGTCCTCTTCATGCACAAAGCAACTGATTAGAAGACAAATACACAGTGCCCACACCTTACCAGTAAGTGGTTTATCTCAACAGTAAGACATCTACAGAAGGTCCTGTATACTGCAAGGGTTAGGGATTGAGAGCCCATTCACACAGGGGCAACAAGACTTCTAGCACGACTTTGGGAGGCAACCTGGACACGACTTGAGTATGAATCATCAGGCAACTTGTGAGAAATGTATGTTATCTTCCTGTATTGTTGTTTCAGTTAACCTCCTTATAGATTACAGTACTGTATGTAAAAAATACACACCCCCCTTGTCCCTAGTGGTCTGCCCAGTGTTCTGCATGTACTTTTATATAATAAAAACTGTTCTTTCTGCCTGCAAACTGTAGATTGTCCATAGCAACCAAAAGTGTCCCTTTATGTCAAAAGTGATTTTAGAGCAGCTAGAAAACAGCGATAATAAATTATAATCATTGAGCGATAGCGATTTGTGGGGAAATTTGTCATAAAAGAATAAAAGTAATGACAGCGACAATTCTGCAACTGAGCAAATTTCAGTGTTTTTGATTTGATTACATTATTGAATAATTTTTATTATAATTACATTATTATTTGTTACAAGTATTTATAGTTATTTATTATATTATAATTTATGATTTTGTGTTTCAAACTTTATCATACCCGGGATGTCTACTAGACTCTTGTTTGGACAGATTTAAGTGAGTTATTTCTAAGAATTACAGGTCTACAATATAAAATGCCAAATTTCCATGCAAAATAATTGTACCGCTTTTGGTACAAAATTCCAGACATAATCATACCGCCAGGGAGGTTAAGACAGTGATCCGACTTCTGAGGTGACTTCCATTGAAATCAATGGGTACAAGTTGCCTACAAGTTGCCTAGAAGTCGGATTGAAGTAGTACAGGAACCTTTTCTGAAGTCGGAGTGACTTCAGTAGTGTACATTAAGACAGCTCCCATTCACTTCCATTCATTTTCTTGACCGCGCGACTTGGGGCAACTTGGGGCGACTTGAAGTCGGATCCCAGGTCGCCCCAGTGTGAACCAGCTCTCAGGGTCCTCTTCATGCACAAAGCACCTGATTAGAAGACAAATACACAGTGCCCACACCTTACCAGTAAAGCTCTGTACACACAATCAGTCCATCCGATGAGAACGGTGCTGAAAAAAATGAAGTTCAATGCTTCCAAGCATGCGTCAACTTGATTCTGAGCATGCATGGATTTTTAACCGATGCTTTTGCATACTAACCATCGGTTTTGACCTATCGGTTAGGCGTCCATCGGTTAAATTTTAAAGCAAGTTCTAAATTTTTTGACCGAAGGATAACTGACCGATGGGGCCCACACACGATCGGTTTGGACCGATGGAAAGGTCCTTCAGTACATTTTCATCAGTTTTGACCAACCGTGTGGTACGCGGCTAAGTGGTTTATTCTCAACAGTAAGACATCTACAGAAGGTCCTGATTCAGGGTCGTCCTCATGCACAAATGAACTGATTAGAAGACAAGTACACAGTGCCCACACCTTACCAGTAAGTAACTGACTAGTACACAGTTAACTAAAGATAAAAGAGTGAAGTGAGCTGAAGTTCACCCTTTTAAAATGAAGCATCTGCTTAAACCACTTTATATAGAACTAAAACAAAAAAAAACTTTTATCTGCTTTCCTTGCACTGGGAGAAAAGTCAAGTAACTGACATCCGTAAAATGTTGTGTCTGTGCCAAGAGATCTCCCCTTTGTCTTCAAAGAAAACACATAACGGCACTGGCTTATTATATTGAATCATGAGAGAATAACAGCTCATCGTATGAATTGTCTGTACCCTGCAGTGATCTTTTTATATGATTTTCATGCCCATAAACAAAATCTCTGAAATCATTTGGCCTGTATAACAGTCTGTGCAATTTGTGGCCTACTTTGCATTTTTAAGAGAACCTGTCACATCTGCAATAATTCCTAATTTAGTGCAAAAGCCATGCCGCTTGAAACTTTTTGGAAGGGAGCACCTAGTAAATGTGATGTGTTAATCTATCACATATGTTGGTTTTGTTCCAAGTCAATAATATGCATAATGCATAGATTTACAACTTATGAGCATTACATTTTTTTTTTACAGTGTTATTATTTGTTTATAGCTTTGCTCCCACTGCCCTGGCTTAGGGTCCTTTCACACTAGCGGACCGTTCGTCCGCTCAACCGGACTTGTAATGAATCCCTATGGGAACGCGTCCGTTAGCGGATGGAGCATCCGCTAGCGTCCGCGTCAGTCGGGATCCGCTTTTCCGAACGGAAGAAACCCTATTTTTCTTCTGTTCGGCGGAGCGGAACTGATGCAGACGGACAGACGGTCCGTCTGCATCAGGTTCCCCTTAGGGCAGAGCGGAGCAGAGACAGGGCGGTCCCTGCACTGTGTGCGGGGACCGCCCTATCCGCCGACAGCTGAGCGGGGGACCCCCGAGAGCGACGGAGACACACGGAGCGGACCCGAAACGGTCCGCATCCGTGTGAAAGAGCCCTTAGTCCAGCACTCTTTTCACTTTGGACCATTTCTCTATCTGCACTCATTATTGCATAAGGAGGGCAAAGCGTTAAGATAAACAAAGGGCAGAGACCCTTAACAAATGTGTAGCTACCCACTAATTCAATGATAATTTATGCAAAAAAAATTTTTTGTCAGTTCGCAATAATGTTTTTAGGAGTTGGCATCTATGCATTTTAAGAACAAAGGGCCAGATTCACAAACGAGATATGACGGGTCTCACTGATACGCCGTCGTATCTCTGTTTCTAACTATGCGACTGATTCATAAAATCAGTTACGCATAGCTAGCCCTAAGACCCGACAGGTGTAATGGACTTACACTGTCGGATCTTAGGATGCAGTACCGCGGCCGCCGCTGGGGGCATTTCTCGTCGTAAACCAGCGTCGGGTATGCAAATTAGAACTTACGGAGGTCCACAAAGCTTTTTCCCTTCGTTAAGTCGCCGTAAGTGTTAGTTTGCCGTCGCAAAGATACGGTACCTTTTACAAAGTGTAAAGTTAGTACACCATGTAAAAGTGTACCCGTCTTTCCCGCGTCGCTGTCAAATAAAAAAAAAAAAAAAAAAAAAAAAATTCCCGGCGCAACTCTTTTTTTCCCGACGCAACTTTTTTTTACCCGTCGCGATTCACAAAACCTTGGCGCATCGTAACTTCGCGCAAAGCACGTCGGGAAATTTGCGTCGGGAGCATGCGCAGTACGTCCGGCGCGGGAGCGCGCCTAATTTAAATGGGACTCGCCCCATTTGAATTGGCCCGCCTTGCGCCGGCCGGATTTAGGATACACCGCCGCAAATTTCCAGGTAAGTGCTTTGTGGATCGGGCACTAACTTGGAAAAATTGCGGCGGTGTAACTTAAATCGGAAAAGTTAAGTTGCGCCCGGGCTACGTGAATCTGGCCCAAAGTGTTTTTTACAAAATCCTGCTTTTTTCGTTTTTTTGGCATAATTTTTAACAAGTCCAGTTATTAGTGGTACTGCATATAAAATAATAAAAAAAATTGAGGTGTGAATGGGCCATTTGCCTCAAAAAGTACCGCAGCATCTATAAAAAAATATGTTCGACTTTATGATAGTTAATATGTCTCACCCTCTAGATTCAGGGAAATCAATGCTTGACAGTTCAAATTCGAATTACTGTATATACTCAAGTATAAGCCGAGTTTTTCAGCCCTTTTTTTAGCAGTGCAGCACAGCCTGTCAAGAGTTTTAGGTACGCTGCAATGTGCACAGTGAGGTTGTAATGGGCACAGTGAGGTAATGGGCACAGTGATGTTGTAATAGGCACAGTGAGGATGGGCAC
This sequence comes from Rana temporaria, assembly GCF_905171775.1. Lineage (NCBI taxonomy): Eukaryota > Metazoa > Chordata > Amphibia > Anura > Ranidae > Rana > Rana temporaria. Next base: position 98,670,328 of record NC_053493.1, read on the forward strand.
AGTGAGGATGGGCACAGTGAGGTTGCAATGGGCACAGTGAAGTAATGGGCACAGTGAGGTTGGTTGCAATGGGCACAGTGAGGTTGTAATGGGCACATTGAGGTTGTAATGGGCACAGTCAGAACGGGCACAGTGATATTGCAATGGGCACAGTGAGGTTGTAATGGGCACAGTGAGGTAGTGCACAGTGAGGCATGCAAATGGGCACAGTGAGGCGTGCAAATGGGCATTGTTGACCCTCTTTTCCGCTTACAGTAGCTGCTGCATTCTCACCCTAGGCTTATACTCGAGTCAATATGTTTTCCCATTTTTTTGTGGTAAAATTAGGTGCCTCGGCTTATACTGGAGTATATACAGTAGTATGACATAATTTAGGCAAGCTCAAAGAGAAGGCATCATGAAAGGCGTATAAAATTATGTTTTTTTCCCCCCATAAATGGTATCATATTAGTCCCATTGTCTGGATTAAAATATTTCACACGGTCCCATACCTGTTTTCCTAGAAAGCTGGACCATTTGTATTAAATGCTGCAATATCATCAGCAGGATGATGCAAAACTGGTAGAAATCAATGCGATAATGTGTTGAACGTTGCTATGACTAGGTTAAATGTTAGAGTTAATATTGCGTTAAGTTAAGAAGGGACCAGGTTAGGGTTGAAGGTCATGTTAAGTGTCATGTTGATAGTTGGGGGTCATTGGTGCATATTGTAAAATTCATGTTTGTGACAATCCTGTACCCCCAACGTCTTATGCCATGTTCCATGTGCTAAGAACTACCATACTTGTAAAAGCTCAGCTTACCACCATGTCTGTGTCATGATAAAGAAGCGGAAGCAGGTTCTGGCCCATAAAGATAGAGGACCAGTACACCACATCATTCTCACCTTAGCACAGATGACTGCCTCTAGCTAAGGCCTTGGAATGCTAACTCTTTTGGTTGGGCCAACACTAGAACCAAATTTAAAGACATGGTCCATACAGATATGGATGAGCGAGTTTGCAGTGAAGGAACTTGACTGGCCTGCACAGTCCTGACCTTAAGCCGATAAAACTCCTTTGGGATGAATTAGAGCAGAGACTGCGAGCCAGGCCTTCTCATCCAACATCAGCGCCTGACCTCACAAATGCGCCCTGGAAGAATGGTCAAAATAGCCACACTCCTAAACCTTGTGGACAGCCTTACAGGACAGGTTCCACTCAGAACAGGCCTCGCCATGGTCGACCAAAGAAGTTGGGTGTACATGCTCAGCGTCATATTCAGAGGTTGTCTTTGGGAAATAGACGTATGAATGCTGCCAGCATTGCTGCAGAGGTTTAAGGGGTGGGAGGTTAGCCTGTCAGTGCTCAGACCATACATCGCACACTGCATCAAATTGGTCTGCATGGCTGTCGTCCAGAAGGAAGCCTCTCTAAAGATGATGCACAAGAAAACCCACAAACAGTTTGCTGAAGACAAGAAGACTAAGGACATGGATTACTGGAGCCATGTCCTGTGCTCTGATGAGATCAACATAAACTTATTTGGTGCAGATGATGTCAAGCGTGTGTGGTGGCAACCAGTTGAGGAGTACAAACACAAGGGTGTCTTGCCTACAGTCAAGCATTGATGGGAGTGTCATGGTCTGGGGCTACATGAGTGCTGCCGGCACTGAGGAGATACAGTTCATTGAGAAAACCATGAATGCCAACATGTACTGTGATATACTGAAGCAGAGTATAATGCCCTCCCTTGGGAGACTGGGCCGCAGGTCAGTATTCCAACATGATAACGACCCCAAACACACCTCCAAGACGACCACTGTCATGCTAAAGAAGCTGAGGGTAAAGGTGATGGACTGGCCAAGCATGTCTCCAGACCTAAACCCTATTAAACATCTGTGGGCATCCTCAAGTGGAAGATGGAGGAGCGCAACGTCTCTAACATCCACCGGCTCCGTTATGTCATCATGGAGGAGTGGAAGAGGACTCCAGTGGCAACCTGTGAAGCTCTGCTGAACTCCATGCCCAAGAGGGTTAAGGCAGTGCTGGAAAATAATGGTGGCCTCACAAAACATTGACACTTTGGGCCCAATTTGGACATTTTCACTTAGGGGTGTACTCACTTTTGTTGCCAGCGGTTTAGACATTAATGGCTGTGTGTTGAGTTATTTTGAGGGGACAGTAAATTGACACTGTTATACAAGCTGTACACTCACTACTTTACATTGTAGCAAAGTGTCATTTCTTCAGTGTTGTCACATGAAAAGATGAAGATGAAAATATTTACAAAGATGTGAGGGGTGTACTCACGTTTGTGAGATACTGTATATATAACTATATAGATATACATGTATAAAACAGACTTCAGCAGTGTAAACCCAGCCAGGGATTTTAGGAGCTGACTAGAAGTTTACTTTCGTTTTCATACCATGAGTTACAGTGCCATCTTGCCACAAAACATGGTTACTGCAGGATCAAACACCTCTATTATACAAATACAAGACATCTGTATTCTAACACTTTTCCCAAAAAATCTATAAAAATTAACTATTTAATTTAGTTTAATCTGTTGAAGAAACACAACCCCCTACATAAAAATGATTTTTATTATATTTCTGTAATAATAGTTAACTGATGGCATGTATACATTAACTGGCATTTCTTTGTGTGTGTTTTATTATACTATTATTGTTATTGTGTGTGTTTTATTATACTATTATTGTTATTGTGTGTGTTTTATTATACTATTATTGTTATTGTGTGTGTTTTATTATACTACTATTGTTATTGTGTGTGTTTTATTATACTACTATTGTTACTGTGTGTGTTTTATTATACTACTATTGTTATTGTGTGTTTTATTATACTTTCTGGATCCAGCCATATACTGTATATGTCATTAAAGAAAAACTAAATATTCTTATCTTTCAAAAATAACCCTAGCACATCAGCTACTTAATGACCCTGTAATCTATTAATCATTAAATAGTTTCTTACTGTTTTTTCTGCCTCCCTTTAACATCCTCTTTGAGCTCCCGTACGTGTCCTTTCCCCTCTTACCTGCGTTATTTTGAATGAGCAGTGTAAGTTAGTTGCAGTCATGTAAACTGCACTATGTACACTACAAAATCTATAGTACATAGTTCTGGACTATCTTGGGAAAGATCAAGAGAGAGCGGCTACATTCGCACGTACAGTTAGGCCCCATACACACGAGAGAATTTATCCGCGGATACGGTCCAGCGGACCGTTTCCACGGATAATCCTCTCAAAGATTCCGCAGATTTCTATGCGATGGAGTGTACACACCATCGCATTGAAATCCGCGCGGAAATCCTCTGGCGATGACGTGTCGCGCCGTCGCCGCGATTATGACGCGGCGACGGGCGCGACGCTGTCATATAAGGAATTCCACGCATGCGTCAAATCATTACGACGCGTGCAGGGAATCCCTTTGGACGGATGGATCCGGTGAGTCTGTACAGACGAGCGGATCCTCCGTTGGGATGGACTTCAGCAGATGGATTTGTTGTGCATGTCAGCAAATATCCGATCTGTGGAATTCATCCCAGGGGGAGGGAGATTTATCCGCGGAAAAAGATCCGCTGGCGTGTACACACCATAGGATCTTATCCGCAGAAACCCATTTGCTGGGATTTATCTGCGGATGGATTCTATCGTGTGTACGGGGCCTAAGACTATGAGAATGAATTTAGCCTCCCTCTAACAGGAGTCAGATCACAGAAGAAAAAAAAAAAAAAAAATGGAAGAGGTGGTACTTTTTGAGTTAAGAATATATATTTGAGTAGATTTTTTTAAAGCAGAGTTTAGTGGCACTTTAACCTCTTTGCTGCCGGTTGCACGCAAATACCGTGTTTCCCCAAAAATAAGACCTCCCCGAAAGTAAGCCTACTGTCATTTTCGTGAGAAGGCGCAAATAAAAGCCTCTACCCCGAAAATAAGCCCTAGTTTGGGGTTGTGTGTCTAGACTATGGGCCATATTCTTATACTTCTAAGGCGGCGGAACGTATGTACTTTACGTACTCCGCCGCAAGTTTAAGTGGCAAGTGCCTGATTCACAAACCACTTACCTGTAAACTTGCGGCGGCGTCGCGTAAAGTCCACCCGCGCAAGCCATCCTAATTCAAATGACCTGGCAGGGGGCGTGGATCATTTAATTAGGCGCGCTTCCCGCGCCGATCGTAATGTGCATTGCTCGTCGGTAAATTACCCGACGTGCATTGCGCTAAATGACGTCTCACGGACGTCATTTGTTTTGACTGTAACGTAAATGGCATCCAGCGCCATTCACGGACGACATACGCAAACGACGTTAAATTTTGAAATTTCGACCGGGATCGACGGCCATACTTAACATTGAGTACGCCACCTAGGGGGCATCTTTATCTTTACGGCCGCGCATCGCTTACGGAAACTACGTTAAAACACTACGGCGGGCAAGCGTACGTTAGAGAATCGGCGTGACTGTCATTTGCATATTACTACGCTGACCGCCACCTAGCGGTCAGCGTAAATATTGCAGCCTAAGATACAACGGCGCAAGCCGTCGTACCTTAGGCATGTTTTAGTGTATCTCAGTTTGAGAATACACTTAAACATAGGAAACGGACTTACGTAGGCGTATCTGCTGATACGCCTACGTAACTTGTTTAAGAATATGGCCCTATGTATTTATTTGGTGAATACCTTTGTTGCGGCGCTGCTCAGCTGATCCCTGCTGCTCTCCTCCTCCTCTGTCAGTGTGGGATCCCCTCCCTCTGTAGTGCTCAGAGCAGGAAAAGACCATTCAGGCGTTACATGGACGCACCAGCTGATTCTCCGCTGCTCTCCTTCTGCCAGCTGTCAGCGGGGGATCTCAGGGCCCCCCTCCCACTGCAGTGCTCGGAGTGGGAAAAGACCGTTCAGGTGGTACATGAATGTGCCGAGCGGCGCTCAGCTGATTCCCCGCTGCTCTCCTTCTGCCAGCTGTCAGCAGGGGACCTCGGGGGCCCCCTCCCTCTGCAGTGCTCAGAGCATGGAAGACCGTTCGGGCGGGTCATGGAAGGACCGAGGAAGGCACTGTAGGAAGGTACGGTGCACACTTTACATTGTATGGGGTCTGTAATACAGTGCATTTTATGATTTTACAGGCACTTTTAACTCTGTTCCAGGAGATGGGGAGAGAAGATAGCACATGGCAAGCCCTACCCCGAAAATAAGCCCTACTGGGCCTTTTGTCGAAAAAATTAATATAAGACCTGGGCTTATTTTCGGGGAAACACGGTATGCAGCCTCTCGGCGGGTGGGCACAGTTCCGAGTGGCTTCTGGAAAGCTCCCGATTGCTGCTTGTGATTGGGAGTTTTCTGATCATGTGACCGCTGTTACAGCCAATCAGGGAGGTCACGTGATCATAAACCCCGCTCCTGGCATCCTAAGCACCTTAAAAGAGCAGGAGGTGCCGGCGCCAAGGGGTTAATGAGGTTTAGTCAAACAAAACTGATATGTGTGGAAGCTACAGGTCTGAACCACACACAGGCCCTGGTTTTACATCTGAACAAAATTTCCCCCATACAGGCCTACCCTTACCAAAGATATTCACTCCTATGAATAATCTGTAATGTAAAAATATCCAATGGTGAGAGTGCGATCCTTTGTACAAGAGTTTTTCATACTCCAATGCAATTATTGTACAATAATAAAGTGCACTATGGCACATACAGATACATATTCCAGCTTATACCACACTTTATCGAAATACTACACACAGGGCAAACTACTACTTAGCAATTAGGCAGTGGTGGTCCATTGTGGTAATGAGTGGTAATACACATGCTAGTGACAGTGCAATGCACGTCTGTTGTTTTGGGCTGTCATTGGCACAAAAACGTGTTAATATGCAAAAAAAAAAAAAAGAATTAAAGCATGTGCCTAGATTTTAATCGCAAAGCTATAAACGGGCCTGTAAACATGAATCCCATCTTGCAGACCCACAGCGGGGTCTCCGCCAAGTGGATAACCTTCCATTGGGGAAAAAGTGGATGTATGGCAAATTTCAATTTAATCATCGGCCTCAATGATACAGACACCACTTACTATGATGTCCACTAAGACATGACATGAAGGGTGATCCAAGGGGCAGAGAAATAAGAGCCTTTTGTATACTTCAAGCAGCTTTTGTGTTCTCATACTATAGGAATGCAAAACCCACTGTGACAGTGCAAGACCCTGTCACTGTGAAAATGGAGGAGAATAAGACACAGTTTTCCACATTAAGGGTTAAGTGAAGTTCAGGACTATCATTTCTGAGTGGAGAAAAACCTTTTTGGTTTCTTCTGGATTCTGTAGTTCTGGATCTAAACTTCCAATCCCGATTAAACCAGGTACCTGCAGTCTGAGTAAATCGGTGTGCAGGGTTGTTATACAGTCAACCCTGAGGAATAGCTCAGAGCTCCCAGTGTGGAGACAGAAGGTCTGACCCAGGGGTACAGAGGAGCCACAGCCAGGAGCCAAGAGACAGGGGGATCTCAACCAGGGGTCAGAAGAGTCCCAGCCAGGAGAAGAAGGTCTCATCCAGGAGTCAGGTCAGCTCCTATCAGGTGTCAGGGAGAACCCTTATCCAGAGGCTCGGATTGGGTCCGTGCAGCAGGGCGCTGAGACTAAAGGCTAAGAGAGCCAAGTGAAACCAGTAGTACAGGATAACACACTTAGGCCGGGTACACAGAACAAACATGTATGGTGAAAGCGGTCCGTCGGACCGTTTTCACATACATGTCTGCCAGAGGGCTTCTGTACGATGGTTGTACACACCATCGTACAGAAGTCCGCGCGTAAACAATACGCGGGGCGTGTCCCGCGGGTCGCCGCGTCGATGACGCGGTGTCGCCGCGACAAATGAAGCAGCGACGTGGGCGGCCCGCCTTTAAAATGCTTCCACGCAAGCGTCGAAGTCATTCGACGCATGCGAGGGACGGCGGCGCCTGGACATGTCCGAGCGGGCAGGATTCCAGCGGACGGTTTTAAAACACGTCCAGGAATATTTGTCTGCTGGGAAAAGGCCCGGCGGGCAAATGTTTGCTGGAATTCGGCCCGCTCGCGCCCACACACGACCGAACATGTATGCTGAAACTGGCCCGCGGACCAGTTTCAGCAGACATGTTTGGTCGTGAGTATGGGGCCTTAGAGGAACTACAAAGAGCAGCAGGGCTGCCAAAAGGGAGGAGCCAGGTAGCTCGATATTTTTGTTTGACTGTTCATATTGATATGGAAGAACCCCTGCGTGGGGAAAAGATATCTATGTGAACTTTCTGTTTTTATTCAATAAAAGTGGGCTGCCACGTCCTAAAATACAGTTTGGGCTGGCGCAACTCCACATGAGTATAATCGCCCCAATACCACACCACTTGAAGCAGGTCAAATGCAGATCAGAAGGAGGTCAAATGCACAATAAATGCAGCTGTCAATGAATTCTAAAAGATCTCTTTAACATCTCAAACTTGCCATTGACACAAGCCAAAGGCAGTTGGCACATGATTTAGACGTCATGCACTCTGGTTGTTTAACCCCGGTGCATGAGGCTTCAGTAATTATGTGTCGGTGGAAGGTACAGTCACACATACCAACCCTACTGTTGGCAACCTGTAAAAATCTATGAGAGGCTGACAGCTTGTGCGGCTGAAGGGAGCTAGTTGGAGCTCTGAAAGGGGCAGGTATGAGCCAAGGATGAATGCCTGGAAGAAGTCCCGCATCCAGGCATTTGTCTCAAAACGTAAGTATATATTGGAGCACTGACCAGTCGCAGCGTGTGGACAGCCCTCTGATAGAACTTTTACAGGCTGCCAGCAATGGGGCTGGACAGTGTGCTTGTTCCCTAAGCCCCATACACACTATCAGTTTTCCTGCAGGTTTATCTCTTCCAGGTTTACCAAAACCATCTAATATGAGGTCAAACCTTAAGCGGATGTGCGGCCAAAAAAAAATATTAAAAGCCACAGCTACAAATACTGCAGCTGCTGACTTTTAATATTAGGACACTTACCTGTCCTGGAGTCCAGCGCCGTCCGCAGCAGAGGACGAGCGATCGCTCGTCACTCTGTGCCCCCCCGCCATCCACTGTGAGGGAACCAGGAAGTGAAGCGCTCACGGCTTCACTGCCTGGTTCCCTATGGCGCATGCGCGAGTCGCGCTGCGGCCCGGCCGATCGGCTCCCGCTGTGTGCTGGGAGCTGAGTGTTTCCCAGCACACAACGGGGGGTGACGGGATGTGATGCAATGCCCGTCTTTTGCCGTGAATGCTGGGCCGGAAGTGGGTGCAAATACCTGTCTTTAGACAGGTATCTGCACCCCCCTGAAAGGTGTCAAATGTGACACCAGAGGGGGTGAGGGTTCCAATCAGCGCAAGTTCCACTTTAGAGCTCCGCTTTAAGAGTTTCAATTTGTATGCAATCAGGCAGGCCCTTGCACTACATGTTTTTTTTAAACCGGAAGAGAAAAACCTGCAGGAAAACTGATAGTGTGTATGGGGCTTTACACCCGCACCAAAACGCTGGAGGCTCATGTCCTGAGGCTAAACAACTAGTGTGCATGAGGCCTTAAGTGACACCACTTATTGTATCTCCCCATCACATCAAAGTCCCACCTTCACATCAGAGTCATCCCTTCGCCTTAGAACCCCCCACCACATCAGAGCCTGCCCTATACACTCCTATACATCATAGACCCCTTATACATACAGTAAGTTCCCCATCACCTCAGAGCCCTCCCACCCAATCGCACAGTCAAACCTTCACAGAGCTCCTCAGTCATGCAGCCCCCCCATCAAAGAGTCATTAGTTGTAATGGTGTTGGTTGCCAACCTGTCTGCACTATGGCAACTCATCCTGCCTATCCACGGCAAATTGGGACTGAACCCCAGGAGAACCCAAATGGCTACCTGGTTGAAAAAAACTGTCTTAGACTTATCAAGCATTTAAAGTGGTTGTAAAGGGTATGGGGTAGATTCAGGTAGGGACCGCGTATTTTTGTGTGGGCGTAACGTATCCAATTTACGTTACGCCTCCGCAACTTTGACAGGCAAGTGCAGTATTCACCAAGCAAAGTTGCGGCGGCGTAGCGTAAATAGGCCGGTGTAAGCCAGCCTAATTCAAATGTGGAACATGTGGGCATGTATTATGTAAATGTATTGTGACCCCACGTAAATGACGCTTTTTCCGAACGGCGCATGCGGCGTCCGTGAAAGTATCCCAGTGCGCATGCTCCAAATTAACCCGCAAAAAGCCTATGCTTTCGACATGAACGTAGATTACGTCCAGCCCTATTCGCGAACGACTTACGCAAACGACGTAATCGACGGAAAATTCGACGTGGTCCCGACGTCCATACTTAACATTGGCTGCGCCTCATATAGCAGGGGTAACTTCACGCCGGAAAAAGCCTAACGTAAACGGCGTATCTGTACTGCGTCGGCCGGGCGTACGTTTGTGAATAGGCGTATCTAGCTGATTTACATATTTCTAGGCGTAAATCAGCGTACACGCCCCTAGCAGCCAGCATAAATATGCAGTTAAGATACAACGGCGTAGGAGACTTACGCCGGTCGTATCTTAGCGATATTTAAGCGTATCTCAGTTTAAGAATACGCTTAAATATACGACGGCGGGGATTCGGACTTACGACGGCTGTCGTAAGTCTCTATGAATCTACCCCTAAATGTTTTTTTTTTTTTTATACCTTAATGCATTCTCTGCATTTAGGTAAAAAACCCTCCATTAATAGGCCCCCCCCCCATATACGTATCTGGGCCTGATCTCGATCCAGTGCTGTGCTCAAGCAGCGCTGCTCTCTCACTCTCCTTACAGGACTCAGAGGGAGCCACTGGCTCATCCTGCTGTCAATCAAATCCAGTGACAAGGGAGCTGGATTGGGGAAAACGGTGCTACAGTATGTGTGTATACAGACACACACAGCCCAGCTCAGGAGCAATCCTGCAGCATCTGTTCCCACAGTAAGCAGTTTGCTATGGAGGGTATGCACAGAAGAGAAGAGCCAAGATTTCCAGAGGGAACCTCAGAAAAGGGGTTTTGGGGCCCGCTCTGAACAAAACCACTGTACAGAGACAAGTATAACATGCTTGTTATTTTTGTCATAATAAATGCAGGGAAGCCCACTGCATTTATTTTTTATTTTTTTCATTTAGTTCACGGAATTCAGCTTTAACTGTGCATGTGCTGCTTCCGCCTGTCAGCATTGGTGTCATTTAGAAGATTTGAGAATAAACAGATATCTTACTACGCATTACACTCCTCAATGTTGTCTCATAAATGCATACTAGTACAGCGAGCACAGACACAAAACACACACAATAACAGTTTGTTACAACAGGCTATGAAAGGATATAATGATTGAGCTTCTTCAAAGTGAGACACACTGATCAAAACTGAAGACACAGAAGTAAACATAGTAACTCAAGACCTAAAAACTCCCACCCTCCTAAATATATACACCAACACACATTACAATAGCTGATGACTATTACCCTACACGCTCTACACACAATATTAACCTTTATAGCTAGAAACCTCAGGAAAAAAAATAAAGGAAATGCATTTGCTGGCCACAGTAACCACATAATTTCATAACTGCAACACAATGACTTGATTTTCACTGTGAGCCTTTCCAGTCTTCAAGCTGAACTCCGGGATGAGCAAATATTGTCAAAATACAAGAGGCAAGATATTAAAGCGGAACTTCACTAATTTTTTTTTCAACTTTCCATCTATTAAATTTTCTGCCCTTGTTGTTTTAACTTTGGATAGTATATTTTTTTTTTCTGCCAGTAAATACCTTATACAGCCCACTTCCTGTTTACTGTCTGGTCATTAGCCTAGGCCTATGACATCATGCACAGGGGGGGGGGGGGGGGAGTCATAAGAGGGCCAATGAGAGCTGCAGGGACAGGGGTCTGCCTCTGTGTGTCTGTACAAATCCGGGAAGTGAACAGGCAGCAGCTTCAGCTGCCCACAGTTAAAATGGTTGCAGCCGGACTCAGTGGATGGAGATTTCTGCAGCATATTTCGCAAATACAGAATCACAGTATATATAAAATAATATGCAAAGTGGTTGGAGGGAAGTTCAGAATGGCAAAGATGTTTTTATTACTAATTATGTGAGCAGACTGCAGTTCCTCTTTAAAGTAGAGTTCCACCCATAAATATAACATTACATCAGTAGTTTTAAAAAAATGTCATTAGTCCTTTACAAATTTTTTTTTTTTTTTTTTAGATGCCTTCAAAGTGTTGTTGCTAGGCAGAATAGTTAATCTTCCCACTTCCTGCACCTAGGTGCTTAATGCTTCCTAACCTACACCGCACAGACTCCTGGGAATGTAGTGGGTGTAAGTTTCCAGGAGTCTGTGCACTCCCCAGTCTCAAAGAATCATGTGACTTGGACAGCACAGGTGCTGAAACCTGATCTGACACTGCTTGTGCAGCACTGAGCATGTGCGAGATCTGCAAGGCTGAAATCCAGGAAGTCATACAGTCTGGCTTCATGATGCCCACACTTAAGATGGCCCCAGTCAATTTCTATTTTATAAAGTGTCTAAATGCTGTAACAACCTAACAAAACGGACCTTAGTTTACAGACTAACTTTACTAGAATACATTAAGCTTGTGTATTACAGGGGTATTGATATTTAAAAAGTGAAATTGTGGCCGGAACTCCGCTTTAAGCCTTTAAAAATGTCCTTCTTCCATGTCCAATGAGACTGCTTCAGTGGCCAGTAAGAACACTTTTAGGGCCAATTCACACTGGTCCGACATGTGCTCCGACTTCTAGAGCACAAATTGCATGATGTGTCAAATTCAATGGTTCCCTATGAGAGCCATCTTAAAGCGGAGTTCCACCTAAAAAAATGGACTTCTGCTCATTTATTGTTGGGTGAGTTGAATGAATGACAGCACCCATGCCAGGTGTGATTGGGGACAGACAAATGTTTCCTAGCCCATCATGTCTAATGAGACATATGCTTATCTATGGCCAGCCATTCTTACATGGAAAATGCTCAAAACTAGGGCTTTAAAGCGGAGCTCCACCCTAAAGTGGAACTCCCGCTGACCGGAACCCTCCCCCCTCCGGTGTCACATTTGACACCTTTCAGGGGGGAGGGGGTGCAGATACCTGTCTAAAGACAGGTATTTGCACCCACTTCTGGCCACACAGTCTCGGGCAGACTGCGGGCATGATGTCACCTCCTGTCCCGCCCCCCCGTTATTTTCTGGGAACACTCGGCTCCCAGTACACAGCAGGAGCCAATCAACAGGCATAGCGCGACTCGCGCATGCACCGTAGGAAACCGGGCAGTGAAGCCGGAGCGCTTCACTTCCTGGTTCCCTCACTGAGGATGGCGGGGGGGGCAGCAGAGTGACGAGCGATCGCTCGTCCTCTGCTGCGGACGGCACTGGACTCCAGGACAGGGGAGTGTGCTAATATTAAAAGTCAGCAGCTGCAGTATTTGTAGCTGCTGGCTTTTAATATTTTTTTTTCAACGGACATCCGCTTTAAGCTGGGTATACGCAAACTTTTTTCTTTTCATTCAACCAGCAGGTTGAGCAAAAAAAAAAAAATCCCTGTATCAACATAAATGATGCTGCGCCCCTGTCATACTAATGCATTATGACAGGGGGGACTTCCCCCCCCCCACCAGAATACACAGATCAATCCTTGCAGCCAGTGGCAGCAAGAGTTGATCAAATGCTGGTTTTCCAGCATGACTGTTCAATAGAAGACGATCGTTAGACTGGCTCCTGTTGAGCAGAAAGCAGTAGACATGGCATGAAAGTTGCCCAGTTTCGGCTGAACAGGCCGATTTTCGGACCATGTATACCCAGCCCTTTGTAAATATAAAAAAATAATAAAGATAAAGGGCCAGATTCACAGCGGAGATACGACGGAGTATCTCAGATACTCCGTCGTATCTCTCAGAGTATCTATGCGACTGATTCATAGAATCACTTACGCATAGATATCCCTAAGATGCGACAGGTGTAATTGTTTTACACTGTCGGATCTTAGGATGCAGTACCGCGGCCGCCGCTGGGGGGAGTTTGCGTCGTAAACCAGCGTCGGGTATGCAAATTAGGAGTTACGGCGATCCACGACGGATTTTCGCGTTCGCTACGTCGCCGCTAGTCTAGTTTCCCGTCACAAAGTTAGTCGTCGTTTTTGGTGCCTTAACTTTACACAGCAAACGTATTGCTGTATAAAGTATGGCCGTCATTCCCGCGTCGAAATTTAAAAATTCACGTCGTTTGCGTAAGTCGTCCGGGAATACGGAATTACGCTATGCGCGTCGCCGTTCGAAAAAATGACGTCACTGCACGCAAAGCACGGCGGAAATTTCGAAACGGAGCATGCGTAGTAGGTCCGGCGCGGGAGCGCGCCTAATTTAAATGGCACACGCCCATTTAAATTACGCGGGCTTGAATCTGGCCCAAAGAGCCCTTTATAACAAAGATGCAGCTGAAGTTGGGGTTAAATGTTGTACTGAAAATGGAAACCCCCTTTAAGAGACAGTAAAGGGTTAAATGGCTGCATCATTTAGGTTAGGCTGCTGAAATAATATTTGCTAAATATGTTTATTTAAGCAACTGTACATGCCAGAGAAAATGTCATTTTCTTTAGCTCTTATCTTGTTTTTAAAATCTGGGTTTTTTTATGCCTGCCAAAAGAGCTACTTGTACAAAACTATGTGCAGAATGTTTCAAGATCTTCATTTTTGCAAACATAGAAAACAAAATGGATGTGTTATGTAGGTGTTAGGTAAGGAAATAGACACGATCCCTTTCAGAACACCATAACAGCTGTCAGCAATTTTTGGGAAGAAGCACAGCTTCACTGAGCACAACAAAATTGCAGAGGTGACATCAGGGGTCTCATAGACCTCTAATGTTTTCTTAAAGAGAACCTGTCACATGCACAATTTTATAACGTGGGGCTTTTTAGCCTCCTTGTGACAGCAATGATGTTAACTAAAAAAAATAAAACATTTTAAAAAAAAATCGAATTTATTCAAATAAAATAACACCCCAAAACATGTTTAAAAGTCGCCGAGCCCTCACACCTCTGAATGTAAACGCACATGCCAGGTACAGACTATGAAAATTAGGACTGCCCACACAAATTGTGTATTGCCACGCTTGCCAGAGGGAAAGTGTGACAGACCCAACCGGGACAGGGGCTTTTGGAGAGGACTAGGGGCAAGCCTCCTACCCACCGATGAATAAGGACAATAAAGCTTCCCTTCTGGAGTCGATGGAAAGGTGTAATAATAAGCCTGCACAGGTTATTGGTCAGAGGAAATATGGTGTCCCTTCTGCAGTCTGGGTTGGAGAGGCTCCTTCACTTGGGACAGAAATATTTATCAACAATTTCACTTAAAGCGGGGGTTCACCCGGAAAAAAAAATTTAACAGTAGATTGAGGCTAATTACGGGAAGCACAATCGGGTGTTTTTTTTTTTTTAATTAATGCAGTACTTACCGTTTTAGAGATAGATGTTCTCCCGCCGCTTCCGGGTATGGTCTTCGGGACTGGGCGTTCCTATTTGATTGACAGCCTTCCGACGGTCGCATACAGCGCGTCACGCGTTGCCGAAAGAAGCCGAACGTCGGTGCGGCTCTATACGGCGCCTGCGCACCGACATTCGGCTACTTTCGGAAACTCGTGACGCGCTGTATGCGACAGTCGGAAGGCTGTCAATCAAATAGGAAAGCCCAGTCCCACAGACCATACCCGGAAGCGGCAGGAGAACATCTATCTCTAAAACGGTAAGTACTGCATTGATTTAAAAAAAAACACCTGATTGTGCTTACCGTAATTAGCCTCAATCTACTGTAAAAAAATTGTTTTTCGGGTGAACCTCCACTTTAAGAAATCTACGATGATAAATTAATTCCACCTTTTCAGACTGCTGGAATATTGTAGGAGTTTGTCTCATAGAGCCTAGGTACACACTGGTTCGAAATCTGAACAGCTTAAACTTTCAACACGGGCAATGCAGTCGACTTCAGCTGCGATACGACAGACATCTGTGCGGGTTCCAGCCCAGATGTCTTTACAAATCGACCCCCCCCCCCCCCAAGTCGCCAAAAGAGTACAGGAACTATTTTTGGGGATCGGTGTGGTGCCGCAAAGTCAGCGCCGCACCGATCAGATGTGCATGCCAGAGCAATAGTCGATGATTTGGCATGCTTTTGACATGTCAAATGGCATGCCAAAATGCTTCAATGTGAACTTAGGCTAATTGTAGTAGACTTTTGCCTGATAGTCTATGGTGGGGGTGGGGTTTGTTATGTGTTAATTGTTAAGTCTGGCCTCTCCATTGTGTGCATATTGTTAATTAAAGTGATTGATAACCCCTACTACAAGATCCTCTTATCTCTCTGCAACATAATAATAAGTGTCCTTGTGCCTGTTTAACTGTAAAAAATCTTGCCATCGGTACCTATATGAGAGCGGCACCCAGAGCTCAGGTGACTCCTCTCCTCTCTCCTCTGCCCAGCTTACAGCTCTAGTGGGCGGGGCCGAGCACCCCCAATGATGTCAGCCAGGGAAGAGAGGAGAAAGAGAGTGAGGAGTCATGTGATCGCAGGGAGCCGCTCTCATATAGGTACCGATGGGCATATTTTTTACATAACACAGGGACACTTATTATTATGTTACAGTCGATTGGATGATTTTTTTAGTAGATATGAGAGCATTAGGAGCGAGGGGCGGGGACTGTCATGAGCAGACAGGCAGGGAGGGAGGAGGGAGAGAGCACAGAGGAGACAGGGAGCAGGCTGCGGATGATGGAGGTAGGTAAACTGACCACAGTGTCAGGGCTCAGCAGGCATCATACACCGTGGTCAGTTTACAGAGGGGAGGACATAGCCAGGCAGGATCAGACAGGTTTTTTGGGTGTTACAGGAGGCCAAATTACACAGCACAAGCACTTGCTGTTATTTTAACTTTAAGAAACAGGATCTGTTTTTTTTTTTAGGTTAACAAACGTTTTAAGTTAATTGAGTAACCTATTGTTTCTGTCTGTTGTCTAACTCTTGGAGGTATCTATGATGGAATTAGCCTTGTGTCAGCTCTACCTCGTTATCTAAACCATTGTGTGATGTTTTCGGTAAATATTTGGTTTTATTGTTCATGTGGTGACTGACCAATTTTTTAAGCATATAAAAACCTGCATTTCTGTTCAATAAACAACCATTTCTTTGGTTCTATCCCAACATCTTGTCTCTCAGGCCGCGTACACACGACCGGTCCATCCGATTAGAATGGTTCGATGGACCGTTTTCATCGGTTCACCGCTGAAGCAGACTGATGGTCTGATGTGCGTACACACCATCAGTTCAAAAACCGATTGGGTCAGAACGCGGTGACGTAAAACACACAACGTGCTGAAAAAAATGAAGTTCAATGCTTCCAAGCATGCGTCGACTTGATTCTGAGCATGTGCGGGTTTTGAACCGATGCTTTTGTGTACTAATCATCGGTTTGGACCGATGGTCAGCCGTCCATCGGTTTGATTTTAAAGCAAGTTCTCTAATTTTTGTCCGAAGGACAACAGACCGGTGGGCCGTACACACGGACGGTTTGGACCAATGAAACTGAACCTCGGTCCGTTTTCATCGGTTTGGTCCGATGGTGTGTACGCGGCCTCAGTCTGCAGTTTGAAGGGCAGGAGGCATAAAAATAAGTAACTTATATATATTGTTTTGGGGAATTTAACTAATCTTCAGGCCTAAAATGTGTGTTTAAACATGTATGGGGGAAAAAAATGAAAAAATGTGGATCCAGCAGTAAGGGGGTTAAAGAATGGATGAGTACTACAAAATATAGTTCTATTTACTTGAAAATCAGACTTTTTCAATCAGTTACTTAAGTTTACCACACTGAAATTTTCCAAATTGGATTACTGCAATTTTGCAATCACCCTACAAAATGAGACACTGATGCCAGATGAGCTTGACTGAAAAGGACAGTAATTGTCTTGTCGTTACCAGTATAATATTCAATCCCCCTCTTTCTACGCAATCAGCGATTGTGGTTTTGAGTAATGGCTAAAAGCAGCGGTACTGTGCATTCAGAAACCTGCAAACTACTCATGGGGAACAGATTAACACAAGCTCAGTGCAAGCACACATAGAATACAATTGTTGTTTTACATGTCCCATGCACACTACAACACTGCAATAAGGTGAGTTGTGTAAAAATACATACATGCTGAATTTTTGGCACCACACCTTGCCCAACATTAGCGCATTTCACCACACCCTAGTTCTGAAAAGCGATCTATGAATAGAAGATTGGCGGGTTAATGAAGGGTTCATGTGCTATTAGGGCTCTTGGCGATTAGCCGCGGGACAAAGTCCGACTGAAAGCAATAGGAGATTGACAGGTCCCACAAATAATTGCGGTCATATGCATGCAATTGCTTGAGCAGCAATTACCTGCTAATTATCTGCCCTGGACACAGACTGTTGCTGCTCAAGCAACTATGTGGAAGTGGCCGTGATTAGCCGTGGGAGCTGTCAGCCTCCCATTGCTATCAAAGGGGCTTCCTGCTGGTGCTAGTTGCTGGAGCACCCGTTGGGGTTCCGCACGAAAACGACACAGCCTCCATTCGCGTGTGAATAGGGCCCTTAAATTATTTAAAAATACTTTCTTTTTAGATATATGTTTTCTATACATTTTAATGTAAATAATCTTATCCAGTATGAAGTTAAACTTTTATATTATCCCGAAAAAAACGATATGGTGCATTCACACCTGCACCCCCATGAGATTATATGCAAGAACCCCAGTGGGGGTTTCTGCAATTAGCTGCAAGTGGCAGCCCATATTAAAAGCAATGGGAGAGCTGCCAGTTTCCGCAGCTACTCGCGCTCCACTACCTTATGCAGCAAACACATGCCAGTGATTGCGCCCTTTGCGCGAGCGAGCAACCGTATTACTGGGGCTGGTTCTCACAGCTATTTAGGGAAAACTGTGGTTCTCAAATCTAATCACAGTGTAAAAATGGCAGACTCACCCAATGATCAGCTCCAGGGTGACCAAAGAAGGTGTAAAGTTACCTGTAAGTACTGTAACAATTAGAAGACTCCTATGTGAAGTCAAGCTATCGGCAAAAAGTCCCACTGTTGAAAAAAACGACATGTGCTGAAGAGGTTGCAATTTGCCAAAGGACACATTGACTGGCCTAAAGAGAAATGGCATAACATTTTGTGGACTGATGAAAGCAAGATTGTTCTTTTTGGGTCTAGGGGCCTAGGGTCTAGGGGCCATAAACAGTTTGTCAGACCCCCAAACACTGAATTCAAGCCACAGAACACTGTGAAGACGGTGAAGCATGGTGGCACAACCATCATGATATGGGGATGTTTCTCATACTATGGTGTTGGGCCTATTTATCGCATACCAGGGATCAGTTTGAATACGTCAAAATACTTGAAGAGGTCATCTTCCCTTATTCCGGAGAGGAAATGCCCTTGAAATGGGTTTTTCAATAAGACAATGACCCCAAACACACTAGTAAGCGAGCAGCAGCTTGGTTCCAGACCAACAAGATGAACTTTATGGAGTGGCCAGCCCAATCCCCAGACCTTAATCCAATAGAAAACTTGTGGGGTGACATCAAAAATGCGGAATGTAGTGAAAATGTCCTGGGCTGGAATACCTGTTCACAGGTGCCAGAAGTTGGTTTACTCCATGTAACACAGATGTGAAGCAGTTCTCAGAAACAGTGGTCATACAAGTACATTTTAGTTCAGTGATGCACAGGAAAGATAAACCTTCAAGCATTTTTCAGTTTATACATTAATAGCCAGATTCAGAGAGAGTTAGGCCGGCGTATCAGTAGATACGCCGTCGTAACTCTGAATCTGCGCTTTCGTAAATTTAGGTGTATTCTCAAATTGAGATACACTTAAATCTAGCTAAGATACGACTGCGGGCGCCGTCGTATCTTAGCTGTCTATTTAGGCCGGCCGCTAGGGGCGTGTACGCCGATTTGCGCTTAGAATGCGTAAATCAGCGAGATACGCCTATTCACGAACGTACGCTTGCCCGTCGCAGTAAAGATACGCCATTTACGTAAGGCATTTTCAGGCCTAAAGATATTCCACCAAAAAGATGGCGCATCCAATGTTAAGTATGGACGTCGGAACCGCGTCGAATTTTAAATTTTTTACGTCGTTTGCGTAAGTCGTCCGTGAATGGGGCTGGGCGTAATTTACGTTCACGTCGAAGCCAATAAGTCTTTGCGGCGTAATTTGGAGCATGCGCACTGGGATATGTCCACGGACGGCACATGCGCCGTTCGTTAAAAACGTCAATCACGTCGGGTCACGTTTCATTAGCATAAAACACGCCCACCTCTTCACAATTTGAATTAGGCGCGCTTAGGCCGGCACATTTACGCTACGCCGTCGTAACTTAGGACGCAAGTGCTTTGTGAATACAGCACTTGCCTCTCTAACTTACGGCGGCGTAGTGTATATAAGATACGCTACGCCTGCCTAACGTTAGGCACAGATACCTGAATCCAGCTACAAATGTTTTGAGTTTGTAAAGAAAAATGCAGACTGACATTTTTTTGGAAAAGCCTAATATTCCTTCTTCTTCATTTTCTGTAAAGTAATAACAAATTTGGAACATTTTTCTTTATGTTTTGATTTGGAATAGACTGTGCAGTGTTCCCAATGCATTTGCGTGTATGGAAATAAAAGCTATTACCGTATATACTCGAGTATAAGCCGACCCGAATATAAGCCAAGGCACCTAATTTTACCACAAAAAAAATGGGAAAACGTATTTACTCCATCTGCATGCCTCACTTTGCCTCACTGTGCCCATGCCTCACTGTGTCCATGCCTCACTGTGCCCATGCCTCACTGTGTCCATGACTAGACTGATGTTTAACATGGGAGTCTATGGAAAGGGTGCCCAGATTTGAAAAATTGGTGCTCCCCAGCTATAGGTCCCCCAGACAACAAACTTTGCACACTTGTAGAGGAGAAATTGGGCTACATGTGTGCCAATTCCTGGGTCCAGGATACCTACGACCGGACGGTACCAGGTCCCCAAAGTCACCAGAGAAATTACCATTTAACATGGGAGTCTATGGAAGGGGTGCCCGGCTTTGATCGGTTCTCCCCTTCCGTAGGTCCCCCGGACAACAAACTTTGCACACTTATAGAAGAAGAGTGGGGCTACGCCAAGTTTGGGGTCCAGGGGACATACGACCGGCCGGTATCGGGCTCACAAATTACGGGAGGTGACTCGAGTATAAGCCGAGGGGGGCATTTTCAGCACAAAAAAATGTGCTGAAAAACTTGGCTTATACTCAAGTATATAAGGTATAAAGATTTTGAGCTTTACTTACTTTTTAAACACACTGTATATCCTTCTGGAGAGATATCCTTTCCTTCCTGACCTGGAGGCACAAGAGGAAGTCAAGTCTTGTTCACACAAGCAGTAAAAACGGGCGGTTTACTTCCCTGACCACCCACTGAAAGCCTAACTGCCTGTTTAACTCACCCACTGAAGTCAAAGGGACCGCGTTGAAACCAAACTTGGCTTGCGATTGCTGTGCAGCATTTCATTACAAAAATATCTGGAAGCCATTTTGCCCTTTGAAAAGTGAATTGGAGTTTATGGACTCGTTTCCACGGGCAGCCAAGTGGCAGTAAAAGTAGGGGGTTGAGCTGCAGTTTGACCACCCCCCAAACATCCACCTAAATAAGGGCATGCAGCTGTTCAGGGGTATGAATACTTTTTCAAGGTACTGTAAATAATTTAAGTTTATAGGGTCGCATCTCTACCGCCTGCCACCTGTAATCCACGCTGTTGCAGAACGGGGTTAAAACAGACATATGACCTCCTCACCGTGGATCGCAGATACAGTATGGGCTGCTGCGCATATGAACAAGACCTAAGGCCAGTGACGAAGGGTGACTACTAATTC
Source organism: Rana temporaria (assembly GCF_905171775.1). Lineage (NCBI taxonomy): Eukaryota > Metazoa > Chordata > Amphibia > Anura > Ranidae > Rana > Rana temporaria. The sequence goes on from NC_053493.1 coordinate 98,691,321, forward strand.
TGCAGCACTTCATAAAAGTAAATGATGGGAGAGTACAAGTGTGCATGTTTATGTAACTGTTTGGATAGAATTGAATGGCTATACAGTATTCTGCATTGATACAATGCTGTGATAACATCCACATGGGTCACAGTGCAGCTGCTATCTGTGTTTCCTCCTGTTTTTTTACATGTTGTAATCAGAAGTAAAGGAAATTGGACGACACCAGACCAGAGAGTGCAGTCAGCTGGCAGCTGTTGAAACGCGTTCCCTCATTGCAACTTCGATTTGCTAAAATTTTAATGATTTGGCTTGCAGGGCTGAGTTGTTTTTTTGTATAGATTAATTATGTTTACCTACCGCACAATGACAACCATATGGGAGATGAAATGTTCAGCGGAGGGGCAGATGGAGCAAACGGCCAAAACGTTTCTGTTTACATTTCGGCAGAACTTTCGCCTGCAGCACAAATGAAATGACTGATATAATTCTGGACCTGATGCATCCTGGCCTGACCTGGTGCGATTCCAGGCATACACTGTATACTGACAACTTCACTTCTGAACTTTGCTGATGAGTGAAACAGAACAGAAATGATTAGAATAAGCCTCCTGCAAAGCAATACAATTAAAAAATAAGGCCCAGATTCTCGTAGAATCGCGCAAAACTCGGCGGGCGTAACGTATCTCATTTACGTTACGCCGCCGCAAGTTTTACAGGCAAGTGCTTTATTCACAAAGAACTTACCTGTAAAGTTGCGGCGGCGTAGCGTAAATCACCCGGCGCAAGCCCGCCTAATTCAAATTAGCCGGGTAGGGGGCGTGGAGCATTTAAATTAAGCCGAACGTACTGCGCATGCGCCATCCGGAAAATATCCCAGGGTGCATTGCTCCAAATGACGTCGCAAGGACGTCATTGGTTTCGACGTGAACGTAAATGGCGTCCAGCCCCATTCACGGACGACGTACGCAAACAACGTAAATTTGTAAATTTCGATGCGGGAACGACGGTCATACTTAACATTGGTTGCCCCTCATATAGCAGGGGCAACTTTACGCCGCGCAAACTTAACTTAAACGTCGTAACTTCACTGCGTCGACCGCGCGTACATTCGGGAATTCGCGTATCTAGCTAATTTGCATACTCGACGGGGAAAACGACAGAGGCACTTAGCAGCAAAAAAAAACGGCCCAGATTAGGACTTACGACGGCGTACATGGCGTTGTAAGCCCTTTGAGAATCTGGGCCTAAATGTATCTGAATTCCATCATCCAGAATCCAGATCTAAGGCACATTTTATGTTTCAGTATCATGTGCTTAGTGGCAATATACGCAGGCGCTTGGTTGTGTTCAGGTTACAGGTCCCAGGTCCAGGTCCCAGGTTTGATTTTGTAGCAGAGATCTGTAGAAGCTATAGATCAGTGGTCTCCAAACTGCGGCCCGCGGTCCGGATGCAGCCCTTTGCTTGCCTTTATCTGTCCCTCAGGGCAGTTTTTCCTCTCACTGATACAAGGCACTATATCGCCCACTGACACCAACAATAGGGCACTATTTCTCCCACTGACTCCAATGATGGGGTACTATTTCTCCCACTGACTCCAATGATGGGGTACTATTTCTCCCACTGACTCCAATGATGGGGTACTATTCCTCCTACTGACTCCAATGATGGGGTACTATTTCTCCCACTGACTCCAATGATGGGGTACTATTCCTCCTACTGACACCAATGATGGGGTACTATTCCTCCTACTGACACCAATGATGGGGTACTATTCCTCCCACTGACACCAAGGATGGGCTCTATTCCTCCCACTGACACCAAGGATGAGACATTATTTCTCCCACTCACACCAACAATGAGCCACTATTCCTCCCACTATATTTTTTACTCCCACTGACACCAGGGCATTTTCTACTCCTACTGGTCACAGTCCATGCCCCCCCCCCCCCCAAATCCTGACGAATAGTAAACTGGCCCTTTGTTTAGAAAGTTTGGAGACCCCTGCATTAAGGTAATGCAGGGGTCCCCTTAATACTTACCCAAGCCCCATATCGATCTAGCAATGTATATGAGAGCAGCAGCTCTCCCGGGTCTCTCTCTCCTCATTGGCTCACATAGCAGCGGGAGCCATTGCCTTCTGCTACTGTCAATCACAGCCAGTGAGCCACTGAGGAGAGAGAGAGAGATGGGGGTTGGGGCAGTCACTTTCTGTGTGTAAATGGATGATGCCCATTCACAGGAGCACAGCTCGGGAGCAAACCTACTCGAGTGCCCCCATAGCAAGAGACTTGCTATTGGGGGCACTTGGCAGGGGGGGGGAGCCAGGACCGCATGGCGAGGGAACCAATAAAAAGAGGATTGGGGCATCTCTGTGCAAAACCATTGCCATGAGCAGGTAAATGTAACACATTTTTTATTTATTTTTTAAATACAACCTTTAGAATCACTTTAAGAATAGTTGCAGCTATGGATATTTTATACATAGTTATATGCGATAGTTATATGCGACTATGCATATGCCATACCTGTGGGATGCCTAAAGAAGCTGGAAAACCTTAAAATAGACACCACTACTCTAATGATCTCCACTTGCTTCCAGGTCCCATGGCCAAGTGTCTAGCCTGCTGCATTGTGAACACAGGAGGTCGTCCCGTTTAGCATGGGTGTCATTCAGAGAATGCTTTACATTGTCTACATGAATGCAAAGCGTTCTCAGAAGGGACAAGGTGGGAGGTGACATCACAAGCGGCTGACCTCTTGTGTCCAGGATACAACGCTTGGCACAGGACGCGGAAGTGGTGCTTTCCAGCTTCCAGGGACATCTGCCATTTCTGGTATATACACCGATGCATGCGCGCGGGAGATTTCATTCCGACAAGGGCCGGCGGCGGCCGGCCCTTCAGCCGAGGATCCCCCCTGCGCATGCGCAATCAGCGGCGCATTGCAAGGAGAATATCTCCTAAACCGTAGAGATTTAGGACATATTCTTTATACCTACAGGTAAGCCTTATTATAGGCTTACCTGTAGGTAAAAGTCAAAAAGTGGGGTTTACAACCACTTTAAGTATAAAATATCCAAACCTGGATCTTTTTAAATAAATTGTGCTTACGTTCCTTTACAGTAACAATACAGGTTCACCTTACCGTGGCAGAAGATCAAAGTCATTAAGTCCTCTTAAACAGAGTAGTTTGTTTAGGAAGAATGATGTTGTTTGTCTCCATAAATTATGTATTTGCACTTGGTAAGCAAACTTTGATCAGCGTCTATATTCTGTATAGGTTCAGGTAGGTACACAAATAAAAAATAAAGACTCTGCTAAACAAGATTCAGACTGACTGCTGTGCAGGACCCCTGGATGGTGTTGGGAGCTACTGCAAAACTTTACAGGGAATGAATGCAACATAAAAACAATTACGGCTGACCATACACAGTAAGATTTTGATTGGTGAATTCAGCAAAACTTTCACCATAACAATGGACTATGAGGGTCACCCGTCTGGATTTACCTATGACGTATGACACATATGTTAATAACGTTATCCAATCTGACTGAATGAAATCTTACTGAGTGTGATCAGTTCATTGCCAAGTGCAGCAGAGCCAGACGTGAAGACTAAAGCCTCGTAAGTACAAACATGCATGCACAGAAGCAATGCTCACCATAACACAACATTAGCAGAAGTTGCCCTAAGGGTGGCACTAAAGAGCTGAAAAAACATGTAGTTTTGTGTTTGTTGGCCGACAATTCTTTGCCGTTTTTATGCAATACAAGTTCCTGGCCAACACCCTTCGGACAAAAGTTCTACGGTTTGTCCGCAGAAAATCCAATCGTGTGTATGAGGCTTTAGGCTGCATTCAAACCTGAGCGTAGCGTCATTCAGTGCTTTTCCAACGTTTTTTCGCAAGTTCTTATGTGTGACTTGTGCGTTTCTATACAGTGTTTTTGAGCTTTGCCATTTTTTTATTAGCCAAAAGAAAACTATTATCTGTTGCATCATTTGTTGCTAGGTATTCCGGCTTTTTTAGCTTTTGCATTAGCTTTTATTTCTTCTTTTATTCATTTATTATAATGTTTTTTCCTTAGGGTAAGGGGTTAGAGTTCAGTTTAGGTTAGGGTTATTTTATTTATTTTTTATTTTATTACTACTACTACTACTACAACTACTACTACAGGAGGAGGAGAAGAAGAAACAAATTAATATTAAGAAACAATAAATAATTAACCCTTAACGTTAACCCCTACCCCTTATCTTTATTTTTTTAAATATGGTAACTAAAAACCCTAACCCTAACACGAAATAAATAAATGATTATTGCTAAAAAAAAAAAAATGTTTTGTTCGGGTTTGAATGTTTATTGTTATTTTATTAGTATTATTAATAATAATTCTAACTTCATATTTTTTAGGGTTAGGAGTTAATTATTATTTATTCACGTATTATTACATATTATACATTTTATTTATTTATGATGATTTTTAGCTATTTGTGTATTTATTTGACATTTATTTATTGATATATTATTACTGTTTCATTTTTAAACTTTTTTAAATTTGACCAAAAAATCGCGCAAAAACGCAACTCTTGAATGCGCACAAAAACGCACGAATGGCGTGTTTCCATTCATTTCTATGAGAATAAAAACTCCAGAACCATTTTGAGCTTCAGGCGTTTGGCTTGAGGCAACTTGGAGTGGAGATGTGAACCATGTTGGGTTTTGAAGGTTGCTCCAAACCAGGGACTCAAACTACTGAAGCTAGAGGCAGTCAGGGAACTGACATTTTCAGAAAAAAGGTCAACAAATGCAGCCTCTATATTCCTACCAGCAGGGCCACCATCAGGGGGTACAGGCAACACTCATGTAAGGGGGCCACCATCCCAAGGGGCCAATTAGGCCCGGCTGCTCCCCCTACAGCAGCACATGAAATGAAACTGTTATATGCAGGCAGCGGTGCCCACGATAGAAAAGGAGACTGAAGCATACAGGCCTGAGCCACCGCCGCCTTTCACATCAACAGCGCCCCCCCTGGTGATCTCGGCCAGCACTCGCTTTGCTTCCATCCCTGCTGAGGTGGAGCCTGCTGGCTGCTGCTGCTAGGTTACTAGTTAGTAGAGTGTCCAGGACGCGGGTGGGAGGTGTGGTCAGTTTGTCAGTGATGAATGTGGACCCTGCCCTATCAGGTGCATGCAGAATACGAGATAGCAGCATGGAGGGTAAGTCATAGAGAGTTAGCGTGTGCTGCTGTGCCCCCTGTGCTGTAGATTTGGACTCACTATAGTTATTCTCCATGGATGGAGGCTGACAAGCGGGCATGATGGAGTTGCATTGTGAAAATGGATGAGGATGACTCAGGGTGAGGATGAGAGTTACATTGTGGAGAGCCTCTTCACTATGTAATGCTCATCCCCACACAAAGTCATCCTCATCCATTTTCACAATGCAACTTCATCATCCTCATCCCCACCAAGAATATCCATCCTTCTCCACAATGTATCCCCATCCACACCCATCATCATCCATCCCTCTCCACAGTGTATCCCCATCCACACCCATCATCATCCATCCCTCTCCACAGTGTATCCCCATCCACACCCATCATCATCCATCCCTCTCCACAGTGTATCCCCATCCACACCCATCATCATCCATCCCTCTCCACAGTGTATCCCCATCCACACCCATCATCATCCATCCCTCTCCACAATGTGGATCCATGCCAATCCCTGGTGTGGATGGGGATACATTGTGGAGAGGGATGGATCATGATGGGTGTGGATGGGGATACATTGTGGAGAGGGATGGAGATTCTTGGTGGGGATGAAGATAATGGAGTTGCATTGTGAAAATGGATGAGGATGACTTTGGGTTGGGATGAGCATTACATAGATGCTGGGAGTGGATGGGGATACATTGTGGAGAGGGATGGATGATTCTGGGCGTGGATGGGGACTTGGTTGGATAGCCAATGGGCAGATTTGGTGGGATGGCCAACTCCCCTAGGGAATGTCGGTGGTCAGGCTAAATTTTCTGATGGCTGCCCTGCCTACCAGCACACACTTCCCTGAAGATCAGAATATAAATATCAGTTTTGAAGACTGAAGTAGTTCCTGATCTCTATTTTGTCTTGGTCTGGAATAACTTTATTTGGCTACTGCCTGAAAGAAAGCTTTTCAGCTTCCCCAAGCACACACAGAGGAAATTCTTGCTATGAAAATATGTCCATAAAACATGTCTTTCAAGTACGTGAATTTAAAAAAAAAAAATCCACATAGATGTTTTTCTAGGCAGGAATCCACTTAATTAATTCCAAATTGCATTAAATGTCTAAAAGATGGAAATGAGCATCGATTTACAGAAATATTTTGCTTGTTGCTGGAATGAACTCAAAAGACCTGGAAACACTAATGAGACATATTTTTGCACAAATGACTGTAAAATGAGATACAGAATAAGTAAATGTTTGGTAAGAGATGATAATTTTCACACAATAACCCAAATTCTTTTGGACGGGTATTGGTGATGTTTACCCAGTCTGCCTTCTACAGATAATCATGGTGTAGTACGGGATGTACACAGCAGTTACTGAACACCTAAACAGGCCAGGATTTATAGGCAGGAAAAATAGGATTTTTGTACTCGCCGTAAAATCCTTTTCTCTGAAGTCCATGGACGGACACAGCTTTCCTATACTCTTGACTGTAGGGCAGGGTTTGACAAATTTGCTTGGAATCTAGGAGCCAGCTAAAAAAGTTAGGAGCCAGAAAACGCGCCCCGTCCCGACGAGCTTGCACGCAGAAGCGAACACATACGTGAGCAGCGCCCGCATATGTAAACGGTGTTCAAACCACACATGTGAGGTATCGCCTCGATTGGTAGAGCGAGAGCAATAATTCTAGCCCTAGACCTCCTCTGTAACTCAAAACATGCAACCTGTAGATTTTTTTAAACGTCGCCTATGAAGATTTTAAAGGGTAAAAGTTTGTCGGCATTCCACGAGCGGACGCAATTTTGAAGCGTTACATGTTGGGTATGAATTTACTCGGCGTAACATTATCTTTCATAATATCAAAAAAATGGGGATAACTTTACTGCTGTCTTATTTTTTAATTAAAAAAAAGTGTAATTTTTTCCCAAAAAAGTGCGCTTGTAAGACCGCTGCGCAAATACGGCGTGACAGAAAGTATTGCAACGATCGCCATTTTATTCTCTAGGGTGTTAGGATAAAAAATATATATAATGTTTGGGGGTTCTAATTAGAGGGAAGAAGATGGCAGTGAAAATAGTGAAAAATTGAGAAAAATTACAAAATTTAACTTGTAATGCTTAACTTGTAATACCAACGGCCACCACCAGATGGCGCCAGCTTACACATCTGGTGGTAATAACTTGTAATACCAACGGCTCACCACCAGATGGCGCCAGCTCACAAAAAATAAAAAATTAATTTTTTTTTTTGCCCCCCTTCCAAGCCAAGTCGCCAGGACCCTATTTCTAGTCGCCATGGCGACCTGGCGACCGGGATTTGTCGAGCCCTGCTGTAGGGTTATGCTCCATCTATTAGAAGAGGACTAGGCAGACATGTTAATGGTTAAAACATGTAAACTTTAGCAAAGCTGAAGCCCTGAGCTGCTCAGTTCATCAAAAAGCAGTACAAACTCAAAAAAGGAGGGGTGGGTGCTGTGTCCGTCCATGGACTTCAGAAAAAAGGATTTTACGGTGAGTACAAAAATCCTATTTTCTCTTTCGTCCATGGACGGACACAGCTTCCTTATACTCTTGACTGTAGGAACGTCCCCAAGCAGTGTCAGAAATGAGGGGTGCGAACAGCAATCAAAACCAAACTTCACCCCAACACACTAGAGCTCCTCATTGGAGGAGATGCAACCTTAAACTGCCGCCTGCAAAACTTTGCGGCCGAAGCAAGCATCCGAAGATGCACTAGAATCAACCTTGTAAAACTTAGTGAAAGTGTGAATGGACGACCAGATCGCCGCCTTACACACATGTGAGACAGACACTTGATTTTAGAAAGTCCAAGAAGCACCAGCTACCCTGTGACAGGAAAAGAAGGTGCCCGCCCTTTCAGGGTGTAAGCCTGAATAACGATCTGTCTGATCGGCAGAAAAATGGTGGCCGGTAGTTATAGCATGAAAAATAATCATTGCCCCCCCCCCCAGTTTTGACTGTGGTATATTATGTGTCCCCCATATATATTGTCCCTAGAGTCACCACTGTGTACTGCCTATAATAGAAATAAAGTAGAATGGCTAATGGACAGTGAAGGGGGGGCTCGGGTGGCCATCAGGGTTGGCCATGTCTGGTCGGCATGAGAAAGACCTGTCATCTGCACTGCCCATCACCTCACATCATAGTGCGCAACCTGGCTCAGCCTCAGCACCCCTGCATTGCTGAAAGGTAGCCAATGACTGTGCAGCAATGCCGGTTTCTAAAATTCCAGCCAATGAGGATGTAGCAATATTCCTGCATGATGTTATCCCTCCCACTTCACTTGTTCTCGTGCGTGTTTGCAAAATTAAAGTGGGCCGGTCAGGATGAAGTCCAGGGCCAAATTTTTGTCACAGTCCAGCCCTGGGTGGCCCTATCAAAATTAATGAATTCTGTTCTGTTCAGGATTATTTCAGGCGTTATTTATGCCCTTAGAATACACCGATCAGTACTGGCGCTGCTTGAGAGAAAATTTCCAACAGGCTGGTTGTATACAGGTCGATCAATAGATTGACTTATGTCAGGGCTCGACAAATCCTGGGCGCCAGGTCGCCATGGCGACTAGAAATAGGGTCCTGGCGACTTGGCTTGGACTTTTTTTGTGAGCTGGCGCCATCTGTTGGTGAGCCGTTGGTATTACAAGTTATTACCACCAGATGTGTAAGCTGGCGCCATCTGGTGGTGAGCCATTGGTATTACAAGTTATTACCACCAGATGTGTAAGCTGGCGCCATCTGGTGGTGGCCGTTGGTATTACAAGTTAAGCATTACAAGTTAAACAGCAATTCTAATGTAATTTTTCACTATTTTCACTGCCATCTTCTTCCCTCTAATTAGAACCCCCAAACATTATATATATTTTTTATCCTAACACCCTAGAGAATAAAATGGCGATAGTTGCAATACTTTCTGTCATGCCGTATTTGCGCAGCGGTCTTACAAGCGCTCTTTTTTGGGGAAAAATTACACTTTATTTAATTAAAAAATAAGACAACAGTAAAGTTATCCCCATTTTTTTTTATATTATGAAAGATAATGTTACGCCGAGTAAATTCATACCCAACATGTCACGCTTCAAAATTGCGTCCGCTCGTGGAATGCCGACAAACTTTTACCCTTTAAAATCTTCATAGGCGACGTTTAAAAAAATCTACAGGTTGCATGTTTTGAGTTACAGAGAATGTCTAGGGCTAGAATTATTGCTCTCGCTCTACCAATCGCGGTGATACCTCACATGTGTGGTTTGAACACCGTTTACATATGCGGGCGCTGCTCACGTATGTGTTCGCTTCTGCGCGCAAGCTCGTCGGGACGGGGCGCGTTTTCTGGCTCCTAACTTTTATAGCTGGCTCCTAGATTCCAAGCAAATTTGTCAAACCCTGACTTATGTACAACCAGTCTCCCTATACATGGATCAAGATTTTATCCATGTATGGCCATCTTAATATGGTGGTGACCATACCCTTTAAATCTAGGCTGATAGTGGCCTCTGGGATGCCTCACAATTGTACATTGTTTCGTCAGCTTCCGTTTAGTATTCATACTTTGAAATATCAGGCTTTTTGTTGTATGTGAGACACAGCAATGAACTCTCTTTAATAGAATGGAGAAAACATTTCCCATGATTTTATTAAAAGCACAAAACATTTGTATGAGCAAAATATATAACCAAGAGTAAAATAAACACTGAAAAAGTAGATGTGTCTGCATTAATTGAGCAATTGGTTGGAAAAATGACTCCCAAACTTAATCTGGGTCTTAGGCAAAGTAAATTCAAAACCCCTAGCTTAGAAAGAAGATTTGTTTCCATAGCAATAAACATGCTTTCTCATGATTTTTTAACTAACAGAAAGGTAAAAGCAATGCATTCTGGCTCAAAAGGTTTCCACCAGAAGATAAGGATAAGAGAGCTCATAGCAGGGATCAAGAATAGAAGAATCCCTTTGTACCAGTAAATGGGATGTTTGACCTACTGTGTCAGTTTTACAGCAATGCCCGTGTGCGCTTGCCCTTAGAAATTTAGTGTCTGTACGTACCCCTTTCACCCAATACATCATCCTATAGCTGCTACTGCTGTAGGAGACTGCAAAGAAGCTTGCACGGCCTGCATCCGTGGGAATCTTACAGGGAAGGGAAAGAGAGCATCATCAATGAACCTCAAAATTTTATTTTTTTCCTTAAGTCTGCGGTGGTGCAAAACCAAGAACAAAAAAACGTAAGTTAACAAAAAACATGCATGTGAAACACAGACTAAAAAATGCACTTAAAGGGTTTGTAAAGGAATTTTTTTTTATCTTAATAGCTTCCTCAATGCAGTGCTGTTTTCATGTCCTCATTGTTCGTTTTTGCTCTCAAGTTGCTGTAATTCTTCTCTGATCTCCACACTTCCTGGTTGTCTGTTTCCTGATAACCACAGTACTGGGAGCTTTCTCTCTGTGGTCACTAATCAAGGAGGTGTGATTACTGTGTGTCTAAAACCCCTCAGCACCAATCAGTTTTGTTTTCCAAACCATCACTGCTCTGTATTGGCTCTGTGGCTCTGTACATCACAGAAGCAGGAAACAACAGCAAAAACAAAAATAGAAACTGCAGGTACATTATATGATTGATTTTTATCTATTTTTAATCATTTTTAAAAGGAATCAGTTAACTATTATGTCTCTATACCCTGTAAACAGTCATGTCAGCATAAATTTTTTTTTTCCTTTACAACTCCTTTAAGGGTATGCTTTAGTCCACTCCTGAAGGGTAGGACCTCTACACTGAATCCCGGGGGACAAGGCTCCTAATGGGACATAGGTTTACATGGTCTGCCTAGCCAGAAGGTCTGGCAGACAGCCAAAGCCATCCTTGAATATTAGGTCAGGGGAGCTCTCCTGAAGGAACCTGATGGCCACACATCCTCCCCCTAGATGTTAGGGTTAGCCCAAGGATCCATGAAAAAATGCACACTAAAGTGATAGGTGGCAAACATAGTGCACTGGCCGGGCCCTGAGGCCTGGTAGACAAAAATTGCCCGGGATTTTAGCCCAGCCCATGAGGCGCAGTGCAGAAAGAAAGCAAATTCTGTGACTGTGACCATGTGCCTTTTCCCACTGTGGGGTCCCACACCCAAGAGTTACTAGGGCGGACCCTTAGGGGCGACTACTACCAGGGGGCACAGACACTGCAAACCTTCTGCCTTTCCAGCTCATTGCCAGACAAGGTAGAATGTTCAAACCAGGAGGTAATGGGCTCTTCCAGGCTTTCCCGGCCGTGGAATAACCCCTGTGCTCCAACTGCCTGTGGGCGCCCCGGTTTCTGTTCCAGTGCTGTCTAACCTTCCAAGCCCCCATCACTCCAGCAGGTTAGCACTAGCCACCACCCCCAACCTTGGTCAGGTCAGGATAATAGCACAATGGATCACTTAAAAGGACAGAAAAACTACACTTGATCTTAGCCAAAAGTCTCATCATTAGACGTTCATTATTGGCTTATTTTTTCCCTCGGAGGTTAGGCTGAACTGAGCACTCTGGCACTATTATCTTAACCATTGCAAAACAAAAATATAATTTATTTTTTAGATTTGATTTTATAATTATTTTTATTTTTTTTACCCACAACAACATATACTCATTTACTCTACTCAAAAGTATCTTAGTGAGAAACAAATTCCTGCACTAGTGAAACCAATCATATAAGTAAATTAATCCAAAAAATCTAACTGAGGACAGCAGCAGTCAAAAGTATTGCACATAACAATATAAATAAAACAGCAATAAAAAATTGATGCGCTAGCTATAAATCTTATAGTGAATATTAAATCAGCTATCACTATAAACCAGATCATCAAAGTGCAAACATATCCAAAAGAAAAAATGTTTCTCATAACATATAAACATATTGTGCAAAGGCTCCTGTAACAATTCGTATATATAGAAAATAGTGAGTATATGACTAGACTCTATGTGAATGTAAGAATAAATAGTGCAAAGTCCCCATGGAAAAATAATGGGCCAGATTCTCGTAGAATGGCGTATCTATGCGGCGGCGTTAACGTATCCGATTTACGTTACGCCGCCGCAAGTTTTTCAGGCAAGTGCTTTTTTCACAAAAGCACTTGCCTGTAAAGTTGCGGCGGCGTAGCGTAAATCACGCAGCGGAATTCAAATCGACGAGTAGGGGACGTGTATCATTTAAATAAAGCACGTCCCCACGCCGAACGAACTGCGCATGTGCCGTCCCCTAAAATTATCCCAGTGTGCATTGCTCCAAATGACGTCGCAAGGACGTCATTGGTTTCGACAGCCCCATTCACGGAACGACTTACGCAAACGACGTAACTTTTTAAAATTTCGACGCGGGAACGACGGCCATACTTAACATTGTTGCGCTGCACTTAGGCCACCATATAGCAGGGGCACAATTACGCCGGCAAAAAGCTTAACGAAACGTCGTAACTTTACTGCGTCGGCCGCAACGTACATTCGGGAATTCCGCGTATCTAGCTAATCTTGCATACTCGACGCGGGGAAATCGACAGAAGCGCCACCTAGCGGGCAAAAAAAAAAATTGCAGTTTGATCTGACGGCGTAAGAGACTTACGCCCTGTCGGATCTAATGGATATCTATGCGTAACTGATTCTAAGAATCAGTCGCATAGATACGACGGGCCAGATAGGACTTACGACGGCGTACATGGCGCTGCGCCGTCGTAAGTCCTTTAAGAATCTGGGCCATAGTGTGAACAGGAAAGTCCCAACAACCAATCGGTTTATAAGATGAAATTTCATTCATAGGGTCTGAACAATCACCAATCATCAGGGCAAGATTCCTCGTGGCTGACAACAGTGCACTATTCCTGTGCAGAGAGTTGTCATGCCATAACATGAAGTACTGAACCAGGACCTTCATGCAGAATCACATTATTCTTTAATGAAAAAAAAAGAATATTGAATTTTGAATATATTGAATTGAAAAACACTACATCATATTTTGATATTTGAAATCACCAAAAGGTAACATTCACAAATTAGACTTTTTAATGAGATTTCTTAGTAATTGGTTTTAATGCACTTTTGAGGGTAATGTGTGCACAGTATCTCTGCCCCTTAGCCCCTAAAAGCATAATCACTATCTTTGACATGGATGTAAAATGTTACTTTTGTTCTTTTGCCTTACTCCGGTTTTGTTTACATTTTGATTGCATTCCTGCCTCACTCATGGGAACAGGGATATCATTAAAATAATAAAATAAAATAACAAACATACAGGGTCCTCTTTTATGGCATGCGGCATTCTTATGCTCTTTCTTATAAAAGTCACATCAGTAGGGAGTCTATACCACAGAGCTGTACTGCCTAAAGGCTTTGGAGAAACACTCTGATGAGATGTTTGTATATTCTATGACTAGAATTCCCTTATGATTGTATACTTTAAAACAATGTCTCATTTCATAGTCTTTAACTGAGAACTGAAAGTATAGCAGACTTACATAAAGTAAGACCTAAAGTGCAAAACTGGTTCAAAAGTAAGGCCTTGTTCACACACGGGGCGATGACATGCGTGCCCTGTGCAGGGCCGTGCTTTGCTGGGATGGGGGTGCAGAGGTGTTGTGTGCATTCTGTGCTGCCAGTCCCATTGTTGTCTATTGGGATGCAGTAGCTGTATGCAGTGCCGTGTCCCAATATGACATCCATGCAGATCTGGGTCTATGGCACCCACACAGATATCATATTGGGACAGGGCTCGACAAATCCCGGTCGCCAGGTCGCCATGGCGACTAGAAATAGCGTCCTGGCGACTTGGCTTAGAAGGTGGGCTGGCCCCATCTGGTGGTGAGCCGTTGGTATTACAAGTTATTACCACCAGATGTGTGAGCTGGCGCCATCTGGTGGTGGCCTTTGGTATTACAAGTTAAGCATTACAAGTTAAAGCGGTTCTCCACCCTAAAGTGGAGTCCTGCTAATCGGAACCCTCCCCCCTCCGGTGTCAAATGTCACATTTGACACCTTTCAGGGGGGAGGGGGGGTCTAAAGCCTGATCTAAAGACAGGTATTTGCACCCACTTCCGGCCACACGCTACGGGCAAACGACGGGTTTTTCTGACTTCCCGTCTGTCGCCCGTTGTGTGCTGGGAACACTCGGCTCCCAGCACACAGCGTGTGAGCCAATCGGCGGGCGCAGCGTGACTCGCGCATGCGCCGTAGGGAACCGGGCAGTGAAGCCGCAGAGCTTCACTTCCTGGTTCCCTCAGCGTGGATGGCGGGGGGAGCAGCAGAGAGACGAGCGATCGCTCGTGCTCTGCTGCGATCAGCGCTGGACTCCAGGACAGGTAAGTGTCCTAATATTAAAAGTCAGCAGCTGCAGTATTTGTAGCGCTTTAAACAGCAATTCTAATGTCATTTTTCACTATTTTCACTGCCATCTTCTTCACTCTAATTAGAACCCCCAAACATTATATATAATTTTTTATCCTAACACCCTAGAGAATAAAATGGCGATCCGTTGCAATCATTCTGTCACGCCGTATTTGCGCAGCGGTCTACAAACACACTTTTTTGTGAAAAAATTCACTTTTTTTTAATAAAAAATAAGACAACAGTAACAGTTATCCCTATTTTTTTTAATATTATGAAAGATAATGTTACGCCAAGTAAATTCATACCCAACATGTCACGCTTCAAAATTGCGTCCGCTCGTGAATGCCGACAAACTTTTACCCCTTTAAAATCTTCATAGGCGACGTTTAAAAAAATCTACAGGTTGCATGTTTTGAGTTACAGAGGAGGTCTAGGGCTAGAATTATTGCTCTCGCTCTACCAATCGCGGCGATACCTCACATGTGTGGTTTGAACACGCGCTGCTCACGTATGTGTTCGCTTCTGCGCGCAAGCTCGTCGGGACAGGGTGCGTTTTCTGGCTCCTAACTTTTTTAGCTGGCTCCTAGATTCCAAGCAAATTTGTCAAACCCTGTATTGGGATACAGTGGCTGTGTCCTTATAGACATGAATGGGAATAACCGCATAGGGATGCACAGGTGTGCCCTGCGCGGTGGAATGGATGTGATCGCCCCAAAGTAAACAAGGTCTAAATAGAACCACGGAGAGGTAGATTCTCTTCCATCCTCTGCCCACCTCCATAACAAAGTGGACTGGACCAAATCACAGGCAAACTTTCCTGATTGCATGATCTCCAAGAGCTAAGGAGTGCTTTTGGCTACTGAAGATGCTAATGATCACCACCCAAAACTCTTTGGATGGTCATGCAACGTCTAACTACTGTTGAGCAACACCATATGACTGTAACCATGTCCTGTTTCATAATACCTCCATACCATAGGGTTCAACAGCTATGGTATGGGGAAGGCACCTTCACATTCCATGGACAGCAATGATAAAAAACAAGCAAACACTGGTGTGCATAAAACCAGATGTTTCACTAGATGGCAACCTTACCAAACTCAGGCTCACTTATTTTGCACCTGCCATGTGATCAAACTCACTGGAGAAGTCAATTATGCTTGTATTGGTCAGTGGCAAAGGGCTCTAAAGAACACAATCATAAGACAATCAAAAGCTGCCGACACCAGCCAGAACATGAAATAACTAATAGAAGTGGTACATGATCAGGAAAAGTGGAGAGAGAGCCGGCCCACAGATCTACTTAGAGTCAGACATACTGTAGTTGAATAGATAATGGGCTAGATTCAGTAAGAGTTAGGCCAGCATACCAGTAGATACGCCGACCTAACTCGGAATCTGCGCCGACCTAAGTTTAAGTGTATTCTCAAACAGAGATACACTTAAACCTATCTAAGATACGACGCTTGCGCCTTCCTATCTTAGGGTGCAATATTTATGCTGGCCGCTAGGTGGCGCTTCCATTGCGGTCGGTGTAGAATATGTAAATCACTAGATACGCCTATTCACGAACGTATGCCCGGCCGACACAGTACAGATACGCCGTTTACGTAACACATTAGCAGTCCTAAGTTATTCCATCCAAATAGCTGAATAGTAATGTTAAGTATGGCCGCCGTTCCCGCGTCGAAATGTGAAAATTTTACGTTGTTTGCGTAAGTCATCCGTGAATAGGGTTTTAGGTCATTTACGTCCACGTCGAAATCAATAGGACCATGCGGCGTACTTAGCCGCAATGCACACTGGGATATGTAGGCGGACGGCGCATGCGCCGTTCGTAAAATACGTCAATCACGTCAGGTCAAGCCCCATTAACATAAAACACGCCCCCTCAGCCGAATTTGAATTAGCCGCCCTTACGTCCGCCCGATTTACTCTACGCCGCCGTAACTTAGCAGGCAAGTACTTTGTGAATCATGTACTTGCCTCGCTAACTTACGGCGGCGTAGTGTAAACACGATACACTACGCTGCCGCAAAGTTAGGGCGGGCTATGTGAATCTAGCCCAATATCATCATCATCAAAGGTTCAACAGCCTAATCATTGCAAATGATGATAACACCATGGGTACCACCTATAACCATGATGTTTATGGACAACCTAGGCCATGGGTGTAGGCAACCTCGGCACTAAAGCTTTGGTGAAACTACAAATCACATCATGCTTCTGCCTCTAGGAGTCATGCCTGTGATTGTCAGGGTCTACAATTTCACCGCAGCTGGAGGGCCGAGGTTGCCTACCCCTGACCTAGACCTTCAAGTCTACACCAAAGTATATTATTTCAGTTAAGCCTCATACACACGCTAACAATATCGGACGAATTACCGTTTTTTTTTATTGAATGATAGTCTCATATTGAAACCCAATAGGTTACTAAAGTTACGAAAATTCTCGTACGACGGAATACAACTTTGGAAGTGATGTAATGTGTTGTATTGCATGCCTAGATTGGTCAAAACGAAAATCATTTGTTCTGTTATTGTACATTACTTTCCCGTTTGTCCCTTTGAATAATTTTGCATGAACTGTAGAGATCGGCTCTCAAAAGCTGTGTACTAACAATCAGATTATGGAACGGCTACTCCGAAAGCAGTATTTTTCATCCAATTTTCTGATTGTGTGTTTTAGGCTTTAGGGAAAAACAATAATACATTAAATCACACTATGGCCTCCTATATTTGTTTGTAAAAAACATTTTTTTTTAGATACTGGGCAACCTTGCAGCTCTTCCAAAAAAAAAAAAAGAAGAAGCCTTGCGATCATTAAACAACGTCTTCTGTAACCACGCACAATCTTGAACTTTCTTTGTGGTGGTACATGGTTGCCATTTTCCTTTGAATACAAACTATCGGTTTACCAAGAGAGAAAATCCTAATAGGAAGCAACAAAAGGAAAAGCTTATCCAGAAAGGCTCCCAAACATGATGTGACCTTTACCATACTGTCCCGCTTGCTTCCTACTCTGGTCCGAAAAGGGAAACTATGATTTCTGTCAATTTTATATTATTAATTATTTCTGTCAATTTTATATTATTATTTCTTTTGATTCAGATAACTTTGTATTGTGATTTTGCAAATTTTACAGTAGGTAACAACCAACCATGATATTCACAATTCAGTCAGGTTCTGTATATAGGAGTCTGTTATGTCACCACAGTTGGCAATATATGCCATTGACACAAGTATAGCAATTAATATGAGTATAAAACCAGGAGAACCGATGCCTGTCAAAATCTGTCCATTCTAAACAAAACTAAACACATGACCTGGGTTTCAATAAAATATATTACACTATACTATATAATCTGTGCGGTCTTTAATTTGCACAGAAACAACATCAGCTCTGTATATTTGGCATTTGGGTGGGGGTATCTATCTATCCCCTGACAAGGGCTATTATACGCCATGTGACCAGCTTTCCAGTTATGAGAGTAACCTATTTAGTACAAGGGAGGGTGGGCCCAAGCTTGGTGTTGCCAGCTACATGTCCCATAGTTTCTTTAATTTCGAAGGGCAGCTCCTGTCTTGAAAAACACATTTTTTTTCTTCCGTCTGCGGATCGGATGAACACAGACACGCGGTCCGTGTTCATCCGATCCCCCATTGGGGAGAGCGGAGAAAAGACAGGGTGGTCCCTGCACAGGCTCAGCTGCCGGCTGAGTGGGGATATACGGAGCGATCCCCGCTGAGCTGACGGACACACGGAGGCGGATCATTACTGATCCGCCCCGTGTGAAAGGGCCCTATGGGGTAGATTTACTAAGACTGGAGCACTCATAATCTGGTGCAGCTGTGCATGGTAGCCAATTAGCTTCTAACTTCAGCTTTTTCCATTAAACTTTGCAAATAAAACCTGTAAACAGATTTTGCACTCTCCAGTTTTAGTAAATAACCGCCATGTGTAGGAGAAAGGGAGATTAGCTGTAGTGTGGATAATGCCAATTCACACAATTCCTCTGAAATTGGGCCTAGATCTTCTGCCCATCCCTCTCTGGTTTATAATCTAACTGCACCATGGAATTTGTTATGAAATAAATCATATATCTAAGACAGTAGTCCCTTTTTGGTGTACAAAATGATAAAACACTAGTATTAGGTAAGATTTGAAGCTGCATAACATGGGCACACGTATTTCGAGTCATTCATTATGATCGCAATTCGTAATTTGAAAATTCATAAATTCGAAAATCCGAAAAGTTGAAAATATGAAAATATTTTATTTTATGAAAATATTTTATGAAAATACCAAAATTCTAAATATTAACTAACTAATAATAACTAACTTTTAAATTATAGGTATTTGAATTTCCTTTCAAATTTGGCTGTTAGTGAACGTAACAAATACAAATGTATCTGAAGTTAAAAAATTAGGCGAAATAACGAATGCTGCATCCAAACAAATGGAACAGAAACAAATTAATAATAAATAATATTTTTTTTTATTATTATTGTTTTTTATTTTATTAATTATTACGTTCCATTAGTTTAGATACGACATTCGTTATTTCGGATAATTTGTAACTTTGGATAAATTGTATTCTTTACATTCACTAACAGCCAATTTGAAAGGAAATTCAAACGCCTATATATTAATAGTTAGGTATTATTTCAGATTTTCGAATTTACACTTTCCAAATTTATGCTAAAAAACGAATTCGGAACAAAACTAACTGTCTAGTAGTATGTCAATAACACACACTGTATCGGGTCGCTCATACTTTCCTCATCCCAGCCTGCTAATTGTTGAAATTGGGAGGCTAAAAAATATAACTTAGCACGTGGACTTGCCAGGCACTCTATAGTATTTTTATTTTTTTTAATGGAACTCCATTTTTTACAGTTTTAGGTAGAGTGGGAAGTATTATTATTATTACACATAATTTATATAGCGCCAACATTTTGCACAGCACTTTACAACATGAACGTATGAGAACCTCTGCCATGTTTTTATGTCTGTCTGCAATTGGGGAGAGTCGTGCCTACTTTTTGTCTTCATAACCAAGTCACTGTGAGAGAATGTTAAAAGCGGGCAAAATAATTGAGGCCCGCTTTCTTGGGACTGGGGCCACCTGGCCCCTGTTTGGTGTTCAAGGGGTTAAGTGGGGATTAGGTGGTAAATGGTGTGGTGCAGCCTATTAATTAATGATGCAGGTGGGAGCGGTCCAATGAGGGTCCAGGGAAGGTTCTGGTTCCCCAGGAAAGGATATTTAAGGACAGCTTAGAGCCCCATTTGTCCTCTGCAGCGGTCCCGGAAGAACAGTGTGAGGATCTCCCTCCCTTCACGTCGCAACACTTTTATGTGGTAGGGTCACCCCGGATTCCGGGAGGACGTGTTGGTGGTAATACTGTGAAGCTTCCCGAGTTCCAAAAACTGGGCAGAGTTATGTGATTTTATGGTATTATGGTTCAAGAATCTCAGTTATGTTGGTTGTTTAAATATGCGTTAAACCAATAAAGTGTCACGGCCATTTCTGCCAAATAAACTGGTGTGGTCTTCTTGTGTTGTTATGCTGGTATATGGGGATTAAGGTTGGGGGCGGGTGTGGCCTACAGTCCCAAGTAAGGGAAATGGACAGGAGTAGAGTAGATATCTTTCATCAGTGACATGTATTTCGATGACCACTGTCAAAGGTAGTATTTCCCCTTGGCTTTGGGGAGATTTCCACCAATTTCCATTAGTATAAGTAAGGCTAGCCATACATGTATAGATTTCTCTCATTCAGCATGTGGACTGAACAAGAGAAATCTGATATAGACCCAATAGATTCCTCCATCTACCCTAATCATTGCACCCGTTGTTGTCTAAATACAGAATCAATGACTGCATCTGATTGGATGTAGCCACTGTTCGGCTGACAAATTACCAGCTGAATCCTTTTATTTTTCAACTGAAGTTTGACAAGCTGAATGGTGCAGAAGGGGCCACCAATGGCACACATTTCTGCAAATTCAGCAGTAATCAGATGAATTTAAGGCTGTGTATGGCAGGCCTAACTGAACTAAAATTAGGTTTGAAATTGAAACAAATTTGAAAAAAACGGGGACATAAACAGTAATAAGAATCTGACAGAGGTTCTAACCCATCCCCACTTTATCTACAACCAGATAAAAACATTTGGCTAGACTTCTACTTTATCTGATTAAATTTTTGTTTTACAAATAAATATTTAATACAGCAAAAATAACACCAGTGTTACGTGGACTACCTAAAGAGACAGCACAGTAAAAGCTGTTTACTTTCAGACTGTCTCTCTCTAATTGAACGTCCACTTAGTTGCCACTTGTTGCAGATATAGTACACCAGAACAGAATGGCTGCTGCATGTGTTTGTACAGCAGCTTGTACTAGCTAATTAAGTGTGTGGTTGTACCATCCTGTACAGGAGGAAGTTCTTAACAAATTAGGTCTAAAATAACATTCATCCTCAGATCATTCATTTTCACGTATGAGCATGATAAAAATCCTGTAATACAACAGCATACTCCAGATGTTCTTCAAAGACAACATTTTTTATCAGATAAGTCAAAGCCTTACTGGATCAACAAAAATCTAAGCATGCAACACAGAATAGTAAAAGTAATAAGTGGAAGCTGTGTGATAAGTAATGCTGCACCTACAGTATGTAATCAGTCTTTATTTCAGCTATGCTATGTTTAGTACATGGCTGGCATGGCTCATTGTATTTTGTTTATGCTCAGAGGAACTATGAAACATCTGACATACCACTGCTGATATCTACATTCCACCACAGCAGACACGGGGTGTCACCGTCCCTTCGCGTCACTGCTCTGGATGTTTGCAGGTTAGATTTACTTTTGGCTGTCACATAAAATCTCATAGTATTTCTGAAGAAATTCTACTTCTTGTTCACAGTACAAACAACTGGATTTAAACTTTTTTACAAAAGTGCGTTACTGTAATGTGCACTTGTGCACCACATGTGTATTGCGGTAGGCTGCAGCACAGGTGTGTTACTATCTATTATACATATGAAATGGGGTGTACTGTGTGTGTGGGGGGAGGGGGAGGGGGGGAACCAATAAAGCCCTTGCAACATTTTTGTGACAGCATGGCCATAGGTATGGAAACTGTAGGAAATTAAACCAAGTCAATGTTGGCATACACAGACAGGCCAGAGTAATTGACGTATGGCCAAAGTGTGCATATATCTTTGCGTGCACCACCCCCTACTCACCCCAAACAGGTGGCTAGGCCACTGTTAGCTATAAAGCATCACTAGTTCCTAGGACACTGTCAGCAGCACAGTATCATCAGTTGCTAGTAAACTGTCAGCTACACAGTGTCACTGGTTGCTAGGAAGCCATCAGCTACACAGTGTCATTGGGTTGCAAGGACACCGCTGGCTATACAGCGTCACTCTTTGCTAGAATGCTGTCAGCTACACAGTGTCACTGGTTGCTAGGAAGCCCTCAGCTACATATTGTCACTGGTTGCTAGGACGCCATTGACTACACAGCGTCACCAGTGGCTAGGCTACTGTTGGCTACACAGTGTCACTGGTGTCACTGGTTTCTAGGGAGCCCTTCCACTACATATTGTTACTGGTTGCTTGGACACCATTGACTACACAGCGTCACCAATGGCTACACAGTGTCACTGGTTGCTAGGACGCCACCAGATGCACAGCATCATTGATTGCTGGGAGGCTGTCAGCTACAAAGCATCAGTGGTTGCTAGTATGTTGCTGGCTACACAGCACCACTGGTTGCTAGGATGCTGTTGGCTACAAAGTGTCACTCGTTGCTAGAACATTGCTAGCTACACAGCATTAATAACTGCTAGGATTCTGTTAGCTACACAGCATTACTGGTTGCTAATATACTGTTGGCTACACAGTGTCACTGGTTTCTAGGGCACTGTTGGCTGCACAATGTTACAGATTGCTAGGATGCCATTGGCTGCACAACTTCACTGGCTTTAGGACGCTGTTGGCTACACAATGTCAGTAGTTGCTAGAAGGCTAAAGGGTACACAGCATCACTGGATGCTAGGACTCTGTTGGCTACACTGTGTTACTTGTTGCCTGTCAGCTGCACAGTGTCACTGGTTACTAGGAGGTCGTGGTTGAGTTCCTGCACCTATTTTCTGAGAAAAAAAGCTTTGGCTAAACATATCTCATTCTCAGTATGGTGTAGGGCCTTTTTCACTTGGATTGCAGACTTAACCGCACTCTGAAAAGTGACCTGTGGTGGCAATACTGCTCCAGGGGGGAATCTTCTTTCCCAATAGGGATTTTATATTGAACAACTTCACCATAACCACCATTGCCATGGTTGTGGCACAGTCCCACTGACTTTAATGGGCAGGTTTGTCAGGAGGTGCTGCTTGTCAAAGTTGACATTCAAAGTTAGAATTCCCACACCGCAGCCTCAGCAATGTGAACTCACCCTTTCAGTCGCCATGTCAATCTGGAGGTAGGTGGTTGGAAGGAGGTAAAAACACTACAACTGCCAGTGTGTACTAAGCCTTACAATTTGCCTTTCTTGATATCTAATGTACATGCAATAAACAAAATGTCGGGTTTCTAAGCCCAGTCAGTTCAGGCTTATTGAGAATGTAGAAGTATGGATAAATTATCCCACCCAGACACTACAGAACTGCATCTACAAAGCAGCTGACATGTGTTTCTACGTTTGGGAAAATGCAATAAAAAGTTTTTATATGACAGACTGATAAAGTCAAGACACTGTCCACTCGTTTTAATTTGGAATGTAACAATGCAAATTGAAACAGAACTTCAGGCAAAACTTCTTTCGTAGTTGTGGACAAAGCAAGGAAGGTGTAGAACCTCTGCCAGGTTCATATTGCTGTCTATTTCCTCAATAGGGACACCCACCCCCACTACTTGTCCTGAGACTTATGTTCAACAGGCCAAATCCAATACTAACAACTGTAGGGTTGTCCCGATACCACTTTTTTAGGACCGAGTACGAGTACCGATACTTTTTTTAATGTACTCGCCGATACCGAATACCGATACTTTTTTTTAAATGTGTCCCCAAATGCAGCCATGTCCCCCCACAAATGCAGCCATGTCCCCAAACATATGCAGCCATGTCCCCAAACATATGCAGCCATGTCCCCCCACATATGCAGCCATGTCCCCAAACATATGCAGCCATGTCCCCCACATATATGCAGCCATATCCCCCATATATATGCAGCCATGTCCCCCACATATATGCAGCCATGTCCCCCACATATATGCAGCCATGTCCCCCATATATGCAGCCATGTCCCCCACATATATGCAGCCATGTCCCCCATATATGCAGCCATGTCCCCCCACATATATCCAGCCATGTCCCCCCACATATATGCAGCCATGTCCCCCCACATATTGCAGCCATGTCCCCCCACATATTGCAGCCATGTCCCCCATATATGCAGCCATGTCCCCCATATATGCAGCCATGTCCCCCCACATATATACAGCCATGTCCCCCCACATAAATGCAGCCATGTCCCCCCACATAAATGCAGCCAT
The DNA here is from genome assembly GCF_905171775.1 of Rana temporaria. Lineage (NCBI taxonomy): Eukaryota > Metazoa > Chordata > Amphibia > Anura > Ranidae > Rana > Rana temporaria. The sequence continues at coordinate 98,715,439 of NC_053493.1, forward strand.
GTCCCCCCACATATATGCAGCCATGTCCCCCACATAAATGCAGCCATGTCCCCCCACATAAATGCAGCCATGTCCCCCCACATATTGCAGCCATGTCCCCCCACATATATGCAGCCATGTCCCCCATATATGCAGCCATGTCCCCCCACATATATCCAGCCATGTCCCCAAACATATGCAGCCATGTCCCCCATACCTAATGATGATTCCGCCGCCGCGTTAATCACGGTGCGGCGAACATTACAGGCAGCTTTCGTTTGAATAGCTGTTTTCCCTGCCATGCCGTGTAAAGGACACTCCCCCTTGCTCGGGATTGGACAGATCTGTCCAAGGGGGAGTGTCTATACACAGCGCGGCGGGCAAAACAGCTATTCAAACTAAAGGTGCCTGTAATGTTTGCCGCACGGTGATTAACGCGGCAGCGGCTGATTTGCGATATACGGCGGCGACGGCTGGGGGGCGGGCAAGTATTCTATTTAGGCATCGGAGGTATTTGTCGCAAATACTCCTGGAAATACTCGGTATCGGTCCCGATACCGATACTGGTATCGGGACAACCCTAAACAACTGTGACCAACACTGGACAACAGGAGATATCTTCCAATCAGAACACCTGCTTTGGTGGCAACCACTAAAGCTGGGATTTTTCCTGCTTTGGAAATGTTGTACTAATTTCCAGAACAGGAAATAAGGGGAAATCTCCCTAATGGGAGAATGATTAGCAATAGAAAGTCACTGATATACGATCTAACCTTTCCAAATTATCCAAAATGAAATCTACATCGATCAGCCATAACATTATGACCACTGGAAGGTAAAGTGAATAACATTGGTTATCTTGATCCAATGGCAATTGAAAATCAGTAGGATATAATATACTAGACAGCAAGTGAACCTGTTGTCCCTGAAATTAATGTGTTGAAAGCAGAAACATGGGCAAGCGTAAGGATTTTAGCGACTTTGGAAAAATAAATAGCTGTACACCACAGCTGGTCCTAAGTAATTTTATTGAAAAATCCCAACGCAACACACACAGGACACTGAGAGGCTACAAATGATTGACGCGTTTCACACAAGAAAACTGTGCCTAAAAGGATGGTTGACCTTTACAAAGAGTAACCACTTGCCGACCAGCTCACGCCGTCATACGTCGGAAAAGTGGCATGTCCCCGCAAAACGACGTATGGGTACATTGTCCCCTTTAAGAGCCGCTGAGGGCGCGCGCTGCATGGGGGGGGGGAGGACCCCAATGCGCATGGCCGGCGGGCGCGTTTGCCGCCGGACACCGGCGATCGCGGGCACGAGAGCCAGAACGGGAATTTACTAGGGACAAACGATTTGTCTCCTCTCCCCTGACAGAACAGAACACACACAAATCCATGTTCTGACAGGAGAGGAGAGATAGATTGTTTGTTCTTAGTAAGTAAGTAAGAACAGCGATATGTCTCCTCCCCCAGTCAGTCCCATCCCACAGTAAGAAACACTCACGAGGTAACACATTTAACCCCTTGATCAACCCCTAGTATTAACCCCTTCCCTACCAGTGACATTTACACAGTAATCAGTGCATTTTTATACCAAAAATGTGTCACAAGTGTCCAAACTGTCCCCCGCAATGTACCGCTTAAGATCACAGATTACTGCCATTACTAGTAAAAATATATATAATAATAAAAATAATAAAAATGACAAAAAAATGCCGTAAATCTTTCCCATAGTTTATCGACACTATGGGGGTTATTTACTAAAGGCAAATCCACTTTGCACTACAAGTGCAAACTACAAATGCAAAGTGCACTTGAGGGGTAGATCTGAAATGAGGGGAAGCTCTGCTGATTTTATTATCCAATCATGTGCAAGCTAAAATGCTGTTTTTTATTTTCCTCCTTGGATCTACAGGGACTGCCCTTCCAAGTGCACTTACAGTGCAATTTCAAGTGAACTTTGCACTTGTAGTTTACACTTGTAGTGCAAAGTGGATTTGCCTTTAGTAAATAACCCCCTATAACTTTTGCGCAAACCAATCAATATACGCTTATTATATATATATTGGCCTAAAAACTAATGAAGAAATTTTTTTTTTTTAAAACATTTTGGAGGATATTTATTACAGCAAAAAATGTAAAAAATATAGTCTTCTTTTCAAAATTGTCGCTCTGTTTTTGTTTATAGCGCAAAAAATAAAAACTGCAGAAGTGATAAAATACCACCAAAAGGAAGCTTTATTTGTGAGAAAAAAAATGTCCCGGTCCGAAGCTCCGGGACCGGGAGTCCTGCGGACCCGATCGCCGCTGGAGTGCGGCGATCGGCCCCCGGAGCTGAAGAACGGGGAGAGCCGTATGTAAACACGGCTTCCCCGTTCTTCACTGTGGCGGCTGCATCGATCGTGTGATCCCTTTTATAGGGAGACACGATCGATGACGTCAGACCTACAGCCACACCCCCCTACAGTTGTAAACACACACTAGGTGAAACGAAACTCCTTCAGCGCCCCCTGTGGTTAACTCCCAAACTGCAACTGTCATTTTCACAATAAACAATGCAATTTAAATGCATTTTTTGCTGTGAAAATGACAATGGTCCCAAAAATGTGTCAAAATTGTCCAAAGTGTCCGCCATAATGTCGCAGTCACAAAAAAAATCGCTGATCGCCGCCATAAGTAGTAAAAAAAAAAAAATTATAAAAATGCCCCTATTTTGTAAACGCTATAAATTTTGCGCAAACCAACCGATAAAAGCTTATTGTGTTTTTTTTTTAACCAAAAATAGATAGAAGAATACGTATCGGCCTAAACTGAGGAAAAAAATGTTTTTTATATATTTTTGGGGGATATTTATTATAGCAAAAAGTAAAAAATATTGCATTTTTTTCAAAATTGTCGCTCTATTTTTGTTTATAGCACAAAAAATAAAAACCGCAGAGGTGATCAAATACCACCAAAAGAAAGCTCTATTTGTGGGAAAAAAAGGACGCCAATTTTGTTTGGGAGCCACGTCGCACGACCGCGCAATTGTCTGTTAAAGCGACACAGTTCCGAATCGCAAAAAGGGGCAAGGTCCTTTAGCAGCATTTTGGTCCGGGTCTTAAGTGGTTAATAATAAACATTATGATTAAAGGGATAGTTCAGCTTTACCACAAAACTGCCTATGCAGATAAGGGGCATCTCTAGATCTTAACAAACTGTGTAGCTCTGACTATAGTTGAATAAAGCCCTTGCTATAGGTGTAGGCCATTTACATACCTTATGAAGCCTGACTGGAATTTTCCCAGGACGTTGCTAAGTGAGGCCTAGTTGTCACTGCTCACCTTCACCATCACAGGAGTGAGCTTTTTCTCACATTCAAACCCCCTCACATACTCTTTATCTCCCATGATGCAGTAGCTCTTAGCTTAGCATTTGAGAGCTCACTCCTGTGATGGTGAAGGTGAGTAGTGATGACTAGGCCTCACTTAGCAATGTCCTGGGAGTACTTAGCAATGTCTTGGGAGTATTCCAGTCAGGTTTCATAAGGTATGTAAATGGCCTACACCTATAGCAAGGGCTTTATTCAACTATAGTCAGAGCTACACAGTTTGTTATGATCTAGAGATGCCCCTTATCTGCATAGGCAGTTTTGTGGTAAAGCTGAACTATCCCTTTAATCATAATGTTTATGATTAAGCAAAGCTTTCTTGTGTGAAACGAGTCAACTATCTGTAGCCTATCAGTGTCCTGTGTGTTACATTGGAATAATAAAATAAAAGGACTCAGGACCAGCCCTGGTGTGGAGCCATGTCTTTTTCTAGTATATGCTTCATGGGGCGAGTCGGAGCGGGCACCCATGTGTGGGGTCTAATAGGCTCATTTACCTCACCTGGAGCAGTATGTCTCTTCATTTGAGCAACTTTGACAAGGGCCAAATTTGAATGGCTAGATGACTGGGTCAGAGCAACAGTCAGAGCTGACAGAAAAATATGGGCACTTTGTCCACAGATAAGGAAATAATGGCACCAGGTTGGTGAATCATGTTTCAAAATACTAGAAATTCTGTGTGTGATGAGCAGCCCTTCTACAGCTAGGACATACAACGCCACCCCAAACAGGAGACATTTCCGTCTACAGATATTCTTTGAAAGTTGACAAGTGCAAAAGATGCAGCACCGTACAGAATGGTAACTTTGGTGTACACTACTACCATAGTGAACGGTAAATATGGTGTATACTACTACCATAGAGAGCGGTAAGTATGATGTACACTACTACCATAGAGAACTATAACTATGATGTACACTACTACCATAGAGAACGGTTACTATGATGTACACTACTACCATAGAGAACGGTTACTATGATGTACACTACTACCATAGAGAACTGTTACTATGATGTACACTACTACCATAGAGAACGGTTACTATGATGTACACTACTACCATAGAGAACTATAACTATGATGTACACTACTACCATAGAGAACTGTTACTATGATGTACACTACTACCATAGAGAACGGTTACTATGATGTACACTACTACCATAGAGAACTGTTACTATGATGTACACTACTACCATAGAGAACGGTTACTATGGTATAAGCTACTATCATACAGAAAGGTAACTATGGTGTACACTACTATCATACAGAATGGTAACTATGATGTACACTACTATCATACAGAACGGTAACTATGATGTACACTACTACCATAGAGAACGGTAACTATGGTGTACACTACTACCATAGAGAACGGTAACTATGGTGTACACTACTACCATAGAGAACGGTAACTATGGTGTACACTACTACCATAGAGAACGGTAACTATGGTGTACACTACTACCATAGAGAATGGCATCTATGGTGTACACCAGGGGTGCCCAACCAGTGGCCCGGGGGCCACATGTGGCCAGCTGAGCCCTCTGATGTGGCCCGCGACCTTCTGCTCTGGGATAGAATACAATAGAATAGAATACTGCTTTTAAAGGTAAGTTTATTACTAAAATCACAGTGTATATATGGGCATATCTGTTCTGCAGTGGTTACTGGGCTGCTTTTAAACTGATTACCTGCACTGAGCCATAAACTTCTATTACCTGTGAGTTTGGTGAGCTTTCTGAAAGTGCACCACACCTACAGGATATAATATAAGTCTTTGGCAAAGTGCAGCTAACCTGCAGGAAAGCCACAAGGGAACTGTGCTGCACTAGTGGTGCGAATAAACAACCATGCATCAGTGCGAAAGCAGCCTTAGGCCCCTTTCACACAGTCAGTACGACTCAATCGGATCCACCATTTACATCTAAGGAGTGGCAGATGTAAATGGTCTTGTGTCTGTTTACAAATGCCTACCTCCAATCCGATCCGCAAAAAAAGTAGAGTGGGCTCTATAGAGAAGAGTGGACTGCCATCCACCCGTTCTGCTCATTGTGGCCCGCGACCGGTTACCAAGTTGCTTAAGTGGCCCTCGCTCTTCAAAAGGTTGGGCACCCCTGGTGTACACTATAATCACAGAGAACGGTAACTAGAATAGTAACTATGATGTACACTACTACACAGAATGTTAACTATGGTAAAAACTACTAAAACATAGTATGGTAACTATGGTGTATATGACTACCACAACAAAAGGTAACTATGGTGTACACTACTACCACAAAGAACAGTAACTACGGTGTACACTACTAATCCAAAGAATAGTAACTATGGTGTACACTACTACCACACAGAATGGTAACTAGGGTGTACTTTACTAAAACAAAATGGTAACTATGGTATACACTACTACCACATAGAATGGTAACTATAGTGTATACTACTCCCACAAAGAATAGTAACTATCGTGTACACTACTACTACACAGAGCGGTAACTATGGTGTACACTACTAACCCAAAGAATAGTAACTATGGTGTACACTACTACCACACAGAATGGTAACTAGGGTGTACTTTACTAAAACAAAATGGTAACTATGGTATACACTACTACCACATAGAATGGTAACTATAGTGTATACTACTCCCACAAAGAATAGTAACTATCGTGTACACTACTACTACACAGAGCGGTAACTATGGTTTACACTACTAAAACGCAGAATGGTAACTATGGTGTACACTACTCCCATATGGAAAAGTAAGTATGGTGTACACTACTACCACATAGAAGAGTAACTATGGTGCATAATACTACCACACAGAATGGTAACTATGGTATATAATACTACCACACAGAATGGGTCAATGGGTCAATCAGAGTATAAAAAGGAATTATATAAGAAGGTCTTTATTTGAATAAATTACAGATACATGTCAGTGTTAAAATATAGACGCAACCATATAATCATACAGCATAACATGAGTGGTAGAACTGCATAAAATCCCAACGCGTTTTGACCTGATATATCTGTGAGAACCTTAGGGGAACCTTCCCTTATCATTCCTATGTATCTTGGGGTGCGCAGCCGGAACTCTCCTACATGTGTGTTTCCTTCTATGGTGTAGACTACTACCACACAGAATGGTAAATATGGTGTAAACGTCTACCACATAGAACAGTAAAACCTAAATTACACTTGCAGTTGGGGGGGTGGTAAGAACAGCCATAATTTTACTGCACCTCCCCAAGCTGCAAAGGGGGGCATACACATCTGCCTGGTACTGCCCACTAAATGCAACCTATTCAATGAAATGGGGCCACATCATAAAGGCCCCAACGGCGTACAGAATGGACCCCCAATGTGGCAGTGTGGGTCGTTAGGGGTTAAAACAGGCAATGAGGAGGCAACATAACACCTCTTTACTATAAGTCAAATTCCCTCTGAAACGTGATCGCCCATGGTTCGCTCTTGTGTAAATAAGTTCTAACTTCGCAGTAAACTTTTGAGGCGATTAAGTTCGCATTTGTTGCGCTATCCAAGTTACTCACTCACTCACTCACTGCATATATGGGTCATTTTGGTGGGCATAGAGTACCTCCATACAGACGGGTAAGTGTGTGTGGTGTACTCTGACATAACAGGTAAGTTTGGTGGGTGTAGAGTACTTCCATACAGCTGGGTGAGTGTGGGGTGGAGTACTATGACATAGAAGGTAAGTTTGGTGAGTGTAGATTACCTACATACAGATAGGTAAGTGTGGGGTGGAGTACTATGACATAACAGGTAAGTTTGGTGGGTGTAGAGTACTATGAAAGTACTATGAAATAGTAGGTAAGTGTGGGGTGGAGTACTATGAGACAGAAGGTAAGTGTGGGGTGGAGTACTATGACATAGTAGGTAAGTGTGGGGTGGAGTACTATGACATAGTAGGTAGGTCTGTGGTTGAGTACTATGGCATAGTCGGTAAGTTCGGGGTGGAGTACTACAACATAATAGGTAGGTTTGGGGTGGAGTACTATGACATAGTAGGTAGGTGTGCAGTGGAGTACTATGACATAGTAGGTAGGTCTGTGGTTGAGTACTATGGCATAGTCGGTAAGTTCGGGGTGGAGTACTACAACATAATAGGTAGGTTTGGGGTGGAGTACTATGACATAGTAGGTAGGTGTGGGGTAGAGTTCTATGACAAAGTAGGTAGGTGTGTGGTGGTGTACTATGACATAGTAGGTACGTTTGGGGTGGAGTACTACGACACAGTGTTGGGTGGAGTACTATAACATAGTGGGTAGGTTTGGGGTGGAGTACTATGACATAGTAGTTAGGTTCGGGTGGAATACTATGAAATAGTAGGTAGGTGTGGGGTGGAGTTCTATGACATAGTAGGTAAGTGTGGGGTGGAGTTCTATGACATAGTAGGTAAGTTTGGGGTGGAGTATGTTGACATAGTAGGTAAGTGTGGGGTGGAGTACTATGACATAGTAGGTAAGTTTGGAATGGAGTACTATGATATAGTAGGTAGGTGTGGGAAGGAGTACTATGACATAGTAGGTAGGTTTGGGGTGGATTACTTTGACATAGTAGGTAAGTTGGGGGTGGAATACCATGACATAGTAGGTAAGTGTGGGGTGGAGTACTATGACATAGTAGGTAGGTGTGGAGTGGAGTTCTATGACATAGTAGGTAGGTGTGGGGTGGAGTTCTAGGACATAGTAGGTAGGTGTGGGGTGGAGTACTATGACATAGTAGGTAGGTTTGGGATGGAATACTATGAAATAGTAGGTAGGTGTGGTGGAGTTCTATGACATAGTAGGTAAGTTTGGGATGGAATACTATGATATAGTAGGTAGGTGTGGGGAGGAGTACTATGACATAGTAGGTAGGTTTGGGGTGGAGTACTTTGACATAGTAGGTAAGTTGGGGTGGAATACTATGACATAGTAGGTAGGTGTGTGGTGGAGTACTATGACATAGTCGGTAGGTGTGCGTGGAGTACTTTGACATAGTAGGTAAGTTTGGGGTGCAGTACTATGACATAGTAGGTAGGTGTGGGGTGGAGTACTATGATATAGTAGGTAGGTTTGGGGTGGAGTACTTTGACATAGTAGGTAGGTGTGGGGAGGAGTACTATGACATAGTAGGTAGGTGTGGGGAGGAGTACTATGATATAGTAGGTAGGTGTGCGGAGGAGTACTCTGACATAGTAGGTAGGTGTGGTGGAGTTCTATGACATAGTAGGTAAGTTTGGGATGGAGTACTTTGACATAGTAGGTAGGTGTGTGTGGAGTACTTTGACATAGTAGGTAGGTGTGTGAGGGAGTTCTATGACATAGTAGGTAGGTGTGTGATGGAGTACTAAGACATAGTAGGTAGGTTTGGGGTGGAGTACTGTGACATAGTAGGTAAATGTGGGGTGGTGTACTATGACATAGTAGGTAAGTTTGGTATGGAGTACTTTGACATAGTAGGTAGGTGTGGGGTGGAGTACTATGACATAGCAGGTAGGTGTTGGGTGGAGTTTTATGACATAGCAGGTAGGTGTGGAGTGGAGTTATCTGACATAGCCGGTAGGTGTGTGATGGAGTTCCATGACATAGTAGGTAGGTGTGTGACGGAGTACTAAGACATAGAAGGTAAGTTTGGGGTGGAGTATGTTGACATAGTAGGTAAGTGTGGGATGGAGTACTATGACATAGTAGGTAGGTGTGGGGTGGAGTATTAGGAAATAGTAGGTAGGTGTGGTGGAGTACTATGACATAGTAGGTAAGTTTGGAATGGAATACTATGATATAGTAGGTAGGTGTGGGGAGGAGTACTATGACATAGTATGTAGGTTTGGGGTGGAGTACTATGACATAGTAGGTAAGTTGGGGGTGGAATACTATGGCATAGTAGGTAGGTGTGCGGTGGAGTACTATGACATAGTAGGTAGGTGTGGGGTGGAGTACTTTGACATAGTAGGTAAGTTTGGGGTGCAGTACTATGACATAGTAGGTAGGTGTTGGGTGGAGTACTATGACATAGTAGGTAAGTGTGGGGTGGAGTACTATGACATAGTAGGTAGGTGTGGGGAGGAGTACTATGACATAGTAGGTAGGTGTGGTGGAGTTCTATGACATAGTAGGTAAGTTTGGGATGGAGTACTATGACATAGTAGGTAGGTGTGTGGTGGAGTACTTTGACATAGTAGGTAGGTGTGTGTGGAGTACTTTGACATAGTAGGTAGGTTTGGGGTGGAGTACTGTGACATAGTAGGTAGGTATTGGGTGGAGTACTAAGACATAGTAGGTAGGTTTGGGGTGGAGTACTATTCCATAGTAGGGAGGTGTTGGGTGGAGTACTATGACATAGTAGGTAGGTGTTGGGTGGAGTACTATGACATAGTAGGTAGGTGTGGGGTGGAGTACTATGACATAATAGGTAGGTTTGGGGTGGAGTACTTTGACATAGTAGGTAGGTGTGGGGAGGAGTACTATGATATAGTAGGTAGGTGTGCGGAGGAGTACTATGACATAGTAGGTAGGTGTTGGGTGGAGTTCTATGACATAGTAGGTAAGTTTGGGATGGAGTACTATGACATAGTAGGTAGGTGTGTGGTGGAGTACTTTGACATAGTAGGGAGGTATTGGGTGGAGTACTAAGACATAGTAGGTAGGTGTGGGGTGGAATACTATGACATAGTAGGTAAGTGTGAGGTGGAGTACTATGACATAGTAGGTAAGTGTGGGGTGGAGTACTATGACATAGTAGGTAAGTTGGGGGTGGAATACTATGACATAGTAGGTAGGTTTGGGATGGAGTACTATGACATAGTAGGTAGGTGTGGGGAGGAGTACTATGACATAGTAGGTACATTTGGGATGGAATACTATGACATAGTAGGTAGGTGTGGGGTGGAGTTCTATGACATAGTAGGTAGGTGTGGGGAGGAGTACTATGACATAGTAGGTAGGTTGGGGGTGGAATACTATGACATAGTAGGTAGGTGTGCGGTGGAGTACTATGACATAGTAGGTAGGTGTTGGGTGGAGTACTATAACATAGTAGGTAGGTGTGTGGTGGAGTACTTTGACATAGTAGGTAAGTTTTGGGTGCAGTACTATGGCATAGTAGGTAGGTGTGTGGTGGAGTACTTTGACATAGTAGGTAGGTAGGTGTGGACAACTATGACATAGTAGGTAGGTAGGTGTGGAGTACTATGACATAGTAGGTAGGTAGGTGTGGAGTACTATGACATAGTAGGAAGGTAGGTGTGGAGTACTATGACATAGTAGGAAGGTAGGTGTGGAGTACTATGACATAGTAGGTAGGTAGGTGTGGAGTACTATGACATAGTAGGTAGGTAGGTGTGGAGTACTATGACATAGTAGGTAGGTGTGGAGTATTGTGACATAGTAGGTAGGTAGGTGTGTAGTACTATGACATAGTAGGTAGGTGTGCAGTGAATGCCAATGTCAGTATGTAGAGAGGTAGGTAGGTGATAACGGGCAGTGTGTAGAGAGGTAGGTGAGCAGTAGGTAGGTGATAACGGGCAGTGTGTAGAGAGGTAGGTGAGTAGTAGGTAGGTGATAGCGGGCAGTGTGTAGAGAGGTAGGTGAGTAGTAGGTAGGTGATAACGGGCAGTGTGTAGAGAGGTAGGTGATAACGGGCAGTGTGTAGAGAGGTAGGTGAGTAGTAGGTAGGTGATAAAGGGCAGTGTGTAGAGAGGTAGGTGAGTAGTAGGTAGGTGATATGTAGAGAGGTAGGTGGGTAGTAGGTAGGTGATAACGGGCAGTGTGTAGAGAGGTAGGTGAGTAGTAGGTAGGTGATAACGGGCAGTGTGTAGAGAGGTAGGTGAGTAGTAGGTAGGTGATAACGGGCAGTGTGTAGAGAGGTAGGTGATAACGGGCAGTGTGTAGAGAGGTAGGTGAGTAGTAGGTAGGTGATAAAGGGCAGTGTGTAGAGAGGTAGGTGAGTAGTAGGTAGGTGATATGTAGAGAGGTAGGTGGGTAGTAGGTAGGTGATAACGGGCAGTGAGTAGAGAGGTAGGTGAGTAGTAGGTAAGGTGATAAGGGGCAGTGTGTAGAGAGGTAGGTGAGCAGTAGGTAGGTGATAAGGGGCAGTGTGTAGAGGTAGGTGAGTAGTAGGTAGGTGATATGTAGAGAGGTAGGTGGGTAGTAGGTAGGTGATAACGGGCAGTGTGTAGAGAGGTAGGTGAGTAGTAGGTAGGTGATAAGGGGCAGTGTGTAGAGAGGTAGGTGAGTAGTAGGTAAGGTGATAAGGGGCAGTGTGTAGAGAGGTAGGTGAGCAGTAGGTAGGTGATATGTAGAGAGGTAGGTGGGTAGTAGGTAGGTGATAACGGGCAGTGTGTAGAGAGGTAGGTGAGTAGTAGGTAGGTGATAAGGGGCAGTGTGTAGAGGTAGGTGAGTAGCAGGTAGGTGATAGCGGGCAGTGTGTGGTCCTCCTCCCCTCGGGCCTAGCCTCAGTAGTACACAGAGTGATGACAGAGGAGGAGATGGGAGGAGATGGGCGGACGGGGCGATCACCCTCCATCTATACAGATGTATGGAGCGGGCGGAGTGTACACAGTGTGGGGATGACAGCTCTGGGGACACCTTGTGCCCCGCCCACACACGGGCTGATGACGGGTGACACATGACAGAGGTGACAGCACACCTAGGATGGGGGGTGGGGGGGTTCAGCATCCCTGATGCCAGCACCCCGGGGAGGGAAGGAGGGGGGCGGACACTACACCTAGAGGGGGGCGGGGGAGATCCGCTACCCGGGACCTCCGGCACCCCGCACACCCACCCCCCATACAGCTCACACCCCCCGCCCGCACACAATGATCGGGGGACACTCACCGATATGGCTGTCCTCGATGTGCTCGATCAGCTCGGCCAGGGTGGTGAAGTGGAGCCCGCAGCCCCCGAAGCGGCAGGCATTGGAGAAGAAGGAGGCGGCGGCGATCCCTGTCATCATGGTGTGGTCATTGAGGTCCGGGTCGGGCTGTGAGTGGGGGAGCCGGGCAGAGATGGAGGGACAGAGGATGGCAGCCGGTGCTGGAGGACAGAGGGAGGGAGGGAGGGATGGAGGAGGAGGCCCGAGCGGAGGAGGCGGCTGGAGGGAGCAGCTGAGAGGAGGAGGAGGAGGACACAGCTGGGACTGAAGAGGAGGAGGAGGGACCTCAGCATCTCACAGCTGGACTGACAGACCGGACCTCAACTGACAGATCTGTCCCCTCCACCCCCCACCCTGCACTGACAGATCTGCCCCCTACACTGACAGATCTGTCCCCTCCACCCCCCACCCTGCACTGACAGATCTGTCCCCTACACTGACAGATCTGTCCCCTCCACCCCCCACCCTGCACTGACAGATCTACCACCGACCAACATCCATACACTGACAGATCTGTCCCCTCCACCCCCCACCCTGCACTGACAGATCTGCCCCCTACACTGACAGATCTGTCCCCTCCACCCCCCACCCTGCACTGACAGATCTACCACCGACCAACATCCATACACTGACAGATCTGTCCCCTCCACCCCCCACCCTGCACTGACAGATCTACCACCAACCAACATCCATACACTGACAGATCTGTCCCCTCCACCCCCCACCCTGCACTGACAGATCTACCACCGACCAACATCCATACACTGACAGATCTGTCCCCTCCACCCCCCACCCTGCACTGACAGATCTACCACCGACCAACATCCATACACTGACAGATCTGTTCCCTCCACCACCCTGCACTGACAGATCTACCACCGACCAACATCCATACACTGACAGATCTGTGCCCTCCACCCCCCACCCTGCACTGACAGATCTACCACCGACCAACATCCATACACTGACAGATCTGTCCCCTCCACCCCCCACCCTGCACTGACAGATCTACCACCGACCAACATCCATACACTGACAGATCTGTTCCCTCCACCCCCCACCCTGCACTGACAGATCTACCACCGACCAACATCCATACACTGACAGATCTGTTCCCTCCACCCCCCACCCTGCACTGACAGATCTACCACCGACCAACATCCATACACTGACAGATCTGTTCCCTCCACCACCCTGCACTGACAGATCTACCACCGACCAACATCCATACACTGACAGATCTGTGCCCTCCACCCCCCACCCTGCACTGACAGATCTACCACCGACCAACATCCATACACTGACAGATCTGTCCCCTCCACCCCCCACCCTGCACTGACAGATCTACCACCGACCAACATCCATACACTGACAGATCTGTCCCCTCCACCCCCCACCCTGCACTGACAGATCTACCACCGACCAACATCCATACACTGACAGATCTGTCCCCTCCACCCCCCACCCTGCACTGACAGATCTACCACCGACCAACATCCATACACTGACAGATCTGTTCCCTCCACCACCCTGCACTGACAGATCTACCACCGACCAACATCCTTACACTGACAGATCTGTCCCCTCCACCCCCCACCCTGCACTGACAGATCTACCACCGACCAACATCCATACACTGACAGATCTGTCCCCTCCACCCCCCACCCTGCACTGACAGATCTGTGCCCTCCACCCCCCACCCTGCACTGACAGATCTGTCCCCTCCACCCCCCACCCTGCACTGACAGATCTACCACCGACCAACATCCATACACTGACAGATCTGTCCCCTACACCCCCCACCCTGCACTGACAGATCTGTGCCCTCCACCCCCCACCCTGCACTGACAGATCTGTGCCCTCCACCCCCCACCCTGCACTGACAGATCTACCACCGACCAACATCCATACACTGACAGATCTGTCCCCTACACCCCCCACCCTGCACTGACAGATCTACCACCGACCAACATCCATACACTGACAGATCTGTCCCCTCCACCCCCCACCCTGCACTGACAGATCTACCACCGACCAACATCCATACACTGACAGATCTGTCCTCTCCACCACCTTACACTGACAGATCTGTTCTCTCCACCCCCCACCCTGCACTGACAGATCTACCACCAACCAACATCCATACACTGACAGATCTGTCACCTCCACCCCCCACCCTGCACTGACAGATCTACCACCAACCAACATCCATACACTGACAGATCTGTCCCCTCCACCCCCCACCCTGCACTGACAGATCTGTCCCCTCCACCCCATGTCAATATACCACCCCAACCTGTCACTATACCACTATAACTATATATAGGGTGGTATAGTGGCAGGTTGGGGTAGAATAGTGACAGGTTGGGGTGGTATAGTGTTAGGTTGGTGTGGTATAGTGGCAGGTTGGTGTGGTATAGTGACAGGTTGGCGTGGTATAGTGGCAGGTTGGGGTGATATACTGGCAGGTTGGGGTGGTATAGTGGAAGGTTAGGGTGGTATAGTGGCAGGATGAGGTGATATAGTGGCAGGTTGGGGTGATATAGTGGCAGGTTGGGGTGATATAGTGGCAGGTTGGGGTGGTATAGTGGCAAGTTAGGGTGACATAGTGGCAGATTGGGGTATTGTAGTAGCAGGTTGGAGTGGTATAGTGGCAGGCTATAGGGGGTATAGTGGCAGGTTGGGGTGGTATAATGGCAGGTTGGGGTGGTATAGTGATAGGATGGGGTTGTATAGTGGCAGGTTATATTGGTATAGTGGCAGGTTGGGGTGGTATAGTGGCAGGTTGGGGTGGTATAGTGGCAGGTTGGGGTGGTATAGTGGCAGGTTATAGTGGTATAGTGGAAGGTTAGGGGGGTAAAGTGGCAGGTTAGGGTGGTATAGTGGCAGGTTGGGGTGGTATACTGCAGGTTGAGGTGGTATACTGACAGGTTGGGGTGGTATAACGGCAGGTTGGGGTGATATAATGGCAGGTTGGAGTGGTATAGGGGCAGGTTAGGGTGGTATAGTGGCAGGTTCTGGTGGTATAGTGAGAGGTTAGGGTGGTATAGTGGCAGGTTATAGTGGTAGGTTGAGGTGGTATAGTGGCAGGTTGAAGTGGTATATGGAGAGTTTGGGGTGGTATAGTGGCAGGTTAGGGTGGTATAGTGGCAGGTTGGGGTGGTATAGTGTTAGGTTGGTGTGGTATAGTGGCAGGTTATAGTGGTATAGTGGCAGATTGGGGTGGTATAGTGACAGGTTGGGGTGGTATACTGGCAGTTTGGGGTGGTATAGTGGCAGGTTAGGATGGTATAGTGGCAGGTTGAGGTATTATAGCAGGTTTGGGTGGTACAGTGGCAGGTTGTAGTGGTATAGTGGCAGGTAAGGGTGGTATAGGGGCAGGCTAGGGTGGTATAGTGGCAGGCTAGGGTGGTATAGTGACAGGTTGGGGTAGAATAGTGACAGGTTGGGGTGGTATAGTGTTAGGTTGGTGTGGTATAGTGGCAGGTTATAGTGGTATAGTGACAGGTTGGGGTGGTATAGTGACAGATTGGGGTGGTATAGTGACAGGTTGGGGTGGTATATTGACATGTTGGGTTGGTATAGTGGCAGGTTAGGGTGGTATAGTGGCAGGTTGGGGTGGTATACTGGCAGGTTGAGGTGGTATAGTGGCAGGTTGGGATGGTATAGTGAGAGGTTGGGGTGGTATTGTTCGAGGTTATAGTTATATATTGGCAGGTTGGGGTGGTATAGTGGCAGGTTGGGGTGGTAAAGTGACAGGTTGGGATGGTATAGTGGCAGGTTAGGGTGGTATAGTGGCAGGCTAGGGTGGTATAGTGACAGGTTGGGGTTGTATAGTGGCAGGTTAGGGTGGTATAGTGGCAGGTTGGGGTAGAATAGTGACAGGTTGGGGTGGTATAGTGTTAGGTTGGTGTGGTATAGTGGCAGGTTATAGTGGTATAGTGGCAGATTGGGGTGGTATAGTGCCAGGTTAGGGTGGTATAGTGGCAGATTGGGGTTGTATAGTGACAGTTTGGGGTGGTATAGTGGCAGGTTAAAGTGGTAGAGTGGCAGGTTGGGTGGTATAGTGACAGGTTGGGGTGGTATTGTGGCAGGTTGGGGTGATATACTTGCAGGTTGGGGTGGTATAATGTCAGGTTAGGATGGTATAATGGTAGGTTGGGGTATTATAGTAGCAGGTTGGGGTGGTGCAGTGTAGGTTGTAGTGGTATAGTGGCAGGTTAGGGTGGTATAGTGGCAGGTTAGGGTGGTATAGTGGCAGGCTAGGGTGGTATAGTGACAGGTTGAGGTGGTATAGTGGCAGATTTGGGTGGTATAGTGGCAGATTAGGGTAGAATAGTGACAGGTTGGGGTGGTATAGTGTTAGGTAGATGTGGTATAATGGCAGGTTTGGGTGGTATAGTGGCAGGTTGGGGTGGTATAGTGGCAGGTAACAGAGGCGTTGCTAGGGGGGTGCGGTCCACACCCGGGTGACACCCGCTAGAGGGGTGACACCATCCCAACTAGGTATGGGTGGGATAGTGGCAGGTTGGGGTGCACAATGCGTACCCATAGCGACCCCCTGTATCTGGAGGTAATGGGTGTCAAGAAAGGTAAACCAATAATGTTGATGATGAAATATAAACGTTTGTGTACAAACTCACTGTAGTTCCATTTAGTATGGAGGTGTGGTCATCAGCAAGGAGGTGCCAATATTTACACGCAATTGGGAGTGTTGGGAAGAAAATTGTGTGATAAATTTAACTGTCTGGGACACATTTTTAGTTTTGTACCGCAGCGTATTTCTATCTTGAGCAAGAGCTTTGTTAAATGATACCCTTTTACCCTACACAGGAAGTTGTCTGGTGACTGGGTGGGCTAAAGAGTCTTGGATAGTGCTGGTTCTGGACAGAGGAAGCATTTACGGCAGACCATGTTTTGTTTGAGGACAACTGGTTGGCCGCAGCGGGATTGTGCTTCTTGACTGTGGATACATCCAAACCACCTAGTTCCAAGATCGGGATAGCAGCCTTCAGTCACCCCAATGGAGATATGGATCTGGCATCAAAGTCCCCGGGGCTGCTGCAGATTGTCCTTTCAGCATACACCAGGTCTGTGTCTGCGACTGCGGATGAATACCTAGAGGTCAGGCAGCAGATTCGGGTGACTGAGTTGAACAGGCTGGTCCAGCAGGAGATACAGCTGGACAATCAGTATCTGTATCGGGCTCTGCAATGGCACACGGAGGAGGAATATTTAGAATGCTCTCCAGAGGGATATGACTTTGGTGGGCCTGGATTTCTGTGGGAGAGCCTCACGGTACCAGTGTCCACCAGCAGAGCAGGTGTCCTCTTGCAGCCAGGATCTGTGATAAAGGATCCCACCTGCTGGTGGCACTGTCTGATCCATGGGCCGCAGTACCGGTGTCCACCAGCGGGTGTATTCCGGCAGTGTGGGGCAGGCAGCACCGCCTGTGCACAGGTGTTATCTGAGGACAATTACCACAGTCCTATAAATACCCGGCAAGCACTCACATGCTTGCCTTGGTATCTCTCTTACTGACCTTGAGCCTGCAACCCCGACCCTGAGCCTGCATCTGACCCGACCCGACCTGATCCCTATCCCGAACCCATCCCGGACCTGCCCCTCCTGTTACCTGTTTACCTTGGATCCCTGCCCTGCAGCCTGTCTATCCCTCCTCTCCATGTCCTGTTGTTCTCCTGTCCTTACCCATCTATTGATATACTCTTGTGTATGACCTCGGCCTGGCTTGTTTTAGATTCCGTTATCTCACCTTTTCTATATATTACTTGTTGTGCACTGGTTGTTTTTACTTGTTTGTCACCTTTTTAATAACCATCTTTTTCTTCACTTACACAGTTCACACAGTCTGGTCTACCAATTCCCTGATACATTGGGATCAGACATACAGTAACTATCGGCCAGTGGAGTTTTACTTTTATTTAAATGGTAGGTGGCATTCATTGACATGGATCTGCATTGCTGGGCGATGCGATTGATGATGAATTTAGATCATGGCACTTTTTTTTAACCACTTCAATACCAGACACTTTCACCCCCCACTTTCACCCCCTTTTTGCCCAGGCCAATTTTCCGCTTTAAGCGCTGTCGCACTTTGAATGACAATTGTGCGGTCATGCAACACTGTAACCATATGAAATGTTACACAAATAGAGCTTTCTGCTGGCGGTATTTAATCACTGCAGTTTTTTTTGCTAAATAAACATTATTTATGGTCGTTACCCTCTGACCGAGAGAGATGTGGATCACATAAACACGCGACAAGACTTACAACATAAATAGACCTGAAGTGTGCCTTGGTGGTCTGGTCAGTATGCCAAGAAAAGGGGGCATACCCAAGGTAAGTAATGGGTAGTTAATTGAAGAAGGATATGCTGAGAAGTGCCCTGAAAAAGGGAAGGGCGGGAGGGTGTCGAATGCGATTGAATGCGCAGACTCACGGACATGAGGTGAGCTGGAAAGAGTCGGCCCAGTGATGTGTAGTACCGCACACTGAACCGACAAAGAGCATGTGTGAGTGGGCTGCTTAAATACCCTCCGGGCTCCTCCCATAAACTCAGGCCACCATACTGGCCTTCTTATTTATGGTCGTTACCCTCTGACCGAGAGAGATGTGGATCACATAAACACGCGACAAGACTTACAACATAAATAGACCTGAAGTGTGCCTTGGTGGTCTGGTCAGTATGCCAAGAAAAGGGGGCAAAAGACTCAGATAGGGAAATAGTTTATATTGATTTCTTGTATTTATTTAGCCAGCTTGGTAAAGGCTTGTGCCATTCCTTCATGAGGATTTGGGATGTATGTGGCAAAACAAGGAGACTTCCATCAGCCTGGTATCTTGATTACGTAGTCTGGTACTCCCTGTTGGGAGGCAACTGAGGCTGCTCCAAAGAATGTCCAGAGAACTGACTGGGGTTTGAAGCCCAAGTTACTTAGGAGGATTCTGACATGCTTGACACACTGGCTGACACTCAGGGAGCTGGTTTAGAAAGGGCAGCAACGAGCTACCATCAGATTGGCTGGGTAGATGGAGCAGTAGTGGGTCGAGCACCATCACTGGGCATCAGGCGTTGTCAGTCTGAAACAGGTTGATGTCAACCCCAGGGGCTGGTTTGTTGCGTTTGCAGACTGTGAGAGTGTAGTGGTTCGAAAGCGAGTCGGGTGGCGTCGGAGCAGTGTGTGACTGCCGGAGCCGCTGACTAAATTCACTAGGTTGTAGGGAACCGTAGAAGGCCTGGTAGATGGCTGTTCGGGTGACTAGTCTGGGCAAAGCCCTAAACAGGGAACGAGTAAGGATTTTAGACATGTCCCTAAAGATGGGACTCTTGAAAGGTAGGCGCTTGCCACTGACCACAGGTTGGTGCTTCTGTATGCCCTGTAGGAGGGACTTGACTGCATGGGCTCGAGAATACTGACGGTTTACTGGGGTCCTGCAGGGACAGGAAATGCTGGATGCCATCTAGATATGGCGTGATAGTATTGAGAAATGGTCAGCTGCATGTGGCAATACGATATGAAGGCTAGGATGTGTCCAACTGCTGCTTCGGGGCAAGGGGCCAAAAATTTGCGATTAGTGTTTCAAGCAGTGCGATAGGCCTTCAGTGTGTTGCGTGCCAAGGAGTGGTTAATAAGTTGGATTGCGTTGGTGAGATGTGACTTCAGTCCATCGTCAGCAATGTCCATGGTGGGACAGGGATAGTTGTTGGGTCGGCTCCAGGCTCTTGCTGGAAAAAACATCCATTCCAAGGTTGGAATAGGAAAGCGCATCAGCTGCTTTTTGCATTTGCCTGGAAAAAGGTCTACATAAGATATTAACTGGTGACAGCTGCGCGAGCCTGCGCAGGAAGTGATGGGGAGTGACTTAGATCTACCTTAATTGATGATGTCGGCTGTGGCCTGATTGTCTGTGGTGAAGAACAGTGTCTGTCCTGTTCAAGTGTGGTCCCAGACCTGGGCAGCTGCCACGATGGGGTGCAGCACGAGGTGTGATGAAGACTGGGTGAAAAAATTTAAGAGAATTTCTGGGGGCCAAGTTTTGGAGAACCAGTGGCGGCCTAAAAATGGCTGCAAAAGCCTTTGGTGGCTCGGCTGACACTGCCAGGATGAAGATTGAAATGCTGTTCTATCAGGTGGGGAAGTTGTCCCACATAGCTAAGTCTGCTACTGATGCTTGGTCTAGTTTGAGAACTTGGACTGGATCTTGCATTGGTGTGAGAAAATCAAGACAATACACAGGTGCTCAACAAGACGATATACATGCACTCGCAGGCCAACGTGCACTCGCAGGCCAACGTGCACTCGCTGGTGCTGGATGAAAACCTGAACCAACCGCAGGGAAAAAACACAGAGAAAAGATGAGCCCGCGCGCCACTGAAGACGAACGGCCAACTGGGCGCCACTGTGTGTCTGTGTGGCTGATCGTTTGTCACTGAGGTGTGTTTGCAAGTTTAGTTTGTATTCGGGTTTGCACGTAGGTTTGCAAAGTGTTTTATACTACTGCAGACAATATTGTGCAGTTGCAAGGGTGTCAGTGAGTGTCAGGTTGCTGGGACGATATTGTGTGGTTGCAGGGGCCTTGAGTATGAAGGTTTGTTTTGAGACGGCATTGCGTGGTTGCAAGGGTCTCAGTCTGGTTTACTGAGACGATATTGCTTGGTTGCAAGGGTCTCAGTCTGGTTTGCTGAGACGATATTGCGTGGTTGCAAAAGGTCTCGATGAGTGTGGCGCTGCTGAGACGGTATTGCATTTGCAAGGGTCTGAACTACGGTGTGAGGCTGCTGAGACGGTATTGCGTGGTTGCAAGAGTCTTGATGAGTGTGGGGCTGCTGAGACGGTATTGCATTTGCAAGGGTCTGAACTATGGTGTGAGGCTGCTGAGACGGTATTGCGTGGTTGCAAGGGTCTCGATGAGTGTGGGGCTGCTGAGACGGTATTGCGTTTGCAAGGGTCTCAACAATGGTGTGAGGCTGCTGAGACGATATTGCGTGGTTGCAAGGGTCTCAGTCTGGTTTGCTGAGACGATATTGCGTGGTTGCAAAAGGTCTCGATGAGTGTGGCGCTGCTGAGACGGTATTGCATTTGCAAGGGTCTGAACTACGGTGTGAGGCTGCTGAGACGGTATTGCGTGGTTGCAAGAGTCTTGATGAGTGTGGGGCTTCTGAGACGGTATTGCATTTGCAATGGTCTGAACTATGGTGTTAGGCTGCTGAGACGGTATTGCGTGGTTGCAAGGGTCTCGATGAGTGTGGGGCTGCTGAGACGGTATTGCGTTTGCAAGGGTCTCAACAATGGTGTGAGGCTGCTGAGATGGTATCGCGTGGTTGCAAGGTTCTTGATGAGTGTAGGGCTGCTGAGATGGTATTGCGTTTGCATGGGTCTCAACAATGGTGTGAGGCTACTGAGATGGTATTGCGTGGTTGCAAGAGTCTTGATGAGTGTAGGGCTGCTGAGACGGTATTGCGTTTGCAAGGGTCTCAACAATGGTGTGAGGCTGCTGAGACGATTTTGCATGGTTGCAATGGTCTCAACAGGTGTCAGGTTGCTGGGCCGAGATTGTGTGGTGACAATTTTTTTTTTCTGCACTTTTTATATTTCTTTTTGCTTTTTTTTTGTTTTGTTTGCGTTTTGTAAGGGTCATGTGTTGCAAGGGTCTTAACAAGGGTGTCAGGCTGCTGAGACAATTTTGTGTGCTTGCAAGAGTCTCCATGAGTGTGGGGCTGCTGAGACGGTATTGCGTTTGCAAGGGTCTTAACAAGGGTGTCAGGCTGCTGAGACAATTGTGTGCTTGCAAGAGTCTCCATGAGTGTGGGGCTGCTGAGACGGTATTGCATTTGCAAGGGTCTTAACAAGGGTGTCAGGCTGCTGAGACAATTTTGTGTGCTTGCAAGAGTCTCCATGAGTGTGGGGCTGCTAAAACGGTATTGCGTTTGCAAGGGTCTCAACAAGGGTGTCAGGCTGCGGAGACGAATTTTGCGTCGTTGCAACGGTCTCAACAGGTGTCAGGTTGTGGGGCTGAGATTGTGTGGTGGCAATTTTTTTTTTTTTTTTGCACTTTTATATTTCTTTTTGCGTTTTTTTTTTTGTTTTTGTTTTTTTGCGTTTTGTTTTTTGCGTTTTTTTTCTTTTTGTTTTTTTATATTTTTTTATTTATTTATTTATTTATTTGTAAGGGTCATGTTTGCAAGGGTCTTAACAAGGGTGTCAGGCTGCTGAGACGATTTTGTGTGGTTGCATGAGTCTCGATGAGTGTGGGGCTGCTGAGACGGTATTGCGTTTGCAAGGGTCTCAACAAGGGTGTCAGGCTGTGGAGACGAATTTTGCGTAGTTGCAACGGTCTCAACAGGTGTCAGGTTGCTGGGCTGAGATTACGTGGCGGCAATTGTTTTTTATTATTTTTTTTTTATTTTTTTTTGCATTTTGTAAGGGTCATGTGTTGCAAGGGTCTCAGCAAGGGTATCAGACTGCTGAGATGATTTGCATGGTTGCAAGGTCTCAATCAATAAGAATTGGGTTACTGAGAAAGGATAGAAACACCTGGTTTGTTTGTACCTTAAGCAAGCAGTATAAGGTAGAAGGACAACACCTGTTTGAATCGTAGGTTCCGCAGGGGCCACTAATGAACGATATGGGAGAGAACGAATGGTAGAAAATTGATAAGACATAAAGCATGTGTAAATCTTACTTGCGACAGTGGGCCATGCGAGTGAGTTTGCGGCGGACTGTGGCTGGAGTGAAACATGTCGGGAACGTGTAGCGTGATGCCGTGCATGGGGCAAAACAACGAGGTTTGGTGTAGAAAATAGAACACGAGAAGCACGTATCAATGCTTTGTAAGCTCCACTGCGGGAACCAAACATATGATACAGGTGACACCATGAGTGGCCACGAATTTGACATGACAAACAAGCTAACGAATCCTACCTGGGACAGTAAAGTGCGACTGGGTTTGCTTTGGACTGGAGTGGATGTGCAACACATCCCAAGAGTGTGGTGTGGCGCCATGCATGACGCACAGGCAATAACTTTGGTAAATAAATGAGAGAGAAGAGCCGTGTACAAGCAATTCGTAAGTTCCGCTGTGGGAACTAAAACACACGACATGGGGGAAACAATGAATGACAACGGTAGAAAGTATGCAATGTATGTGATACAAAATGGTTGTAAAATGCATGAAATGAATCCGATACGAATTGATAGTAAGGAGTATTGAACGAATCTGATACGAATTGGTTGTAGAGTGTATGCTACCCCTTGCTTTGAAACCGAACACCTACCAACCACCCATCCCCCCAGGCTAATCAAGTGCAGACAAGGCACCATGTGAGTCCAATTACCACCTCAATCTGCCAAAGAACCCATACAAACACATGTCAATCTCCAAATGGATTTACAAATGAATCGTATGTTTGGCAGAAGGAAGTTACAAATGTACTACGCCTGAGCCAAATGATGTTGAAACATGAGCAAAAGTAACTCAGAGGCAGTTTTTTTCCAAAAGGGATGCAGGATAGGAAGCATAACGAATTGCAAGATTGCACAAGATACGAAAAGGTTTGAATCCTACCTGCGACAGTAAGCGGGAACCGACGGCGAAGACCATGAAGGGAGAAGCCGCAAAGCGCTTGCGATGTCGAATGCGATTGAATGCGCAGACTCACGGACATGAGGTGAGCTGGAAAGAGTCGGCCCAGTGACGTGTAGTACCGCACACTGAACCGACAAAGAGCATGTGTGAGTGGGCTGCTTAAATACCCTCCGGGCTCCTCCCATAAACTCAGGCCACCATACTGGCCTTCTTATTTACTATTTTCTTAGTTTATTTTTTAACATTTTGCAAATAATCTTTCTTCATAAATGTAGGGCAAAATATACTGCTACATTTATTTGGTGAAAATAACCCAAATCAGTGTATATTATTTAGTCTGTAGGAAAGTTAGGGTCCACAAACTATGGTATATATCTGAAAATTCAGTTCTGATGTATTGATGGCCATCTCATTTCTTGAGGTTTAAAAACGCCAGTCCAAGGTATTTAGTAAGAGGCATGGCGAGTTTTTTGAAGTTGTATTTTTTTTGTCACAATTTTTGTCACAATTTTTTGGAAAAAGAAAAATTAAAAAAAGTTTTTCTTTACAATATAAAAAAATGTTTTACATACTGTCAGCAGTGCAGTACAGTGTAATCATATAACTGGTGTGGGGGTGATTATATATATGATTATATATACCATATTTATCGTGCTATAACGCGCCCCGGCGTATAGCGCGCACCCCCGAACTTGAAGGAAAATCCTGGGAAAAAAAAAATACTTACAGTTTGGATGCCCCTCGTTGGTGTCTTGCCCGTCGTCCATCGCGTCCTGCCCGTCGTCCATCGGCGGCCTCGTCCAGTCCGGCGTCCTTCTGCGGCCATCGTGGTGTCCTCCCCGCTCGATCCCCGCTGTGTTTGAACCACTGCGCCGGCATATACCGAGCGCAGTACACTCGGGTATAGTCGGGCAGGCTCGGCTACCTCTCGCGTAAAGGGCGTACAGGACGCACAGGACGTGACCGCGAGAGGAGCCGAGACTGCCCGACTATACCCGAGTGTACTGCGCTCGGTATATGCCGGCGCAGTGATTCAAACACAGCGCAGGAAGCGGGTATCGGCGTATATCGTGCACCCACGATTTTGCCCTGATTTTCAGAGCAAAAAAGTGCGCGATATACGCCGATAAATACGGTATATCAAATTTATATATATATCACATTTTTTTTCTTTTTTATCTACATACATTGCCCCCGATGTCGAAGGGAAGTAAGCATGATGTGTCTTTGATTTGGTGCATTAGGTTTCCTTGGCCGACCACTGCGTCTATGGTCCTCAACATTGCCCAGTCTTCTCAATGCTGAGAAACACAGGCAGATGCTTATCCATCATGCCATACCATCAGAGAGGCGTGCGATTGGCCCCAAACAGGGCCGGCCCTACCATGGGACATGGTGGTACCATGGGTCCCGAGCGGCACTTTCAGGGGGCGGCAAAATGCCGCCCATGAGCAGTAGCAGAACTGCCGCCCGCCAGCCAGCCCGTCCGCTGCTTAACCCACAGAGAGGGAGCCCGGCACCGCTGCTGTTAGAGGTGACAGGAGCGGGTCGGGACAAATTACAGCCACTAATTTTATTATGAAATATGCATTGCTGTAGATGGGGACTGGAATCTCCGCCCCCTGTACCTCCCGCCTACCTCGCTCCACCAGCAGGCCACTGTTCTGCAAGAATACAGTGACATCCCAGAGGTGGAGCCTCCTGGTCTCTGCTGTTTGAGTGGGTGGAATGGGGATGCACCTGACCTACGAGATCGCACCCTGTGAGCAGAGGGAAACAAGCCAGTGTGTGTGGAGGTAAAATCATCTTGCTGTACCTCATGTAGCTTGCAGGCACTTCTATGCTATATCTGCTGGATTACTGCAGTTTATCATGGAAGTGCTGCCTGTTAGCTGACAAATGGGAAGCACTATGAGTAATTGGGCTTATGATTGTCACTGTCTTCAGGTTTTCACTGCCCCCCTGGTGTATATCCCCTGACCCTCCCTGGTGTATACCCTCCTGACCTCCCTGGAGTATACCCTCCTGACCCTCCCTGGTGTATACCTCCTGACCCTCCCTGGTGTATATCCCCCTCACCCTCCCTGGTGTATACCCCTCCTGACCCTCCATTGTGTATACCCTCCTGACCCTCCCTGGTGTATACCCTCCTGAGTCCTGACCCTCCCTGGTGTATACCCTCCTGAGTTCTGACCCTCCCTGGTGTATACCCTCCTGAGTTCTGACCCTCCCTGGTGTATATCCCCCTGACCCTCCCTGGCGTGTACCCTCCTGAGTCCTGACCATCCCTGGCATATACCCCTCCTGAGTCCTGACCCTTCCTGGCGTGTACCCTCCTGAGTCCTGACCCTCCATGGTTTATATCCCCCTGACCCTCCCTGGTGTATACTCTCTTGACCCCTCCCTGGTGTATACTCTCTTGACCCTCCCTGGTGATTTACTCTATTGACCCTCCTGGGTTATATCCTCCTGACCCCTACAGTGCTTTGTAAAAGGGTGGAATAATTGATTTACCTCTAGAATGTATGCCTTTTTTACAGCATGAGAGTAGTCTGACGGCTTTGTTAACTGCTGCGGCTTGGTGTTGCATGTTATCGCTAAGTCTGTAATCTGTGACATGTTCCTGGTGTGTCAGTATGGTACTGATTCTATGTCTGCGGACATGTTTCTGGTGTGTCAGTATGGAACTGATTCTATGTCTGCGAACATGTTTCTGGTGTGTCAGTATGGTACTGATTCTATGTCTGCGGACATGTTTCTGGTGTGTCAGGGAGTGGTAATGAGGTGCATTAGCAACCAATCAGTGAGTATGGACCAATCCTTTATGTTTATATCATTTAAGTTTTTGGAGATATGTATGTGTGTTTGTTTTTTTGTGATGTTGGGGCAGAGAAATGTTCGCCAGGGTCCAGTCAATATTAAAGATGGCCTGGCGGGTGAGTGAGTTAACAGACAGGTCGGCAGGTGAGTGGGCTTGCTAGCCTGCACCACTACAGTTCCGCCCTCACTGTGCAGCTGCGGACATCATCTCTCTGCTGCCTGCTTTCACTCTGGGACACAGCAAGTGTTTCAGGTGATGTGGCAAGTGACACGCTCAAGGCTCCCACTGATTCTGCATTATGGTGAGTTGAACTATTTAAATTTATATTACAATGTAACAATAGAAATAATGCACTTTAATCATCCTGACACCATAACAACCATGGTGCCGTGATGATTGAAGCGCCAACACCAGTCATTTCCCTGATAAATTGCCTGCAAAAAAAATTTCAGGCAATACTCCTTCAGAGAATAGACTCTGGATCCGACCCTGTCACTGTCCTACCCACACAGCGGCTCCGACCGCCTATCCTCTACACGCCCCCCCCATCGCTGCAGACAAATGCATTGTCGGAACACAGTGGCGGCCCGTCCATAGGGGGCGCCGGGCGCCGTCCCCCCCTCTTGTAGTCATAGAAAAAAAAACGGGCCCTTTAAGGCTTTTAAAAATTCGTTTTGCAGCGCCGCGCAAATAAATACACTTATGCATTGCATGAGTGTATGTTATTGTGGCCAGCCTATTCAGATAACCGGACATTGGGTGCTGATTATCTGAATAAGGACAGCTGGTTGGCTGTGCGGAAGTGCATATCAGATCCAGCCAGCGGCTTCACTGCCCGATTCCCTACTGCGTATGCGCAAGGATCGCGGCGCGCCGTCACTGGTCCCCGCTCTCTCCTGGGAACAGTGTTTCCCAGAAGACAGTGTGGGGGGGGGTCACGTCACAGGCTGGATTCCCCCCGGGGATCCGAACCCGGAAGTGGTGCACCCCCCTCCCCCCTGAAAGGTGCCAAATGTGACACCGGAGGGGGATCCACAAAGCGGAGGTTCACTTTTTGTGTGAACCTCCGCTTTAAGTATTTTCTTACGGAGTAGGGTAGAGCAAGTAGTTATTACATCTCAAGAAATTCCCCTAGAGATATACAGTACCAAGATAGCAGGTGTTTTACAACCTATCACTGAGAGCAGAACTATGAGGTTTTTATTGGATTACCACATTCATGTTGCTTCTTTGGGTTAATTTTTCGTTTTTCTGTTTTAACAATGTGAAATAATGAGAAGGAATATTGTATGAAATATACATCATCTACATGGAAATAAAATTGATTAAATTTGAATGAAAACCTTGCATGTGTTCCTGCTAAACAAAGCATCTTTATTCTCATTATGAGAATAATCAATAATAAAATACAGTTAAAGCTTGAAACTGGTATGTGTACTAGCCTGTGAACAGGCCTGGGATCAAAAACGGCATTCAGTGGAAAAAATAATCAGAGCTTGTGTTGAAAACTTTGTATAACTTGTAGCACCCTGCTTATGGTTGCCACCTGTCCAGGATTCACCCGGACACAGATTGGCATAGACTGGTGCACAATGTGTACCCATAGCGACCCCCTGTATCTGGAGGTAATGGGTGTTAACAAAGGTAAACCAATTATGTTGATGATGAAATATAAAAGTTTGAGTACAAACTCACTGTAGTTCCACTTAGTATGATCTACTTCCCTAAGGAAGCTACGTACAACACTGTCTCGTGAGGGATACTGCAGTAGAGGGCTTCCACGTCCAGTGTCACGAGGAGGGCCCCGGTAGGCACCGACATTCCTTCAATACGTTTGAGAAGGTCTTGAGTATCCTTAATGTATGAGGGTAACCTAATGACATGTGGCATGAGGTAACAATCCACTAATTGACTTGCTTGTTCAGTGAGGGATTCTATACCCTGATATAATTGGGTTGCCCAGGGGGATTAGGAAGCTGCTTGTGTATTTTAGGCAGGACGTAGAAGATTGCCTCTGGGAAGTTTGATAGTTAAGAAATTGTATGTATCCTGATTGATAAGCACTTCCACGAAGGCATGTGAAATAAGATTCTTATACTCATTGATGAATTGTTAAATTCTATGAAGTGGAAGTGGGGTGGTACCAGTCCTTAAACCTCGGCACAGGCACCTGTTTTTATCGCCAATCCCACAGCCAAGCTTGGGGAGCTATCACTTACCACTAGCAGGCATTGTGTCAGGAAAGGGTTCACCTGTTGGTGGCGCTGTTGGTTCTGTGGATCACGGTACCAGTGTCCACCAGCAGAGCAGGTGTCCTCTTGCAGCCAGGATCTGTGATAAAGAATCCCACCTGCTGGTGGCACTGTCTGATCCATGGGCCGCAGTACCGGTGTCCACCAGCGGGTGTATTCCGGCAGTGTGGGGCAGGCAGCAACTCCTGCGTGCAGGTGTTACCTGAGGACAATTACCACAGTCCTATAAATACCCGGCAAGCCCTCACATGCTTGCCTTGGTATCTCTCTTCCTGACCTTGAGCCTGCAACCCTGACCCTGAGCCTGCATCTGACCCGATCCGCGCTGTAGACGAAAGACGTCCACAGTGTGGCTCTCAAGTGCTGGGTGGACGTCCAGTTGTTTACATTCCCCGTGTGCGCCGCTGGGGGCGCGCATCGGGGAAACACTGTGCCCCGGCGCATCGCTCGGAAGCCGATGCGTGTGCCTGGCGGCCGTGATGTCTGCCAGGTACCCGCGATCGGCGGTGACACAGCAGGGACGTGGAGCTCTGTGTGTAAACACAGAGCTCCACGTCCTGTCAGGGAGAGAGGAGACCGATCTGTGTCCCTTGTCAGTCCCCTCCCCACACACAGTTAGAACACACCCAGGATACACATTTAACCCCCTTCCTCACCCCTTAGTGTTAACCCCTTCCCTGCAGTCACATTTATACAGTAATTAGTGCATTTTTATAGCACTGATCGCTGTATAAATGTGAAATGGTCCCAAAATTGTGTCAAAAGTGTCCGATATGTCCGCGGGCAATATCGCAGGTTTATAGCGCAAAAAATAAAAATCGCAGAGATGATCAATACCACCAAAAGAAAAGCTCTATTTGTGGGGAAAAAATTATAAAAATATAATTTGGGTACAGTGTTGTAATGACCGTGCAATGTCATTCAAAATGCGTCAGCGCTGAAAGCGGAAAATTGGTCTGGGCATGAAGGGGGTTTAAGTGCCCTGTAATGAAGTGGATATATTACATGTTGTGCACTGGTTGTTTTCACTTGTTTGTCACCTTTTTAATAAACACCTTTTTCTTCACTTACATGTGTTTCTGGTCTCCTCAGTGCAGTCAAACAGTCTGGTCTACCAATTTACAAATTTTTCAACACAAGCTCTGATTATTTTTTAGACTAAATGCCGTTTTTGATCCCAGGCCTGTTCACAGGCCAGTACACATACCAGTTCAAGCTGTAACTGTATTTTATTATTGATTATTTCTCAGACCCGTAGGCATGCGCACAGGGTGTGCCAGATGTGCCTTGGCACACCCTAATCACCCCATGGGGAGAGGAGAGAGAGTTTAATCTGCTTGTCCTTCTCCTGCCCCTATTCCTCTATGCCTAAATTTGAAGCCCAGTAGCCAACAGAAGTATCATGGATGAAAGGTGCTGATGCCTGAGCCTCCATTCTTGGGTGTGTAAGCTCACCATTCACTGTCTGTGAATGAAGTCTCCCCCTCCCTCCCTTCTCTTCCCTGCCTCCAAGGAAATTAGTACACTAAGGTAAGGGGGGCTTAGATTCAGGGGAGGGCTGGCAGGGTGGAAATCTCCCGCGGGCCGGTGACACTATGCACTACCAAGATGCTGTTTTTGCAGAGCAGGAATATGCCCTGCTGGAGCTCTGTTAACACAGGTCACGGCCCCCGCTCACCTCCCGCTGTGCAGCCGTGCCTGTGTCAGCTCCGAGGTAGATGGCTGCAGGGCTGAGCTATGTATCGTCTCACACATAGCTCAGCCTCAGAGCACACCAGCGCTGACATCCCCTTCTCTCTCTGCACAGACACGAGGAGAGATAGAGCTCATCTGCTCCTCCTCCTTCTGAGTCTGCCCGCCCACACTCCCCGCGGCATGTGTGGGCATGGAAGAAGGAAGTTTGAACCCAAAAAGCATCAGACAGCCTGCCTGCGCCTCAGCCTCCATCCTGGTAAGCTCACCCTCTCTAGTCTCTCCTGCCTCCCAGTGTATAAAAAGGGGTGCTCTGTGGACTTTGTTAAGGGGAGGGGGGCAGGCTTGTGGTGAGCAGAGAACCTCTTTACACAATAGTCCACAGCATGCACCCTTAAATCAAGTTTCCCAGAACACCCCTTACATCAGATCCCCCCTTAAATCAGGGTCCCCCCTTACAGTGTAAGTGGAAATTATGTGCAGACTCTGATGTAAGGGGGCCTCTGTGCAGACTCTCATGTAAAGGGGCCTCTGTGCAGACTCTCATGTATATGGGGTCTGTGTGGACTCTGATGTATATGGGGTCTGTGCAGACTCTGATGTAAGGGGAGGCTCTGTGCAGACTCTGATGTAAGGGGAGGCTCTGTGCGGACTCTGATGTAAGGGGAGGCTTTTTGCAGACTCTGATGTAAGGGGAGGCTCTGTGCGGACTCTGATGTAAGGGGAGGCTCTGTGCGGACTCTGATGTAAGGGGGGCTTTGTGCGGAACTCTGATGTAAGAGGAGGCTCTGTGCGGACTCTGATGTAAGGGGGCCTCTGTGCAGACTCTGATGTAAGGGGGGCTCTGTGCAGACTCTGATGTAAGAGGGGCCTCTGTGCGGACTCTGATGTAAGGGGAGGCTCTGTGCGGACTCTGATGCTTACATAATAATGTACATAACATATTGTATAGGGTGCAGGGGTCAGGAGTGTGTAATGTACAGGGGTGAGAGTCATGGCACAGGGAGGGGGTCCCATGAGGACCAGAGTGAATGAAGGTGTTCACTGTAGACTCTGTTAGAAAGAGGCCCCCTCCAGGTTCCATTACTTTGTAGTCTCTAATGGAGCCTGGAGGAGAAGCTTTCTAACAGACTCTCTGTTGTACTTTGTACGAAATGTGGGGGCGAGGCCAGGGGCAAGTCATGGATAGGGCAGGGGTGGGTCATGGTTGGGACCTGACAGGGGGCCCTTGCTTTATTTGATCCGGGGGCCCTGAGTGTTGTTAGTCCACCCCTGCCGGCAAGTGTATCATAATGCTCTCCCTGTCAGGGATCTCCGCACGACAGGAGCTTCCTAGTTCCTGCCCCATCATGACATCTTTTCAGAGGCTGGGATGGAAGAGGAGGAGTGCTGTTGCGACCTGCGGGGAGCAATCACTACAGTGGGTGAGTAAGCGGGCTGCACTGCTTTCATTTTACTGAAGTGGTTTATTAAAAATAAAATAAAAATTGGGGTAGGGGGTTAAATAATTTAAAAATGCTATTTGGAATATGCAGCATGGAGGAGGTTAATGTATTGCTATTGGTCACTGATGCATTTGTGACCAGTGGCAGTTAATTAACCTCTTTGTGCTGCTGCATTAGCAGCAGTGGTGTCAGTGTTAATTAACCCCGTCATACTGCAGCATAAAGGAGTTAATTAGCACTGATACTGGTGCCACTGCCACTAATGCAGCATAAAGGGGTTAATTAACTGCCACTGGTCACAAATTCATCAGTGACCAATAGCAATACAATAACCTCCTCCATGCTGCATATTCCAAATATCATTGTAGATTAAAGTGGTTGTAAATGTTGTTGTTTTTTTTATATAAAAATAACAAACTTGTCATACTTACCTGCTCTGGCAAAGGGTTTTGCACAGAACAGCCCAGCCCATAATATATATATATATATATATATATATATATATATATATATATATATATTTAGTACAAAAGAATCTCAATAGAGATTGATTACTAACCCTTGTGCATACAGTTCATTATATGAACAACTACATCAATTAAAAACAAAGAAGTAATTTTGCTGCTTAATGTTATCAGTGGATTCCTATACTTTGACTGAGGCCTACTTTGTACAAGTAGTAATGTATTCTGCTTCTATATAGATGTCTATACAAGGGAAACCTTTGAAAATCAGAATTCCTGAGAATAAGTGTTGGGTAGTAGGTTGGGCTAATAGTGTCACACATATTGTGGGTGTGACACATTGTGCCAACACTATGAGGGGCTTCAAACTTGAGCCTGCGTACAGAGTGCAGGAGTCAGCAGTATATATTGCACATAGTGTGGGTGTCCGGGTTGGGATAACGTACATAGTGCAGGGATCAGGTGTGTAAGGTACAGAGGGGAGGATAGGGCGTGGGTAATGCACAGAGTGTATGTAATGTACAAAGTTTAAGGCTCCTTTTACATGGGCGGACCAATTGGGTCCACCTGTCAGTATTCAGGTGGGACCCGATCGGACCCCTCCATTATCCTCTATGGAGCGACGGATGTAAACGACATGTGTGCGTTTACACCTGCCATCATCTGATCCACTAAAACAGCTTCATCGTGCTCATAATCGCACCCTTACCGTGCCCATAATCGCAGCCTCACCGTGCCCATAATGTAGCCTCACCGTGCTCATAATCGCAGCCTCACCATGCCCATAATCTCAGCCTCCCCGTGCCCATAATCTCAGCCTTACCGTGCCATAATCTCAGCCTTACCGTGCCCATACTCTCAGCCTCGCCGTGCCCATAATTGCAGCCTCACCTTGCCCATAATCTTAGCCTCACTTTGCCCATAATCCTAGCCTCACCCATGCCCATAATCTCAGCCTTACCGTGCCCATAATCGCAGCCTCACATCACAGTCAGCGGTGCATCTACCGCTGTGTGTGCTCGGAGCTGAGTGAAAAGTTTGGCTGCGCTGTGAGAGAAAAGTCCCGTCCTCCTCCTAGACCAGCTCGTTTGTGTGATAGACGCAGTGTTCTGTCTATCACACGAGCGAGCTGGTCTAGGAAGAGGGTTGGACTTTTCTCTCACAGCGCAGCCAACACTCAGCTCCGAGACACACACAGTGGGAGATGAACGCTGACTGTGTGTGAGTGACATTATGTAGGGGAGGAGGAGGGAGGGGAGCGCTGCGCTGCGGCCACAACTTCCCAAGTAGCCCCCCAGGGTAGGCAGCCTACCGGAAAATGTCCAGGTATCCCGGAAGGCCAGTCCGGCCCTGTATACAGTACATGTGCACACATACACCCGCATTCAACAAACCTAGTACTGCATACAACATACATTCAGTTGTACTCAAAAGTTTGCATGCTCCAGGGAATTGGTAATTTACATTATGTACCATTTTTCAAGAAAACATGAATTAGCAGGCAAAACACGTTTCCTTTATTTCTTATTGGATTCGGGTAATAACAGGTCAGGTCATAACAGAATGGCACAATCGTAAAAACAAAACATGGCAACAAGTAAATAAATGAAATGACCCCTGTCCAAATGTCTACATATCCTTAATTCTTATTACCCCTTTAGCATCAATGACTGCGAGCAGTCCCTGTCCAGCCTGGCTATCTTCCCTTGGCCCATGCTGCAGCCAAACAGGGAGGTATACTTTATCTCCTGTCTGACTGCAGTCAATCAGAATAGCTTCATCCTCTTGCCTTGTCTATTTAAACTCAGTGCAGCTCTTGGCTTGTTGCCTGAGCAACGCTTTTGCAAGCTAGCAGCTGAGCTTTTTTCCGGCCTGCTATCCATTCTGCTTTGCTGCATTGATTCCAGTGTACTGAACTTGACTTTGATTCTCTAAACACCAAGTTGGTACCTACCCTGACCTTTGGCTTCATTCTTGGTTATCAGAGTCTGCTGCCTAATCTGACCTCTGATCTTTACTTTTCATTCTATGCCTGCAACCAGCTACCTCCCCTGGACTGTCACCACAGAAGCGATTCAGTTCGCATGCGCCGCGCTTTATAAGTTTTTCATTCATTCATTCATTCACAGTGTACCTCTGCTACAGATTTACTTCTTGGTACCTTTCTGTTTCCAGTCCCTGGTTTGTGTAGGGGAATTAGGGGCTCGCAAACTCATGGGATCAGCATGCAACAAAGCACACTATTGGAGCTGTGGTAAGTACTTGTAGCAGGAATCCAGTGCGTCCAGTTCTTCGTTACAGGGACGAATCAGGCCCGAATTTTTTGCCTGAATTCAGACCTGAAACGGAGCCAAAGACGCACAGGACCCCTGTGCAATCTGCTTCGCCGGCCCCCGGAGATGTGTGAACTGGCTCCATTGAGAGCCGGTCACAGTCTTCTGTCATGCGAATTGAATGTGGGGAAACCGGATTCAATTCGTATTAGTGTGAAACCAATGTAGCGGTTGGTTACTATTAGTTACAAACACTCCACAAATCACCCTGCTGCGAGACCCCCATATATTTACTTCTGAGACAATGAGCAGTCATTTGCGTTAGTTTTGTTGCATTTATTGACTGATACTACTTGGTTGGGGGTAAAGGAAAAATATGGGATGCCCATAGCACTTGTTGAATTGCCATCACATTTGTAGAACTTTGGTTAGTAGATTTAACCCTGAAAATGATGCCACTTCTAACATTCACAGTCTCTTCCCTCTGCATTTCTCTACTAGACAGACTATTGCTCCTCCTCCTCTGCACTGGCTCCTGCAGAGTATCACTACCTTGAACTCCTCTTCTCCTATAACAATCCCTTTGACTGCAAAACTGTATGCCCTACCCTGTACACCCGATCATCAGTCTTGAATACACACTATCAGACTAAATTCGACCCGTGCCAAAACGCGGTGACGTAAAACCTACGACGAGACGAAAAAAAAAATGAAGTTCAATGCTCTCCGAGCATACGCTCGACTTGATTCTGAGCATGCGTGGATTCTTCTCTCCGATGGAGTACCACACAGACGATCGGAATTTCCTATCTTTTTTTATCCATAGGAAAAATGTAAAACATGTTCTATTATTTTTCAATTGGACAAACCGATCGTGTGTACACGGCTTTCACAGAATTATGTATACAAAAGGTAACACACAGCTTATAACACAGGGGTCTTCTTTTATCTAAGGCACAACCCTGGCAGGTAGTCTGAAA
Source organism: Rana temporaria (assembly GCF_905171775.1). NCBI lineage: Eukaryota > Metazoa > Chordata > Amphibia > Anura > Ranidae > Rana > Rana temporaria. The sequence continues at coordinate 98,751,211 of NC_053493.1, forward strand.
CGATCCCCCTATCAAAGGGGGGTCTACAGGCAACAATCTCTCTCTTGAGAATTCTCTAAGGCCTCGTACACACGGCCGAGGAACTCGACGTGCCAAACACATCGAATTCTCGGCCAGTTCCAGCCCTGAAGCCGCCGAGGAGCTCGGCGGGCGAGTTCTCCCATAGAACAACAAGAAAATAGAGAACATGTTCTCTATTTTCTCGACGAGTTCCCCCCTTTTCGGCGGCTACATCGGGCCCGTAAGTTTACAGACGACAGAGTTTCTCGGCAGAATACGGGCTCTGACCGAGTTTCTCGCCGAATTCTGCCGAGAAACTCTGTCGTGTGTACGAGGCCTAAGGCCTACTCACTGTTGACCAGGCAATCCCTTTAGCTTCAGCTTGAAATTAATTCTCCCAGGAAGATTCCCTCTGGGTGTTGCCTTGATTGTTTCCAGAACTTTAGGGGTGTCGTATTTCTCCTCACTGAGCAAGAATCAACCATGACTTCTTAAAGCTGAGGTTCACCCTAAAAACAAGTATATACCATTCAATCCAGCATACTGCCGACATGTACAGTATGCTGGTTTTTTTTTTTTTCGGTTTACATACCGTAGTATAGGTATTTTCCCCTCGGCTTCCGGGTAGTGAATCCGCGGGAAGTGGGCGTTCCTATTCAGAGACTAAGTGATTGACGTATGACAAAAGCTTCACCCCGGCGCAAAAGGGCGTCAATAGTTTCGAAAAAAGCCGAACGTCTGTGCGAAGGCGCCGTATAGCCGCCGTTATAGAGCCGACTCGCAGTTTGGCTTCTTTCAGAAATGGTGACGCGCATAAAGCCTTGGAAGGTTTAACAGCTGGGCCACTATCCTCATAGCAAGGACCCAGCTATTCTGCTCTTTTGCCAGCTGAGCCAAGAAACTTCAAGGTGCCCTCACTTCTAGCAACTGACTAGGAGGGTGCAACATTTGTTTTTTTTGTAGTGGCTTCAGGATGTCCCCAGTCCGGGAGGGCAGCAGGCCTGAGGTTATATCCCAGTACGTGGAGAGTACAGGAGGTTTTTTTCTTGCTATTTCCTCAATGATGAATGAGTATGGACAAATCAGCTCCACCTGTAAGATGCTAAAATTCCCCTCATTGTGCAGATATTTGCAATTTACCTGCTGCATATTTGCAATCAGACAACATATAGTGGAAGAGTAACCACTTGACCCTTTACTTGTTCACTTGATAAACCCACACTCCCAAAGCCCCTGAACATCTAGTCCACGAGTCCAAGGGATCCAAACGAGGTCCCGCTTTGCTTAAGTTGCAGAAGGTGCAGGGGATTGTGGAGCAGAATTCACTGCACTTTTTATATGCTGCTCTAATTGTATTCTGGAAAATATTGTGATATACCAAAAATTGAGTGCTGAAGCTAAAAATCTTTATGTGCCGACACGTTTCACCAATTTTGCTTCATCAGGGCTCATGAGAGAATTATAGCACTCATCTGGAAAAAACAACATAATTTACAATATATTTACATAGTATTTACAAACATATAGTATATACTGCAATCATGTGTTTGTCATACGGGACCCACCTCCGTGTAGGGCAACACCAGCACTAAAGAACTCCCTGGGCAGGTGTTGGAGCATCACAAACACCCACCGGGGAGCTATTTATCTCAGGATGAGATCTTGGGTTGAGGTCAGGACTCTGTGCAGGCCAGATAAGTTCCTCCACCCCAAACTTGCTCATCCATGTCTTTATAGACCTTGCTTTGTGAACTGGTTTCATATTTTCCCCATAGACACACTCTTAAACCTTGTGGACAGTCTTTCCAGAAGATTTGAAGCTGTTATAGCCGCAAAGAGTGGGACAACTCAATATTGAACCCTACAGACTAAGACTGGGATGCCCAATACTTTTGACAATTAAGGCCCGGATTCACGTAGCACTTACGCCGACGTATCTCGCCGCGTAAGTGCACATATGCGCCATCGTATCTATGCGCCTGACTCTGAAAGCAAGATATGCCTGAAACTAGGCTTATCCGACCGACGTAAGTTTCCTACGCCGTCGTATCGTGGGCTCATATTTACTCTGGCCGCAAGGGGCGCTCCCATTGATTTACGATTTGAATATGCAAATGAGTGAGATACGCCGATTCACGAACGTACTGGCGCATTAATATACGCGGTTTACGTAAGTCGTACGCCCGGTGTTAAGTTATGCCTCATAAAGCAGGTGTAAGTCAGTAGCATCAATGCAAATAGCTGCACCAGGGAACACAGCCGTCGTTTTTACGTTGTTTACGCAGTACGTGAATAGGGCTGGGCGTAGGTTACGTTCACGTCGTAGGCAGCGATTTGATGTATCTTAGGCGTTCCGACGTGATTCTGAGCATGCGCACTGGGATACGTCCATGAGCCGGCGCATGCGCCGTTCGTTATTCGTATCTTGATGGTGCTCGGCCCATCATTTACATGGGGTCACGCCTCATTAGCATGGCTTACGCCCACTGCCACTTACGACGAGTTACGCCGAGGGAACCCAGCGTAGATTTGGGAGCAAGTGCTTTGTGAATACTGTGCTCGCCGCTCTGCGCTACGTCGGCGTGGCATATATTCGATACGCTACGCCGGCATAACTATGCGCCGCTGTATGTGAATCCGGGCCATAGTGTATATTTAGTGGGTCCCGCATGACAAACACATGATTGCAGTATATACTATGGCCCAGATTCATGTATGACTTACGCCGACGTATCTTCTGATACGCCGCGTAAGTTCTCGGATGCGCCGTCGTATCTATGCGCCTAATTCTTAAAAGAAGATACGCCTGAATTTTGGCCTAATCCGACCGACGTAAGTCTCTTACGCCGTCGTATCTTGGGCGCATGTTTACGCTGTCCGCAATGGGCGCTTCCATTGACTACGCGTCGAATATGTAAATTACCTAGATACGCCGATTCACGAACGTACTTGCGACCGTCGCTGTAATCTACGCCGTTTAGGTAAGGCGTATGTCCGGCGTAAGTTTACCCCTCATAAAGCAGGGGTAAGTCATGTTAAGGTATGGGCGCGGGAAGAGCGTCGTATTATACGTTGTTTACGTAAGTCGTACGTGAATGGGCCTGGGCGTAGGTTACGTTCACGTTGAAGGCATTGAGCCGTCGTATCTTAGGGAGTATATGCAACGTGATTCTGAGCATGCGTGCGCATGCGCCATTCGTTCGGCCATTCATTTACATGGGGTCACGGTTAATTTACATGTATGACGCCCACTACCTTCCTACTTTGAATTAGGCGGGCTTACGCCGGCCAAGTTACGTTACGCTGGCGCAAATATGGGAGCGAGTGCTTTGTGAATACTCAGCTTGCCTCTCAATGTTACGTCGGCGTAGCGCAAATGAGATGTGCTACGCCGGCACAAAGATGTGCCGAGCTACGTGAATCTGGGCCTATATGTTTGTAAATACTATGTAAATATATTGTAAATGATGTTGTTTTTCTCCAGATGAGTGCTATAATTCTCTCATGAGCCCCGATGAAGCAAAATTGGCAAAACGCGTTGGCACCTGAAGATTTATGGCTTCAGCACTCAATTTTTGGTGTATAACCGTATACAATGAATTTTGTTTTGTTTTTTACTTTTATAGATAAATACACGTTGTATGATTTTTTTTACTTTTATTACCTAATAAATTGAATCATTTTGTAAAATATCAATCTCCTTGTCTGGCCTGTACAACCCGAAATCTATTTGCTTGTTTTCCCTGCTCTAATTGTAAATGGGGGCCATACGATCCACAAAGCTAAGAGAGATTAAACAGCAATCCATGACCAATATCCAATCACCATAACTGCACAGTTCTCTGGAATATGGGTTTGACTTAATGTTCTCCCTTTTCCATGCTAGAGCCTTAAAACATCTGGTCTTTGTTATGGTGGTACGCTCTTCACCCACCATGGTTATGCCTTAGGCTTTGGTGACCATGTAGAAATCATATCATGTAACGTTTACATGTGTTTTATAATAAACAATATACCTAAGATTATGTTTGGCATCTATCAAGATAATTATGTTTTCAAATACCTATGTTATCTGTGTAATGGCTTACTCAATGCAGAGTACAATTATATGGATTTCAATAATGTCTATCTAAAACTCAAGAGAGGCTTAAGCACCAAAATGATAGGGAATGATGTATTACTTGTTGTACTACATGGAGGTATCTGGCTTGCAGCCCATATACAGACCTGTCACCTAAAAATGTCCAGATTCCTTGGAGAGATTACTTCATACTGTGGCTCTAATACAACTTGTCCCCTTGCAATTATACTTTAGAGCTGATATTATTATATAATTGTAGCCAGGTGCTGGTCTTCAGCAATATGGAGAAGGAGACATTGCCTTTTATTCTTCTCTCCCTCTACCAAGATACTGTTGTTATGCTGCACCATTCTCCTCCGGCAAGCAGGGGTAGAGCAAAAACCAAGCAAGCCCATAGACTTCTATGCAGCGTGCTGAGAATCCTGGGAGTGGTTTTGACAAAGCACTTCCATAGTGTGAAACGCGTCAACCTACCTGCATTTCCCCTCCCTGTACTCATCCAGTGCTTTTAATATTTATGCTTTAATAAAGATTTTCTACTTTACTCTTTGTGTGGGTGTGCTGCCGATCCGAAAATTCTCTGTTCCATGTTTTATGCTGCAGTGGCAGGGCGTGTACCCCACCTCACAGAAGCAACATTGGAGTGTTACCAATTGTATCACCTGTGAGCAGTGGTCTTTCTTTCTGAGAATCCTGGGAGTTGTAGTTGTGAGACATCAGCCATATAATGGGATGAATAGACTCCTTACACTACAAATTCCAATAGGCACTGTGCAGTAGGAGGAGTGGAGTGAAGATTTTTAATAAACTGCCGGGGAAAGTTCTTCCTCTTGGTACTGAGAGAGTGAAAGAGAGAGCACCTCTGTCTGGATATTATTGAGGGAGTCCTGCCCAGGGATATAACGCATATAGGGGGGGAAGAGCAATGTAGTTGTGATGTCATCCAGCAGCCATTTTCAGTGATGATTGCTAGACTGTGAAGCTGAGTATATAGTCACAGGTTCATTTTAAAGTGCTATTGATAGAACTTGATGTGCTTTTCATCTTTGAGTGTTTTTAATCTTTTTATTACTGTTAAAAACTATATACAGAGAGCACTATTGCCTTTACATGTTCTATATGAGTGTGAGTGGTGTATACAGCGGTAAGAAGCTTGAAGTATAGATCCTATCCTGGCATTAACCCAGAATAGGATTTAGCATTATTTGACCTAATTTTTTATTTAGAGGTTAAGTTGGGAGGTGAGCAGCTATATATGTTATATGTGGTGGAGGCACGCATGGCACTATTATTTTGGGGAAATCTGAAACGTTCATGGCACTTTACTCTCAGTGGTGACTAAAGACATATTACATGGACTTTATTTGTTTAATTATTTATATATAGGTTGCTCTACACTAATTTTGGTATATATTTCACATAATGGGGGTGTAGTGAGATCTCTCTATTGGTGTTCAAGCATGCAAGCCATAATGACATTTTTTGTCACATTTAATTTTGTTTTTTTTTTGTTTTAACTGTGCTTATTGATATTCATCTGTCTGAAAATTTGCCTGCTAGTGGGAGACCATGCCAGCATAGATCCAAGCCTGAAACTGGGTGAGGACACCCAAGGGGAGTGTAGCACTGCCCACATAAAAGAACCTACACCATTGCCTCTGGAAGACTGGAGCGTCCACTCACCCTTTGCTTCCCACCGCTGATCATTGAAGGCTTTCAGGGAGAGACCGAGTGGGCCCCTCTTCTATAGCGAGACTATTCTATCACAACTGAAACATGGCATTCTATGTCTGAGAACCTCCGCAAATGCAATAGAGCCATCTCTTTCAGAGAGACCGCGGTGAAGATTTTCTCTAGATGGTACCTCACCCCCTCTAGAATCCATAAATGTCATCCTTCAATGTCCCCTAACTGCTTTAGGGGTTGCCTTGAACAAGGGACTTTTTTGCACATATTTTGGAGCTGCCCACTCCTAGATCAGATATGGAGTGCGGCGACGGATAGATTTGAGAAATCCTCAAACCACAAAATCACCCTCACCCCCCAGATTTGTCTTCTATATGCTAAAATCCCAGATATTCCCACTCCATGTACCAGATTATTCCACTCCCTATGTAGCTCCATACAATGGATGATTGCTCTTAACTGGAGATCTAGCAATATTCTCTTGTCACAGGTATTAGAAAGAATGGAAATGCTTAAGCTGTCTGAGAGAATCTACCATACCCTAAATGACAGTCTCCATATATATGACCTTAAATGGTCCTACTGGAACCTCACCTAATGGTAACTCCATTCTACCACATCATATTTCTAATACATCTTCCCAGGCCTTTTTTTCAGGGGGAACTTGGTGGAACTGAGTTCCACCACCTCTGGCTCAGATCCTTTGGTGCCTGCTCACCACAATCACTTGTAAACACAGAAGTCTGGTTTCTGTGTTTACAAGTGACAGCTCTGCACTCTGTATGTAATGCAATCCTGGTATTTAATGCCTCTTTAAGACCCTCCTACTGTTTTTGTGAAATTTGACTGACCACACCCACTATTTTATGTCATTTGGAGGGTGTGTGTAGGGGGAGGGGTTTTGTGGGGCTGTGGTTAAGTTCCATCACCTATTGTTTGAGAAAAAAAGCCCTGCATCTTCCCCTCACCCTTTCATCATACGTCATTAACCACTTAAGCCCCGGACCAATATGCAGCCTAAAGACCCAAGGTGTTTTTACAGTTCGGGACTGCGTCGCTTTAACAGACAATTGCGCGGTCGTGCGACGTGGCTCCCAAACAAAATTGGCGTCCTTTTTTCCCCACAAATAGAGCTTTCTTTTGGTGGTATTTGATCACATCTGCGGTTTTTAGTTTTTGCGCTATAAACAAAAATAGAGCGACAATTTTGAAAAAAAAGCAATATTTTTTACTTTTTGCTGTAATAAATATCCCCCAAAACATATATAAAAACATTTTTTTTCCTCAGTTTAGGCCGATACGTATTCTTCTACCTATTTTTAGTAAAACAAATCGCAATAAGCGTTTATCGATTGGTTTGCGCAAAATTTATAGTGTTTACAAAATAGGGGATAGTTTTATTGCATTTTTATTTTTTATTTTTTTTTTACTACTAATGGCGGCGATCAGCAATTTTTTTCGTGACTGCGACATTATGGCGGACACTTCGGACAATTTTGACACATTTTTGGGACCATTGTCATTTTCACAGCAAAAAATGCATTTAAATTGCATTCTTTATTGTGAAAATGACAGTTGCAGTTTGGGAGTTAACCACAGGTGGCGCTGTAGGAGTTAGGGTGCACCTAGTATGTGTTTACAACTGTTTGGGGGTGTGGCTGTAGGAATGACGTCATCGATCGTGTCTTCCCTATAAAGGGAATGACGCGATCGATGCGCCGCCATAGTGAAGGACGGGGAAGCCGTGTTTACACACGGCTCTCCTCGTTCTTCAGCTCCGGGGAGCGATCGCGACGGAGCGGCTATAAACAAATAGCCGCGCCGTGGTCCCGGATCGCTCCCCGAGCGGACCCGACCGCCGCATGTAGCGGGGGGGGTCCCGATCGGACCCCCCACCCGCTAATAGGCGAGGACGTACCCATACGCCCATGTGCCTGTACGTGCCATATTGTGGACGTATATGTACATGGGCTGGTCCTTAAGTGGTTAATTGCCATACTCTGCTTTTCCTGTGTCTATGTTTTGCTAGCAATCTGATTTGTGCTGTTATATCACACAATAATGTATGATGCGTTGTGTACTATACTGTTACTGTGACTTACTGTGGATCCCTTTTATCATTCTCTGTATGTAACTGTTCTTTTATACCTACAATAAACTTTTGTAAACAAAAAAAAGAAAGGGGCACAGAGAATGGAAAAAAATACACCCCCTAAGCTGTAAATTCAGATTTTTTTTTCTGTTTTTGAAATTGCCCCAGCCCCTGTTCAAATCCAATTCGGGGACAAAAAACAGGGACAAAGTTCCTGGGGATGTCTGGTCACCCTAGCCTATGGCTTTAATCAGGCGCTTCAAAAACCTCCTCCCTCCGCCTCTGTAATTCAGGCGCCCGGTGCCCAAAAAGGGGCCGGACACCTGAATAGGGGGTGGCAGCGGTGGCTGTGGATAGATTAATGCAATGCATGAATCTATCCATTGGTCATAGAGGGGGTGGCTGGAGAGAGGGGGTGGTGCCCGTGCACCCTTATGGATGCACCGCCACTGATAAACACATGCACATACATGCACACTCATATACATACATATGCACACACACATGCATACATACATGCACACACACATGCATACATGCACAGTTGCACACACACTTTCATGCACACACATAGAGTAGATAGTATTTTTTTTTAAACGGCAGTGTTTTACCCTAGCTTCTCCTGCCCGGTACTGCACTGTAGGGGGAGACAAAGAGCACAGCACACACTGCTTTCACTTTAGGCTAATGTGACACGCTCCCTGCACAGTGCCGAGTACAGTGAGTTCAGCTGACGATTGTGGAGGTCGTCTCAGCCGCCCTTGCCGCTTCTCCTGATAAAGAGTGCAGGGGGCCCTCAAGGGCCCCCTGCAGCAAGGGTCCCAGTCGCCATGGAGACCTCGGCGACCCCTATAATTCTTAATTGGTTGCACCAGAGCTTTTTATGGGCTTCATAACAAAGAGGGTGAATACATACGCACTTGCCAATTATCCGTTTTTTATTTCTGAAAAATTGTTTTATGTATGTATTTTTCTAATTTTACTTTCACAAACTTAGACCATTGTGTTCTGATCCATCACATATCATTCAGATTAAAAAATATTGAACTAAAGGCTGTAATGTAATAAAATAGGTAAAAAGCCAAAGGAGGTGAATACTTTTGCAAGGCACTATACATAAGAAAAGAGAGTGAAAAGAAATCTCCAGCATCAGTCTATATAAAAAATTAAATACAAAAAATTGGAATAAAATAAGAAAAATTGAGAACTATAAAAATATATAAAAATGTCAAGAGACTTTTATTGGACTTCAAAGTAATAAACCTACAGCATATTGCAATGATTTCTAGAAAACCTTGTAAAAAGTCATACTTATTTCTGATCTTGAAATATTGCAAACAAATTATATTATGTGGTGTGAACATTTTTCACAGATTTTGCAACATTAACATTTTTGGGATGCTTTTCAGTGAGAATATAGCAAAGTCAATAGTTTTGAATATATAAATAAGACACATTACATAGTGCTGTCAGGCTGTCAGAGGTATGTCTGATGCAAGCTGAATGATAACACTACTGCCAGATCATGAATCATTAATCTTACTGTATCTCATGGCTGGGTCCAGTTCCTATTAGCATGCTGTAAATTAGAGAAGATTTACATAGTGAACTGTTTGGATGCCCTTCCTGTGGATGCATCACCTGCATCTATGGGGGAAGTGCTGTATAGGGTTCTCTTGTGAGTGATTCTGCATAGAATCCTCATTATCACAAATAAACAGACAATGAATGGCGCAAAGGGAATATGTATTTCAAAAAGCAAGATGTCAGTAATAATAAAACATGTATATATCTAATCCTAACATTTAGAATTCAGGGACCCCAGGTTAGCTCAACTACCTAAACATAAAAATGTGTTGTAGTTTACCAGGGGCTGGGATTTATATGTGACATGAATGCAGACTGTAGTCTGTACAGTTTATCCCTGTTTTCAACCATGCCTTCTACTGTAGCCTTTCTCAACCTTTTCAATGCAGATTTCCATTTAAATAATGTTCATGTTTCGGGAAACCCCAGCTAAATTATTACATCTCTTGCTCATGACACATTTATGTGGTCAGTAAGTTGTAAATATAGTAAATATAGTAATAATATAGTAATACATAAAATAATAAGGAATGGCCAAACTTGAATTTGCTGCTCACTTATTAGACAGTGTTACCCATTTCCATGATTTCTTTGGTGGCAACTCTTTTGTGAAAGCTGGAATTTCTCAATTTGTGGGGCTGCAAACTTGCTTAAGCGCTCCAACACGGACTACTGGCTCCAGTGCTGCCCACCAACAGGCATAGCCACTGGTCAGTGAGGTGGTATTACTCAGTGTTATTACTGCAATCCTCAGTTGGGGTCAGAACTCAGCCTGGAACAAGGTGGTGGCGTGCATATTGTTCCACTGTTAATGCATTGTTGGTATCATAATTCATACAGTTATGGTTTGTTTCTGCTTATTGTTGTTGTTACTTTTTTTTCCCACTGCTGTGTGACTTTGCACAAATGAACAACCGTTTTCCACCTCCCAGGTATGTCAGAGGATGTCAAAACAAAAAAAAGATTTTGAGCAAAAAATGTAATTGAATCAAAACAAGAACAGCACCCATATATCATCTGAATACAAAAGATGATCTAAACCACATATATACAAAATATCATGTTCTTCCTGATATGAAAAGTATTATACCTATATAGCCATATACCTTATGTAGCGCCTGGCTATTTTCAGAGCCGGTGCTATAGGATGCTATTTGGGTGGAGTAAGGAACAAAGTCCAATGGTCCAACGTGTCTCGAAATGCTTTGGACAGTTCGACTTCACTCATATTATTTGAGTTTTTGTTTCAAAATTATACGCAGGAACGACGGCCATACTTAACATTGAGTACGCCGCCAGATAGCAGCTTTAACTATACGCCGGAAAAAGCCGAATGGAAACGACGTAAAAAAATGCGACGGCCGCTCGTATGTTTGTGGATCGTTGGAAATAGCTCATTTGCATAATCAACGTGGACGGACGTCGAAAAATTGCATCTAAGATCCGAAGGCGTGCGAAGACGTACGCCTGTCGGATCTAACCCAGATGCCACCGTATCTTGTTTTGAGGATTTTGAAATTACGCCGGCGTATCAATAGATACGCCGGCGTACTTTCTTTGTGGATCTACCCCTAGATCTTCTTTCCCAGGGCACTTCAACACAACCCGGTCCGGGTCAATGTGTCGGCCCCAGCTCCAATCTTGATGACACCCCTCAAACTTGGCTTTGAAATGGGGCAGCCTTAAATCGGCACCCACAAGGATGTGAGGTGCCTTCAAATACAACCAGATAGCCTCCTGACACCAGGCCTCTCGCTCTTGATCAATCTGGTAGAGAAGAGGGGGTGGCACATATGGGTATTCGTACCCGTATTCAGTGGCAACCTTCTGAATCACCACACGTTGTAACCGAGCCAAACTAGGCAAGGTCTGTGGGTCTCCGCGTCCCGGCAACACCAAAGCGTCCGGTGCCCAGCCTGGGATCCTTTCAGTAGAATCGGGAACCCAGCAAGTCGCTGGGGTCCCCTGGTACCTCTGGGTGAGGTTCCAAGTGGTCTGCAACTATGGCCAGGTGGGCCACGCTGGCGGGGTCCATGAATGCGCGCACCCTGAAGGTGGATGCCGCACCTGGAACGGGACCCCGCAAAGATTTTAGAACACATGACACCTGTCACAGATATACTCCTCTCCAGCACGCCCCGCAAGGTAAAAACTCCTCTGATTGGCTGCTGGAGAAACTTACTCTGCCAGAACCCCTCTGGCGCCAACTGCTGGCCAGGGATGATATTGCATCCCTGGACCACAGACTGACCCAGTGGACATTTCTGGAATGCCAGAAGTCCCAAAATTTGACCAAATAGTGAATGGGAGCAAGGTAACTCTCCCATTCCCCACTAACTTTAGCGTAGTGACCATACTGAAAGTAAGGGGGCGCTACATTATATATATATATATATATATATATATATATATATATATATATATATATTATACATTTTATTCAAATGCCACCTGCCAAATGCAGCAGTTTGTAAGATATTTTTGCACTAACACGGTCACTGGCCATATTAACTTGTGGCTCGGCTGTCGAGTGCAGTAAAACTGCGGCTAAACTGCTTGTTTTTAGCTACCCTCAGCAATTCCTTTCCTTTATTCACCTATCACGGTTAATATCCTAGAGCTGTGCTAGTAATCAGGCGGCACAAACAGAATCTATGCCGTTTTAGATGATGTTGTTCCCTTTTATTTCTGTGCTTGTCAAAATGTAATATACAACACAACAAATTATATATATGAACAGATGGAAAAGAAAATCTCTGGTGACCACTGGTAATTATCAGAGAGAAAACCCTATATTGATTGCAATTTATAGTCTACAATTTGTGGTTCACTGTCACACTATATTTGCATATTTAACTGCCATATGCTACTGGCCATGGCTGACTCTAAAGCTGAGGTTTACTGATGGGTCTTTGGGTTCACTGATATGCAGATAAGAAGCTGCCATTGTTCATCCTCCAGGAAAAATGTTTGTTATATATGGAAATTCAAGCCAAGTAGGCAAATTATGCGTGTTATAATGAATAATGATACAATTCATCTTATGCCGCGTACACACGACCGTTTTTAATGTCATGGAAAAAACAAAGTTTTTCTCGACGTGATTCTTGTCAAGCCTGCCTTGCATACACACGATCGTGAAAAAAAAATGCTCGAGCAAAGCGTGATGACGTACAACACGTACAACGGCACTATAAAGGGGAAGTTCCATTCGGATGGTGCCCTTTGGGCTGCTTTTGCTGATTTTGCGTTAGTAAAAGTTTGGTGAGAGACGATTCGCGCTTTTCAGTCTTCGTGATTTTTAGTCTGTTACAGCGTGACGAATGTGCTATCTCCATTACAAACGCTAGTTTTACCAGAACGAGTGCTCCCGTCTCATAACTTGCTTCTGAGCATGCACGTTTTTTTTCCCGTTGTTAAAGCTTACACACGACCGTTTTTCACGACGTGAAAAAACGACGTGGAAAATTAGAGCATGTTCTAAATTTTTAATGCTCATTTTTCACGACGAGAAAAATGCTCTGGAGCCTACACACTGTCCTTTTTTAACCACTTAACGCCCGCCGCAATTTAAATGCATTTTTTGCTGTGAAAATGACAATGGTCCCAAAAATGTGTCAAAATTGTCCGAAGTGTCTGCCATAATGTCGCAGTCACGAAAAAAAACGCTGATCGCCGCCAATAGTAGTAAAAAAAAAAAAAAATAATAAAAATGCAAAAAAACTATCGCCTATTTTGTAAACTCTATAAATTTTGCGCAAACCAATCGATAAAGACTTATTGCGATTTTTTTTAGTAAAAATAGGTAGAAGAATACATATCGGCCTAAACTGAGGAATTTTTTTTTTTATATATTTGTTTTTGGGGGATATTTATTATAGCAAAAAGTAAAAATTATTGAATTTTTTTCAAAATTGCCGCTCTATTTTTGTTTATAGCGCAAAAAATAAAAACCGCAGAGGTGATCAAATACCACCAAAAGAAAGCTCTATTTGTGGGGAATTGTCCGTTAAAGCGACGCAGTGCCGAATCGCAAAACCTGGCCTGGGCATTTAGCAACAAAATGGTCCGGGGCTTAACCGGTTAATGACCAATTTAAAAAATTTAATTTTTCTCGTCATGAAAAACGGTCGTGTGTACGCGACATTAGGCATGGCATGCATTTAGCATTTTGTTGGTCACTGATTAGGGTCAACAAGACACAACAAGGGAAATTTAGAAAAAATGGAGCATGTGTAATCGAAACAATCAGCTTCCAGGTTTTATTGTCAAAGTTTAACCTCCTTAACGGTATTCCCGAGTCTGGCTCGGGATGAATTTTTTATACCAAAAGCGGTATCCCCGAGCCAGACTCGGGATTGCATTGCAGGATACAGGGGGAAGTTACTTACCTTGTCCCTGGATCCTGCGATGTGTCCCTGCTGTGTGTGCGGGCTCCTCCATTGTGCTTCCTCGCTCGATTCACAGTGCCGAGTGCCGAGCTCCGTTCCCTGCGGCGTTACAACGCACAGGGACGGAGTTCGGCGCCAAATTCAAAAAGTGAAACACACAATACACATACAGTACTGTATATTGTAATCTTACAGATTACAGTACTGTATGGAATAATTACACACCCCCTTTGTCCCTAGTGGTCTGCCCAGTGTCCTGCATGCAGTTTGGAGAAACATGGAAACTGGAGATTGTTCATAGCAACCAAAACGTGTCTCTTTACATCAAAAGTGCTTTTAGACCAGCTAGAAAACAGCGATAAATTAGAATTACTTGCAGAATTGAGCGATAGCGATTTGAGGGGAAATTCATCATCAAACAATAAAAATAATGACAGCGACAATTCTGCAACTCAGCAAATTTCGGTATTTTTAATTTGATTACATTAATGAATAATTTTTATTATTATTAGATTATTATTTGTTATGATTATTTATAGTTATTTATTATATCATAATTTATGATTTTGTGTTTTAAACTTTATCATACCCGGGATGTCTACTAGACTCTTGTTTGGACAGATTTAAGTGAGTTATTCCTAAGAATTGCAGGCCTACAATACATATCACCAAATTTCCATGCAAAAAATTGTACCGCTTTTGGTACAAAATTCCAGACATAATCATACCGCCAGGGAGGTTAATAAAACAAGCTGAAGTTAGAAGCTGATTGGCTGTAATGCACAGCTGCACCAGATTCTGAGTGCACCAGTTTTAGTAAATCGCCCCCATTTGTACATATCATGCTAAGGCTTCATTTCCATGGACGTTTTTGGACATTTTTACAGCCACTTTTCTGAGCGTTTTTTGCAGCTTAAAAACAGCTCTCCATGTTAGTCTATGGCCTCATGCCCACCATGACGTTTTTGAGCTGTAGATGGCTGAACCATTTTTAAGCTGCAAAAAAAACAAACAGGACCAGTGCGTTCTGAAGCTCCAGCGTTAGACCTGTAAAAACGGCAGCCATTAAAAAACGCTCAAAAACTATCAAAAACATTAAAAAAAAGCAGCGGTATCGTTTTGGAGCGTTTTGGAGCTTTTTTGCGCGTTTTGGAGAGTTTTTCAACGTCTGCCGTTAAAAAAAAAAAAGCTCAAAAAAATAAAAATAAAACATGGACAGGCGTTTTTAAGCTGTAAAAAAAGGCTAAAAAAAAGAGATTTTTAATACAGCTTACCTGTAAAATCTTTTTCTTGGAGTACATCACGGGACACAGAGCGGCATATTCATTACTATATGGGTTATATGGAGTACCTTCAGGTGATGGACACTGGCAATCTCAAACAGGAAGTGCCCCTCCCTATATAACCCCCTCCCATAGGAGGAGTACCTCAGTTTTGTAGCAAGCAGTATGCCTCCCAAAATGGTCCCCAAAAGAGGGGTGGGAGCTCTGTGTCCCGTGATGTACTCCAAGAAAAAGATTTTACAGGTAAGCTGTATTAAAAATCTCTTTTTCTTTATCGTACATCACGGGACACAGAGCGGCATATTCATTACTATATGGGATGTCCCAAAGCAATGCTTACAATGAGGGGAGGGAGAACATCTTCCCAAGACAAAAGGATTTAATTTAGAGATATACTCAAATCATAATAAATCCAACTTAGTTGAGAAAAATAATTTTAAATTTTAAATTTAACTCAAAAGGGAGCCCCCGGAATCCGAGGGTCTCAAACTGCAGCCTGCAGCACTGCCTGCCCAAAGGCTGTATCAGTATTCCTTCTTACGTCCAACTGGTAGAATTTTGTAAACGTGTGGACAGAAGACCAGGTTGCCGCCTTGCAAACTTGAGCCATAGGAGATCTGGTGGTGTGCTGCCCAGGAGGCGCCCATGGCCCTAGTAGAATGAGCCTTTAATGATAACGGAGGAGGCAACCCCTTCAAGCCGTAGGCCTGAGTGATTAACTGTTTAATCCACTTTGAGATGGTGGACTTTGCAGCTGCCTGCCCCTTCTTGGGCCCATCCGGTAAAATGAACAACACATCTGTTTTCCGGATCTTCTCTGTAGCTTTAAGATAGGCCTTCATGGCCCTGACAATATCCAAGGTATGCAGCAACCCTTCCTTTCTGGAAGTAGGTTTAGGAAAGAAGGATGGTAATACCAAATCCTAGTTTAGATGAAAACTGGATATAACCTTTGGTAGGAAGGAAGGTTGAGGGCGGAGAACGACCTTGTCCTTATGAAAAATAAGATATGGTTCCTTACAGGATAAGGCTGCCAGTTCCCATACTCTTCTGGCGGAAACTATGGCAACCAAAAATACTAACTTCCTTGTCAGTAAAACCAAAGGAATTTCAGCCAACGGCTCAAAAGGTTGTTTCTGTAAACTTGACAGAACAAGATTTAAATCCCACGGGCAAAGTGGGAATTTAACTGGAGGATTAATACGTAAGACCCCTTGAAGGAAGGTCTTAACCAGCGAGTGGGTGGCCAGCGGCCGCTGAAACCACACTGACAAAGCTGAAATCTGTCCTTTGATTGTGCTTAATGCCAGTCCTTTATCCACTCCTAGCTGGAGAAAACTTAATACTCTATCGATGGTAAACTTGCGAGAAAGCCATCGTTTGGACTCACACCAGCCTACATAGGCCTTCCAGACCCTGTAATAAATCACCCTAGAGACCGGTTTCCTGGCTCTGATTAGGGTAGAGATTACTTTCTGAGACAGACCTCTACCCCTGAGAATCAGGGATTCAGCTTCCAGGCCGTCAAATTAGATGCCGTAAGGCAGGGTGGAGGATCGGACCTTGCGATAGCAGGTCTGGCCGTAGAGGAAGAGTCCAAGGGTCTCCCACTACCATCTTCAGGATTAGTGAATACCATGCCCTTCTGGGCCATGCTGGAGCTACCAGAATGACTGGTATGTGCTCCACCCTGATCCTGCGCAGCAGGCGGGGTAGTAACTGGAGCGGGGGAAATGCATAAAGAAGTTTGAACTGATACCAAGGGCAAACCAGTGCATCGGTTCCGCAGGCCATCGGATCCCTTGAGCGGGATATGAACCTGTCTAGTTTCTTGTTGAGTCTCGATGCCATGACATCCACGTCCGGCACTCCCCATCCTTGGCAGAGTGTCTGAAAGACCTGTGGATGTAGAGACCATTCCCCCGGCAACAGAGTCTGGCGACTTAAGAAGTCCGCCTGAAGGTTGTCCACTCCTGGAATGAATATTGCCGATATGCAGGGCACATGAGCCTCTGCCCACAGGAGAATCAAGCTCACCTTTCTCTGAGCGGCTTGACTCTTGGTTCCCCCTTGGTGATTTATGTATGCCACGGCCGTGGCATTGTCTGATTGAATTCTCACCGGGAACCCCTGCAATTTGGACGTCCAAGCCCTGAGGGCTAGTCGAGCAGCTCTGAGCTCCAAGATGTTGATGGGCAACTGCTTCTCTGGCTTTGCCCAAGTACCCTGGCGAGTGCAACCGTCCAAAATTGCTCCCCAGCCTGTCAGGCTGGCGTCTGTGGTTACTATCTTCCAAGCCACTGGGCTGAAAGACTTCCCCTTCAGTAGATTCTGAGGGTCTAACCACCAACACAGACTTTGTCGGACTCTTGATGAGAGCGGCAAAGGGATATCCAAGGCCTGTGGCCTCCTGCTCCATGCTGACAGGATGGCTGCCTGCAGGATGCGAGTGTGGCTCTGGGCGTATGGTACCGCCTCGAATGTGGCCACCATCTTGCCTAGTAACCGCATACATAGGCGAATAGTTGGTTCTCTCTTGCTTAGAACCAATAGGATTAACTCCTTGATGGCTTTGACCTTTATCAGAGGTAGAAACACCCTTTGTTGTTCTGTGTCTAACCTCATGCCGAGATATTCCAACTGCCTTGTGGGCTGGAATACTGACTTTTCTCGATTTAGGACCCAGCCGAACCTCTCGAGGTATTGAACTGTGAGGGCCACTGCTCGTTCCAGGCCAGGAGACGAGTGATCTATGACTAGGAGGTCGTCCAGGTACGCTAGGATCGTGACCCCTTGGATCCTTAGTTTGGCTAGGATTGGGGCTAGGACCTTCGTGAACACCCGGGGGGCCGTAGCCAACCCAAAAGGAAGCGCCACGAATTGGTAATGACGCGAAGCCACCATAAAGCGTAGAAATCTTTGATGTGGCTGATAAATTGGAACATGAAGATAGGCATCCTTTATGTCTATGGATGCCATGAAGTCGTCCTTCTGGAGTGTGGCAGCTGCTGACCGCACGGATTCCATCCGAAACGAGCGGACCTTTAGGTATGCGTTTACCATCTTTAGGTCCAAAATTGGCCTGACATCTCCGTTGGACTTTGGGATGATGAATAGGTTGGAGTAGAAACCTAGCCCTTGTTCTAGGACTGGTACCTCTACTATTACCTCCTGGGAGAGTAGAAGATTCAATGCCGCCATTAATGCGGCTCCCTTCCTCGGATCGTTTGGTACCCTTGACTCCTGGAAATGAGGAGGAGGAAACTTTAGGAAGTCTAGTTTGTAGCCTGTAGCCACGGAAGACCGTACCCATCTGTCGGTAATGCTGGCCTCCCAAACTTCTGAGAAGAGGCGCAGCCTTCCCCCCACCCTCGGGGGTGGGGGCGCCCCTTCATAAGGCCGGCTTGGGGGCTGGTTTTGCTGGTTTGCGAAACCACTGTTTCTTGCCTCCGGCGGCCTGTCCCTGCGATTTGTTGTTAAAGTTAAAGTTTGATCTTGCAGGAGGCCGTCGATACTGTTTGGTATTAGAGGGCCCCTGCCCAGGGGAGTACTGTCGTTTAAACGCAGGTCCTCGAAACTTTTTCTTGGTTGGCAAAAGAGTACTTTTGCCGCTTGAAATGGTCTGAATGTATTTATCCAGGTCTTCTCCGAAGAGTCGTTCTCCATGGAAGGGGAACCCTACCAGGAGCTTCTTGCATGGGGGCTCTGCCTCCCAGCTCTTTAACCATAAGAGTCTTCTCATATGGATAAGGGATAGCGATAAACGTGACGCTTGCTGGATAGAATCCTTAATTGCGTCTACCGTAAAGCGTATGGCCCTAGGGACATCCGAAAATTCTTCTGCCTGCTGGGCAGGAATAAGTTTAAGCATCTGCTTAGTTTGATCCGATAATGCTTGTGCAACCCCAATCGCAGCCACAGCTGGCTGCACTACTGCCCCTGCAGTGGTGAAGGAGTTTTTTAGTAGCGTTTCCAAGCGTTTATCAACCGGATCCTTGAACACCTGTATGTTTTCTACAGGGCATGTTAAAGATTTGTTAACACATGAGATGGCTGCGTCCACCGCCGGGGTTGCCCATCTCTTGGAAAATTTCTTTTCCATAGGATATAAGGCAGAGAATCTTTTAGGTGGTAAAAAGATTCTATCTGGCTTGGTCCAATCTTGGAACATAACTTCCTCTAGTAGAGGATGGATCGGAAAAACTGCGTTGTTTTGAGGCGCTCTTAGGGAGCCCAAAGCTGAAACCGTCGATACTTGGAGATCTGGTACTGGCAAGTTAAATGCTCTATGGACCAAGTCCGTTAAGGCTTGAACCCACCAGCTCTCCCCTTGGGAGGCTGCCCCAGACTCCTCCGTATCCGGGTCCTCGATCCCCGAACCTGCTTGGTCCTTGTCCAAGAGGTCGTCCAATTCCCCTGCGGAAAAAGGACCTCCTCCTCTGAGGGTCCACGCTCGGGCGACGGAGATCTATTCCGTTTTCTGCCCCGCATAGCCTTGGCTATCATTTTTTCCATTCTTTTTTCCATCTCTTTTAAGGAGGTGGACAGTACCTCGTCCGTGACCACCCTAGGGTTGGACTGACCCGTGCCAGCTCCAGCCCCAGATCCCGATGGTCCCACTAAGGCTCCCTCTCGGGAAAGCAGCGGCATAACTTTGTCCGAGACCTCAGACTCTCTGGGGGAATCCCCACCTCTTGTACCCTCAGAACCAGATGCCATGGTACAATACCGAGGTACGCCCGCTAACTTAACGGTGTTTGGAATTTATAAATAAATTATTACCCCAAAACCCTTTCGGGAGACAAGAAATGCCTTCTCTACTTTTAAGTTTTCTTTCTTTTTTTTTTTTTTTTTTTTTTAAACCAAAGAGAGAAAAAACATTCTGTCCCCCTTAGTAGTATTGCCAAAGAAAAAAACTGCTGAGAAAAAGCGAACAGCCTATCTCTAGGCTTCAGAACAGTCTTTAAGGCTGTAGTATTCCTTTTTGGCCACTGTGTGTCCTCGGCGCCCCGTGCTGCCACTCTGGTCTCTTCCTCTCTCAGTTCCAGCATACACTGAGCTGGGAACGAATGGAAGGGCCGCCCCTTCCTTAAACCTACTGGCCCGCCCTTCCCCCCTCAGCTAATGGCGCGAAATTGCGCCCTTAACACGGGGACGCGCGCGCGCCCCCGACGGGGGGGGTGGGGGGAAAGGGAGCCACACGAGGAGGTCAGCGTTTGCCTGTCATCCAGGCTAGGAGGAAGAACCTATGCAGCAATCGCCTGGAGGCTTGCAGGTAAGCACAGCTCTCATGAACACACACACAGCCTCTCAATGCTTTTAAATACTACCAGGGAGGTCACCTTTTATGGGGAAATAACACATAAAGCCATCCTATCTATAAGACATGTGACTTACTTGCCAGATGCAGCGCATAACTATAGGCATGTCCCCTGTGAACCCCCCAGAAAAACCTGCTAAGAACCAAGTTCCGCAAGTTTCCCCTCACTTACCTGCTCCATGCCGCAGGACTTTGCAAAGCAAGAGGCCCAATCTTCCCCCATCTCCGTGGGGCATTGACCTTCAGGCCCTGGGTTCCTATGAAGGATCCACTGTCCTGGGCCCATATAGCACTCTGGCAACAGAAAACATTAGGCCCCCAAAGGTTTCTAAGTTCTGGGCCCAGGGTCCAGCTCTCTGAAAAGAAAGCATTATGGGCTATACCCCATTGGTTTGGGGTCCGGTTACTGACCACTTTAGCGCTGAGGCCTTTGGACAGAACCGGTTAGCCCACCTTAATCCCAAGGATGTGGAGGCAAGCTAAACCATGACCAACACCTAAGACACTGGCGTAAAAAAACTGAGGTACTCCTCCTATGGGAGGGGGTTATATAGGGAGGGGCACTTCCTGTTTGAGATTGCCAGTGTCCATCACCTGAAGGTACTCCATATAACCCATATAGTAATGAATATGCCGCTCTGTGTCCCGTGATGTACGATAAAGAAAGTGGCTGTAAAAACATCCATGGAAATGAAGCCTTATAACTGTTGTTTTTCTGTCCTTTATCTGGCCTACACTGGACATTTTGAAAGAAGATGTTGGGGATAGGGAGCAATGAGCGCTGACGCTTTTGTGAAGAGTCTGTAGGTTTTCTGCAGTTTAGGCATTGTCAAGTCATCTACTTTATTTTATAAAATTCAAGAACATATCTCCAATCCCAGATCTTTTAGTTTTATTTTTTTAAAATATGTTTGCCTTTTTAAAGCCCAGCTCCTAGAAACCTAAAAAACATCCATAGTCAAGGGCAGGGTTCTGCAAACTATGGCACATAGGCCACATCCATCCCACTACAGCAGTGATGGCCAACCTTGGCACCCCAGATGTACTTTTCCCATGATGCTCATGCACTCTGCAGTGTAGTTGAGCATCATGGGAAATGTAGTTCCAAAACACCTGGAGTGCCAAGGTTCGCCATCACTGCACTACAGGAATTTATCCAGCCCGTAAACATGTGCAATTTGTTTCGTTCCGAAATTTTGAAATCAAGCAAATTTTTCATTATTCGGGAATTCGAATGCATCCGAATTACCGAATTACAATAGTAACGAATTTAAACAAATCAGAAATTAGAATTGGAAAAAAACGGACGAAATTCTATTTGAATCCAACTCGAAAACAAATTTGAATCTAATTCGAAAAAACAATTCAAATGGAATTCGAAAAAACATTCAAACCGAATTCGGAAACAAATTTAAATCAAATTTGAAAAAAAAAATAGAACTCGATTTTCTAAAAAAATAATACAATAAAATATAAAATAAAAAAAATTAATAAAAAAAAATTACTAGTAAAGAATAGAATAGAATTTAATAGAATAAAATAAAATAGAATATGGCCATCTTCCGAAATTCCAATTTCGATATAGCATAAATTTAAATTTGAATTGGATAGATTGGAGTAGAATTCAAACCAATGGAAACCAAAATAATAGAAAAGAATAGAATAAAAAATAAGAGCATAGAATATAAAAGCAAAAGAATAGAAAAGAAAGAATATGACCGCCTTCTGAAATTCAAATTTAAAATAGAATGAATTTGAATAGAATAGAATCCAAAACAGTGAAATCCAAAATAATAGAGAGTAATAGAATACAAAATAAGAGAATAGAAAAGAAAATAAGAGAATAGAATAGAAAATAATAGAATACATTTTTTTCCGAAATTTGAATTTTGAATAGAGTGAATTGAAATTTGAATAAAAAATTTGAAAAGAAAAGAATAAAAATGGAAAAAATATAGAATGAATTGGAATTCGAAATGGAATAGAAAAGATTAGAATAGAGAATAATAGAAAAGAATAGAATAGAAAAACAATAGAACAGATTAGAATCAAATATAATATATAACCATCTTCCAAAATTCTAATTTTGTATAGAATGAATTTGAATAGAACAGATTAGAATAGAAAATAACAGAATAGAACAATAGAACAGAATAGAATAAAATATAATATATAACCATCTTCCAAAATTCAAATTTTATATAGAATGAATTTGAATAGAAAAGATTAGAATTGAATAGAAAATACAATAGAATAGAAAGGAATAGAATAAAAAAATAAGAGAAAATAATAGAATAAAATAGAAAGAATATAGTAACAAACCATCTTCCGAAACGCAAATTTTGAATAGAATGAATTTGAATTTCGAAAAGAATAAATTCGAATTTGAATACAAACGATTATAATAGAATGGAAAAGAAAATAATAGAATAGAATGTAGCGCCCCCTTACTTTCAGTATTGGCACTACGCTAAAGTTAGTGGGGAATGGGAGAGTTATTTTGCTCCCATTCACAATTTGTCAAACTTGGGCTGCTGTCATTCCTGAACTGTCCTGTGGGCCAGTCTGCGCTCCAGGGGTGTTTTCCCACCCCTGGGTGACAGGTGGCGCTAGAGGGGTTCTGGCAGAGCCACTTTTCCCCAGCAGCCAATTCGAGGAGTTTTTCCCTCGCTGGGCATGCTGGGGGAGGGTATATCTGTGGCAGACGCCATTCTTCCGGAAAAAGGGGTCCTCCTTCTTCTTCCCGCGGGGTCCATGTTCCAGGTGCGGCATCCACCTTCAGGGTGCGCGCATCCACCGGACCCCAGCGATGGCCCTTTGGACCGAGGGCACATTCTACACGGAGTTCCATGTTCCTGAGAGGGACCCCAGTGACTTACTGGGTCCCCAGCTCCATTGAAAGGAACCCAGGCTGGGTGCCGTTCGATTGGGGGGTCGGCTTGAGGAGAACCCGGAAGCAGGTTATCCAACAGGGCTTGAAAGAACCAATCGGGGATCTGGTGACCGGAATGTTGACAGGTACGCTTTGCTGTCATCCGGTGACCTATGCTTAAATCTACTGGGAGGATTCGCTCAATTCGTTCATCTAGCTTATCCAAGGTAATAGGCCTGTGGCAGAGGCCCTAGAGCCTGGTCTGTGAGAGAGATCTGTTCCTCCCAGCAATCTTAAGTGACACTTTGGCTGCCAGACTCGTGACAGGAGTCTGTCCGGGGGCACTTCACCCACTCTGGCTAGAGTGGCGACGAACTGCAATTTATACTACTGAGAGCAGGATTGCTTGGTTCTTATCCAGGCCTGATACTGCAAAGTTGCCTCTTTTGCTTCATCAACCTTTTCTTCCTACTTGATGTTGATGTTGGCCATGTTGGTCTGGAAATAAAGCATTGGAAAAAACCTTTATTCATTGTCTGGACATTCACTCACTACTCTGTTCTCCATCCGCACCCTAGACAACACTAAGGTAACTTAATACGCCGATCCCAACAACAAATCAGCGGCTCCTGCGGGGGTAGCTCTACAAGAATAAAATAGAATAGAATAGCAAAACAATAGAAGAGAATAGAATAAAATAGAAAAAATATATAACCATCTTCTTTCAAATTTTAATGAATTTGAATAGAAAATACAATAAGAAAACAGAAAATAATAGAAAAGAATAGAATAGAAAACAAGAGAATAGCACAGAATAGAAAAACAATAGAACCGAATACAATACAATAGAATATATTTTATACAACCATTTTCCGATATTCGAATTTCATATAGAGTGAATTTGAATAGAAAAGATTAGATTAGAAAATCATAGAAAAGAATAGAATAGAAAAACAATAGAACAGAATAGAATAAAATATAATATATAACCATCTTTCGAAATTTGAATTTAGAATAGAATGAATTTGAATTAGAAGACTAGAATAGAATAGAAACAATTATAAAAAAATACAATAGAAAATAAGAGAATAGAAAAGAATACAATAGAAAATAATAGAATAAAATAAAATAGAAAGAATATAATATATAACCATCTTCCAAAATTCGACTAGAATGAATTTGTATAGAAAATATTAGAATAGAATAGAAAAATAGAAAAGAACAGAAAAAATAGAAAGAATATTAAATATAACCATCTTCCAAAATTCGAATTTCGAATAGAATGAATTTGAATAGAAATGATTAGGATAGAATAGAAAATAATTCAAAATTTCGAAATATGGTTATATATTATATTCTTTTTTTTTAATCTATTCTTTTCCATTGTTTTTTTTATTGTATTATTTTCTATTCTATTCTCTTATGTTCTATTCAATTATAATCTTTTCTATTCATATTCAAATTAGTTCTATTCAAAATTTGAATTTCGGAAGATGGTTATATAATTTATTCTTTTTATTTTAATATATTCTTTTCCATTGTTTTTCTATTCTTTTCTATTGAATTATTTTCTATTCAAATTCTTTAGAATTTTTTTTATGTAGGTGAATTTTTCAAATTCATTCGAATTGTTTAGGATGTCGCCGAATATTATCGAAATCGGTAAAAAAAAAATCCCGAATTCAAATATTTGAAATTCGAATTTCGAAAGATGGTTATATATTATATATTTTTTTTATTTTAATATATTATTTTCCATTGTTTTTTGTATTGTATTATTTCTATTCTATTCTCTTATTTGCAATTAAATTATTTTCTGTTCTAATCTTTTCTATTCAAACTTCAAATTTCGGAAGGTGGTTATATATTATATTCTTTTTATTTTAATCAATTATTTTCTTTGTATTTCTTTTGTGTTCTATTCTCTTATGTTCTATTCTATTATTTTCTAATCTTTTCTGTTCTATTCTAATCTTTTCTATTCAAATTCAAATTCGTTCTATTTGAAATTCTATTTTAAAAGAGTGTTATATATTATATTATTTTTATTTTTTAACCTATTCTTTTCCGTTGTTTTTCTATTGTATTCTTTTCTATTATATTCTAATCTTTTCTATTTGAATTAAACATTTTTTTGAATTCGGTGGAATTGTTTCAAATGCTGCCAAATTTGATTCAAATTCGGTAATTTTTTTTTTAATGCAGCCGAATTCGAATACAAAACAAAATGAATTCAGAAAACAAATTAAACAAATGTAATAAATTTAACGAAACTAATTTAGTTAAATAATGAATCGAAAACTAAACAAAACTAAACAAATGTTGTTGTCCTGCACATGTCGCCTGCAGCAACTCTGATGGGATGAGGGGGGGGGGGGCTTCTGATGTGAATAAGGGGAATACTAATGTGAAAGGGGAGCCATCTGACATTAAAGTAAAACTATAGGCAAACCTTGATTTTCATTTTGGATAGAGCATGAGAGGGTTATAACTAGGGTTGTTACCTCATCCCTTTAAACCCGAATGGACATTAAAGCGGGGGTTCACCCAAAAATCAACTTTCTGGCATTGGATCCAGCATACTGCTGACATCTGCAGTATGCTGTTTTATTTTTTTTGTACTTATCGTTTTATCAGCCTTTGTTATCCGGCTCCGAGCGGGTAAACCTTCCGGGTATAGGCGTTCCTAAGCCAAGCGGAGTTGATTGACGGGCTGCTAAAGCCTTCCGAAAATACGCCTTTCGAAAATACACTCGAGTGTTTACGGCACCTGCTCAGTCAACTCTACACGGCAGGCGCCGTAAACACCCGAGTGTGACTTTGGGTATTTTCGGAAGGCGTGGCGCTCTTTAGCTTAGGAACGCCTATTCCCCACAGGAATCCCCGCTCGGAGCCAGATAACAACGGCTGATAAACGATAAGTACAGCAGCAGTATGCTGGATCTAATGGCAGAAAGTTGATTTTTGGGTGAACCTCTGCTTTAATTAAACAGGTTCTGAGGCTAAATTAACCACTTCCATACAAGGCACATATACACCTTCCCGCCCAGACCAATTTTTTAGCTTTTAGCGCTGTTGCACAGCGGTCATGCTACACTGTACCCAAACTAAATTTTTATCATTTTGTACCCACAAATAGAGCTTTCTTTTGGTGGTATTTGATCACCTCTGGGATATTTATTTTCTGCAAAAAAAATAAAAAAATGACCGAAAATTTTGAAAAAAAAAGTATTTTTTTGTTTCTGTTATAAAACATTGTGAATAAGTACGTTTTCTCCTTCACTGATGGGCACTGATGGTACTGCACTGACGGGCACTGATAAGGCGGCACTGATGGGCACTGATGAGGTGGCACTGATGTGGTGGCATTGATGGACACTAATATGCGGCACTGATGGGCGGCACGGATGGGCACTGATAGGCGCCACGGATAGGTGGCATGGATGGGCTTGGATAGGCGGCATGGATGGGCACGGATAGGTGGCACAGATGGGCACAGATAGGCGGCACGGATGGGCACGGATAGGCGGCACGGACGGGCACGGATAGGTGGCACGGACGGGCACGGATAGGCGGCATGGATGGGCACTGATAGGCGGCATGGATGGGCACTGATAGGTGGCACGGATGGGCATAGATGGGCACTATTGTATGTGTTGTACTAATGGATTCCAATCAGTGCCTGCCAATCAGTGATGCCCATTGTGGGCACTGATTGGCATCCATTGCGGCACTGATTGGCATCCAATTTTGTGTGTCCTCCTCATCCCTGGTGGTCTAGGGTCGGCATCCTTTTTTTTTTTCCACTGGTGTGTCTATATGCCCATCCCTGGTGGTCAGGGGGCATCCCTGGTGGTCCAGTGGGCATCCTCGGGGGGGGGGGGCTGTGCTGATGATCGATCAGCACAAACCCCCCCTGTCACAGGAGCAGCCGATCTGCTCTCCTCTACTCGCGTCTGACAGACGCGAGAGAGGAAAAGCCGATTACCGGCTTTTCCTATTTACATTGTGATCAGCCGTTATTGGACACAGCTGATCACGTGGTAAAGAGTCTCCGTGAGGGCAGAAAACACCAGAAAAAACACGTGATTTTGGGAAAGTTTGCTCAAAAAGTCCTGTGTATGCATATACGCCCCTCAGACAAAAATCCATGAAAAAGTTAGTTTGAAGTCTGATCGTGTGTATGAGGCTTTAGTGAGTTTAATTACCACTTTAATCAGCCACAGAACCAGTGTAATTAATATGTGTTTGGGTTTAAAAGGATGAGGAGGCAACCTTATTTTTAACTCATGTAAGAATTTTTTCCCCCCAACTGTGTCCCCTGTGTCTCATTGTGGAGATTTCACTTCAATTCCTGTCCCATAGCTAAACATAAAGTGAGAGGAAATCCCTTCAAATTAAAGCAATTCCTTGGGGACCCCCCAGATTACCAGAACTAGTGGAAGATTTACCCTCTACTACTTTTCCATGGACAACCCAAAATTTGGGATTTTCTTTTACTTTCAATGATAGTAAAGAGGACAAATAGAAAGTGTGAATCTCCCTAACAGGGGCACGGACATCAATAAACACTGACAGGTATTCCAATCCATCTCCACTCTTTCCAAAACTAAAACAAAAAGTTTTGCCTTTAGTTATACTTTAAGTTTTTTCTTGAAGCATATTTATTCATTCATTTACATTTAATTCATTCATTTATAAAACAGTTTGATTTTTTGTTAATGTTGGTCCTTGAAAATTTGGCAATTTGACTCACCTTATCATCCCCTGGCAGAGGGTGCTCCCTCATATTCTGGTGGTGGACTGTTCCTAATGCCTCGTACACACGGCCAGACTTTCTGAGAAAAAAGGTCATACAGGCTTTTTTTCTCGGAAAGTCCGGCCGTGTGTAGCCTTCATCTGACTTTTTTTGTCAGAAGTCCGACGGACCTTAGATAGAGAACCTGTTCTCTTTCTTTCCATCAGACTTCCGACGGAATCACGGCAAACTTTTGCACGGTCAACAGTCTGACCATGTATACGAGGCATTAGTGTCCCCTTGTTCAACACAGGTGAGAGGAACTTAGACTGTTGGAGCATAGTGGAAAAGAGGCTGCTGGGACTGGTGTAGCAGCACAGAGCCTGTAGGAACAGAGGATCAGATAAGTAAAAGTAGTTTACCAACACCCTAGACACCCTAAACAAGCTGTTAATCCTTGCAGGTTGGGCTCAACCTCATTGCAAGGGAGGAATTTTAGGTTTCCCCTACCATGGGCTTTTTTTCAGCGGGAACGCGGGGGGAACGCAGTTCCGGCACCTACTGGACCTGACTGTATGTAATGTCCAAGGGGTGCTGGGGTGTGCTGCAGGGTATTGATGCTCACTGCTGGTGGATCTATTCTAGCTGGAGAGCATCAATTTTTGCAGGGGGTCTTTTGTTCCTGAGGAGGTCTAGTGTTGCTGGTGGGGGACCTATTGTTGCTGGGGGGGTCAGTTGTAGGAGATCTACTGTTGGGAGAGGGGTCTATTGTTGATGGCTGCCAGAGAGTCTATTAATGCTGGCTGTGTGGAGATCTGTTGATGCTGCCGGAGTCTATTGTTGATGGGGGGAATTTTGTTGTGGGTGGTACATTGTTAGGGGGATCTATTGTTGCTGGCTAAAGGGAAACCACCATTCCAAACAAATTAGATAGCACAACCAAAATTATACTTGGTTCTGTATTGTCTAAAGGGGGCCGTACTGGGAGGTGGGTAGGGATGGAACCAAGGGACGTTGCTCGGAGGTGGGTAGGGACAGAGAAAACAAGTGACTCGGAAAAGGGGAGTTCCTGCACTGTTGTCTGAGAAAAAAGCCCTGCCCCTACCAAATTTTACCTACTCATCTCTCCTTTAATTATCTGCTACTCATTTCAGAAGTGAACATTTCTCTGCACGCCCATGTGACAGAAGGAGAGTAACACATGCGTCTGTATGCTAGGTATTGTCTTTGCTGCAGAACAGAGCAGTATGGGGTGAAAAAGGTAAGTAAAGAGTGCTACTATGAAGATGAACAATAAAGTAAACCTGTTGCTTTGTCCTATATGGGGCATAAACAACTAGAATCAACACTTCAGATTGGTATAAATTTGTGAAAAAAGACAAATCAATCCCCTAGTGTCTACTAGGGAACGCAGAGTGGCATGTACAGTAGAAGCACAATATGGTGTCTTCTGTTGCCCAGTATGCTTCTTGTTTATTATTTTTATTGCACTTCTGTTTTAACCACCCCGGAGGATTTGGCTGCCAAATGGACCGGGCCACTTTTTGCGATTCGGCACTGCATCGCTTTAACTGACAATTGCGCGGTCGTGCGCTGTGGCTCCCAAACAAAATTGATGTCCTTTTTTTCCCCACAATAGAGCTTCTTTTGGTGGTCGACAATTTTGAAAAAAAATTTCTTTTTTTTTTTGCTTTTTGCTATAATACATATTCCCCGAAAATATTAAAAAAACCAAATTTTTTCCTCCGTTTTTGGCCGATACGTATTCTTCTACGTATGTTTGATGAAAAAAATTGCAATAAGCATTTACTGATTGGTTTGCGCAAAAGTTATAGGGTCTACAAAACAGGGGATCGTTTTATGGCTTTTTAATTAATATATATTTTTTTACTAGTAATGGCAGCAATCTGCGATTTTTATCATGACTGCGACATTATGGAGGACACATCGGACACTTTTGATGCTATTTTGGGACCATTGTCATTTATACATTGATCAGTGCTATAAAAATGCACTGATTACTGTGTAAATGACACTGGCAGGGAAGGGGTGTACCACTAGGGGGCGAGGAAGGGGTTTAGTGTGTCCTAGGGAGCGATTCTAACTGTGTGGGGCCTGGTCTACATGTGACATGACACTGATCACTGCTCCCAATGACAGGGATCAAAAGATCAGTGTCCTGTCACAAGGCAGAACAGGGCGATGCCTTGTTTACACAGGCATCCCCCTGTTCTGCAGCTCCATGATAAGATCGCGGGACATCGAGTCTGCGGGTCCCGTAGGCACGGTCACGGAGCTCGCGACAGGGGTGCGCCGCGCATGGCGCGAAATTCAAAGCAACGTATATATACGCTGCTTTGCGAAGTCGTGCCATTCTGCCGACGTATATCAGCGTGACATGGTCGGCAAGCGGTTCAGTACATAAAGTACATACAGTACATATAATACAAAAGGAAAAAATCTTAGTGCAAAACGGCCATAACTGGTCCCAATTGTGGTCATTAGGACCATCATTAGTAAAAAAAATACACATAGATACGTCGCTCATTAGCCTTATGCCAATTTCGAAGTATATCATTAGAACCTTGAAGAAGAGATGCTGAACTTGATGTGGCATGAACTTTAAAATGTGCATTACAACAATGGGTTGTTAAAACATGGCACTAAGTAATGCGTAATTTAAGCAAAAATCTATTTTGCTAAAATTAAATTTATTTCCTCCATTAGTACTGTTTAGGTATATAATACACTTTAGTATTTGTTAAAAGAGCAAGGCATTTTTTATAGTAACAGAAAGGTCACAAGTTCATTTGCTCAGCCTGCTTTTATTTAGGGCTATGGGGTTGTCATTAAAGATTAATGGCTAAGGGAGGTGACTGAGTAGGAAAGCTTGCCAAAGACAATGATCTATTGATAGCTAGGACTGGCCGGTATACACCTGCATCTCTGGGGTCACACATATGCAGGAGCTTTGCTAGCACTGTACAAGGAAGACCTTATGGTCCTACAGTGGAACACAGATCTATACTCATTTGCTAGTCTTTTCTTGGTTACGGACAGTATTTCGATCAGAGTGAAACATAAGAAAGAGGTGAATATAGTATTTTGACAACTGATCCAAAAATACATCCTCTAGGAAATCTATTTGCTGTATTTTAAATGCTTTTAGAAATATGTTAAATGCAGAAGAATGTTTGTATTCCGCATACCACATATGGGAAATATTTTCATTTTTTTGTTAAAGCCTCTATTTGACATATTTAATAAGGCAACATGCAACGTGTAAAGCGCAGTGACAGATAGCAACCAATTACCATTCAATACAATTTAGAATTCTGTTTTAATGCTATACTAATGTAGGGAGAAACCTAAGTTGTTCGTGCTAAGACTTACTGAGAATTGTGGAATGTACCAGCACTTTGTGGTACACGGCTATAACCCCATCAATTTAGTTGAGCCTACTTTTTCTTATGGACAAGTTTCCTAAAATAAGTAAGTGGCCATCTTATCTGTTTGAAGTCCTATTGACTTCCACAACACAGAAGCTTTTTTTAGATTATAAAATAATGCAGGAAAGGAAGTCAGCTTGTGATTTTCCCAGACTGCAATATTCGAGCTCCAGTCCAACTTAGGTGAATCTGAAAAAATATAAGGAACCTAGCCACTTGTAAAAATAAATAGCTGCAGCTCCAGTAATCACTTTCTTCTGGTGATGTCCCTCCCCCAGCACCGTTACTCTTTTGAGTTGAATAACACCCACCATCATTCATCTCATTTCCTATAAACCCAAGGCATCAAGGGTGCACCCCCTGCATTGGACTCACAGGAGAATGTTGCCACATCATTACATGGCAGCACTCTCTGTGGCACTCTCTGTAGCATTTAGGATCTACCCACTACTGAAGGAATAAGAAGATAAAGAGAAAAATGGAAAGATTCCCCAATGGGGCTTTGGACAGCAATGTGATATGATTGGAAAAATAGCACATGGATAGCAAAAAAAGAGTACATTTATTAAGAATATACAGGTATCAAGATAAGATAAATTACAACATTTAAAAAGGCTGGCCAATAAATAAATACATATTCCACAGTGTAGCCTATATTCCAATTTTGCACAAAATTCTGCGCATTAATACATATCAGAATGCTGAAAATTGTAGAATAGCTGATGCGTTTCGACCTCTGTGGCGGTCATCATCAGGGGGAAGGTTGGCTCTACAAAACACATTACATTATTTCAAAAATAGGAAAACATCATCATAAGTCCCATTAAGGGTCTAAAATGGTGAAATATTTACCGCTGAAGTGGAATGGATGGTCCCATGGCCAGATAGGTTGGGAATCGTCGGGTGATGAGGAGGACCCCACAGACGCACCCACCTCCCCGAAGTGGAAGAGCCCAGCCCGAAGGGCTCACAAGGAGCCAAACAATTGACACAATTGACACCCTCCGGGGTGCGCATCGCTTTTATCTCTCCCCCATGTGTCCCTTTCTATAGCGAAGAAGATAAAGAGGACCTGTGACCTCACATGGCCGGACTGAAGACATCTAGAAAAATGTGTTGTGCTTTAGAAGGCACTATCTATCAAATTGATCCTCAGTGTTTTTAAGTTGGGACCCAAGCATTGACATGTTATGACAATTTATTCAACATAAGTAAAAGCTGATAAGCTTACCAACCATGCTCAAATAACCTGAAATATAATTTTTAATTATAACTTTTAATTATATTTATAAAGAGAACCTGACCTGTCTATTAAAAATGCAGAGACTTTTTTCAAGGATGAGGTACAATCTCAGTTTGGACCACCGTGTATCACATCATCACAAAGATGAATTTGAAGATTTGTGAGAGTCAGCTTCAGCGTAGAGCTCGCCGAGAGAGACAGTCCAGCCAACAAAAGTGCATTTAAGAGTTTCTTGCCACCTGGTATTTATCTGCAAAGCAATATCAAAAATTAACGTTTACCCCCAACTCAAAAGTTATGAACTTCCTTTTGGTGTCTGTACCAGAGACAAATGTCACTGATAGAGGTTAACCTTTCAAGTGAGGTTACAGACAGAAGTAAAGGCTGGAGGCTTTAACTTTACCAAATTCACTTTCAGCTCTGCCCATCTGCCAATTTGAGTCCCAACAAAAAGCTAAAGTAAAGACTGAGGCTATGTATTTATAGTAGCTGAGTTTCAATACACAGCTAAGGATTTTTATGTATTGAATAGACTTTTTTTTCCCAGTTTATTGATAAAAAAAAGGTTTACATCATAGTAATTAACATATGATCACTTTATGATTTGGATCATGATTTGTTTTGTAATTTTACCAAATGTTCTCAGAAAGTATCTCCATTTAAAAAAGCCTCACTAAAATGGTCTAAAGTTATAAATGCATTTATTTCTTGTTTAGACATTTAAAAAAAGTATTTCCATTTTTAACAGCCTTAAAGGTAATGAGTTCTGGAGAGAAGAGCATTAAAAAATATGCCAATGCTCATGCTATTGCAGGGCTTAATACCTTTTTTAAAAATGTGTCCAAATGTGTAAAGCGCTGCGTAAATTGACAACACTATATAAGTACCTAAATAATAATAATAATAAACTATTATAATACTTGTACATGTAAGGTCTTCCTAACACCTGGCTTTTAATGATGCCCCCCACACGGTGATGGCGCTGCCAGAACTCGAGCAAGCTACCGTGGAACAGAGGTGGTCATCCTGCCTGACCCAGTTTAAGCTTAAATTCCACTATCGGCCAGGGAATGTCAATGGCCACACTGATGCCTTGTTCTGTTTCCCAGGTGAGCACCCAGGGGAGGATGTGGACCCTAATGAGGAGGATATAGACGTCACTCCTGTGTTACCAATGCCAGCCGCCTTACACACCATCGAGGAACCAGACAGGGACCCGCCAACTGAGACGGACAAACTTTATAGTTGTGAGGAGTGGGCACTGAGCCAGCAGAAAGATCCAGACCTGATACAGGTACATGCATTCCGAGTACCTCCCATCTCTCTTGGAGATACAAACCCATTTGGCTATCCTGAGACAGTGGGATCGACTGGAATCACAGGACAACATGCTCTACCGGTAGGCAAGTATCCCCTCCAAGCAGCGGGATATTCTCTAAATCATGGTCCCCCAGTCGTGTATCCTACGGACCTGCCAAATACTTCACAAAACTGGTGGCCATTTCAGGGTGGACCTGACTGAAGAGCTGGTTCGGAGGTACTTCTTCTACCCCTATTTGTCTAACTGGGTGCACATGACTTGTCAAGAGTGCGAAAGTTGTGCATATACAAGGCTCCCTCTGAAAAGACCACACCCATGGCAATTACAACAGCCTTTCAAATTATTAACCATGGACTTCCTGACAATCTCCAGGGTGCCATCTGGCTATTAATATATATTGGTCTTCAATGACCACTTTACCAAATTTGCGGTGGTGGTGCCTACCAAGGACCAAACAGCTGTCATTACTGCCAAACTTTTCTAGGAAAAAAACGTATGGCTGCCCAAAGCGGATCCTGTTGGATCAAGGTCCGAACTTTGAGTCCGTAATAATCA
This sequence comes from Rana temporaria, assembly GCF_905171775.1. Classification (NCBI taxonomy): domain Eukaryota; kingdom Metazoa; phylum Chordata; class Amphibia; order Anura; family Ranidae; genus Rana; species Rana temporaria. The sequence goes on from NC_053493.1 coordinate 98,785,829, forward strand.
TGACAAAACTCTGTCTCCTGAGTGGTATCTGTAAATCTCACACCACCCCTTACCACTCTCAAGGCAATGGCATCTGTGAACTGCTCAATTGCACCCTTCTGGGAATTCTGTGAACCCTAGAGCTAAGTTACCGCAATCCTGGCACCAACCCATGGGGGCTGTGGTATGGGCTTACAACAACACTTCTTTCTGATGTTTGGGCCATACCTGTGGACCTTCTGTTGGGGACACCAAATTACCTCCCGCCCAGAACACCTAGTTCTTGAGTACAAGAACATTGGAAGCAGATGGAAAAGTCAAACAGTTAACGTTACAAAGTTATTTTAGTGAATGCCCCGTGTCTTATTAAATTCGCTAAAGCGTACATATTTGCCAGCACACCATGGATCGACAACTTCCATCCTAAGGTTTTTTTAACTTATCTTTGTGATGTGATCTCTTTCATTAAAGAAACGTATTCTCATTGTGCTGATGTCTTCTTCCTCTGCCGGTTCTTGTTTAGATTCTTATCTCTCCTGCTACCTTCTTCCTCTGCTAGTTCTTCCTTCCCCCGACTCTAGTTCCCGATCTTGTGTTAGCTCTTGCGTGTGCCATTACTTATAAAGCCCAGGGGATGTGGTCATCCTGTGACATCATCCAGAGACCCTGTCCCTTGTGACATCACCACCCAGGGTGGTGCTCCTTACCTGCCAGTCTGCGTGCTCGGATAAGGGTCTGGTATGAATTTTGGGGTGGACCCCACACCGTTTTTTTTTTATTTTGGCGTGGGGGTTCCTCTTAAAATTCATACCAAACTAAACGGCCTGATATGGTCGGATCAAAGTCGGAGCCCGTTCTTTGAAGTCACATGGAAGTCACACATGAAGTTGTAGGGCTAAGTTGGAGCGGACTGTCGTACCAATATGAACCCGGCCTAAAACATGAAGTTTGATAATGGTGTAGTAGACACAGTGCATACAGATCAGACACAGAGGGAGGAGGAGGTAATAAAGTTAATGAAAAAGAAGTTGAAGAAGGTCACTTACAGTGGCAGAATGAAGATCAGATTTAAAGAAAGAAAAGGGCCTAAGGGTTAAAAAAATACTGTCATTATCGGATTATCTGCTGCTGCCTTGATTTGTGTTTTGCTCCTGAACGGAACTAATGAATAACTCAATATATATGACTCAATATTTTCTCTTCTGTCCCCTTCCACTGTTGTAAGAAGAAGGGTGGGCCCACAGATCTGATTGCTGTGACTGATCTTTCTAAAAGGTGCAAGCACGTGATGAGTAGTGTTGCTCACGAATATTCGCATTGCGAATATTCGACTCGAATATAGCATATTCGAGAAATCGCGCTATATTTCGAAATTCGCGGTGAATATTCGCAATTCCGAATATTCGATTTTTTACAATTTTTTTTTTTAATCAGATCACATCCTAGATATCTCCATCGACGTCTAAAAGCATTGCTGGTATCATTAGAGACCCTGGGCCGAGTAGCTGAAGCGTTCATTGAATTTTCCAGAAAGATCGCAATGCGATTATTCGGCAAACGCAATATCGCGCGATTATTTTCCTCGCCCCGATCTTCCGCATCAGAGCGATTTTTACAGTTTCATTTTTAAAACAGATCACATCCTAGTGATCTCCATAGACGTCTGAAAGCATTGCTGGTATGATTAGAGCCATTGGGCCGAGTAGCTGAAGCGATCATTTTATATTGCCGAATATTCGCAATGCGAATATTCGGCAATAGGAATATTGCGCGATTATTTGCTCCGCCCTTTTGCATCAGAGCCAATCAGAGTTCTCCTTCCACACTCGTCACAGGTTAGCAACCAATAGGAACCTGCCTGCATGGACATTATATAAGCTCACTCCCAGCACCATTTCATTGCAGATTCAGAAGCTTGCTATAGAGTGTGGAGGCTGTTTCTGTGTTCCTGGTTTCCTGGTTTCCTGTGTCTTTGTTCTTGATTGATTTAGATCATCACCAGCATTGCTATTTAGTGATTCCAGTGGATCTTTTCCAGTATATCAACTGCTTTTTTCAAAGCAATAGACCCAAGAGCTTTTTTCAAAGCTACGTTTTGTGCTGTTTTGTGCTGTTTTTTTCATTTGTGTTACTGTTTGATCCTGCAATCCTCCCTGTTCAGTTATATTTGCAAGAGATTTCAGAACACATTTTGCTGAGCTTTATAAAAGAGCTTTTCTAAAAGCTAAGTTTTGTTCATCTTGTGTTACTGTTAGATCTTGCAGGTTCGCTGTTCAGTGATATTTGATAGGCATCTCAGTTCAAATTTTGTTTAGTTTTCCCTAAAGAGCTTTTATAAAAGCTAAGTTTTGTGTTCAGTTTAGTTAAATTTTGTGTAGTAAGTGTACACACTGTTAGTGTACATTTATTTCATCTAGCTTAGCTTAGTGTGTGTTTAGTGTCTGTGTTTTGTGTTTAAAAAAAAAAAAAAAAAAAAAAAAGTTAGTGTTTGTTTAGTGCTTTTTTTTTTTTCTTTAATTTTGTAGTCCTTGTCTGGTGTACTACTTTTCTTATAGTTTAGTAGCTGTCTGTGTACGTCTTTGTCTGCGTGCCTGTCTTGTAAAAAATACACAAAAAACACATTTTGTTCACATTTTCCCCCCCCAATAAAGTTTAACCCCCCCACACACATATCAGCAATTATGAGCGGCATCCGTGGCCGTGGCAGTAGGGGTAGGGGAGTTACTCCCAGTGCTGGATCGCTGCCAGCACGGGGTACCTCTCGTGCCCCTACTAGTGGTAGAGGATCGGGTGCAAGGGGAGTACGCCTGATCCGGGAGTTCTTCCCATCGGGCAGCCGCCCGATATTGCCATCTCAGGCTCAAGTAGTGGTGGACTACATGGGGCACAGCAGTGCCACTGAGTCGTCGGTCCCGACTCACAGTAGTACCACCATTACACCGTTGCCTGTACTACCCCCCCCAGCCCCCAAGAGTCCAGCATCTTACTGTTCGACAGCGACAGTGAGAGGGATCTCTTGGGGGAGGCCATGCATCAGGCAGACCTCCAGCTCTGTCCTGATGGTCAGGACCTTTTTGAAGGGATGGATGAGGAGGATGGGATACCTGCTGGCAGTATCCCAGAGACATCCCTTCAAACTGGTGCTGCTGTTTTGGTGCAGGAAACAGCAGCACCTAGTCAGACCCAGGCGTGGGTGAGGGGACAGCGGAGCCAGGCTAGAGGCTCCATGTCACGTGGTTCCCTCAGACCAACACATCTCAGCCCTTGGTCTGACATCTCTGGGGGCGAAGAGGGTGACCCATCATGGTTGCCATCTGACGCGTCGGCTCACTACGTCAGTGACGACGGGGAAGGTAGGCACCCTGGTGAAACGGTGCGCCAGGTCACCACCAGGGAGACCATCGTCAGGGTCTCCACTGGTGATGGCAGCAGGAGGTGTCAGGAGGAGGAGCAGCAGCAGCAGCAGCAGGCAGCTCCACCTGTGCGCACCGAATCCCAGCAGGTGCAAGTAAGCGTCACCCCATCTGACAGGAGGGCGGTGCTGAAGTCACCTGTCTGGAATTTCTTTACCCTGGTGGCAGACAACCCTACCGTGGCCATCTGCCGGATTTGTAAAGTGAGGGTGAAGAGAGGGAAGTGTTTGGCTCGGGTGGGTACCACAGCCCTGAACCAGCACCTGAGGATAAACCACTGGGCGTTGTATGACGAGATGAAGCGTGGTGGTGGTAGCAGCGCCACCACCACAAGTGAGCAGGGTACAGCAGCCCCTGCCACATCTTCATCTGTTTCCAGCAGGTCATGCCCCCCCGCTCCCTCTAGTAGAGGTACTGGTACCGGCAGCCAGACCTCTACTTCCACAGCACCCTCCACGTCTGTGTCCCGCACTGCCGTCCGGCGCCAGGCGTCGATTTCAGACGCCTTTGACCGCACCACTCCCTTCCCCCCTGGAGACCGACGTGTGCGTTCCCTCAATGGGCTCCTGGCAAGGGTTATTGCCCAACATCTGCTGCCCTTCAACATAGTTGACAGCAACCCCTTCAGGCAGATGTTGGAGCAGGCCCAACCCCAATGGCGTGTCCCCAGCCGCCATTTCTTTGCCAGGACTGGTGTCCCTGCCCTACACCAGCACATTGTGCAGAATGTAACCCTGTCGCTGGATCACGCTGTCAGCGACAGGGTTCATCTGACAATGGATGGCTGGACCAGCAGGCATGGGCAGGGACGCTACATCAGCTTCACGGCCCATTGGGTTTCCCTCCGAGGCGTCGGTGAGGGATCGTCGGCAACCGATCTTGTGGTGCCGCCCCGGGGTGTCCAGGGGAGAACTGCTGGTCTCCCTCAAGCCACTGTCTCCGCAGCTGCTGAGCCTCCCAGCAAGCGCCCCCGTAGCTACTCAAGTGTGGGGCACGTGCGCTGTCAGGCCGTGCTCCAGCTTGTTAGTTTAGGGGACCGGAGACACACTGCAGAAGAAGTGCTGAAAGCACTTCAAGCTCAGGTCCAGAAGTGGCTGACACCCCGAAGGCTCCAGCCAGGTATGGTTGTCTGCGATAACGGCAGCAACCTACTCGCCGCCCTCCATGCTGGCAGTCTGACGCACGTGCCCTGTCTGGCACATGTCCTCAACCTGGTGGTGCAGAAGTTCCTGCGCACTTATCCAGGGTTGAGTGACATTGTGGCAAAGGCGCGTAGGATTGCCAGCCACTTCAGGCGCTCCCCAACCGCTACCGCGTCCCTGTCCAAATTGCAGCGGAAGTACAATCTGCCCCTTCACAGGCTGATTGTGGACAGTGTGACGCGGTGGAACTCCACCCTCCACATGCTGAAGAGGTTGTGGGAGCAGCAAAGGGCGGTGAGGGAGTACCTGATGGAACTAGGCACTGAGAGGGCTTCACCACAACTCCCTTTCATCGCCTGTGCGCAGTGGGGGCAGATAAACCAGGTCTGCCAAGTGTTGTCCTCCTTCGAGCAGGCGACCAAGATGGTCAGCAGTGAGCAAATTGGCCTCAATAGCGTGCTGCCAATACTGTTCATGCTGGAGAGGACACTAGATCGCCTGCTCGAGGCTGGGGAGAGTGCCTTGGTGGAGCAGGAGGAGTCAGCAATGCTCCACCGAGACCAGGGCCAGGACCAGGAGGAGGAGGAGGAGGAGGAGGATGATGATGAAGAGGAGGAGGAGGTGGTTGCTGGTGTCGTCCCGGAGTCAGGGCCTGGTCAGGAGGGAGAGCCGGTGTTGGGGGCACCGATAGTCCGGGGGTTGGGCATGTCTGAGTTTGACCAGCAGCGCCTCAGGGAAGAAGAGTCGCACCTCATTCACCTGGCCAGCATTGAGGAGTCACAGCGGGCTGTGCTCTTCCCCATGGCTGCCCACATGCTGAGATGCCTCAGGAGGGACCCCCGGGTTAAGACCATCAAGACGAGGGATGATTTCTGGATGGCCACCCTTTTGGATCCCAGGTGCAAGGGGAAACTGGAGCAGTTCATCCCAGCCAGCCGGAGGCAGCACCGGATGGAGGAACTGCAGGCAGCCATTGTCAGACGGTTGGAGCAGGCAACTCCCCGGCCTCCAGTTGTCCCCCCTCATCTCACCCAGCAGGTGGCTGCACCCAGCTGCAGCCGAGCAGGGGACCTAATGGAAGAGATGAGGATGTTCTTCCAAACCGAGCGACCCAGTACCACCACCAGCAGCAGCAGCAGCAGTCACCACCAGCGGCTGGCCCACATGGTGGCAGACTACATGGCGTCCGTCGGTGCTTCTGACAGTATGAGCACCGACGACCCCATGGAGTACTGGGTTGCCAGATTGGACACCTGCCGCGAGCTCGCTCAGTATGCGCTGGAGTTATTGTCTTGCCCCCCCTCCAGCGTACTATCTGAGCGGACATTCAGCGCGGCAGGTGGGGTGGTCACGGACAAGAGGACCCGTCTGTCCACAGACTCCGTGGACAGACTCACATTCATAAAGATGAATGAGTCCTGGATCGGCGGTGACTTTCTGGCACCCGTCGTCGGTTCAGGGCGCTGAAGGGTCCCTTGCCATGCATTCCCTGATGAAGCCCCGGACCTGATGTATTTACAGTGCTGAATATAACTATTTCAACATCAGAGAAAATCAATGTTAATATTTGGTACAGTAGGCTTTCTTTGCAATTACAGCGGTCAAACATTTCTTGTAGTTTTACACCAGCTTTGCACACACTGGAGGAGGGATTTTGGCCCACTCCTCCACACAGATCTTCTCTACATCAGTCATGTTTCTGGGCTATCGCTGAGAAACACGGAGTTTGAGCTCCCTCCAAAGATTCTCTATTGGGTTTAGGTCTGGAGACTGGCTAGGCCACGCCAGAACCTTGATATGCTCCTTACAGAGCCAATCCTTGGTTATCCTGGCTGTGTGCTTTGGGTCATTCTCATGTTGGAAGACCCAGCCTCGACCCATCTTCAAAGCTCTAACTCAGGGAAGGAGGTTGTTGCCCAAAATCTTGCAATACATGGCCCCGGTCATCCTCTCCTTAATACAGTGCAGTCACCCTGTCCCATGTGCAGAAAAACACCACCAAAGCATGATGCTACCACCCCCATGCTTCACATTAGGGATGGCGTTCTTGGCATGGTACTCATCATTATTCTTCCTCCGAACACGGTTAGTGAAATTATGATCAAAAAATTATATTATAGTCTCATCTGACCACATGATTTTCTCCCATGACTCCTTTGGATCAGTCAAGACAATTATGTCAGCAGTTATTTCACACCCTATATACTCTTATTAAGACTGCTGTACATCATGGCAACTCCTGCCCATGTGATATGACTCTGTATCAACTACTACTGTTAATACTACTACTGCTGCTTCTGCTGCTGCTGCCGCCCAGTCAATACACCTATGTCAGCAGTTATTTCACACTCTATATACTCCTATTCCTACTGCTGTTCATGATGGCACCTCCTGCCCATGTGATATGACTCTGTATCAACTACTACTGTTAATACTACTACTGCTGCTTCAGCTGCTGCTGCCGCCCAGTCAATACACCTATGTCAGCAGTTGTTTAACACTCTATATACTCTTATTCCTACTGCTGTTCATCATGGCACCTCCTGCCCATGTGATATGACTCTGTATCAACTACTACTGTTAATACTAGTGCTGCTTCTGCTGCTGCTGCCCAGTCAATACACCTATGTCAGCAGTTATTTGACACTCTATATACTCCTATTCCTACAGCTGTTCATCATGGCACCTCCTGCCCATGTGATATGACTCTGTATCAACTACTACTGTTAATACTACTACTGCTGCTTCTGCTTCTGCTGCTGCTGCCCAGTCAAGACACCTATGTCAGCAGTTATTTGACACTCTATATACTCCTATTCCTACTGCTGTTCATCATGGCACCTCCTGCCCATGTGATATGACTCTGTATCAACTACTACTGTTAATACTACTGCTGCTTCTGCTGCTGCTGCCCAGTCAATACACCTATGTCAGCAGTTATTTGACACTCTATATACTCCTATTCCTACTGCTGTTCATGATGGCACCTCCTGCCCATGTGATATGACTCTGTATCAACTACTACTGTTAATACTACTACTGCTGCTTCAGCTGCTGCTGCCGCCCAGTCAATACACCTATGTCAGCAGTTGTTTAACACTCTATATACTCTTATTCCTACTGCTGTTCATCATGGCACCTCCTGCCCATGTGATATGACTCTGTATCAACTACTACTGTTAATACTACTGCTGCTTCTGCTGCTGCTGCTGCCCAGTCAATACACCTATGTCAGCAGTTATTTCACACTCTATATACTCCTATTCCTACTGCTGTTCATGATGGCACCTCCTGCCCATGTGATATGACTCTGTATCAACTACTACTGTTAATACTACTGCTGCTTCTGCTGCTGCTGCTGCCCAGTCAATACACCTATGTCAGCAGTTATTTCACACTCTATATACTCCTATTCCTACTGCTGTTCATGATGGCACCTCCTGCCCATGTGATATGACTCTGTATCAACTACTACTGTTAATACTACTACTGCTGCTTCAGCTGCTGCTGCCGCCCAGTCAATACACCTATGTCAGCAGTTGTTTAACACTCTATATACTCTTATTCCTACTGCTGTTCATCATGGCACCTCCTGCCCATGTGATATGACTCTGTATCAACTACTACTGTTAATACTAGTGCTGCTTCTGCTGCTGCTGCCCAGTCAATACACCTATGTCAGCAGTTATTTGACACTCTATATACTCCTATTCCTACTGCTGTTCATCATGGCACCTCCTGCCCATGTGATATGACTCTGTATCAACTACTACTGTTAATACTACTGCTGCTTCTGCTGCTGCTGCCCAGTCAATACACCTATGTCAGCAGTTATTTGACACTCTATATACTCCTATTCCTACTGCTGTTCATGATGGCACCTCCTGCCCATGTGATATGACTCTGTATCAACTACTACTGTTAATACTACTACTGCTGCTTCAGCTGCTGCTGCCGCCCAGTCAATACACCTATGTCAGCAGTTGTTTAACACTCTATATACTCTTATTCCTACTGCTGTTCATCATGGCACCTCCTGCCCATGTGATATGACTCTGTATCAACTACTACTGTTAATACTACTGCTGCTTCTGCTGCTGCTGCTGCCCAGTCAATACACCTATGTCAGCAGTTATTTCACACTCTATATACTCCTATTCCTACTGCTGTTCATGATGGCACCTCCTGCCCATGTGATATGACTCTGTATCAACTACTACTGTTAATACTACTGCTGCTTCTGCTGCTGCTGCTGCCCAGTCAATACACCTATGTCAGCAGTTATTTCACACTCTATATACTCCTATTCCTACTGCTGTTCATGATGGCACCTCCTGCCCATGTGATATGACTCTGTATCAACTACTACTGTTAATACTACTACTGCTGCTTCAGCTGCTGCTGCCGCCCAGTCAATACACCTATGTCAGCAGTTGTTTAACACTCTATATACTCTTATTCCTACTGCTGTTCATCATGGCACCTCCTGCCCATGTGATATGACTCTGTATCAACTACTACTGTTAATACTAGTGCTGCTTCTGCTGCTGCTGCCCAGTCAATACACCTATGTCAGCAGTTATTTGACACTCTATATACTCCTATTCCTACAGCTGTTCATCATGGCACCTCCTGCCCATGTGATATGACTCTGTATCAACTACTACTGTTAATACTACTGCTGCTTCTGCTGCTGCTGCCCAGTCAATACACCTATGTCAGCAGTTATTTGACACTCTATATACTCCTATTCCTACTGCTGTTCATGATGGCACCTCCTGCCCATGTGATATGACTCTGTATCAACTACTACTGTTAATACTACTGCTGCTTCTGCTGCTGCTGCTGCCCAGTCAATACACCTATGTCAGCAGTTATTTGACACTCTATATACTCCTATTCCTACTGCTGTTCATCATGGCACCTCCTGCCCATGTGATATGACTCTGTATCAACTACTACTGTTAATACTACTGCTGCTTCTGCTGCTGCTGCCCCGTCAATACACCTATGTCAGCAGTTATTTCACACCCTATATACTCTTATTAAGACTGCTGTTCATCATGGCACCTCTTGCCCGAGTGATTTGACACTGTATTGTCAATGTCTACTACTACTATTACAGCTCAGTCAAGACACCTGTGTCCCAATTTTTTGGTACACTATTGACTACTATGACCACTACTGATGCTGTAAAGTATTCCCCAAGTGTTTTTATGCTATGTATTACTATTACCACTACTGCTTGTAAATCATGCCTGTGTGATACTTAGTGGGAATGCTTTAATAAGCATTCCCAGTATGGATACCCGTAAATGTATTAATCTTAATTAGTGTGAATGCTTTAATAAACATTTCCAGTATTGATATACGTAAATTTAGTAATCTTATTATTCCTTACGTTTTTTGGTTCTGCGTAACTTCGGCATACTTTCAGCTATTGAGACCATTCAACTGTAAAAATGTTCGTCTCTTTCAGCTAATGATGGGACTTCTTCAAGTTTTTTTCTACTTTTTACACTTTTATAAATTTTAAGCTTTTAGACCCTTTTTTTAACATTGAAGTCAATGAGAACATCCTTTTCCCCTTTGAATTCACATGCCCTGCCAAAAGTTTCAGCTACTTCATACTTTCACTTACAGACACTGAAAAAACTGTAAAGCGGTCACAAAATATTTAGCTATCCGGCTATGACTTTTCAGATCGTCATCGTTTACAATTTTTTGTTGAAAACGCAATTTACGTTTTGCGAATTTTTCACAAAAATGCGATAGGTTATAATGTAATCCTATGGAGGGGATTTAGAGTCTGTCATGTGACCTTAACATTGGAGATCTTTGTAATTAAAAATATCTTTACAAAAAGGGGAAACAAAATGGTCTCACGCCCACAAGATCTACTTTTCATACACAATTTTTATATCAAAACGTAGCTATGCTTGTCTGGTTTCTGGCAATGTGATCAATTCTGCGATACGTATTTTAGTTTTAGTTATTGGAGCAACAGCCAGAAATTATGTCTCATAGACTCTCATGTTAAATTATCTAAAAAATGTTGCTGCAAAACTCACAAAGACGCTCTTTTCTAAATCGCAGACATGGCCACATTTTTAAGTTTATCAACATAAATTTCATATCAATGCGTTCACAAGGGCCGTGTATTTCAAACGGTGTAGTCGTTGTATCGATCGCATGTACGGTTGAGGATTTATTAAGCTTTGTTTGGAGGCTTAAATCATGTATTTGATCTGTGAATTAAAAGCGTTTGTAATGTTATTTCTTTCCATAAATAACTTTCCTGACCTCAGTGCAATATTCCTCCTCACTGACCTGGGGGGGAGGGGAAACCTCTTGAGGGGGGAGGGGCGACCAGGAAGTCAGCATACTCTATACTTTGCAGATAGAGAAAGAAGCTGTGTGTCCTAAAGATAGTGTAGTGGTTATGGTGAATGTCTTTGGCAAGGGGCTCAGCAATTAAGCTATTCAGCATTCCCACTCGCATTTTCCTCAGGAAATGCATTGTCTAGTTACATTATATTTTAATACTACTGCTGCTGCCTCCATGCTGAGTAAAGCTTCATGACCTCTCTGGCACAGCGGATTCACCAACAGCCTCCGCTTCAAGCTACCAGACCGGATCGTAACAGCAAGTGTAACTAAAACAATTAACCTTATGTTAAACCCTGGTTTGCGGCCTTTATACTGCAACCATTAGGCTGTCTGCAAGAGCAAATCTGCACTCTCTCTCTCTTTCTTGCTCTCTCTCTCTCTCTGTATATATATATATATATATATTGTTGCTTTTGTTATGTTCATTTTTCAACAGTTTATTTTGTGTTCGTCGTGTCTGTGTCCGTGTGCTTTAGTTTGTCCTAGGTTTGTGTTAAATAAAATGATAGTATAAAATGTTTTTGCTTATTATGAAGTTAGATGTGTTGATGTTGATTTGTTCGATGTGAAGTTAGATGTGTTGAAAAACCTAAAAATCGATCTCAAAAAGAAATGAAACATTTCCAAAAAATAACATTTTTTAATCAAAAAATTAATTCAGACATAGCTGAGCATGAGCTTCTGAAGCCTTTCCAGCTCAGCAAGATATTCTAATTGCTGCTGGTCTAGCTGCGTATTTTGCTGGACCAGGTAGCGAATTTGTTGATGATTTCCCTTAATCCTCAGATGTGTCTTCTTTAGCAGCGCGTGCTGCTGCATCATCTTTCTTGCTACTGTTAGGATATAATAAAAAAACATTTGGATTTCAAAGAACGTTACCAAATAAATAAAATATTTTTTTTGCTTATTAATCAATCATTATCATGTGTATACACTTGTTATGTGTCTAACACATCCCGGGAGTGCAGAATTATTAGGCAAATGAGTATTTGGACCACATCATCCTCTTTATGCATGTTGTCTTACTCCAAGCTGTATAGGCTCGAAAGCCTACTACCGATTAGGCATATTAGGTAATGTACATCTCTGTAATGAGAAGGTGTGTGGTCTAATGACATCAACACTCTATATCAGGTGTGCATAATTATTAGTCAATTTCCTTTCCTTTGGCAAAATGGGCCAAAAGAAGGACTTGACAGACTCTGAAAAGTCCAAAATAGAGAGATATCTAGCAGAGGGATGCAGCACTCTTAAAATTGCAAAGCTTCTGAAGCGTGATCATCAAACAAAAGAAACGTGTGGAAAAACAAAGGCGCAAAATAACTGCCCATGAACTGAGAAAGGTTAAGCGTGCAGCTGCCAAGATGCCACTTGCCACCAGATTGGCCATATTTCAGAGCTGCAACATCACTGGGGTGCCCAAAAGCACAAGGTGTGCAATACCCAGAGACATGGCCAAGGTAAGAAAGGCTGAAAGACGACGACCACTGAACAAGACACACAAGCTGCAACGTCAAGACTGTGCCAATAAATATCTCAAGAAAGATTTTTCTAAGGTTTTATGGACTACTGAAATGAGAGTGAGTCTTGATGGGCCAGATGGAAGAGCCCGTGGCTGGATTGGTAAAGGGCAGGGAGCTCCAGTCCGACTCAGACGCCAGCAAGGTGGTGGTGGAGTACTGGTTTGGGCTGGTATCATCAAAGATGAGCTTGTGGGGCCTTTTCGGATTGAGGATGGAGTCAAGCTCAACTCCCAGTCCTACTGCCAGATTATGGAAGAGACCTTCTTTAAGCAGTGGTACAGGAAGAAGTCACCATCCTTCAAGAAAAACATGATTTTCATGCAGGACAATGCTCCATCACACGTGTCAAAGTACTCCACAGCGTGGCTGGCAAGAAAGGGTATTAAATAAAAAAAAGTAATGACATGGCCTCCTTGTTCACCTGATCTGAACCCCATTGAGAACCTGTGGTCCATCATCAAATGTGGGATTTACAAGGAGGGAAAACAGTACACCTCTCTGAACAGTGTCTGGGAGGCTGTGGTTGCTGCTGCACGCAATGTTGATGGTGAACAGATCAAAACACTGACAGAATCCATGGATGTCAGGCTTTTGAGTGTCCTTGCAAATAAAGGTGGCTATATTGGTCACTGATTTGTTTTTGTTTTGTTTTTAAATGTCAGAAATGTGTATTTGTGAATGTTGAGATGTTATATTGGTTTCACTGTTAAAAATAAATCATTGAAATGGGTATCTATTTATTTTTTGGTTAAGTTGCCTAATAATTCTGCACAGTAATAGTAGTCACCTGCACACACAGATATCCCCCGAAAATAACTAACACTAAAAACAAACTAAAAACTACTTCCAAAAAAATTCAGCTTTGATATTAATGAGTTTTTGGGGTTCATTGAGAACATGGTTGTTGTTCAATAATAAAATGAATCCTCAAAAAATACAACTTGCCTAATAATTATGCACTACCTGTATACTTCTAGCATCAATACCATATTATGGTTCTACAATCTGACAGGTGCGCTTTATATGTTGTCCATTTTTATATCTACATTTTGTTGTTGAAATGTTATTAATCATTGTGCACATATTTACCTTCCTGAGCGAGGCTCACAGGACCGCTCTCTTCCTCCTGCTCTTCTGCTTGAGAAGTTGGGGTGGTGGGGGGGGGAATCTCCTCAGCTTGCTCCTCAGCAGGAGCTGGGGTTGGGGAGTGGGAGGGCCCTGGCTGCTCCTCTTCATCCATCTCCTCCTCTGCCGCATCCTCCTCTGCCGCATCCTCCTCCTCCTCCTCATCGGCCTGGCGCCTTCTGCGCTTGGCGCGGATAACTGGCATTGGAGCTCCTATAATAACACAATGTTCATATATTATAAAAATGTTTTCTAATGACGTATGCAAATTCTGTGTACTGTGCTGTATTGTATATGAATACAAATTGATTTATATAGACAGTTAACCAATGGGACAATGTTATATTAAAGGGTCTTGTGGGCACTACAGGGGACTGAGCGTGAGCTGGGATGCAACCATGTTAAAATGAGCTGTTTTTGTCTCCTTTGTTTTGTTCAGACCATCTCATGTTAAAAAAAGGGCCTGATGGAGCACACGGGATTACTATAACAACCCCACTCCTAACACAGGAATTTAGTGGTAATCTATATATATAAAACTCAACGTGTGTGTGTGCATAAATGTATGTATGTATGTATGTATGTATGTATGTATGTTCCAGCATCACGTACAAACGGCTAAAGATATTTATATGAAACTTGGCACACAGGTTACTTATATGTCAGCCACAAACATAGGATAGGTGGTTTAAACCTTACCCACCCCCACTTGCCATGGTCGGGGTTTTTCTTTAAAGTCCCATGCAAAGCAATGGGAAAATTATGTTCCCACATAACTTCTGTGTTCCTGTCTGCTGCCCCATGTCTTTTTTCAACAGTACTATGAATACCTTGGCCGGTGGTGATATATGTTAGCACAACATGGCATCTTGGTTAACAACATCTGACCTTACATGAATTACATATGACCTTACATAACTGTCACCAAAGGAGCTGCGGTGGCTCCACGCGATTGCCACTGCACTGACAACTGATTCACCTCTGCAGCTAGGGGTTCGGATCCCGCTCTCGGCTACCTGTGAATTGAGTTTGGTGGTCTCAGCCCCGCCCGTGGTGGGTGTGCTATGCGAGGTTGGGTTGGGAGGACCCCCTCACACCCGCCATTGCCAACCGGGGCATGGAGAAAGGTGGCAGATTGCCTCTGGGGGAGGCCTCCCAACTCCTGCAGGCCGGCTCCTCTCTCTTTCGAGTTCACGCACAAAATACACTTTTTTAAAAAAAAACATAACTGTCAACAATAACTTACCTGGATGATATTTAGCCCGAAGACGTCTGACATGAACCATTTGGCGCCTCTTCAGGTCAGACCACTTCTTAACAATGGCCTTGTGGTCATGTTGGCCGCCAAAGTCAGCGATTAGGGCGCTGACCACAGCCCTTTTCTCTGGCTGCCTCCGCAGCTCATCGTATCCTGTTTCCAGGAACTTCTGCAAGATGAAGAACAAAGTATATTGTAATACTTCTGTTGACAGCCTTATGGATATATGACGTAAATGTATGCTATTCAACAATTGGAAGCATTCTCGCCTTATTAATCAATGACAGGGGTAACATGAAAGATTTTATATCCTGCCATTTCGGTCGCCACCTTTTTTGCATAAATATAGCAGCCATTATCATTTGCATAATTATGAATATATTATTAACAACACAGGATACACGTATAGGGGAGATATGCGTTGCTAACTCTTTTCCCTGTCAGGAGCCTAACGCCCCGGGGGGTCAGAGACGGGACCTTTTTCGGAGGACCACTGACGTATGTACCCGTCGCAGTTTTTTGTGATGTCACTCTTTAGGTGTGTGCACATTTTTCACTGCATCCGGGTGGAGTTTTTGGGTTGTGTTTTGCACGCCACAGGCTTTTCAACAGGAAAAAAACAGCTGGAGGCAGAATGGTTGCAAAACACTACGTGTTTGTTACTTAACTCTGGGTTTCAAGACCAGTCCACCTCCAGCTGTTGCAAAACTACTACTCCCATCAGCCACGGTCTGTCAGTGCATGCTAAGAATTTTACTTTTGCTGCATCTAGGGTGCCACAGTTTAGAGACCCGTGCATAAAGGCCTGAAAAATGGGGGCCTGCAGAACTTACAATACTAGAAGTGCCAGCATTCCCAGGCATGCTGGAAGTTGTAGTTCTGCAACATCTAAAGGGCAATATGTATTCGAACGTCCTTGGGCCTTGAGGACACTGAAGTCAGGACGTTCGCATATGTCCTATGTCCAAAAATTTTTTAAATTCATTATGCTAAATAACAAGGAAAAGTGCCTAAATACACATTTGCCAACCAGGGTGTCTGCAGCTGTCCAGGCATGCTGGGACTTGTAGTTTTGTAAAAGCAGGAGACACATTTTTTGTGAAATACTAATATATGATCATATATACTAACTTTTAAACTAGACTAAAATGCTGGGCTGGGCTGGGACTTGTAGTTTTGTAAAAGCAGGAGACACATTTTTGGTTAAATACTAATATCTGATCATATATACTAACTTTTAAACTAGACTTAAATGCAGTTGAAGATGATGAAATAACAGTGGTCAAAATACTTACACAAATCAGCAACTTTTCCTCAGACTTAGTGAAATTGCTTCCAACCATGTTGCTGTGTGATTGCGCTGCGATCATAAGTTGGAAACTGGCAAGGCTCCAGGAAATGGTCGCGTGTTGTTCGCGCAATTGCGCATGCGCGATCGAAAAATCGCAATCGCAATATGTATTTTGGTTAAAATATCATACATATTCGATTTCAGAGTGCTGCTACAGCAGTTTTCGAAATATCTGCAATAAATTTCGCATTCGCATGTTGCGATATTTCGATAAAATATCTGGAATATTCTGAGCCAATCAGAGCGCTCCTCCAGCATATCTCGAAATTGCGCAATAAATATCGCATTCGCATGTTGCGATATTTCGATAAAATATCACGAATATTCTGAGCCAATCAGAGCGCTCCTCCAGCATATCTCGAAATTGCGCAATAAATATCGCATTCGCATGTTGCGATATTTCGATAAAATATCACGAATATTCTGAGCCAATCAGAGCGCTCCTCCAGCATATCTCGAAATTGCGCAATAAATATCGCATTCGCATGTTGCGATATTTCGATAAAATATCACGAATATTCTAAGCCAATCAGAGCGCTCCTACCGCAGTTATTAAAAAATCGCAATTATTTTCGCATTCGCAATAGCGAAAAATCGCATTCAATTAATTTCGATAAAATATCACGAATATTCGAATTTAGCGAATATATCTCGAATATTCGAATATATATTCGAGATATATCGCGAAATCGAATATGGCATATTCTGCTCAACACTAGTGATGAGTGGTAGTGCTGGTGGGAAGTTGGAATCAGTGGCAGTGCTGGGGGGAGTTCTGATCAGCCAACTTAGGTGCTCTTGATCAAGGTCATCTGCTGATCTGAGAAATGTAGTGGGGACTTTTAATGGCAACTATAATCACTAATCACAGGTAGTGTTACTCACCATGTCTCTGGCCTCACTTTGTCTCCAACTTTGTGGTGTCTCGCAGCAGTGACACCTATGCCGAAATCAGGAGATATGGTCTCCTACAGCCCCTCCCACTTCACATTCATTACCAGTCAGCTGACCTCTAGTCTAGTCTAGCCCATGCCGTAAACTGAATGGCCAGCTGCGGAATGGCTGTGTGGGCGGCCGCATGCCCCAGGAACAGCCCAGCTGGTGGCCACAGGCTCCAGGGACAGCTCTGTTGGGTGGCCACTAAAAGGCTGGGAGAGCAGTTCAGGATTCAGGAACAGCCCAGGATTCGGTGGCCCCTGGCAATTCGTCATTCGACCCCCAGGTTGAGAACCAATGGTTTAGCATGTATAGTGGTAGTGTATAGAGCAAGCTTTTGCAAAGCTTTTGACAAGCTTCAAGCCTTTGACAAGGCTTTATTTTCAGCTATGACTATAGTGTACTTTTAAAGAACTTAAATCATTAGAATCTGACATCATGTCACATGTGTGCATTTTTCTGGAGAATGATTTTGTAAATAATAACATTTTCTGTGTCATTATGAAGCATATTTCAAAATGACCTTTCCAACAAGAATTCATAGCATAATATTCTGGCAGTGAACAAATCTTTAACAATAAGATGTTTATCGAGCACACAAACTCCTGTTCCTCCTATTCTACAGGGAGATTATGTTTGTGATACAAAATAGATGTTTTACTCGGTACACTGTCATTAGTGCAGGTTTATGAAAACCAATCCTCATCACTCCCCGTACCATGCTCATGGAACCAATCCAACAATTAGAGCCAGAGGGATATCAATTTTGTATATCACGGCACATAAGTCACAATATAGTGCTGGTTGCTATGGAGCACTTTGGCTCCAACACCAAACCTTTCCACTCAATTTATTTTACTGGAATTTAAACAATTAATTTCTCTCAATTCATTGTACAATGACTGGCTGGGTGAGGTGATCAGGCTGCAGGCATACTTCCAACTGAGACCCTTCTGAAAAACTCCCGTCAAATAAAACAATCAATTTATGGCACCATGTGTGTGTATAGCTGTGCCAAATACCATATAAGTAAGCCATCTTGAAAGTAACTTTTTATTCACACTTATTCTGGAAAAAGAATTTAAGGCATAGTTTTACTTTTTGACATTTTAACCAGCTGTGCTGAAGTAAAATAAAGATGCCATTTTTTTTATTTTTTTTGTCGATTAAACATGTGCACATTTAAATTATACTGTTGGAAATGTAATTCATGGCATTGCATTGTTTTCAGATTTTTTTTTTGTAAAAACGGTGGTCTTTGCTTTATTTTCTGTACCTGCAATATCAGAGTCTGCCACATGGTGTCTCCTTGAGTCATAAATGTTTTTACTACAGGTGAGTGAATTAGACTTCTGTCTTATTCTGCTTTTTAAAATGTTCTATCTGCAAACCATATATATATATATATATATATATATATATATATATATATATATATATATATAAAATATATGATAGCGGGATACCCTTAATTAACTTTTTTTTTACGTAATTTATTTTAATAAATGTTGGAGCAGCAAGCCTTTGAATTTTCTATATATATATATATATATATATATATATATATATATATATATATATATATATATATATATATATATATATACTGTATATACAGTGCCTTGAAAAGGTATTCATACCCTTTGAAATTTTCCACATTTTGTCATTTACAACCAAAAATGTAAATGTCTTTTATTGTGATTTTATGTGATAGACCAACACAATATGGCACATAAATATGTGAAAAGTGTGGCGTGCATTTTTATTTAGGCCCCTTTACTCTGATACCCCTAACTAAAATCTAGTGGAACCAATTGCCTTCAGAAGTCATCTAATTAGTAAATAGAGTCCACCTGTGTGATATTTAGTCTCTGTATAAATACAACTGTTCTGTGAAGCCCTCAGAGGTTTGATGGGAAGATTAACTTAAATATAGAGCAATCGAGGAAGAAAACCTGTTAGGCCCCGTACACACGACCGAGTTTCTCGGCAGAATTCAGCCAGAAACTCGATCAGAGCTGAATTCTGCTGAGAAACCCGGCGTGTGTACACTTTCGGCCGAGGAAGCCGACGAGTTCCTCGTCGAGCCAAATAGAGAACATGTTCTCTATTTCCTCGTTGTTCAATGAGGAAAGTTGGCTCGCCGAGAACCTCGGCGGCTTCACACAGAACTCGACGAGCAAAACGATGAGTTTTGCCCGTCGAGTTCCTCGGACGTGTGTACGAGGCCTCAGCGTCTGCAAAAGACTTGAGCCTATTGCGGAGGTTCACCTTCCAGCAGGACAAGGACTCTAAACATACAGCCAGAGCTACAATAGAATGGTTTAGATCAAATCACATTCCTAAATCCAATTGATAATCTGTGGCAAGACTTGAAACTTGCTGTTCACAGATGCTCTCCATCCAATCTGACAGAGCTTGAGCTATTTTGCAAAGAAGAATGGGCAAAAATTTCACTTTCTAGATGTGTAAAGCTGGTAGAGACATCCCCAAAAAGATGTACAGCTTTAATTGCAGTGAAAGGTGGTTCTACAAAGTATTGAGGCTGACTACAAATGCACGCCACACTCTTCACAGATATTATATGTAAAAGAAAATTGAAAACCATTTATCATTTTCCTTCCAGTTCACAATTATGTGGCACTTTGTGTTGGTCTATCACATAAAATCCCAATAAAATACAATTATGCTTTTAGTTGTAACATAACAACATGTGGAAAATTTGTGAATACTTTTTCAAGGCACTGTATGTATATGCAAAAAGATAGGCAAAAATAATATCTGTGTAGCGCCTGGTTACTTTTCAGAACCGGTGCTAGTGTAAATTTAGAGGGGGTCAGAGAGTTAAGTGACTCTGACCAGGTTAATCTGTTTAAATTTGGAACCTCTGTCCCAGCTTTGGCTGTGCTGAGGTCCTGAGCTGTCCGTCCTGTTGGAGGAAGCTGTCCCGTGGAGAGTCTACCTGAGGAGTGCCAAGAGAGGCTGGTGTTCCAATAAGGGCCTGACCATCCACGGGGGACCAGGAAAACCTAACCAAAACTACCTGAAGGAGATCCGGGTGTTGAATCTGATAGAGAGGATTCCGCACTATTTTGTTTCTTCAACCATTGGGAGGGTCTGTGGCAGAGACTTAGCTCCAAGTACCAGGCTTGTGAGAGAGGCCTGTCCAGGTGCGCTAAACCCATTTCGGCTGGAGTGGCGAAGTAAAGTATCGTTGGAAGCAGGTCTGTTTCCGATCTACATACACCTGAATCTGCTGTTCACCATTTCTGCTATCCCTTCACCTTCCTACTGTTTAACCATTTTTACCCGGCTGGGTAATAAAAGCACAGAAAAGACACCTGTTTGAGTGGACATTCCATTTACTACAACTCTCATCAAGTACCCTAGAAGGCAGAGATACAGAGGTAACATGCCACCCAAAACAAACCAGCAGCTCCTTTGGGGGTAGTGCTACACGAGCAACCATGTTTTCAGGCTCAGTTTGTAGAGAAAGTCCAAATAGAGGCTGCAATATATGAAAAATGTATTTCAAATTAAAGAAAATAACTGTCTGGCAAAGGGTTTCTTGCCCAAAACTGTTGCCAAATGTTCTATTGCTTTTTTTTTTTCTTATTTAAAAAAAATTCTTTGCATGCTTCAAAGCACC
Organism: Rana temporaria; assembly: GCF_905171775.1. Taxonomy (NCBI): domain Eukaryota; kingdom Metazoa; phylum Chordata; class Amphibia; order Anura; family Ranidae; genus Rana; species Rana temporaria. The sequence continues at coordinate 98,806,595 of NC_053493.1, forward strand.
TCTTTGGAGATATATATATATATATATATATATATATATATATACACACACACACATACAGTATAGCTACATGATGTCTATTTACCACTTCCAGTGATGTCTATTAACCACTTTTTTTTTTATTAGGGTGGTATTGAGTTCCTCCTTTTTTTGCCGTAAGGAGGTCATAAGGTGACGGGATCTAGGGAGTCACGAGGGAGGAAGGGGAGGGGAAAAGGTTTTTTTTTTATTTTTTTCCTTCTTTCCTTTCCCCCCTTCCTCTTTCTTTCTCTCCCTAGTGTCCATCCCTGTCTCTTGTAGGTGAGGGGTGGGACGGAGGGGAGTGGAGGAGAGGGAGGGGGAGGCCGATGGTGCTCATGGGGGGGGGGGGGTAATGTAATGTATGTAGGTATTTTTATTTAAATATGTATGATGTCTTTTTATATATTTTTTTTGTCATTGTTATTGTTTTTGTGTATGTGGTGTAACTTGTAATAATAAAGAAAAGAAGCAATTATAAAAAAAAAAAAACTCTTCCAGACCGCCACATGTATATGTAAAAAGATCGGGTTCGGGTTTGGAATCATGCATCCGGGTTTTAGACTGCCTGAAACTTAGACACATTATTTAGACTGGACTATGGCTTCCCAGCAGGCGTTGCTGGCTGCAGTTGTCTGAGCTGAGAGTGTCTGTTACACTCTCTTTCACACTGCCCAAAGCCAGCACTAACAACCCCCCCCCCCCCCGGAAAAAAATACCCCTCTGTGTCTATCCACACCCCTATCCCCGGAGCTGTGCTTCAGAAAAGGAAAGTTGGGGCTGGAAATTTGAAGTCCAGCAGCCTCCGATACATCTGGATGAGAGGTGCTGACTGCCAAGGGATGAGTGAGCTTACAATCCATCCCTATCTGTGACTGAAGTCTCCCCCTTCTCTCTCCTGCCTCTGAGTAAGTACACTAAGGTAAATAAGGGTTCTCAGAGCACCCCTTGCATCCTCACCAGTCAGTTCCCCTTTACACCAGAAGCCACAGTGTTTCCCCTTAAAGTGGATGTAAACCCACTCTCATCCTTTCTAAACTACTGCCATAGTGCTGATCTATAAGGATATACATGCCTCCTGCATGTATCCTTACCTGTCAAATGTCTCCCCTTTGTCTGTTATGAGACCCGTAAAACTGCAGATTCTGTGGGTGGGTCTGTTGTCTGGAGCTTGCTGGGTGGAGTCGTGATGTCAGTAGACTCCCCGTCCACCTCTACACTCCCCTTGTCAACATGCTTTTTCTCTTGTGTATTCCTTACACCAAATTCTGCTATGATCCCTAACATCCAGTCAAAACCCAGAAAACTAACCACATGACTTCAGAAAAGGAGTGGGGGTGAGAGTTAAAAAATAATGTCTGTCTCCAGGCTAGTGCTTGAGATATGTAAATAACCTGATGTTGCAACTGTGATCAGGTGAACTCAGACAAACACACTGCAATATAACTATCAGATCACTCGAGCTTCTCCTCTGCCCAGCTCTCACTAGATACATCTAACATAAATCAGATCACTTGTTTGTGTATATTCTGCTTTCTGTTCTGTGTTTGTACTGCAATATACATGCATTTCCTCGTCACACTGAACTGTGGATCACACCCCATGATGAGAAACATCCAATCAAAACACAGTAAATGCAGCCAATCCTGGCAGAGCTGTAAGGGTGTCAGGGATTGGATGGGAGACTGATTTGATGAGGTCGGCCTCTCTTATATCCTGGCTCTGCTGAAGGTGAAACAAAGGAAGCCAAAGGACAAGAGGGACACGAGTGCCTGGATTCGGGGGTCCCGGGAGAACAGCTTGGCAGGGTTCAGCGGCCTGGAGCAGGCCGTGATGAGTAGCGCAGGAACAGGTGATAGCCAGGCAGGTAACCGAGGGTTAACAGTGACCAGGGGCATAGACAGGAGCAAGGTCTCAGAGATAGCCAGGTTCGTCAGCAAGCGGGCTGTGAGGTACCGAATCATAGACAGAGCCAGAGTCAGGAACGGAGCCGGGTCAGAATACTGGGAAGACATACAGGATCAAGCAGGATTTCAGAAACAAGCTGAAGATCAGTCAGCAAGGCACAAGAGCCCAGACACCCTTTAAATAGGCTGTCTGGTGCCAAACTGAATTAGGCTCGTACGTGTGTGCGCGTGCCCGTATCTGTGCGCATGCGTGCCCGCAATTGCGAGCTCTGGCGCGCATGCGCGCGTCTGTGAGCCATTCTATGGCAAAGGCTATGCGCTTGCGCACGTCTATGTGCAAAGCGTCTTACGGGAGTTCCCTGACAAAGGGAGAGGAGGGCAGAGGGATGTGAATTGTGAACTTTTTACACAGGATGTGCCTTTGTCTCAGGCTAGTGCATGAGATATGTAAATAACCTGTCACTCACAGCAAGGGGGCAGAATGGACTAAGGTATATCTCTTTAAGTCCGTTTTATTTCACTGAACAATAAAAGAGGATTACCCAGAGCTGGATTAAGTCTGTGTGGCAAGACTGGGCACAGATGATAGGAAATCTTATACCCTACATTGTGACATCAAAAAAAATAATAATTCGGGTTTACATTCACTTTAAATCAGAGTCTTTTCCATACATCAGAAATCACAGTGTTCCCCCTTAAATCAGGGTTCCCAGATCATCCCTTATGTTAGATGCCCCAGAGTTCTCCCTTACATCAGAGTCTGCAGAGTTTCCTCTTACAGTGAAAGGGAATTCTGCGAGTTTAGATGTAAAAGGGGACTCTTGTTATTAACTGGATATGATTAGAAATGTCATTTAATAGCAAAATATATGTATAGTTTAGACTATAAAAAAAATTACCATGCGCGGCTAAAGTGTTCGGGTTTAACTTGAAGAAAAGGTGGCAACCCTAATCGCAGGACCAGTCTGAATGAATAAAAATGGAGATGCATGTGCAGTAGAATTGACGCATTGATAGCTGGGAAAAAGCAATTTGAGCAGAGTAGTGTTCATGACCGCAATTTACATGCACTGCTCATGCACTCAAAGCAGAAGTGAAGGGAAAGGAGAAAACATTTAGGAGACCGAAAAACAGTACATGGAAGTAGTTTCCAGATTTGAATAAACTGCTGTGGTGCATTAAATAGCTGGATTAGGAAGTTATTTTAACATGAAGCATATGGTGACACTTTCAATTGCCATGACTGTGCACAAAGGTTAATATTTTCACATTATTTTGACTTTGGGAGTGTCTGCTGAAATGAGTAAGGGGGTGTCAAGCAAAAATAGCACAGATTTGAATGTCCAGTCTCTTCTAGTGTGAATAGGTCAGAATATTGTAATACATACATTTGACAATTACCAAAAATCTGTTCAGATTACATTTTAGGCTAAAGTTACATGAGTAATTGTGAAACCAAAACATATGTGATCAATTATATGTTTTGGAGCACATTATTTTGGTGCAATGGCAATATTTTGTAATTAATCACATACAGTGTTACAATGCTCCTAAAGTCCCAATTCCCCCTTTTTTAGTAATAAATAGGGGTGGAAGCTCATGGTGACATCCAAGGTTGTATTTTTCTTTAATTATGTCAGTTTTCCCTGAATAATCTTTTAATTTCATACCATGCATTATATCTATTTAATTGTTATCCAGCTTCAACCATTTACAAGTTGTCATTCCTTATATGGGGGACCCTTTGGATTTCCCGGTCCCTACAGTTCGGGAGCTGCGATGCGCACTGTGGGTGTTTCTCCTCCCGCCCCCTTTGGATCGTGGTCAGGGGTGGACGCGCCATCACTGCGCAACAACGTCACATCAACGCACCGGACATGTGCCATCCATGTGACGCTATCTCACCAGCCGGTTTTTCCATTATCATTTCAATCATCGCCTGAGTAGCGGCTCCCCCGCCCCCTGCACCTGTGCTTGTGACGTTGGGTCTTTGGTCAGCGGTGGTTTCTATTTATGGGCGGCTTCCATGGTCGGGTCTGGATTGCTCCGAGCCCTCCTGAACACTGCTCCTCATGTTTTCTCTTAGACTGGATCCTCTCTCTCTTCCAGCACTAGGTACCTGACCCCCACTAGCTCACCTTTCCCCCACTGCTCCCTTCCTTCACCCTCTTTCCCCAGTAATTTGGTGTGTTGGGGGTTGACCTTTGCCATGGTCCTCCACCTGCACCCCCTTCCCATCACCACCCCTACCCCCTTCACAGTTGCACCCTGTTTATCTATCCAGTTCACTCCGACCCATTCACCCAGCCTCACCTCAGTTTCACTCACAGCCACTTCACTACTTTTTATTTCCACACCAGGATTGCCTGCTGTGCCCGAACTCGCTTGGGGCTCTGTTCATGATGGGCGCCGCCACTGAGCACGCCCCCTCAGCTCCCAATACTGATTTCCTCAGGTGGTTTGTGGTCCCTGTCATTGTGCCCTACAGTGCACATATATATGTAAGTGATACCCCTCTATCAGAGGGATGGGTGCTTCTTTGTACTTATCCATCGCTATATTGACACAAGCTAGTTTACTTAGCCATTCACATTTTCATTGCAGAAACATCATACAGTTGTATTCAAAATTATTCAACCCCCCACTAAAATTGATTGTTTTGGCCAGTTTGACATTGATTTTGATCATTCAGTCATCCTGCTTACAATTAAATCAAAGAGGCACGTGTAGGTCAGACAAATATAACATAACATTTATAATGAAATAACCACAAATGTCTTTTCTGTGCTCACATCATTATCAGTTTTATTCAACCCCCAGTTGACATTCAATCTTAGTACTTAGTACAACATCCTTTTACAGTTATAACAGCTTTTAAACTTGAAGCATAGCTTGACACAAGTGTCTTGCAGCGATCTACGGGTATTTTCGCCCATTCGTCATGGGCAAAAGCCTCCAGTTCAGTCACATTCTTAGGCTTGCGCACTGCAACTGCTTTCTTTAAGTCCCACCAGAGGTTCTCAATCGGATTTAAGTCTGGTGACTGCGATGGCCACTCCAAAATGTTCCAGCCTTTAATCTGCAACCATGCTCTAGTGGACTTGGAGGTATGCTTGGGATCATTGTCCTGTTGAAAGGTCCAACGTCTCCCAAGCCTCAGGTTTGTGACGGACTGCATCACATTGTTATCCACTATCTCCTGGTACTGAAGAGAATTCATGGTACCTTGCACATGCTGAAGCTTCCCTGTACCTGCAGAAGCAAAACAGCCCCAAAGCATGATTGACCCCCCGCCATGCTTCACAGTAGGAAAGGTGTTCTTTTCATCATAGGCCTTGTTCTTCCTCCTCCAAACATAGCGTTGATCCATGGGCCCAAACACTTCTAATTTTGTTTCATCAGTCCACAGAACACAATCCCAAAACTTCTGTGGTTTGTCCACATGATTTTTGCATACTGCAGTCGACTCTTCTTATTCTTTGGAGACAGCAAGGGGGTGCGCCTGGGAGTTCTGGCATGGAGGCCTTCATTACACAGTGTGCGCCGTATTGTCTGAGCAGAAACTTCAGTACCCACATCTGACAAATCTTTTCTCAGTTCCTCAGCAGTCACAAGGGGACTTTTCTTTATCGTACATCACGGGACACAGAGAAGCATAGTAATTACTATGTGGGTTATAGAGAGTACCTTCAGGTGTGGACACTGGCACGCCGTTAAGGCAAGAAGTTCCCTCCCCTATATAACCCCTCCCATACCGGGAGTACCTCAGTTTTTTCGCCAGTGTCTTAGGTGTTGGTCACGAGTGAACATGTACTCCAAGGAGCTCCACTGGAGGGATCCATATTGGATGTAAAAAGCCTCCATAAAATCCGGATCCGTCCAAAGTGCTTCTGAGCCAAAGTGGACGGTACCCGGGCCCCGGTTAAGAAGAACGGGTTTGGCCTGTAATGCTTCTCTTTTGAGAGCTGGATCCTGGTTATTCAGTACTTTGGTCAATTTCCTAATACCAAAAGTTTACTGACAGGGTCAGTAAATGAGACATTATTAAAAACCTCTTTTGCTTCGGCTAGAGGAATAACCCAGCCTGCAATTGCGGCTATTGGGATTTGCCAGGCCTTGAAAGACCAGTTTAAGGGGGTCTTAAAGGAATTGCCGGCACAACAGGCCCAGAATTTGGCTGAGTTTCCTAGAGCATTATGTTTTGCCATAGATGCTATCAAGGACTCCATTCAGCAGTCCTCACGTCTCACTCTCTCGCTAGTGCATATGTGCAGGTTTCTCTGGCTGAAGAACTGGTCTGCTGAAGCCCCGTGTAAAAAATTACTGGCGGGGTTTCCCTTTCATGGAGAGCGTTTGTTTGGGGAAGATCTGGATGCTTATATTCAGAAAATTTCCAGTGGCAAAAGTACACTGTTGCCAGTAAAGAAAAGGTTTAGGGGTTCCCCCTCCTTTAAGAGATCCTCCTCTCCTTTCCCTAGTACTTCCGGTACCAGGCAGTTCCGACGGCCTCCTGGGCGATTCAATGCAGGTGGGAAGCCACAGGGCCAGCCTCAGGCTTCCAAAAAGCCTTGGAACCATAAGCCACAGGCCAAGCCAGCATCTAAGTCAGCTTTATGAAGGTTCTCCCCCACTCAGCCGGGTCGGGGGAAGGCTTCAGCTGTTTGCGGAGGCTTGGCTAGACAGGATCCAAGACAGGTGGGTCCTCTCTACGGTCTCCGGGGGCTACAAGCTGGAGTTGAGTGAATTTCCTCCACCGCGCTTCTTAACCTCGAACGTCCCAAAGGACCTCGGCAAAAGAAGGTCCTTAGCATTGGCCTTAGATCATCTGTTATCCCAAAGGGTAATCAGAGAACTGCCAGTGGAAGAACAAGGTTTGGGGTTTTATTCCAATCTCTTCACCGTCCCCAAACCAAACGGGGATGTAAGACCCATCCTGGACCTCAAGGCCTTAAACAAGTTCCTAAGGGTCCAATCATTCTGGATGGAATCGATCAGGTCGGTGGTGGCCTCCCTGCAAGGAGGGGAACTACTAGCGTCCATCGATATAAAGGACGCATACTTGCACGTTCCTATCTTCCTCGACCATCAGAAGCTGCTTCGCTTCGCGGTAAATCAGCGCCACTTCCAATTCGTGGCCTTACCTTTTGGTCTGGCCACCGCTCCTCGTGTTTTCACGAAGGTATTGGCTCCACTGTTAGCCTATCTAAGGTCTCAAGGCATATCCATAGTAGCCTATCTAGACGACCTATTGGTGGTAGACCGGTCAGTGACCGATCTAAACTCAGCGGTACACAGAACCGTAAAATTTCTGGAATCCATGGGTTGGGTTCTCAACCTGGACAAGTCAGCCTTAATGCCTGTGCAAAGGCATATTTAGGTCTACTCATAGACACAAAGCTAAAAAAAGGTCTTCTTGCCCCAAAGGAAGTTCGAGGCTTTGAGAGAACTAGTTCAACCAGTCAAAGCAAAGCGTCAGCCTCCCATTCGCCTCTGTATGAGGTTACTGGGAAAAATGGTAGTCTCGTTCGAGGCCGTTCCATTTGCGCAGTTCCACTCAAGGGAGCTTCAACATGCCATTCTGTCCGCATGGAACGAAAAAAGTTCAAGCCTTGGATCTACCTATGTCCCTCTCCTGGTCTGTCCGGCAGAGCCTTTGTTGGTGGCTGGTTCCCCGGAACCTACTAAAAGGGAAGTCCTTTGTTCCCATTTCATGGCAGGTTGTGACCACGGACGCCAGTCTGCTAGGCTGGGGTGCAGTCCTGGGAGGTTTGTCTCTCCAGGGGAAATGGTCAAACTCCGAGAGGTCTCTACCCATAAATCTGCTGGAAATTCAAGCAGTTTATCTAGCCCTGTCAGCTTGGTCAGACAGGTTGAAGGGTCTTCCGGTCAGGGTTCAATCAGACAATGTCACTGCCGTGGCATACATAAATCACCAGGGGGGCACAAGAAGTCGTGCAGCCCAAAGAGAGGTGAATCGAATCCTGACCTGGGCAGAAAAATATGTCCCATGCATATCTGCAGTGTTCATTCCGGGAATAGACAATTTGCGAGCAGACTACCTAAGCCGCCAACAGGTGCTTCCGGGGGAATGGACGCTTCACCCTGACATCTTCCAGAGCATTTGTCAGAGGTGAGGAACACCAGATGTCGATCTCTTTGCATCGAGGTTCAATGCAAGGGTGGGCAACTTTCTGTCCCGGACCAGGGATCCACTTGCTTACGGCACGGATGCACTGGTGTTCCCATGGGACCAGTTCTCCCTAATGTATGCGTTTCCTCCGCTGCAATTATTACCCCGTCTTCTTCGCAGAGCAAAATCGGAAGGAAGACCAGTGATTCTGGTGGCTCCAGCATGGCCCAGAAGGGCCTGGTTCGCGGACATTGTAAGGATGTCCGTGGGGCAACCGTGGTCCCTTCCGCTTCGGCCGGACCTATTGTCCCAGGGGCCAATATTGCATCCTTCCTTACCGTCTCTCAATTTGACGGTTTGGCTATTGAGTCCCATATCTTAAAGAGAAGGGGTCTCTCTAATTCGGTGGCATCTACTTTGATTAATGCCAGAAAACCGGCATCCAGACTCATTTATTACAGAGTCTGGAAATCTTATGTGGCCTGGTGCGAGACCAGGGGTTGGCATCCCCGAAGGTATCTCATTGGCAGAATTCTAGAGTTTCTACAATTAGGGGCAGACATGAAGTTGGCCCTAAGCACCATTAAGGGCCAGATCTTGGCCTTATCGATTTTTTTCCAAAGGCCACTAGCTACACATTCCCTGATCAAAACCTTTTTGCAAGGTGTGATCCAACTTAATCCACCAGTCAAGATTCCCTTGTGTCCGTGGGATTTGAATCTGGTCCTTTCTGTCTTGCAGAAACAACCATTTGAGCCCTTGGCTCATATTCCTTTGGTCCTTCTGACCAGGAAGGTGATTTTTTTGGTAGCCATAACCTCCGCTAGGAGGGTTTCGGAGTTGGCGGCCTTATCTTGTAAGGAACCGTACCTTATATTCCATAAGGATAGGGTGCGCCTACGGCCCCACCCGGCTTTCCTGCCTAAAGTTGTTTCAAAATTTCATTTGAATCAGGATCTTGTTCTCCCTTCTTTTTTCTCAGAACCTAGTTCCGCAAGGGAGAAGTCTTTGCATACGCTAGACATATTAAGAGCAGTTAAGGTATATCTTAGGGCTACTGCTCAGGTCCGGAAAACTGATACATTGTTTATCCTGCCAGAAGGTCCCAGATGTGGGCATGCAGCGTCAAAGTCCACTATCTCCATATGGATTCGGCAGGTCATTACTCAAGCCTATGGCTTGAGAGGAAAGGTTCCCCCGTTTAAGGTTAAAGCACATTCCACTAGAGCGGTGGGTACTTCCTGGGCAGTGCATCATCAAGCCTCCATGGCTCAGGTCTGCAAGGCCGCAACATGGTCGTCTGTCCATACTTTCACAAAATGTTATCAATTGGACATAAGAAAAAATGAGTAGAGCGCCTTTGGGCGCAGTGTGCTGAAGGCTGCAGTTTGATTCCTCATGTCTGATGGCGCCCGGCTTATTTTTGGGGTCTCCCTCCCCTCATAGCATTGCTTTAGGATGTCTCACATAGTAATTACTATGCTTCTCTGTGTCCCGTGATGTACGATAAAGAAAATAGGATTTTTATAACAGCTTACCTGTAAAATCCTTTTCTTGGAGTACATCACGGGACACAGAGCTCCTGCCCCTCTTTTGGGGTATTTGGGACACTTATTGCTTGCTACAAAACTGAGGTACTCCCGGTATGGGAGGGGTTATATAGGGGAGGGAACTTCTTGCCTTAAGGGTGTGCCAGTGTCCACACCTGAAGGTACTCTCTATAACCCACATAGTAATTACTATGCTTCTCTGTGTCCCGTGATGTACTCCAAGAAAAGGATTTTACAGGTAAGCTGTTATAAAAAATCCTATTTTCTCCACTCTACGCTTCAGGTAGCGCTCAGCAGTCGAAGTCAGCATCTTCTTTCTGCCAGGTAGCGTTTCAACAGTGCCCTTTGCCTTGAATTTGCGAATGATGCTTCCTATGGTGTCTCTTGGTATGTTTAACATCTTTGAAATCTTCTTATAGCCATTGCCCTTCCTATGAAGAGTAATCACCTCTTCTCTTGTCTTCCCGGACCATTCTCTTGACTTCACCATGTTTGTAACCACACCAGTAAATGTCTAGAAGGAGCTGAGTATCACAGTCATTTTAAAGCTGCCTGATTGGTGCTTATTAGGCTTTATTGATGCTCCCTGACATCCACAGGTGTTTTCAATACCTGATTGAAAACACTTCAATGAACCTCTGTTCTTCAGAGTGGTAGTCTTTAAGGGGTTGAATAATTGTGTAAATGAAGAATTCACAAAATAAACATATACTACTGTATTACAAAACCAATTGATGTCATTTTAGTTGCATATGGTTCTTTAAGAAGTCCTTGTAGGATTTCATTCTGAATACAATTACAAATGTACACTAAATTCCCTAAAACCCTTTACAGCATTGGGGGGTTGAATAATTTTGAACACAACTGTATGTCTGCTCCTGAAGAGTGGCTAAAAGCCATGAAACGCGTTGAGATACCAGACGTTGTGTATACCATTTACACGCTTACCATGTTATGTGCCAATTTAACCTACAATTTACTGGGGTCAGCAAGATTTTAGACCGTGCAGATTGTATGCTTCTAATATGAATACCCAATCATGAATATTGGTGGACCCTTAAATCTTATCATGTGATTATTGTTTACAAGCATGTTGCTACCTAACATTACCGTGTTGGGAACTGGTACCAATTAGTGTGAAATTGTGTATATGGAACTCAATGTATTATAACATGTATCTATGCATTATTAAATATTTTATTACCCACCACTTTGTTCAATTTGTCACCATGGGCTTAATTTAAAGTCCCACCCTTCCCCCTTTGTTGCAATTATGCTGCTTACCCTGCTGTAATTTGTGCTTCATTCTTTGCTCAATGCTCCAACATAGTTGGATCACAGAAAGATTTAGCATTTTTTCTCCACAATTTCTTAAAATGGCAACTGCACATTTTGATTCAATTAGTACTTGCTTTTATGTAAGTGACATTCTAAGTGTTAGCACTACTATTGTATCCAGCCTAGTTTATCACAACTACATACTGTATTTACTTTACCCTATTTTTCAGTTTTTATGACCACTCAGTGGACTAATTTTCTATTTTCATTCTATTCTTTATTTATAGATATTTAATAATAATTATATGTTTTTTCATTCGTACAGTTGTAAATATTAGCATGGGTTGCCTTTGCATACCCATGTCGGGATCATGCGATTTCTTCCATCTTGGCTTGACTATAACCTGCTAACTGTGACCACCATTTACTCATTATCTTTGCGATATGCAAGTTCATGTATAGATTTATCCAGGATCAGTTTTTAACCGGTCTACATTTAAAAAAAAAATATATTTTTATATCCTTGGATTACAATCATTTTTTTCTCATCACTACATGAGTATTTACTGCACTGTAAAAATCCCTTTTCTTTCTCCTCCTCTTTTTCATGCACATGCAGTCACTTGTTTCTTCAATTTATTTAATACAAAAATACAAAAAGTGATCTGGTGAACACTCCTCTTTAAAAAAAACAACAGATTGATTAGACAACAATAGCTAGAAATAACACATTAGTGTGAACATTAATGCAATTTTTAAAGTTGTTTGAACAATGGTCACAATGTAGCTCGAGTTTTAGGTTTGTATAAACTTCTCTGGCAGTTAAATATGCATGAAACTGTATGCAAAATCTAGCCTCCCTTTTCCCCTAATCAGAAAACATTTGCATATTTGTGTCAGATTTGGGGGTTGATTTACTAAAGGGAAATCCACTCTGCACTACAAGTACACTGCAAGTGCACTTGAAAGTGCATTTGTAAGTGCAGTTGCTGTAGATTGCTGTAGATCTGAGGGGAAGCTCTGAAATTTGGTGAAGTTCTGCTGATTTTATCATCCAATCATGTGCAAGCAAAAATGCTGTTTTTTATTTTCCTTGCATGTCCCCCTCAGATCTACAGTGACTGCACTTGAAAGCACACTTGTAGTGCAAAGTGGATTTGCCTTTTTTGTAAATAATCCCCATTGTGTCTAAAGTGGTTAAAAGATTGTGCTTTTCCTTCTGACTGTCCTCTCAGATACACAATCAATTTTTAATTCATTCATTTCTGTTCTGTTGCTGTTGACACCAATAAATGCTGTACACTATTGGCTATATCATATTCATGTAGGTAAGGTGGGGAGCTATAAGGAAGGGTTCTTGTTCTTTGTAATCTATCAGAAATGAAGCAGGCAGGGCTAACAACAAATGCAGAAGGGGAAGGTAGGAGAACACTATATTTCTTGTACATCAACAGTTTTTTTTCTGTTTTTTTTTGCTGCCACTCATATAAGGGTTACATCAGTAGGGTTACTCATACATATTTTCGGCTGTTGTGGGTGTACACATTCCAAGCCGATTGTCATCTTTCTGATATAAGTGATTTGGGAGGTGGCAAAGATGCCCATTTAGTTCCACAGCCACTGGAAACATGCCAACTCCCCACCATTAGCTGGAGGGGAGCCATCAGACACTTGACATCTCAATAAATAGAACATGTTAGAGTAGAAATGCTATCACATAGGGGGCTATTGGTCCCCTAAGTGATAACAATAAAGGTAAGTAAAAAAAAGCGTAAAAAAATAAAGTTACATACAATTATGTGATCTGCCACCGTGTACATGCACATGCTCTAATTATGTTCCTTCACTGGAGGCATGTAACTATTGGACACTTTTATTTTATGCAACAGTCCCCAAAAAGTTTGGGCTGCTGCTTACAAAGCTGTGGGGGATAATAGTCAAAGAAAGTGTAAAGTAATAAAAGTGTATACACCTATAGGTGCACACGTACAGATGCACATATCATTACATACATCACCCATACTCTATCCCTTCTCCCCTCCCCTTTTATAATTTCTTTCCTCTCGTTTCTTTCCCCTCTTATTATCCTTTCTTTCCCCTCCTTATTCTGTCTTGTTCCCTTTTTTTATTTGAAATCGACTAAAAATACCTGTTTCGGAAGGCACCGTGGTTAGAACTCGGGCAAACAGCCAGCTGGGGAGTCCCGAAATGTTTATGTGGAGGACCACCTCAATTTCACTACTTACATCCTGATTCCACTTTGCTATCTCAGCTGTGCCAAAGCTGTCTTGTCATTATTGATAATGGGTCTGTTATCCTGTGCCTCTCGCTATATAAAGAATAATAAAGAAAATAATAATTAGTCTTTACACTTTTCTTAGTGAGCTCATTAATGCTTCTCACTGAATAGTATAAACTTCTCTTAGGCTATGTACACCTAGTTGTGCTGTGGGAATGGGCTTAGTGCAGCAAGTGTTATGCACATGTTGCACGGCCCCCTAATGACTGCTTGGAATTACCTGCTCATCTGCACTGCCATGACCTGGTCAACATTCCAACCCTCCTGACACTCAGGGTTCCAACATCCTTGCACAAAGTAATACATCAGACAACTCTGTGTATTTAAGTTCTGATAATGTTTACTAGAACAGACGGAAAAATGGATATTGTCACAAAAAGGAGGTGATAAATCTGCTGAGTTTTGGGCAACAGTACCGACTCAGCAAAGGGATTCGTCCAAATAGCACAAAGCAAGATCTCATCAAGTAAAGGTTCCTTGTAAAGAGGAAACTAAAGGTGTCTATGCGCAGTGTACAAACTAAGTTCTGTAAAGGATTCCTAAGGTATAGATGTCTGTGCAACATTAGGGTGTGCACCCCAGAGCACAAATACATATGCGTGTATAGCAGCATAGCAGTGGACGGTGTCAGTAGACCAAAGATTGGTGTCAATAGGGCAGGGGACGGCGTCAGTCGTTTTTTTTATAATTTTTTTATAATTTTTTACATTTTTTTTAGCTTATTTTTTACAATATTAGTTTTTATGACTTTTTAAAACATTTTAGTAGTCCCATTATCAGGGTTTGGTGAAATATACAGGGTCTAAACAGACTGCTGATGTCTCTCTTTTGAGACAGAGAAAAAAACTAAGGACAGAAATTCCAGAGTCCCTTTCTCTGCAGTTTACGATGCTTGAGTTAAGAATGAATACAGGAACGATCGGTAAAGATCACTCACTGTGTTCATTTAGAAAAGGAAGGGGCCAGTTAATGAAATATTTACCAACCCCTTCCCCGCTCCTTAGAGGAAAGGAGGGAAGCTGGCAGCACTGCAGGGGGGAGACAGGAAACAGAGGGAATCCATACCACACAGGGTGATTAGAGCGTGCCCAGGCACACCTGGCACACCCTGTGCGCACACCTATGCTGTGCAAGGTGTCCCAGTGGAACCATGGTAAAAGATTTGTAATGGTTGGGCGATTGCCCTCTTACCAATGATCAGATAAGATGTCTTCCGGACAGTATCTCATGTAGCGACACTCGTACGGCGGATCTGCCGTATTGATCTCCCGATGTGAAGCTCGGTATACTGGTTGGCAGGCGACCGAAGTGGTACTGGATGGATGTCAGATGAACAGCAACAGAGCTAGGCCCCTCTCATCTGGGCTAGAATGTGGTTACCACATGATAGGCCACGACCCCTCTCTCCATGCACAGAGAGGTCCATTTCATGTCAGGCCCAGGAGAAAGAAAGCTTTGCGTGGTCTTTTGCTTCTTTTATAGCTACTCCCAGGAATCTCCATGATGGTAAAGACGATCCCTGGGATATGTAGTCCAGGCACATTAAATATGAATCCATTATAAGTCTGCGGGACTACTCATCTAACAATCCCTTTTGTTTGGCTCACAAATATGATGTCACTTGATAACACTGAGCACTAGAGAGACATGTGATCACTGTACTTTAGGGTTTTAGTCCATATTGCTACACACATTGATTTGCTGTGGTGCCATATATTCTTATTGGTAGCCTTACCTGAGCACCTGCACTACTGTGCATTGTGGTACGCTGCATTGCAAAAAAGTAAATGCACCTTTTTTTGGTGCGTAGGTTCAAATATTCTCCATTTCTATATTTTTGTTCTGCCCCATGTACCACTTGGTCAGAGACTATAGAATTGTGTATTGGGTCCTGAGAGAAACCAAGTACCAATTTGGAAGACTTGCCTGATGTTCTGTATTTGTTCTAAAAAAAGGGAGCTACTAGTGGGTAAAAAAGTGTAGACAGTTGGAGAAGCCTTCACATACTTGCAAAAGCTCTCATTTACCTCTTTGCCAAATTCTGGCTGTTCCAAACAAGAAAAGCTTAAGGGACCCCTTTCTGAAAATCCTAAGTGGCTGGCTGCAATTGTGCAACACTAGCTTCAATAGTTTGAGTTCATGGCCCAGAACAATTATACTGCTCAGCAGGGCCGCCATCAGGGGGGTACAGGCAGTACACCTGTAAGGGGCCCGGATGGCAACCCCCTTTAAAAAAAAAATATATATATATATATATATATATATATATATATATATATATATATATTTTTAGGGGTCCGGAGGTTTCTAATATATTTTTATTTAATTTTATTTAATTTTTTATCAAAGGGCCAATTTTTTTTTTAGGGGTACGTGGGGCCCGGAGATCCCCAGGGCCACGGATGACAACCCCTCTTTTTTTATAAAAAAAAAAAATTGTTTATATATTTTTTTATTTATTATATACAGTATATATATATATATATATATATATGTATATATATTTATTATTATTATTATTATTATTATTAAAGGGCCCAGAGGTCCCTAGGGCCCCGTATGGCAAACCCCCTTTTTTTTTATTTTTTATAAATGTTTATTTTTTTTATTTTTTTATTTTATTAAAGGGCCCAGAGGTCCCCAGGGCCCTGGATGGCAACCCCCCTTTTTTGTTTTATAAAGAGGTCCCGGATGCCTACGTTGGGAATTATGACATTATCTTCCAGCTTCTCTGCTTCAGACAATCAGAGGAAGCTTTGTATGCAACCCCCCCTTTTTTGTAATTTCTTTTTATAAAAAAAAAAATTAAAAATTGTATATATGTATATATTTATTTATTTTTTATTAAAGGGCCCAGAGGTCCCCAGGTCCCCGGGTTGGCTACCCCCCCTTTTTTATATATATTTTTCTTTATTTCTTCTTTTTTTTTTTAAGGGCCCCCCCGCTTCTCAATTTGCGGCAGGCAGCACCCCCCCCCCCCCCGGCTTTTGGCTCCAGGGGGCCCATGCCTAAAGCTGTGTAAGGGGCCCCATAATTCCTTATGGCTGCCCTGCTGCTCAGGTCAAAAGACAAATGATATCACCACATGGACAGCAAAGTGGCAGCTGGGTGCCAGACACTGTTACAATCTCTATGTGATTTAGCAATCGCCACTGAAAGAGATTATATTGTGGATGGAGTTATAGTATCTCTGCTCACTTTGCAAGTAAGGTCCCAGGCTGGGGAGTGAGTGGTGTGGAAGCAAGTGATCAACAATGGAGGGAAGGAGGTGGAGAATAAACACTTTTAGTGCCATAACCACCAATATTGGGGGGGGGGGGGGGTGAACACTTTCACTGCCATGACCATGAATATGGGGGGAGGGGGTAACACTTTCACTGCCATGACCACACTTTCACTGTCATGACCAGGGCGCTAGATGTCCCCTCACTGCTTGCACTAAACACAGGGCACTCAACAGCATACAGCATATAGTGGAGATCAGATTCCTTTACAGACACATATACAATCTGCACAGTGTATAGTTGGCTGCTAGGTTGCAGTTCTGACCTGTGAAATCCCCAAATTTGAATGGCAGTGCAACTGCAGTAGCTATCTATACACTGTGCACATTGAGGCTATGTCTGTAAGGGAATCCGATCTCAGCTATGTGCTGAGGAGGAGGAGGAGATCATCTGAGTGCCTAGGCTGTTTGCAGTGCAGGGATGGGAGGAGGAGCTCTTCTTAGTGCACTGCCAGCAGTCAGCCTGTCCTCTTCTCTGTTGACCCCTGTACACTGCCCTACTGACCCCTGTTGTCTACCCTGCTGCCCCCTGAACCCCGCCATGCTGACCCCTCTCCTCCCTCCTGCTGACCCCTGTACACTACCCTTTTGACCATTGTCCTTTGACCTGCTAACCCCCTATCCTCAGCCCTACTGACCCTGCCTTCTGCCCTGATGACCCCTCTTCTCCACCCTGTTCTTCTGCTGACCCCTGTCATCTGATTTTTTGACCCCTGTCCTTTGCCATGCTGACCCCTATACTCTGCCCTGCTGACCCCTTTACATTAGCTTAATAATCCATTGTACACTGCCCTACAAATGAATGGCCTCCGCACTCTGCCCTACAAACTGCTGACACTATCCTCTGCCCTGCTGACCCCTTGTACACTGCCCTACTGACTCTTGTACGCTCCCCTGCTGACCTCCCATCCTCTGACTTGCTGACCCTATCCACTGCCTTGCTGACCCTATCTTCTGCCTTACTGACTGCTTGTATACTACCATACTGACTCTTTTACACTCCCCTGCTGACCCCCTGTACACTGTCCTGCTGCCCCCGTCCTCTGCCCTGCTAACCCCTTTACGTTGCTTTAATAACCCACTCTAAGCTGCCCTACAATCTAATTGCCCCAGTACTCTGCCGTACAAACTGCTGACCCTATCCTCTGCCCTGCTGACCCCCTGTACACTGCCCTACTGTCTCCTTTACACTGCCCTTCTGACCTCACATCCTCTTCCCTCCTAACTTATTTTTACTGCACTCCCACATCAGACAGGCTAGATCCAGCCCTAATAAGCAGTCGTACAAAAGTACAGTAGGAGCTAGAATACTCCATAAAGGCACTTTAGATGTAAAGGGTTAATGGGGGCTGAAAATGTACAAAAAGAATAGTGCCTTGATTTCGGCTTTAAAGCCCAACACTGGGAAACTTGAAAAAAATCCCTTGCAGTGGAGCTGCACCTACACAGCAAAGGTTGTTTGTTTAGGTCTAGGGAAGTACATTTGCTTACCCAATCCTCCACTCCTTTTTGCTGCTAGACGTGTCCCTGCAGGGTGACCTCTCTACACTACAGAAGTCTTAGGTCCTGGTGTTATCAATACTAATGGTCCATAGCTCTGCATTGGGCTTGATGATGCTTAGGGACAGTTCACCACCTGGGTATGAGGGAGCATTGCCTACCAGGGCAGTGGAGCATCAGGTAACTATGAGCTTATACTCTCCCGTAGACTAAACAAGCAAATAACTTTTGCACAGCTGGCACATCCCCACTACAAGTGGTAACTTTCAAGTTACCCAGAACTGCGCTTTAAAACAACTCTGTTGCAAAAAAATAAATACAGGACACGATGTTGATGTTAGAGTCGGCAAGAAGAACCACCAAGCATAGCAGGGGACTTCGAAGACTGATACTCCCAAAAGGGTTGGTTTTAGAAGACATTTCCCACAATGACTCCTTTTCACTGAAGTGGTATACATCATCACAGGCAATGGGAGAGGTAATATAATATACTCTTCTTCTGAGGTACATCTGATATTTAATGCTCAATTTTTAGGACAGTCGCGTTAAACTAATTAGTTTACAGTATTCTTTAATATTAGGAAAAATTCACAATGCTCAAAGATCTGGTGAGTACATTAATTGGCAGGTGCACTCAGACAAAAGTAGAGAAGTCTACAGATTAATTTACAGATCTCACACATTCTATTGAAAGATAAAATAAAACTCATGCAGTCCTTCGAAAATACAGATGAACAGGCAAAATAATTAAAGGCAAATAATACAATGGAGGTGTGGCTAGATTTCAGTCCTCCCTAGTGTTTTATTGCAGCTTAATCCCAAAGGATATAAAAGAAAGTTAAAAAAGTGGAAATTGGAAGCAACACTCAATATCTAATAGAACTGGAATGTTGGAAGTCAGCCCAGTACGAGAATGGAGAGAGGAGAAGGCGACTGTCTGATTCAGTGCACACATTTATACAGCTGTTTATTTCTGTTGCCATGGAAAAGACATACATGTAGTTGTTGCCATGATCATGTTATGCAGATGGACTATGCTAACAGACTTTTTGAAAGACTTCTATAGGCACTTAAGGTAACAGTTTTACTGTCGAGTTACGGCCTGTGCAAGGTGAAGGTTAATTAAACTTCCTGAATAGTTCATTTGTTAGTTTTGGGTATACTTTATACTCTTACATTACCTTATACACAACAGATAAACTTGTTCAGAAATAATTTAATAGCTGTAAGTATGCTATAATGATGTGAGTATTGTTAGTAATAATTCATATTGATCTGTTGCTACATGCTAGTTTATAGGAAAATATTTACAAAAGAAACGTCATCTCTCCGGTCTCCTTTACAAAGATACTCACCAGCAATCATGATGCGGCAAGAGAGGATGTGCATAATTCATATAGGATAGCACTAACTGTGCGGATGATGCAGATTGAACCCCTACATATATATCATTTATGTACACTTTACAAGCAGGCATTATAACAGAAGGACAGCATGGGTAAAATAAAGTGATTATCACAATTTTATGTACGCAGATGTTGCATAATCACAGATCAGTAGCTTTTGGCAGAAAAGTGCAAATATCTTTAACCGGACTCCGGTTTCAGGCACAAGATGAGGTATGATGCAGAAGGACTGGTTTAGTGCTTAAAGTGGAGGTCCACCTAAAAAAAAATATTAAAAGCCAGCAGCTACAAATACTGCAGCTGCTAACTTTTAATAAATGGACACTTACCTGTTCAGCGTGCCTGCGATGTCGGCAGCCGAAGTTGATCAACCGTTCAGCTCTCGGATGCCCCAGCCGCCATCCTCAGCGTTGTGTCTTCACTTCCCGATTCCCTACTGCGCAAGCGTGAGTCGCGCTGCGTGTCCTCACTAGTCCCTGCTGTCTTCTGGGACCTGTGTGTTTCCCAGAAGACAGCGAGGGGGGGGGACATGAAGTGGCGTAACCCAGAGTGGGGGTCTATGCCTGGAAGTGGGTGCAAATACCTGTATTATACAGGTATCTGCACCCCACCTCCCCCTGAAAGGTGCCAATTGTCATACCGGAGGGGGGGAGGGTTTCGAAAAGCGGAAGTTCCATTTTTGTGTGGACCTCCACTTTAAGATTAGTTTAGCAATAAAGTTATTTTCAGAGTTTAAGAAGATTAAAGTAAATGTTAGGGCTAGGCTTTAGATCAAGATTAAAGGAGTTGTAAAGGCAAACATTTTTTTTTATCTTAATACATTCTATGTCTTAAGATAAAAAGCCTTCTGTGTGCAAAGTCTGGTAAAAACAATCATTAATAGATCCAAGACATCCTAGAAGTCGATTGACCAGTATACAGGATTGGCGTGCGTGGTACCTCACGGACGTGGACTCCACCCAAGAGTAAACTTTACCACCAGCCATGACAGTACCACCACCTGAAATATAGGAAGCTGATTGGATCCTCCATACATGCATATCACGCCTGTCTAGACTCTTATAATTTGGAGTCTAGACCTCTAGTAAGGAGGCATTTTATATCAATATTGGTGGAGGTGCACTTGTGTGATGATCAAAATGCACATCAATTATACTCATTGTTACTGGATGTTCATCAAGGAATTCATCTTCATTATTTAGAACAGGTACCTGGTGCTGTAGAGTTGAAATGGTGTATAGTCGAAGGGCATCTGTACCATCTTTTCACCAGTTTGAATCCATTTTCCTGCATCTTAGTGGCTAGAGAGAGCTTGTGCGTCAGAATAGAGCATTTTTGCCAATCAATAAGGAAGATGGAGTATCGTAGTTCTACCTCCCAGGCCTTTGTATATGGTGGAAGGTCAGGAGAACAAGCATTAAGCCAGAGGGAGTAAAGTTGAGAGACTACATACATTGGAGGGTCTGCTTACATAAGCATATTCTTGAATACTGTCGGTTCAGCTAGAATGTCTGGTATGGATGGGAAAGTTCAAACATAAGAAGTTATTTGTTGTCTCTGGAGCCACTGCATGGAGTGTCGGGAGAGCGATCCGGAAGGGGTGTCTGTCCTTAAAGTTGGGTCTGCTCTGAGAACTTAGGCAAGCCTCCTATGGTCTTCTTTTCACCATGGTCTAAATCCTGCTATATGCATGGCCGGGGTCCCAAAAAAGGCAGTCAATATGTCTCCTCTGGATAGCAGGCGATCCCAAATTTGGATCGTTTAATAAGTAAGGTCACAAATGGGGTACAAGCCCCCATGATGAGAGGGTAAGGTGCATGGGAGAGTGGAGAGGTCAATTGGGTTCATATGGCTTTCCAATTTAACCCTGAGCTTGGTTGAAGAGTGGTGAAACCAGTCCAGTATGCAAGTGATTACTGCTGCCTTATGGTACATCGAAGGGTACTCTAGAGCTTTCGGAAGGGAAATTTTACCAAATGAATTTAGAAAACATCTGGTGCAATTTTCAGAAATATGAATTAGGTATGTATAAAGGCATTGTTTGGAATAGAATACAGGAACCGAGGGAGAACATACATTTTCAGGGCATTCACACTACCTAGCCACGAGAGCCATTTGGAGGCAGAGGTGGATAAATCTGTTTGGGTTCAAAGGAGTAAGGGAGTAAAGTTCCTGGAGATGAGCTGGGATGTGTCAGACGGTATTTGAATCCAGAGGTACCGGATGGAAGTGGAACCAGTTTTAAAAGAAAGGTAGTCGAAAGTCTATGTAGGTCCGTCTTTGGTAAGGAAATATTTCCTATTACTGTAGTTCGCTTTGAAATTAGCGACTGCCCCAAATTTCGGGGCTAGGACAAGTGTGGGTGTGTCAAGAAGAGGTGCAGGTCGTCTGCGAATAGCGCGAGTTTAGTATGAGTGGGCCCGACTGTTATACCTTGGATAGAAGAATTGTTACGTAAAGCGATAGCCAAATGTTCCATAGTGAGGACATAAAGAAGAAGGGAAAAAGGGCACCCTTGTCGTGTCCCATTAAAAATAGAGAATGCTGGAGATAAAGAGCCATTTAATCTGATCCTAGCAGATGGAGAGGAGTAAAGGGACATTATACTTGATATCATATGAGCTCCCAATCCAATTTGTTGTAAGGACAACCAAAGGAATTGCCAATCTACTCGGTCTAATGCCTTCTCTGCATCAACCGTTAAAAGGCATAGTGGAATGTCATGGGTTCAGGTGTACTCGGTTAAAAGAAGAGTTTTCAGGGTGTTATGCCTAGCCTTATGGCCACTCACAAATCCAATCTGATCCAAGTGGATTAAGTTGGGTAACGATGGCTGCAATCTTTTGGCCAGTATTTTAGCGAAGACTTTCAAATCAACACCAATCAGGGATATTGGCCTATAATTTGCGCATAAAGTTGGGTCTTTCTCTGGCTTTGGGATAAGGGTTATATGAGCTTCGAGTGTTTGTGGAGGGAACACTGAGCCCTCTGACATGGAGTTAAACACTAGTGAGGAAAGGAATGAGAAAGGGAGCGAAAGTTTATAAAAAACTTAGGAGCAGGGCCTGGGCTCTTGCCAGTTGGTGTACCTTCAATGGCACCTGCAACCTCATCCTCCGAAATAGGTGTTTCAAGGTCAATAATGATGTCATCATCCAAAGTAGGGAGCAAAGTTTCCATAACATAAGATAACTTATCTTCCTCCAAGGTAGAGGGGGAACCCGACGACTGAGCTGCAGGTATATTGTACAGGGACTGATAAAAATCCCGGAATACCTGAGGTATCTTAGAAGGTGAGATTGAGTCTCCATGCGTTGCCTGAATGCTGGATAAAAATATGGAAGATACTTTCGGGTGCAGGGAGTGGGCCAATGACCTGCCACATTTGTCTTGGAATTTATATTGATGGAAAGCGACCTTATCCGCATAAGTGCGCACAGAGGTCTCATATAGTTCTCTGAGTTGTGACCGGGCCTTGGAAACCTCTGTAAGTGTTTCCACAGTTGGAGAACATTTGTGCTCAGTTTCTAATTTGCTAAGTGTTTGAATTGCAGCCATGATAGCGGCTGAGCGTTCCTTTTTCAGACGTGTACTCAATTGAACAAAAGTTCAGTGTAAAACTGCCTTTAGTGCCTCACATTGGACACTTGGACGTACATCGGACACTCACCCTATCACATACTTAGGTTTACATACACATGTGTGTATTTAGATACTACCATATTAAGAAGCAGTTAATCAACAGATTTGTACTTTTCTAAATTTCTTGACATGACTGCATAAACATTAAAGCATGCTTACTGCTTACAGTAAGCAATATGCAGTAATTACTAAATATCACACATAACGCTTACTGCATAACATAATAAAGCATCCAAGTAAAACATTGCTCATAGTTTAAACATCCACCCACATTTCTGTACTGCATGCCACTGCTCGGTTATTCACCCATACTAGTGTGAGATCATTCTGTGTGCACTGTATTGATTGTCACAGCGAATAAGCTTTCAGTTGTACTTTGCTGGCACAGTCTGTTATGTCCTTCCCATTTTATGCTTTAACAAAGATTCATTTCTAATGCTGAAAAGCCATACAAGATTAAACTTGCTCTTCACCGTGTGTCTAAATCACAGCACTTTCCAGGGGAAATATTGTTATAGGGACCTGGCAACAAGTCACATGCAACTTAAAGCAGAACTTCACTCTTTCAGTCAATTTTGACTATTTTAAATCATCATGATGCTAGCATTAGTAAACAGATAGGAAAGTATATCCTATTTACTTGTTATTCTTTTTATTTTTTTTAGTTACGTTCTGGTTTTCAGGCCTAGGCAAATTATGTCATACATCCCAGGAGACTCCAGGGGAGGAGGGGTTTTCTCAGTACACCCTCCTGCCTGCATGGGTAAGGACAGATGGTTTCCAGGAAGTAAATGCTACATGAATCATCTGCCCTTACTCAATATGAAACAACCCTTAACCCCATTTAACAACTTCAAGTGTACTACTCATACCCTATATGACGCCACACAAATCTAACATCCAGCACATTTCAGCCAATGATCTCAAGCCGATATCATTACTCCCATATTTGCACACTGGGTTATTTAAATAGACAGCAAAGGCTCCCTCGCTGTGTCTGATTGAAACCTTGGAAAAGGGTGTCCAGCAAGGTATATGTCTCTGTGATTAATTTTAATCTGTGTAAATTGCAGCTTGAGTCACACAATTCTATTAATAACAGTCTTTTTTTCATCAATGTAGCAAGAAGTGTGTATAACCTGGTCAAATGGAGCTGAGAGCTTCACCGACTGGCTAAAAATATACAAAATATGAATATGCAAAGTTACATATGTATCTGATTATAACAATGTATTTTAAGTGTGCTTTCTTAGTCCTGATCCTAATGAATAAAGAAAATTTGTATACAAAAAAAATACCATACATTCCCTTTAAATACTGTTTGTACTACATAATCAATCTTGTCTCCTCTACATTATGTTAGGATTAATTCAACCCAACTATGTGGTCTTGTACTAGGAAATCAGATTGTAAAGGGTTAATCTCATAACTAAACCTGTGTGGTAAACTGTGGCCCCTTATAGGGTGGTTAGAAAAAAAAAATATTAATATCACTGAACCATTTGAAGTGAGCCAGAACAGTCTTCCTACAGTATACCATAATTAGAATTGATTACCCCTCCAAATGGCCTGAGGTCCCTTTTACATCTCAGGTTACGTCAACTAGAGTAATCATCTTCTTGCTCACTAGCAGGGGTCAGCAGAGACCTCCAAAACGGCTTGTCTTTTGGCAGTTGGCCAAGGTTAACTTGGAGCATTACCATGGAATGCAAATTATTTTGTCAAACAGCCATTGGATCTATTCTTTTTGTTCAACTACAGGACCACATTCAAATGCTGATGCTCAATTCTTAGACTCTATAGCAGTAAAATAAATGACTAATTACATTATAACCAGTAGACACTACACAACAACACATACTGTATTAGATTTAATTGTTTCATGGGAAAAGTGGTTGGAGAGATGAGTTTGGTAGGGGACATAACACAAACAAGAGTTTATTGGAAATCTACTTTGTTTCCTTATGGCTATCCTCTGTAAAAAAAAAAAAAAAAAAAAATGTTGCAAAACAATGATAGGATTTTGAGGAAATTAAACCAGCCTATGACATGCTGCTGCTTCTGTGTTATAATCAGTAGGGATGGAGACCTTTAGTGGACAGCAATTTTCAGGTCTGACCACAGATTCTCAATTGGATAGGAATATGTGCTTAAAATTGCTGCAGTGTAGATTTTGCTGTGTATAAATGATAATTATCCTGCTGGACAAAGAACCTCTACTAGGGGAAAAATAATTCTGGTTGGCCCGACACGTCCAGTAAAACCACATTTATTTCAGCAAGTTCATAAAAACATATCCAGAAACACAAATAGAGGAGAAAAGCATCACCAGATAACACGTCTCAAGATGTGATACACAATTCTACTACAAGGCTTTAAGTCTCCCGTGGTCCATTGGTTTTACTTGTTGTCTAGAAATGATCTTAAAAGACTAACTCCAGGCAATAAGTGGAACTATCCAAAAAAATGCTCTCCCTAAAAAACTGCTCAAACATCACTCAATTTACCTTTAATCTGGGATATAATCCATTGTAGCAGAATTCAACAACATACCATATTTGCCAGCGTATAAGACGACTGGGCGTATAAGACGAGCCCCTAATTTTCCAGCTAAAATTTTGGTTTTGGGATATACTCGCCGTATAAGACGACCCCCTTCCCCCCTCACTGTGCCATTGCCTCACCTCACTGTGCCATTGCATACCTCACTGTGCCATTGCATGCCTCACTGTGCCATTGCATGCCTCAATGTGCCATTGCATACCACACTGTGCTATTGCATGCCTCACTGTGCCATTGCATGCCTCACTGTGCCATTGCATACCTCAGGCCCCGTACACACGACCGAGTTTCTCGGCAGAATTCAGCCAGAAACTCGATCGGAGCTGAATTCTGCCGAGAAAACCGGTCGTGTGTACACTTTCGGCCGAGGAAGCCGACGAGTTCCTCGTCGAGCCAAATAAAGAACATGTTCTCTATTTCCTCATTGTTCAATGAGGAAAGTTGGCTCGCCGAGATCCTCGGCGGCTTCACACAGAACTCGACGAGCAAAACGATGAGTTTTGCCCGTCGAGTTCCTCGGACGTGTGTACGGGGCCTCACTGTGCCATTGCATGCCTAACTATAACGATCTCCATACCTTATCCCTGGCAGAGTCCGAGGACGAGATGACCTCCGTGATAGGCAGAACACTGAACACAGGCTCTGCTGGGAAACTGAGTGGTCCACCTATTACAAAATAGCACGAGGAGGAGACACGGCTTTTGAACAATGGACGCCCGCAGTCTGACTGACTCTGCATCCAGCGTATAAGACGACCCCTGATTTCTGAGGCATATTTTTAAGTAAAAAAGGTTGTCTTATGCGCCGGAAAATACGGTATCACATTAAGGTACATTACATTACCTTACATTAAGGTAAACTTCTCACAGGTACAAACATGTTATGAAAAATGCATAAGTTGCAATTACTTGCAGTTAAAAACCTCACGTCCAAACATTCAGTAGTTTTAGAGATAAAAACCATTGCAAGTTATGTGCAAATCTTAAAGCTAAACACCAGCCTTGCACCAGCCTTGAATTTCAGTTCTGTCAGTCATAGAGGCTCAGTATCACATGTGGACTTTTTTCTAGGGTGCTTTGCTCATTTCAACAAACTATGCATTGGTATGTTGATGAAGGGCTTGAAATAAACCAAGGAATGCATCATATTGCAGATTAAACTTCAACTTTAATATTTTGTTTTGCTTACTCTTAACTGGAAACCCAGAATATAGGAAGTATCAGGGCCATACTCAAATTTGACATGGAAAATCATGATCTCTTTAGAATAATAAAGGAGCTGTTGTTTCTCAGGTTCCTGTACCTGTGCCCATAACTCTGCAAATAGCACCACACAGTCTGACATGTGATGAGGTATATTTTGCAGATGCTTATGCAGTACCCCTGTAGAAAAAGAGATATGAACAACAGCAATGACACAACAAGGGGCTAAGTAATAGCAAGAAATATACAGTAAACAGTAAAAAGTAGCAAGAAATATACTGTGTAAACATTTGGCATAGAGAGCAAGTCCATCTAAACCCTATACTAGGGCAATTCTAATTAAGGCGTTTCATAACAGTTTATCAGTCTGTAATATACCCTCCCTCTTCTGCTAGCCAGCTCATTAAGGCCCAAGCCTTACGTTGAAGCACTCAGGATAATGTCCCCTCAAGCACTGATAAAGGCACTGGATTTATTATACTTGCAGGCAACACTGTACTGCTTTGGAAACCCCTTGGCGCTGGCCATTCACAAATACGCGGCCTCTGTGTAGTAGGTGGAACCAGCAAGCTACACAAGTTCTGTAATCACAGTCTCCAGTGGCAGCTGTGCCTGTCCCTCTAATGACACAAGCAAGGACAGCAGAAAACGCAACACGACTTGTTTTACCTTCATTAAATGTAACCATATTGCTACACTTACAGTAGAGGCTCCTCTCTTCTTTTTTTATACTCAGTTGTGATATGACGCTACTCTTATATCAAGACATCGCTTGTATAGCAAGGCAAAATTTATTAAAACATTTTGCTAGTCTTGCAAAACGCTCTCAAACTAAGTTACTCTCAAACTGCCCCCTTGGGGGTTGCTTAGAATTGTATGTTCTTCTGTGCAGCTTTAACCTTGTAGACTTTGCAGCCCTGACACTCTAGGTTCAGGTCCAGGTTGCGTATCCTGTCTTTAACTGCGAGGAAGAGGTTTACCACAACCTACTCCTGTCATAATGTATGGGAGCAGGCATTATCCTGCTAAAGCGATATCTCACTCTCTTTTTAATTAAAGAAGTCAGATACATCTGGTAAGCAGATTATTTATCCTCAGCACTTTGGGTGTCGTTTCTCAAGTTGTTTGGTGAAGGAATTTTTATGTTTGGTGGAGCAATCATTATCACACAGCAAGATTTCTTCTGTCACTTGATCCTTATGAACTATCATTATCTGTTGGGACGGTCATACCACTGGATTTCTGTCATTGGATTTTCACTAACTTTATAATATTCTGTTGGGACTTTATTGGTATTAACTAAGGATATTTTCACATTTATTTTGCATTAGATTTAAGTAATGATATACTATATATGTTAAATAATTGATTCATCACAGGTTCACATTACTTACCATTGTAATATATAATCAAGTAGCGCCCCCTATCCCACTCTACATACATGTTGCGTATACCTTTAAATAACACACTGACACAATGCAAATAGTTTTATCTCTCTCAGATTTAGTTAATCAAGAGAAGAGTCTCAAAGAGGGTATTACTCAACCAATCCCTGGATTGACAGACAAGACCCACTTGAGATAGTCCCAAATGCAATTAAATCACAGTTAGAAATTGCACAAACATTATATCAATGTACACAGTAACAGACAATAAGTGAATGGATTTCTCAAGAAGGCTATTAGGTGCTGAAAATATTACTACTACTAAAGGGGACCCCAGGCTGGTCTATTATGCCCTTAATCCTAATGAGAGATGAAGTCATATAGGTTCTAGGGTAGTGTGCCCTTTAAGAGTACTTAAAAAGAAATGTTGAGAATGCAAGGCCTTGCAATGCAATATCTTCACTGGCAGTTGGAGCTCAAAGAAACAGGGATTCCTAAGTGTGGCACAGTGATAAGCAATCAAGGCAAAGAATTTGGGTTTGACCAGTAGCAATCCTTAGGGCAATCCAGGTATAAGGTGTCTGTTAGTGTTGAGCGGAATACGCTATATTCGATTTCGCGATATATCACGAATATATAGACGAATATTCGTGAAATATTAGCTAAAACCGAATATTCGTGATATTTTATCAAAAACATTTTTTTGCAAAATTTTGCTAATGCGAATGCGAAATTGATTGCGAAATTTTGACAACTGTGGTAGGAGAACTCTGATTGGCTCTGATGCAAAAGAAGGGCGGAGAAAGTATTCGCGAATATTCGGAAATCGAATATTTGCGATTGCGAATATTCGGCAACATAAAAGGATCGCCTCAGCTTAGCTACTCGGCCCAGGGTCTCTAATAATACCAGCAATGCTTTTAGACGTCGATAGGATGTGATCTGTTTTAAAAATAAATTAGAAAAAATACGAATATTCGGAATAGCGAATTTTGGCCGCGAAATTCGAGTTATTCGCGAATATTCGAATATGCCATATTCGTAACGAATATTCGCAATGCGAATATTCGTGAGCAACACTAGTGTCTGTATACAGTGTCCAGCAGGATGTGTTAGTGGCTGGGAACTGGATTTTTGGGGCAGGTGCCCTCTCACAAATCTTGGGGAATTTAAAGTAACTTCCTGAAGAGCGATCCAAGTCGATTCTTTCTACTGCAGGTGGGTTGAGATGGCGATTTGTCTGCTGGAACGGTGAGTCGTCCAATTATGTGGCTTTAGTCCAATTTCTGCTGCAGTGGTGTGCCCCTTGTAGCAGGTTACGTCTGACACGCTTAGGCTGGAACTGCAGGAGCTGTATACCACGTGGCCGCATTCCCCTCACACTCCCCTCACACAGCGGCAAACGGGTGCTTACTTGATGGGACCTGGGAAGCAAGAGAGCCTGGGCCTGGTCCGCAGACCCTTTTATATCTGTTCCTATTATTCTCCCCCTGGAGCAGATGGCTTGCTGGAAGGTGTAGTTCATAGGTAGTTCTGTGGTTCAGTGATGTCTGTTATGGATACTACAGTTCCCACAATGCTCTATTCTCAGCTCATGAGTATGATGCATATAATCTGAGCCCAGTAATTGAAGAATGTAGAGATAACTGTGGCCTGCTCCCGGCTACATACATAGATATACAGTATTTTCAGCATGAAGCTGAAAACAAGAACATGGGCCACATGACCTCAAAATAGCGGGAGAAAAGTTCAAGTTAGATTGTTAATGAATAAAGTGTGTTTGATTGGAACCAACTTCTTCAGTGGTATTAAAGCGGAGCTCCGCCTTAAAAAAAATATATTAAAAGCCAGCAGCTACAAATACTGCAGCTGCTGACTTTTAATAAATGGACACTTACCTGTCCTAGAGTCCAGCAACGTCGGCAGCAGAAGACGAGCAATCACTTGTCTCTCAGCTGCTCCCACCACCATCATCGGTGAGGGAACCAGGAAGTGAAGCATTGCGGCTTCACTGCCCGGTTCCCTACTGCGCATGCGCGAGTCGCGCTGTGACATCCTCACTGTTCCCCGCTGTGTTCTGGGAGCCATTTGTTTCCCAGAACACAACGGGGGGGGGGGGAGCTTAAGCACTACCCGCAGGTCCCTGAAGAGTGTATGCCAGAAGTAGATGCAAATACCTGTCTTAGACAGGTATCTGCACCCCTCTCCCCCTGAAAGGTGGCAATTGTGGCACCAGAGGGGGTGAGGAATCCGATGAGCGGAAATTCCACTTTAGGCTGGAGCTCTGCTTTAAGTCAATAAAAAGTAATTTCAATATGCTTGGAATGAACATAAGTCTAGCTCTTTAACATAAAAACTAAAATAAAATAAAAAAACAGTATTCGATGGACTTTTCTTTTTCTGGCATCATTCATTTATGCTTCTAAGCAGTGAAGCTAAAAAACACAAAGAAGAAAACATAAAAAAAAACTCTGAAGCTTGCCCGCCCCTTCTTGCCCATTCTTTCTGGCCAGTAAAGCAGCCCCTCATAGTGATTTGCTAATAGGAATGGGTGGGGGACAGGATGTATCGGCAAACTCCAACATCCCCTGGAAGTGTCAAAGCTTTGAGCGGTCAGAAATTCGGCCAGATGGTCAGGGTTTGGTGACTGATACATTTGCATACAGGCACCCTATGTATCAGCAGCATTTTATCTTTATTGCCACAGGTCAGCATGGTACCCAAGCAACTAGCATTTGCAGAAAAAGAATTCAGCAACTGCAGTCTCCTGACTTTTCTGAGAATGGTTTCTTTTAACTTTAAAATAATGTAAACGAGACTGGGGATAGACTTGCGCCACAGCCCCACATCACAATGATAATAATATCAGTGGAAAAATAAGTACGATTCTTCTGTAACATATTGCTGAAAGCTACTCTCTACAGAAGCTTTCAACAATATGTTAAAGAAGAATTGTACTTGAACCATGTCGAGAACCTGCACCATACTAAAACATTTGATTTTAATCTATTTTAACTATTTGTAATAATTAATCAAAGTTTTTTTTTTTTTACTTTTATGTGTTGTTTTTGGTACCTTGAACATCCGGTTTTTCTCTTTTTCTACTTATGTGTCTTTTAACTTGCTGGTGGGAATTGTTCTTTCATTTTCTACAGAGCAATTTACAAAATTTCATGCGACGCAGTTACAAATAGAAAAGAAAATAGAGCTATTGGACACACTGAGCACAGCATGCACAAATGGCCATTGTTTTCTTTAATACACTGGAAATAGAACCATTCGGGAAAAAAAGGCCCACTTATATGTAACATTATACACAGCTCATCCTGTCTCCTGCTTCCGGAAATCCAGCTCAGATATACACTTCTTTCACTATTATATCTTATTTATTCTACACAGAAATCTTTCGCCGTTGACTACAAATGCCTCTTTTTACCTCATGCCCACACATGCTCCCTCATCTCACTTTATCTATAACTGCAACAGTTTTCTGTGCTGGCCAGAAGCCAATTCTATAGAAAGGGAAGAGTTCTGCATTATGTAAATTCGAGGTCTTGCCTTGAGGCATCTGTGCAGAGAAAATGAATGACTCCCTTATTTATTTATTTTCAAACTATTATTTTGCTAAGCAGTTACCACTAATTTGAAAATCCATTGAACATTTTGCTCAAAACTGTAGCAAGTTTATTTGAACAGTTATCTAGCTCAAACAATTATATGAAGTTGAAGGGTCTGGAGTTTGGTTTCAAGAGGGGTTGTGTATTTGCTCATGCCCACTGAGTAGCTTCCAATGCCAGTGCTGTAGGATTTGTGGAGCCAAATAGCAAGCACACAAACTTTTTGCACAAAAATGAATGGCACCTGCAAACTTTGGCTGGCTTTCATACTGTAGTATAGCATTCATTCATTTTAGTGGGTGCCCTGAGTGCCCTTGCCCTACCATTTTTGGAAACATGAGGAAATCATTGTAATGCCGCGAACACATGACTTTTCATGACGAGACAAATGCAATTTTTTTACATTGGTCGTTAAAAACGGTTGTGTGTGGGCTCCAGAGCATGTTTCTTAACGAGAAAAATGGCCATTAAAAATTTAGAACATGCTCTATTTTTTCTCGTAGTTTTTCACGTCGTCGTTTTTCACGTCGTCATTTTTTCTCGTCGTGATAAATGGTCGTGTGTACGTTTTAACGACGGAGAAAAAAAACTTTCATGCTCAGAAGCAAGTTATGAGAAGGGAAATTTGCATAATCCACCCAAAGGGTTGCGCAATTCGAATGGAACTTCCCCTTTATAGTGCCGTTGTACGCGTTGTACGTCACCGCACTTTGCTCAAGCATTTTTTTTCACAATCATGTGTATGCAAGGCATGCTTGACAAGGATCATGCCGAGAAAAACTTTGTTTTTCTCATTTGTTTCTACATGCTTTTGCACATGCAAGAAAATGCAGCATGTTGTACTTTTTTAACCACTTAAGGACCAGCCACGGCAGTTGTATTGCAGCAGGTTGGCTCCCCTGCGCGAATCACCGTCATTGTATGTCGGCTCACCCAGTTGTGGGCGGGCACGTGCAGGCATGCTCTAGCACCCGCTGCATGCTGTGGGAGCATGCCTGTTGCTCGTGCGGACTTGATGTCTGCCGGCGACCCGCGATCGCCTAGTACAGAGGCAGAATGGGGATCTGCCTTTGTAAACAAGGCAGATCCCCATTCTGACAGATGACATAACAGAGATTTACTGTTCCCAATCATCAGGAATTGTGATCTGTCACGTCCCAGGCAGCCCATCCCCCCTACAGTTAGAACACACCTAGGGAACACAATTAAAGCACTGATAAATCGCCCCCTTAGTGGTATTGATTGATAAGTGCATTTTTATAGCACTGATCAATGTAATAATGTCGCAAAAATTGCAGATCGCCACAATTACCAGTGTAGCGCCTGGTTACTTTTCAGAACCGGTGCTAGTGTAAATTTAGAGGGGGTCAGAGAGTTAAGTAAATATGACCAGGTTAATCTGTTTAAATTTGGAGCCTTTGCCTCAGCTTTGGCTGTGCTGTGGGTTCATTCTGTCGTTTCTGGGGTGCGGGTCACACCCCAGGCCGACAGGTGGCGGCAGTGGAGTCAAGGATTTGGATACTTTTCCCAGCAGCCTATCAGGAGGGGTTTTCCTCACTGTGCATGCTGGGGAGGGGTATTTATGAGGCAGACGCCATATTCTTGGGTCTTTTTCCCGTGTGCCGCCCACCTTCAGGATAGCCATACCACGGCCCCCCCGGCAGAATGGCCTTCTGGGCCTGGGTGTGCGTGCCACGCGGTGTTCCTGGTTCCGGGACCATGTTGGCCTGGAGCAACTGAGCTGCGGCTGGGGCCCAGTGATTGACTGGGTCCCCAATCCGAAGAGGTCCTGAGCTGTCCGTTCCTGTGAGAGGAAGCTGTTTAGTGGAGAGTCTACCTGAGGAGTACCAAGAGAGGCTGGTGTTCCAAGAGGGCCCTGACTATCCACCGGTGACCAAGGTAACTGGGTGCTGAGAGGCTGGACGTCGGTCACCTATCGGCCAGTACCTGAAACAAAACTACCTGAAGGAGATCTGGGTGTCGAATCTGTTGAGGAGGATTCGGGACCACTACTATCTCTATTTTGTTCAACCATTGGGAGGGTCTGTGGCAGAGCCTTAACCCCAGTTCGAGTGACATTCTGGTTGCCAGGCTTGTGAGAGAGGCCTGTCCAGGTGCGCTACATCCACTCCAGCTAGAGTGGTGAGATAGAATTTACCGTTGGAAGCAGGACTGTTTCCCATTTATATACACCTGGATCTGCTATTCTTCTATTTACTCTTCACCAAGTTCTACTGTTTTTACCCGGCTGGGTAATAAAAGCACAGAAAAGACACCTGTTGTGTGGACATTCCATTTACTACACTCTCTTCAAGTACCCTAGACGGTGGAGAAAACATGAGGCACTATAAAGGGGAAGTTCCATTCGGATGGCACCACCCTTTGGGCTGCTTTAGCTCCCATCTCATAACTTGCTTCTGAGCATGTGCGGATTTTTCACGTCGTTAAAGCACACACACGTCCATTTTTTACAACCTTAAAAACGACAACGTTAAAAACGTTGTGAAAAAATACAGCATGTTCGAAAAAAAAATTGCCCATTTTTTAGAACCCGAAAAACGCACTGAAGCCCACACATGATCGTTTTTTAATGACATAAAAAAAAACGTAATTTTTTAGAACCCGAAAAATGGTCGTGTGTATGCGGCATAAGAGCTGCTTTAAAAATGTCCAGGAAGGATCATACAGTATAGATACCTGGGGTGGAGGTCTAGCTTGTAGAGACCAGCCTGGGCAATAGAAAGAGTAGCCAGGGAGAGAACCATGGCCTACTAAAGCAAACCCCTATTCTTGCCCAGCGATGGTCACCCCTGCAACTGGAGGCACTAAGTTACACCACCAGCTAAAGTAGAATCTTTGATTGACTGATTATCTGAAATAGTGTTACCTTTACTTTCCCATTACAGCAGCAGTGTGGGTGTCTAACTATGACCATGCAGTTCAATAAGCACAAGAGTAAGGACCTAGTAATGTGACAGACAAACCTGGTCAGAAACACCCCCCTTCCTTCTTTGCAATACAAGTCTGTGTGAAGAAGATTGTGCTCAGGGGTATGGCTGATACACAGTACTACAATGTGAGCAGTAGGCAGAGAAAAAGGTATCCTAAGATATCTCCCAGAAAATTAAGTAACATGTATGAGGTATGAAATTTCAACTGGCCTTTACATGAAAAATTAAGATTTTTATACAAATAATAAAAAAAATGATATAAACAGATAGTTTATACATTTTGACACATTCAACAACATACTAAAACAACAATAATATTAATATAAAAGCAATACAATTTTCTTTAGAGGAGATTTCTAAGAAAAGCAATTACTATTAAATGGGTGTGCTTTCTTGTAATAAATTGGATAGTTGCCCACTTTACATAGCCTCACAAGCAAACAACTGATTAACCTCTGTTCTGTTTTTTAAAATCAAAATACAGTACCAGATTTTACCGGAAGGTTGTGCTGCAGATGTAATTTGGAACTGCTGGTTATTTAGGACCTGTTGGGGTGTTCCCAGTATGGAATGCCATTTTTACTTAGCATCCTTCTTTTTATCTGTAGAGAATGGGGCCATGCATATAGCACATGGAGATGACTCCCAAGACAGGTAAATATCTGCTGACCTATTAAAGTACCAAATAGTAGATGTGGTGGTATGGGATGTTTTTATAATCGTTCTCCAAATAGATACTAAACCCTTATTCATTCAGTTATGTCTCCCTATGGTACAACAATCATAAAAGTTTTTGTTGATGCCTTCAGTTATTTTACGAGTTCTCATTGTGATGTTTGGGATTTTAAGGTTCATTGCCTTAGATGTTTTATTTTTGTTATACAATGTGTGTAATGAAGAAATACGACTTTATGAGAACATGTGTCTATTCCTTTGAGTTTTTGTTTCTTTTATGTTTTACGTCCAGATGTTTCTGTATACATGCTGTATAGCATCTTCCCTAGCAAATGTAAAATCAACTGCAATAAAATAATGCTTTAACTACATAGTGCCTCTTTTTATTCCTCACTATCAATGGTACAAAAATTACTATCCACAACAAAACATTTTTTTTATTTATTGGGGGAGGGCTTCTCCTAGTAGGAAGCTCAACCTTCATTTTTGGCTATTGCTGCAGCTGTACCTAATGTAGTCAAGAGAGCTGACACTTTGATAAAAACAGCAAGCGGAAGAGATCAGCAAAGGAACTGTTGATCGTTATACCTGTGTACAGGCAAAGTTGTTTTCCTTAGCATATAGAAATGGGTTGAGTTATGTAACTCTATTTGGTAGATGTTTCAGATGTTTCAAAGGAATGTATGTTTAACCCCTTTCCACCCAGCCCCAGCACCCATTTAATTGGGTCTTTATGCTTGGGGGCTGGAAGGACTGCCCAATCACATGACCAGTGTGATTGACTGTCACAGGTGTCACATGATCATGAGTCAGCTCCCCTATTATTACTAGAGACAAGGAGCTGTCTATGACTCTCAGCACAGAAACCTTGGCAATACATGAACTCCTATGCAAGACGTGCACGCTTTAAAGCCCATCCTCTTTGCCACTACACATATACAGTATATTATGTGGGAGGCAAGAGGTTAAGAAAATATAATGTCTTATGTGCTAAAGGTAATTAGACATAGACAGATAAATATAAAACATATCCTTTGTGATATCCTAATAATATGCAACTTTGGTCAAACAACAAACCCACCCTTACCTTGCAGTGATGTCAAGAGAAACTGTGAGAGGCTTATTGTGTAGCCATTGCTGTTGTATTGGATTTTATGTGTGTATCAATGCCTTGGTGCTTACATTCAGTGGAAATTCAGTGTAACAACCACTTGTTATTTTTATGTCTATTTTTGGTATAATCCAGATTCCCTGTATGTTGGGGCTAGTTAGTTTAGTCCAAAGATAGAACCTTTCATTCTTCTTTATGTTTCCTCAGTAAGCTACCAGCCTTCATAGCAAGCATACAGTTTAGAACAGGGGTCTTCAAACTATGGCCCTCTAGTTGTTCAGGAACTATACTTCCCATCATGCCCAGCCATTTCTGTGAATGTCAGAGTTTTACAATGCCTCATGGGATGTGTAGTTCCGCAAAAACTGGAGGACCGTAGTTTGAGGATCCCTGGTTTAGAAGATAAGTGTCTACTTATACTTTAATTGACCAGTGAACATCCCATGAACTGCATTTTAACAAGTAAAACTACAATGGATTGCCGTGTCTACAATGCAACTTCCATGTCTTAATGAAGAGTTGAGCTCTCTGTGGAGAATGCTTATACAGCAGGTGACCATACTGGATGGGCGGACCTAGGTCTAAAAGAGGTATGTCAATGCATAAAGCAGTGTTTCAAACAGAACATACATGTTTCAGTAACAGCCAGTCAAAGAGTAAAGAATCGTTTCCTGATACCATGTGTATATTAAAAATTAGAAGCATTTATTTTAGGGCATCATAAAGAATGTCATGTGCTTCCTACTAGTTCCAGAAGTGAACAATGTCTAGGTCTGAAAAAAAGTGGGTCCCAGACCTGCGTAACATGTATTCGAAATGGCCCTTGTGCAGCTGTAGACTTCAAAACTGGTTTGTTCATCCTTGATTACGGGGATTAGACTACCCATAAGAGTTTAAATGCTGAAGAATTTCTTCCCATTAAATGAACTAAACAAGTCATTTGGATTGCTGTTGAAATAGTTTCCAGAATAATCAGCAAGTCTAGTTGTGTTTGTTTTACAACCATTAGATAGCTCATAATCTGGTTGACTGAAAAACTTCATGGGCCAGTTAAAGAAAATAGCACAAAATGAAAGTTTAATGTTTATGTATTTTCTTCTTTGGTTTATGTATTCTCACTTGCATTTACATGAGTTAACGTAAGTTTACTTGTATCAGCTTATGTGTCTTTATATCAGGTTACATCAGTATACACAGTATCTGTTTACATCAACACAAATTTCCTACAAAAATGCATGTATTTGCTTTTATTATGTCGCCAGCTAGATGCTGCGAGTGTGAATTACAGCAATTCATTGGCTTTGGGTTAGCAATGTGCAGAGATTTGTAATGTGCAACAGCAATATTAACCATACTTATCCAAGTAACTAGGACGACAGCATTAATTTTTTATCTTTTACACAAAATACAAGCAATGGGACTGCACCATCAAAATATAGCTGAACTAAAAAAGTGTATGGATCAAAAGCATTAAAAACGACTTTTGAAATTACCACATGTTCCATTTTATATGAGATGTTAGCGATTGGGGTTTTGAAGACACACATATGCTAGGGATAAGTGACCAAGAAAGACTTATATAGAAATAATTACACAACTTACTTGTACTGTACTATAAAATGTAGTTACAAGACAAGCATATGTTACTTACAAAATATTAATCCATAGTACGAAATCAAGAATGACCAAATAAAAAAAAGCAACATATTTTATGCTAACATTATATTGTATAAACAGTGAAATGCAAAACAGTTAACCAATAAAGTAAGTCATCATTTTACATGTATTACTTTTATTAAGTTATAACAAAGTTAGGGTTTATCGTTTATGACATATACTTCTGGTATAAACTTAGACATTTTACAATGTAGCAGTATGGTTGAATTTAGAAAACAAATATGATACTGCTTTAAATTTTTCCTGATTATTTTACATGAATTTTTGGTTCAATATTATTATTTATTTATTTTTACATAAAATTATATTCTATTGAATGTATTTTATTTTTAGCATAGTAAGAATATACTGTATATAGCATAATAATTTTAAGATGTTTCTGTATATTTATGAATGCTTTATCTCTTATGACCTTCAAGTAATTTATTTTATGTATATGCATTTTATAGAATATATTGGGGTAACATAGCAATATGCTATGTTTGTATTTATTTAGTTTTAGTACAATATACAAACTATAATGCAATACACAACTTTTCATATCATAGTAAGACAAGGCAATATTTAAAGGGGATATGTGATGGCTGAGAATATATTTTCTCTATTTCGAACTAAAAAATAGTTTTAATATATTTGTTTTCGAATTAAATATTGCATATACCTACTTTTAAGTATCATATCCAGCAGATGAGCTTTAGCCATCTTATCCAATGTTTATTTTTGCTCCTTACCTAAGGCTGTAAATTGTCTATTGTTTACAGACCCCAATAGCTCAAGAAATGCATTTGCAGATATAAGTAAATAGGTATGAGGAATAGCTAATTTTGTACAGCCCAATCCCTAGGTTATAAGGCATACTGAGTGCAGGTATCCAACAGCAGCAGGGATGACCAGTTAAGTGGCTGCTGTACTTAGGAAACTGGAATCAGACTGAGTATGATTACAATTCAGTTTATTAACTTGTACAACACCAATCTAACACCAACAGACCATAAGCAAAGCAAAAGTGAAAAATAAACGTGACCGTGAAGCAAACCCAAACCAACAAAATAACTATAATTATATACAATTATATACAAATGGAGGCAAGCTGACATAGACGGTACATTAGCAGGACTGGGAACAAGAGGGGCAGAGATGGGATAACAGGATACAAGAGACTAAATGCAAGATACAAGATTAGGCAGGGCTCAGGATAATCAGCAAGCAGAGATATGGCAACCAGGCAAAACACTGAAGCACTGATGAAAAGTCAAGGGAGGGGTTATATACCTTCCTAGCAGACAGCATCAGGTTGAGCCTTATTACTGGAATCTTCTGGCTGCTGAGAGACACCTGCTGGTGGCCACCAGAACTATGCCCTTCAGTTCTGGGAACCACAGTGCCACCAGGAGGTGACCCAAGGTCCTGACACAGGTTTCAGTCATAGACATCATGTCAGTGAGGAAATTACAAAAATAAATGCATAAAGCCCAAAGCATTATAGTTTCCCTGAAATAAAAAGGCACAAAGCATTAAACTGATCTTTACGGGGCATTATGATTTCCAGATTCCGGCATCCAATAGTGAGGCCTGCTTACCTCAATTCCATGGCTAATAAAATAAAAATACATTTTCTCAAAGCTGATGCTGCCATACACACAGATCTGGCTCACAGTATGCTATAAAATACAATAAAAAGCCACCATTTGCTTCACTGGGAAAATATGAATATGAAAATATGAATATCTGGAACTCAGACATTATTGTCTGCTGTTCCCTCAGAGCACTCATTATTAGGAGTATTAGGAACCATCAGTAAACATTGGATATAAAGCCTCTTAACCTTATAAGATTGAAATATGTTTTAATAGAAACTGTCTTCCTCCCACCTTACTATTTCACAAGCTTTCAGAACAGTGAGGCAGTTTTTATAAAATGGAGACACTTGCAGAAGTATATCTACAGTGCATCAAGGAGTAACAAATGTGTCTGTGGGTGCCCCCCATATAATCACCCAATCTGGAAAACTGACAGCATTATTAATAAGAGGAACGGCATGTGTGGTGTGGGGGTTAGTGAATGGGGGATGCTGCTACTCTGAAAGTCTATACAGAGCCTGAAGAGGAGAGCGCTGAGCAGTCTGCTCTTCTTCTATAGGCCCCTAAGCATCTTGTATATACCACTGATCTGCCATGATGCTTCTGTGCTGCCTATATATGCAACTTAGGTACTTATATGTGCCACTATTCTGCCTGTATAGGTGTCTGCCCTACCTGAATGTACTATTTTGGCTGCCTATGACTGCATATGCCACAAGTATTAGTGTTCACCTCAACTGCTTGTATATCACACCAATATTTTTTCCATTTAATTACGCTCCTTAACCACTTCAATACTGGGCACTTTCACCCCCTTTCGCCCCTGCCAATTTTAATATTTCAGCGCTGTCGCACTTTAAATGACAATAGCGTGGTCATGCAACACTGTACCAGTATGAGATTTGTTATAATTTTTTTTTTAAACAGATAGAGCTTTCTTTTGGAGGTTTTTAAATTACCACTGGGTTTTTTATTTTTTGCTAAACAAACCAAAAATACTGATTTAAAAAACAAAACAAAAAAAACTTTTCTTTGTTTCTGTTATACAATTTTGCAAATAAGTAATATTTCTTCTTCACTAATGGGCTGCACTGATGGGCAC
This sequence comes from Rana temporaria, assembly GCF_905171775.1. Lineage (NCBI taxonomy): Eukaryota > Metazoa > Chordata > Amphibia > Anura > Ranidae > Rana > Rana temporaria. The sequence continues at coordinate 98,847,470 of NC_053493.1, forward strand.
TGATGAGGCTGCACTGATGAGCATGGATAAGGCTGCATTGATGGGCACTGATTGGCACTAATGAGGCTGCACTGATGAGCATTGATGAGGCTGCACTGATGGGCACTGATGAGGTGGCGGTGATGGGCACTGATGAGCTGTACCTTTGGATACTGATGAGGTTGCACTGAACTGATGGGCACTGATAGGCTGCCACTGATATGCTACACTGATGGGGCTGCACTAATGATCAGTGCCCTGATTGTCAATGTAAATGTCCCCTGTAACTGGACAGCCGGTTATCAGCTTTCCTTGCCTCAGACAGTGCTGAGGAAAGGAAATGCCGATAACTGGCATCTGTGTACATGTGATCGGCTATGATTGGACAGCTGATCACATGGTAGAGAGCTACGCCATCGGCTCTTTATCTTGATCGGTGATACGCTGTGTCCGAAGGACAGAGCTCACCACTGATGGCCGAGCTGCACACCCTCAGGGACGTGCACGAGTGGCGTAATGTGAAGGACATCATATGACATCCAGTCAGGATAGTAAAGCACCCATCTGGCCTTTAGCAGATTGACATTGAGGCTGGGTTCACACTGGTACAACATACGTTCCGACTTTTGGAGAGCCTATGAGAGCCATCTTAACTGGTCCGACTCAAGTCGGTCCAACCTTGAAAAAGGTTCCTGCACTACTTTGGTCTCACTTTGGTCCTACTTCAGCCCATTGAATATCTTTGAAGTCGGATCAAAGTCGGATCATCATCTTAACTGATCCGACTTTGGCATGTGACTTGTGCTCTGAGGATCTTGGAGGGTAACCCCACGCCATAATTAAAAAAAACAAAAAACGTTGTAGGGCCCCCCATTCCATACCAGGCCCTTTGGGTCTGGTATGGTTCTTGAAGGAAAATCCCACACCAAAAAAAACAAAAAAAAAACGGCATGGGGTCCCCCCCATAACCCCATACCAGACCCTTATCCAAGCAAGCAGCCCAGCATGTCAGGAAAGGGGGAGGAGAGCGAGCGCCCTCCTTTCTGGCCCATACCAAGTCATGATGGGGCAGTGATGTCACAAGGAGGCGGGGTCTCCTGATGATGTCACCGGATGGCCATGCCCCATATCTATATAAGCAATGGCACATGCCAGAGCTAACATTTACAGCGGGAGCTAGCGTCGGGAGAAGAACCGGAGGAAGAACTGGCAAAGGAAGAAGACAGCAGAGAGAGAAGAACCGGAGGAAGAACCAACAGCGGAAGAAGACATCAGTGCAGCGAGAAGAACCGGAAGATGAAGACATCACCGGTTGGAGAAAAAAATCTGAGGGAGAAGAGACGCTGGAGCTGCTTTAATAAAGGACTTTGTCAAAAACACGTGTGCTGGTTTTATTTATTTTTGACACTTTTTTGGGGTAAATGGGTAGGTGTACAATGTACCCCATACTCATTCACATAGGGTGGGGGGCGGGGATCTGGGTTCCCCCTTGTTAAAGAGGGCTTCAAGATTTCCATAAGCCCATCACCCACAGACCCCCACAAACACCCTCCAGGGTTGTGGGGAAGAAGCCCTTGTCTCCATCAGCATGGGGACAAGGTGCTTTGGGGTGAGCCCTGGTATGTCTGGATCAAAGTCGGATCCTGTTCATTGAAGTCAGATGGAAGTCGGACATGAAGTCGCAGGGCAAAGTCAGTTGTATGACTGTTGTATCTTACCAGTGTGAACCCGACCTGAAAAGTGAATCTGTGCTTTGCCCATGCAAGATATAGGCTTCAGATAACTATATAATATAATATTTTTTGTCACTATTTAGTTGGTTGATTTCACTCACTTATAATTGTTTTTGTTTTTTACATTTTGGCACACAGTGACGTGTCACTACTAATTACAATTCTATCCATAATTCTTCACCACACCCAAAGCCCTATACCTCACATCCAGCTCACTAAGCACAAATTTTGTCTAACAAATCTTCCTTATTATAAATTTATTATCATTACATTAATTTTATTATTATAGGATATCAGTTTCTCTATAATAAGCTCATATATTGATAATAATATCTATAGTGGATGTACATTTTGATATGAACATAAGTTAGATATTCATAGTGCCAAGAGTTCAATTATTTTTGATCTCCTCCTGATACAATGTTAAATATTCATTAATTTGCTGCAGGTGCCGTCCTTTCCTTCCGCCCCTCTGGGAGTGTTTCACAGTGTGGTTTCTTGTAAGCCTATTTGGGCCGAATTCCTCTCTTGGAGAGGTATGGACAGCTATAGAGTCCACTGGATCATTCAACAGATTTAAAAAATTCTGGTTGTGAGGTCATTTATTTCATGCTTCAGCGGGAAATATAACAGCATTGTGCATGTAAAAATGAGTGTAAAATATCTTCGTAAAACTGAGATGTTTAATATATTTATTTAGGAACCAACCATCCCCCAGAAGAAGACGAGGGGCCAGATTCATCAAGAGATACGACGGCGGATCTCCTGATCCGCCGTCGTATCTGTGAGACCCGACGGTCGGATCTGTGAGATCCCACGGTCGGAGCTATGCGACTGATTCATAAGAATCAGTTCCGCATAGATCTCCCTTAGATCCGACTGGTGTAAGTGACTTACACCAGTCGAATCTTAGGCTGTAATCTCCCGCCGGCCGCTAGGTGTCGTTGCTTTTTTTTACACGTCGCATATGCAAATGAGGAGAACCGCCAATTCACGTCCGTACGCCCGCCCGTCGCTCTTTTTCAACGTCGTTTGCGTGCGGCTTTTTCCGGCGGAGAGCTACCCCTGCTAATATGAGGGGTAGCTAATGTTATATATGGCCGACGTTCCCGCGCCGAGTTTTAAATTTGTTACGTCGTTTGCGTAAGTACGTCGGGAATACGGATGGCCGTAAGTAACCTAGCCGCCGAAAACAATGACGTCCTAGCGACGTCATTTGGAGCATGCGCACTGGGCTTTTTCGCCGGTGGCGCATGCGCAGTTAAATCGGCGCGGAAACGCGCCTGATTTAAATTGTACACTCCCCCTAGCCGCGGAATTTGCATTCCGCCGGGGGGAGTTAGGATCCGACGGTGCAATTTGCGAGGTAAGTGCTTTATGAATCATGCACTAGCCTCGCTAAATTGCACCGGCGGATCGTAAAACAGGTAGATCTGGCGCATCTAAAGATCCGCTGAGCTACATGAATCTGGCCCCATGACATGATAGGTTGAAACACATCAGGGTCTTCATACAGTTTAACCACTTATGTAATGCTGTATAAATATATGGTTGCTTGGCTGTACCAAATTTGTATTGTATCCCTACAACCATTGTCTACATTTTAATATTAACCACTTAAGCCCCGAGCCTGTTTTTCAGGCTCGGTGTTTACACGTTAACATTTTTTTTTTTTGCTAGAAAATTACTTAGAACCCCCAAACATTATAATTTTTTTCTAACACCCTAGAGAATAAAATGGCGGGCATTGCAATACTTTTTGTCACACCGTATTTGCGCAGCGGTCTTACAAGCGCACTTTTTTTAATTGAAAAATAATACAACAGTAAAGTTAGCACAATTTTTTTTGTATATTGTGAAAGATAATGTTACGCCGAGTAAATTGATACCCAACATGTCACGCTTCAAAATTGCGCCCGCTCGTGGTATGGCATCAAACTTTTACCCTTAAAAATCTCCATAGGTGACGTTTAAAAAATTCTACAGGTTGCATGTTTTGAGTTACAGAGGAGGTCTAGGGCTAGAATTATTGCACTCGCTCTAACAATTTTGGCGATACCTCACATGTGTGGTTTGAACAACGTTTTCATATGCGGGCGCTGCTCACGTATGCGTTTGCTTCTGCGCAGGAGCTCGTCGGGACTAGATTATTTTTTTTTGGGTCACTTTTATACCTATGTAAACATCCCTTGTAATAGAAAAAAGAGTGAAAGGTCCTCTTAAATATGAGATCTGGGTTCAAAAAGACCTCAGATATAATATTTAGACTAAAATGCAATAAAAAAAATTAATTGTCATTTGAAAAAAATGACAAAAAGAAATTGTCCCTTTAAGATTTGTGGGTGGAAGTGATGTTTTGACGCCGCTTCCGCCCTGCTATGGTATGGATACGGGTGGGGGCCATCTTGCCCTCTCTCATATCCATGCCTAGCACGAGAGAGGACCCGATTGCCTCCGCCGCTGCCGACCGCTCCAGTAAGTGGCGGAGGGTACAGGAGAGAGGCTGGAGGGGGACCCCTCTCCCGCCGCCGATAATGGTGATCTTGTGGTGAATCCACCACAGAGACCACCATTATTGTTTACAGGACCGCCACCTGAAGAGATGGATACCTTGGTTGTGGAAGTAGCTCCTGCCGTTACCGAGATATCCCTCTTCAAAGTGAGGACGTATATAGTTGTGGTTAACATGTATTTGTAATTTATTCGAATAAAGATTTTTATATAAATTTTCATACTTTGACATATCTTGCTGCATTAAACCCCCCCCCCCCCCCCCCCTACAGCCTAAACTCTCCTATATGTGTTTTTCCCATTCAGATAACTATATTGCACAGCATATTACATGCTTGTAGTAAAAACAAAACCTTTTTTTCGTTTTGACTAGAGTGGACAGGAATTAGAATACCTGCCAGGTTAGTATTGTGGTCTGTGCCCCGATTAGGGAAATTCACCCACTATACTTGTCATGTTTACCATTATCATCAAAAGTGAAAGTGAAAGAAAATCCCAAACTTTGAGTTGTCCCCGGAACTGTAACAGATGGGAAATCTTCCAGTGGGGTTAATAGTCCTGGTGACCATGGTGACTAATAGAGATTGCCTTATTTTGTAGGAATTTACTATGACTTTCCATTTTTGCTATTGGACAAGAAGTGAGGATCTCCCCAATGGGACACAAATTATATATATATATATATATATATATATATATATATATATATATATATATATATATATATATATATATATATCTATATATATATATATATATAGTATTAAAACCTTCCCTTCCAATTTATCCACAATGGCTCTACTTTAATCTTTCCATTACTTTGCCCCCACCCCCAAGGAATCTTATTTAATACTTAAAGTCCCTAGGTATGATGATCAAGCAGATTGGACATAGCTGTGCTATCCTTTTTATAGGAAACAGACAACTATATGCAGTATATAGAAAACTGCAGAAAATAAAAGGACATTTGTTGTGTCAGAGTCACTCTATTTTTTAATTTTTGATATAATATCGCAAAATGGCATGTCATATTAGTCAGGGATAGAATGACAATAAGCTTATCAGTATAGTCAAAGAAGAACATTAGGGCCAGATCCACATATAATTCGATAGGCGCAGCGTATCAGAGATACGCTACGATGCCGTATCTTACCTGGCTTTAAGTAAAATCCAGGAAGATTTTGCGCCGTGAGTTACGGCGGCGTAGTGTATTTCTGGCGGCGGAATTCAAATCGGCGGGTAGGGGGCATGATTCATTTAAATGAAGCGCGTCCCCGCGCCGATTGAACTGCGCATGCTCCGTTTCGAAATTTCCCGCCTTGCTTTGCGCGAAATGACGTCGCAACAACGTCATTTTTTGAACTTAGACGTGACTTACGTCCATTCCTATTCACGGACGACTTACGCAAAAAAAAAAAAAAAATCTAATTTTGACGCGGGAACGACAGCCATACTTTAACATGGCAAGTCTATCTATACGCCGCAAAATAGCAGCTTTAACTATACGCCGGAAAAAGCCGACTAGAGACAACGTAAGAGAATGCGACGGCCGCGCGTACGTTCGTGGATCATCGGAAAAAGCTAATTTGCATACCCGACGCGGAAAACGACGCAAACTCCACCCAGCGGGCGCTGAAGTATTGCACCTACGATCCGAAGGCGTACGAAGCCGTACGCCTGTCGGATCGAACCCAGAAGCCGTCGTATCTTGGTTTGAGGATTCAAACTAAAGATACGACGCGGGTAATTTGAAAGTAAGCCGGCGTATCAGTAGATACGCCGGCGTACTCGCTATGTGGATCTGGCCCTTAGTGTTCTAAAAGTATTTTTTTTTGTACATGTAGCAAGGGATAGTTCATTTGCTGATATGTGCAAAAAAATGGAATTACATTTTCCCAAGCCTAAATATTTGCTGACCATTGACGTTTTAGTTCTCTTTGTTGGTAGGAATGTTGTATAATAGAATAGAATAGCTACATGCAATATCACATATCACAAATTTCATGTTACCGGTAGAAGCCACTAGATGGCAGGTTTGACAGTGAAAACATTTTCACTGTTGTCATGACCAAGCTTACTTTATTGGACTTGTCTCTACTTTTAAAATTGGCCAGATGTCAAAGACAGTTCTGTAAAAAAAAACAATGAAACTTCACCTTCTCCTCCAGAAAATAAATAGTCATATAATCAATCATCTGCCTAAATGCTGATAACTACACAATTTCATCTTTTAATCATGTAATTCATATATTTTTCTGTAGCTATAATTTCAGTTTTTGTTCTGTTGGACTGCAATAAAAAAAAAACCTCATTATCACAGTCCATTGTTTACACTGCTTTTTTTTTTTTTTTTTTTTTTTTTACCAATGATGCTGTGAGCTGCACCATGCACATTTTGTAGCATTCTTCCCTTGCCTTGAACAGTATAGCACAGTGTGCCAGGGCAAGCAATCATCGGGTCTGGGCGCCGGAGTGCCATCAACCCAACACACAGTAAATGTAAAGTGAGGATTGCAAATAGGCATCTAAGTGTACTTTATTACGGAAGAGACAATGGACTCTCTTCCAAAACAAAAAAACAGTCTTCAGTCTTCAGTGTTCTTATTTTTTTAGTTTTTACATTTAGTTCCACGTTAACTCTTGAATCCTAAAAAAGATTTGTTGGGAGTTTTATAATAAAATAAAAAAAATTGAATGACACATTGGTGCTTATAATTCTCTCATGCAACACACATTCTAGATTATGTTATTATATGTTTGCAGATTGATAAGTTTGCCTGCATTAACAGATTTCTTTTATATATTTAGCTAAATAAAAAAAAAATGACAAAAGACCACTATTCCCTTAAATACACTGCTATTTTATTTTAAATAATGGTTATTACAGCGAATGTATATAATTTTTTGTATATTGGTAATGTTTTATCTACTTACCTATTTACCTATTTAAGTTTAAAAAAAAACCTTAGAGTCGTTTCACACGTCCGCGGCACGACTTCGGGGGCGACTCTGTAAGTCTTCCTGAAGACGACTTCAGAGGCGACCTGCAACTTCTGTATAGAAGTCAATGCAGGTCGCCCCGAGCCGCCCCCTAAGTCGTGCAAGAACCTTTTGCGTCGCTCCTATTAGAACGGTTCCATTGCATTGAATAGGACACAACTCGTCAGGTGGCTGAGCCGCCTGACGAGTCGCCCTAGTGTGAACCGGCTCCTAGAGCTGGTTCACACTTAGAGCTGGTTCACACAGGGGCGACCTGGGATCCGACTTGAAGTTGCCCCAAGCTGTCCCAAGTCGTGTGGTTGAGAAAATCAATGGAAGTGAATGGAGCCGTCTTACTACACACTACTGAAATCGCTCCGACTTCAGAAAAGGTTCCTGTACTACTTCAATACGACTTCTAGGCAACTTGTAGGCAACTTGTACCCATTGATTTCAATAGAAGTCGCCTCAGAAGTCTGATCACTGTCTTAACTGAAGCAACAATACAGGAAGATAACATACATTTCTCAGGCAAACCCCTCCCTCCTCCTCCCTCCCACAGAGCTGATTGTTGTTTGATTGGCCACTGGAAAGCCTCCTGTCATGGAGGCGATTAGAAGTTGCCTTGTACTGTCCTGGAGGCAACTTGAAGTTGCCTTGTAAGTTGCCTGATGATTCATACTCAAGTCGTGTCCAAGTTGCCTCCCAAAGTCGTGCTAGAAGTCGTGTTGCCCCTGTGTGAACCGGCTCATACCAAAATGTACTTGTTTTTAGAAATCCAGGCACCATTGTGTACAGGGGGTACACGTTTTTTTAAACAAATCTGGGCACATAGGTTTAATGTTATTTAAATGTCTTTCTATTTAGGGCTTTGATGGTGTAGCATGGGTGTTCTATCAAACTGTTTAAAAAATATACTTTATGATCAGTAGTGACACTAAACTCAAATGTACTCAAATAACAGAGTAAACTCAAACTTTAGCCTTTTATAACCACTTTAAATCTAAAGTTGTGAGGCTTTTAAAACTTTGACTGTAAACTATTTTGGGTACTAGAGTTTCTTGCCATTTCACAGAAGGCTTGAGATATTTAGTATCTGTTTACTTGAAGCAACGTCGCATGACCGTGCATACAGTATGTCAGTTAAAGTAACACAGTGCTATATCGCAAAAAAAGGAATTGGTCATTAAGGGGGTAAAACCTTCTGTGGCTGAAGTTGTTAATTACTCTACAGGCCTTAAAAGTGAATAATAACATGTGTGCAAAAAATAGGCGCTGGCAGCAAAAGAGTTAACTTACATGCTTGGGAGGTGTCTTGCATGAGGTGTTACAGAGCAGTGCAAAGCTAAAGCTTTGTACAAATTGGTCATTGGCAAAACAATTTAATAGTATTGTTTGTGAGCTTCTCATTTCATAGTACAAAACTGCATTGTCTTAAAAGTTTAACAACATGTCAACAGAGCGTGCACAAAAACCCTTCAAAACCACAATCAAACATTACAAGACCCCCCTCCCACCATTGAATCCTCAATTATTCCCAAATTGTTAATAGACTCTGTACCCCACTGGTTACGTCGACTCTGCAAACCCTCTCTTACCTCTGACACAATGGGTTCCATCTTGTCACCTACTGTGGTAATGAATAGAGACTCACGCAAGTTTAAAGAAACAATTCAAACATGTTTACTGTAGTATCAAAACACAAGATACATAATTATATCAACTTTGATCTACTATGAAAACACTCCCGAATCCTACGCCCTTAATCTCAAACTTGTCTAGTACAACACTGGTGTAAGGTTCCCTGAATTATAAATGAACACACATATTAAAACAGAGCTTCACCCTAAAGTGGAACTCCCGCTGATCGGATCCCTCCCCCCTCCGGTGTCACATTTAACACCTTTCAGGGGAGGGGGGTGCAGATACCTGTCTAAAGAGAGGTATTTGCACCCACTTCCGGCCACAGTCAGCGGACAGACTGCGGGCAGGACGTCACCTCCCGTCCCCCGTCCCGTTGTGTTCTGGGACCACTCGGCTCCCAGAACACAGCGGGAGCCAATCAGCAGGCGCAGGGCGACTCGTGCATGCGCCGTAGGGAACCGGGCTGTGAAGCCGGAGCGCTTCACTTCCTGGTTCCCTCACCGAGGATGGTGGGTGGGCAGCAGAGTGACATGCGATCGCTCGTCCTCTGCTGCGGACGGCCCTGGACTTCAGGACAGGTAAGAGTGCCGATATTAAAAGTCAGCAGCTGCAGTATTTGTAGCTGCTGACTTTTAATATTTTTTTTTTCAGCGGACATCCGCTTTAATTCAATACAGAGACCTATGTGAACAGGTGAACGGAAGAGTAAACACATTGCAATAGTGTAAAGCATACACTAGAGGGAGCCAACCCTGCATCAACAACAGAGAAACTGGGGGGTTATTTACTAAATGCAAATCCACTTTGCACTACAAGTGTACTTTCAAGTGCCGTCACTGTAGATCCGAGGGGGACATGCAAGAAAAATAAAAAACATCATTTTAGCTTGCATATGATTGGATAATAAAATCAGCAGAGCTTCTCCTCATTTCAGATCTACCTCTCAGATTTACAGTGACTGCACTTCCAAGTGCACTTTCAGTGCAATTTCAATTGCACTTTGCACTTGTAGTGCAAAATGGATTTGCCATTTGTAAATAACCCCCAATGTCTAGAACATTGTATGTTCACAACAACTTTTATCTTAACACAGATCCTATCCTACCTTTATCTGATTTATGTGGTAAGAAAGTTTTAGCTGGCATGTAGGAATTTGCAATGTTCATTACATTGATTTCTGTGGCTCCCAATTAAATGTGGGCTAAGATCATAGAGCAAAAGTGCATTACTCGCAGCAAACATCAGAATCCTGTAAAATGAATGCTAATTTGCTCCTTGAGCTGTTAGATGAATACAGCTTTTATACCAATGCCCTGTACACATGATCGGATTTTCCGTCAAAAAAGTTGGATGTGCGCCTTTAGTCGAAAATTCCGACCGAGTGTATGCTCCATCCAACGTTTTCTGTAAGAATTTCCACCAGCAAAAGATTGAGAGCAGGTTCTCTATTGTTCCGACAGAAAAACCTTTTGTCGCAAAGTCCGCTCGTCTGTATGCAATTCCGAAGCGCAAAAAAACACGCATGCTCAAAATCAAGCAGAAGAGCCAAACTGCCTATTGATCTCGGCTCGTCGTACGTCTTGTACGTCACCGCGTTCTTGACGGTCGGAATTTCAGACAAGATTTGTGTGACCGCTTGTTTGAGCCAACATTCCATCAGAAAAAAATCCATGGTTTTCTTGTTGGAATTTCCGATCGTGTATACGGGGCATTACTAGAGTTCCCCTTTACACACAATCCTATTTTCAGCACTGTACATAATTGAAACAGCTAAGTAAGTGAATAAAGCACATCTTCCAAATCCCAGACATGATGAGGAACGGCTCTAGGTGGAGCTGCAACTGAGTGTGCTTGGCTTTTGGGGCTCTCCAGAGAGCATTCACATAGTTGGCTTGCATTCTTTTCGAATCTCAGGCACCGACAGAGCTACACCAGAGCTACAAAGCTAAATATATGACATAAGCCATGCATTCTATACAACAGCATGCCAGCATACAAACAACAATGGTTAGCTGAGACATAGAGAATTAATTCTACCATTAAACAGAGCAAATGGTACTTGTGTAGGATTAATACATGATACATTAAAGGTGGACTCTGGGATAAGCAAATATTGTCTAAATACAATGTCCATATGTATTCTTCCTTGGATTTTGGTGTGTTTGTGTATATTTCCTCCAGATCTGTGAAATAATCCAGTGTGAAAGGTTGCACAGGAGCTTCCTGTAATAAAGACCAGTCAATGCTGCTCTATTTTCTTGTGCAGGGTGACTGGTCTTGTCTCCGCCCCCTCATGTTGTATTTTTTTTTTCAGGCAGCCTGCTGGGTCCAACAGCTATGCTCTCTGCACAGGTTATGTGCAACACAGCGATGATGTCACTGATACTTTTATAAAGTATAATCTGGGTTTGTGGAAATTTGGTGCACACAAAGGGGATTAATATCCTTTATGGCTGTTGAGGAATATATTTAGAGAAACTTAAAATGTATTTTCTATTATGCTTTGGCATAACTGCATAAGTACAGCCCAATATACACAAGATGAGATGAAACAGATCTTTTACATGTGAGATATAACAAGCATGCAGTATCTGAAGTCATTACTTCCAGATCTTATCCAGGATGCTGTGAAATAGTTTGTGGTCATTGAATAATCATGGGACCGCGGACCCCAGGCTAACAAAACCAGCAAACATGCATGATAAAAAAAAAAACACTCCACACAAAATATTTTGATCAAAAATAGGTCCTGGCCTGGTTTATTGTTTTTTATCAGAATCATATATAACACCATAAACTTTATTTATTTAACCACTTAAGCCCCGGAGCATATTGATGGTCAAAGACCAGAGCACTTCTTGCGATTCGGCACTGCGTCGCTTTAAAAGACAATTGCGCGGTCGTGCAAGGTGGCTCCCAAACAAAATTGGCATCCTTTTTTTCCCACAAATAGAACTTTCTTTTGGTGGTATTTGATCACCTCTGTGTTTTTTAGTTTTTGCGCTATAAACAAAAATAGAGCGTCAATTTTGAAAAAAAATAATATTTTTTACTTTTTACCATAATAAATATCCCCCAAAAATATATAAAAAAAACTATTTTTTTCCTCAGTTTAGGCCGATACATATTCTTCTACGTATTTTTCGTATTTTTTTTTAGCAATAAGCGTTTATTAATTGGTTTGTGCAAATGTTATAGCTTTTACAAAATAGGGGGTAGTTTTATGGCATTTGTATTAATATTTTTTTTTTTTACTAGTAATAGCGGCGATCAGCGATTTTTTTTTCGGTACTGCAACATTATGGCGGACACTTCGGACACTTTGACACATTTTTGGGACCATTGGCATTTTTATAGCGATCAGTGCTATAAAAATGCATTGATTACTATAGAAATGCCACTGGCAGTTAGGGGGTTAACACTAGGGGGCGGGGAAGGGGTTAAGTATGTTCCCTGGGTGTGTTCTAACTATAGGGGGGGTGGACTCACTAGGGGAAATGACTGATCGCTGTTCATACGTTGTATGAACAGACGGTCAGGCATTTCTCCCCACACAGCTCCCGGTTCTCGCTCTGTAACGAGCGATCGCGGGTGCCCGGCGGCGATCGCGCCCACCGGGTATGCGCGCGGGAGTCAGGAGCGAGCAGGGGGCGCGCGCCCCTATTGGCTGGTCGGCGAGATGACGTAAAGCTACGTGCTTTTGCCCAGCAGAGCCGACCTGCCGCCGTATAACTGCGGTGGCTGGTCGGCAAGCAGTTAATAAATTTATCAACCAAAATAAGAATCCAGAATTCACCAAAGCTCAACCCAGCCACTAAGGCCTCTTTCACACAGGGCTGCCTGTCAGATTTGTAGGCAGACCTGAACGGGCGCTCCACAGAGGTCTATGGAATCACGGATGTCAGCGGTGACATGCCCGCTGACATCCGACCCACTCCGATCCGCCAAAGTGTGACAGAGAAAAACACTATTTTTTCCTGTGGATTGGGTGACAACGGACTCCATCGTCATCCGATCCCCCATAGGGGAGAGCGGCGCTCTGACAGGTCGGTCCCTGCACGACGGAGCGATCCCCGCTGAGCAAAGCGGAGCCCGCACACAGACACGGACCGTGTGAAAGGGCCCTAAGGCTGCATTCACACCTGAGCTTAGGTCGTTCGGTCGATTTTTCCGGCGTTTTTTTCCGGTGTTTTGTCGCGTGTATTCATGCTTATTTGCGAGTTTGCATACAGCGTCGTCCGACGTTTTTGGACTTTGACGTTTTTTATTTTAGCCAATAGGAAAAATTATCATCTTTTCATCACTTGTTGCTATGTTGGTAGATTTTTTTTTATCTTATGCCTGGGTGAAATGTTCTATTGATTAAAGCGTCAAAACGCCCGTAGCAAACGCTCGTTGTCGCGCTAGTCGCTTGAATCGAGCGTTACCATTACTTTCTATGGGAAATTGAAAAGCTCAAAAACGTCCAAACCGCCTGATTAGCACGTCTAAAGACTCGGGCTGACCATCATATGTTTTTTAAACATATTCTAGTATATCCCCGTTGATTAACTTGACCAAAGGGACCCACCACATAAACCTTGGCTGCAACGGGGGGTTTGGGCATTGAAGCTCTTCACGAGGACTCTTCGCTGGAGTCTGGCAAAATTCCTCTCAAGGGGGTTCCTTAAATACACTCCCCAAAAGCCTTCCAGAAGGTTCCAAGGTCACTAGACCCTAACTAGCCAATCCCCATTCCACCTTTTGACAGTCTGGAAGCTTCTCTTAAAATGTAACCCAAACTACCAATTAAAATATGCCCCATTTATTCTTCTTTAAATTTAATAAAGTAGCCATGGTCCCATGAGGCAAGGGGGGGGGCAAAATAGGCTACCCCCCTTTTTCCACATCCCCTTACTCCCACAAGAGTTCCCGCTACGTGATTTTTGGGAGCTGCTGGTTTGGTTTGGGCGGCATGTTACCTCTATTTCCTCGCCGTCTAAGGTGTCAGATGAGAGTTGAGAAAAAGTTCAATGTCCACAGTTTAGACTTCTTTTTCTTTGCTTTATTTGCCGAACTTGGTAAAAGAATTAAAGAAGTAGTTGAAGAGGTGGAAGGGTAATAGGTAATAGGTTCAGGTGCACACTTCTGTCCGGAAACACTTCTGCTTCCAGCAACGCAGCTTTCGTCGCCACTCTAGCCAGAGCGGGTATTGTGAACCTGGATAGGCCTCTCTCACTAGCCTAGCAGCCAGGATGTCACAAGGAAACTTGGTAAAGTCTCTGCCACAGACCTTCCAAAAGATGGAGGTATATTCGGTCCAAAATCCTCTCAGCACAGGATTAAGAACCCGGATCTCTCCCGAATAACTTCTTAGGAACCTAGAACTGACAGGCGACCGTCATTCAGCCTCTCAGTAACGGTGCGTCCTTCGATGAAGTTCAAGGCCTCTCCTGAGATACCAGCCTCTTGCTCGGTGCTCTCCAAGACAGGTTCTTCATCGACTGGCTTCCTATTCACAAAGCACTTGCCTCCTAAGTTACGGCGGCGTAGCGTAAATGGGCCGGCCTAAGCGTGCCTAATCCAAATATGGAACAGGGGGGCGTGTTTTATGTAAATTATTCGTGACCTGACGTGATTGACGTTTTTTACGAACGGCGCATGCGCTGTCCGTGGACATATCCCAGTGTGCATTGCTCCAAAGTACGCCGCAAGGACATATTGGTTTCAACGTGAACCTAAATTACGTCCACCCCCATTCACGGACGACTTACGCAAACGACGTAAAATTTTCAAATTTCGACGCGGGAACGACGGCCATACTTAACATTGACTAGGCCAGCTATTTGTTCGACTAACTTTACGCCGGAAAAAGCCTTACGTAAACAACGGGAAAAAATGCGCCGGTAGCACATACATTTCTGAAATCGGCGTATCTAGTCATTTGCATATTCTACGCCAAACTCAACGGAAGCACCACCTAGCGGCCAGCGTAAATATGCACCCTAAGATACGACGGCGTAGGAGACTTACGCCGCTCGTATCTTAGCCTAATTTAAGTGTATCTGGTTTCCAGAATGCGCTTAAATTTGCGACGACGTAGATTCAGAGTTACAAAATGTGTCAAAGTGTCCGAAGTGTCCGCCATAATGTTGCAGTACCGAAAAAAAAATCACTGATCGCCGCTATTACTAGTAAAAAAAATATACTGATACGCCGGCGTAACTCTCTGTGAATCTAGCTATTAGACTTTGTTTTCCAAATAAACATTAAATATTATTCCAAGAGCATTAGAGGGTTGGAGAAAGTCACAGCAAAGTAGGTGCTACTTTCTTTTCCACTCTATTAGACCCAGCCAGGACCCCAAGGTCGATCTCTGCAACCCCTACAACCCTATGCCTACCAAGATCTGTATGGTGCTTAGTAAAGTGTATTTTGTTTTTTTTTGTTCTTCACACTGCTAACTGTGCCTAGGCCACCCCCATATTGGAGACTTATTCATATTTTTTGCTCCTCCTGGCAGTCCCACTCTATTGGTTGAGCATTTGAAGGCCAGACAAAACCTGAGCCCTGACTGCACTTCTGTAACCAGTGCCTCATTGTATGAGTTCTTTATCACAGGGAATTTTGATTCAATACTGACGGATCTAGCATCTCTAGCTTGAGAGTATAAAAAGTTGCTCATACCTGAAATAATTGTCCACAGTTATCATGCAAGCTGTGCTGCAGTTTGCAATCAAAAAATAAAACACCAAGCAAACACTGCTTAAAATTATGAATGTTTACTATGAATTTCATACAGACTGAAGTTCTCTATTTGAAAATGGTGTAAAAAATACCAGTAAATGTGTAAATGTCCCAGCTGGTTAACCATTTATGAGAGTGTAATGTACAATACATATTACATCTTGTAAGTGCTGTGATATTTCTTGATTACTGTGATTTTTGTGGTTACATTTGCAAGTTTAGACTAAGTAATCTGTGAAAGAGATCTGAATTGTAAGTGTAATGTAGGATGTGGTGGTCTTTTTTGAGGCTGTGGTTTTCCCTTTATGTAACTATAACTAAAACTGTGACTTCACTTCTAACATAAAAGAACTTTAAGGTGAGTTGGGAATGTCAGCATCCGCAAAGCCTTCAGTTTATTCACAGATCTCTGTAAAGTGTATAATAATTACATAACGAATATCCATAAAAATTTGTGAAGATGAAAATGTGCTACGAATTAAAAGATTACTGGTAATAGTAGGTGGGCTGCTATAAAGAGGCACTGCATCCAATATACAGTAATTGCATAGATAACATGAACAAAAATAGACTCTTTTTGTATAGTTTTTTTTGTGATCAAGCTTGGATGAATGTAAGGATGCATAAGCCATACTTGTGGGACCACTATGAAAGCAGAGAATCACTATAGTAGTTACTATTACCACAGTGATCACCATTGTCCTCCGTGTCCTGTGCCAAGCAGCTGTCCTACTACATAGTTCACATTGGGGAGGCACAGGACAAATCTCCTTGCATTTTTCTCAACAAATGCAATTTTGTTTCTGATTGAACAAGGTAGAGGTCATAATGTCAAGGCCCAGCATCTCCACCTTATCCAATCAGAGAACAATTTGCATTAATTTAGAAAAATTTAACCTGTTCTGTGAATGGCGTTCGCGCTGAGCAAGCAACCACTGTTTTCACTACCGTGTTCCCCGAAAGTAAGACCTACCCTGAAAATAAGACCTACCTTGGTTTTCAAGGAGGGCTGCAATATAAGCCCAACCCCGAAAATAAGACCTAGTTTGAAGTGGTTGTCTCCTCCTCTTCTCCTGCTTGTCAGCGGGAGATCTTGACCCCCCTCCCTCTGCAATGCTCGGCTTGTGGAACATAGCTCAGGCGGTTTATGGAAGCCCAGAACAGCACTCAGATCTCCTTCTCCTGCCTGTCAGTGGGGGATGTCCGCCCCCTCCCTCTGCAATGCTCGGCGAAGAGAGCTCAAACTGGCTATGGAAGCCCAGAGTGGCACTCAGATCTCCTTCTCCTGTCAGTGGGGGATGTCGGCCCCCCTCCCTCTGCAAAGCTTGGCTCGTGGAAGAGAGCTCAGGCAGGCTATGGAAGCCAGGAGCAGCGCTATAATAAGGTACCTGACACAATACATTTTACTTTACTTCACACAGGGGATTCCTGTCAGGCAGAGAGGGAGAGGGGTAGAGAAGACCATACAATAGTAAGCCCTACCCCAAAAATAAGCCCTACCATGTTTTTGGTTGCCAAAATTAATATAAGACCCGGGCTTATTTTCTTATTTTCCACTTAGAAAGGACTTAGAAAGGGGAAAACTGGCTTACAATTTTCAAAGATTAAGGGGTAGATTCACACACATTGGCCTAACTTTAGGGCGGCCTAGCCTAGCCTATTTAGGCTACACCGCCGTAAATTAGTTAGGCTAGTAGTGATTCACAATCTACTTACCTGCTAATCTACGGCGGCGTAGCCTAAAACGAGCGGGCGTAAGGGCGCCTAATTCAAATTGCTTGGAGGGGGGCGTGTTGTATGGAAATGAGGCTTGACCTCACGTTTTTTGAAGTTTTTTGACACTGCGCATGCGCCGGGCGACTACATTTCCCAGTGCGCATTGCGGCTAAGTACGCCGTACGGGCCTATTGTTTTCGACGTGTACATAAACAACGTAAATCCCGATTCGCGGACGACTTGCGCAAACGACGTAAAAAATTCGAACCTCGCGGCGGGAACGGCGGCCATATTTAACATTGTTATTCCACCTCATAGGTGGAATAACTTTAGGCGGCCTAACCCTTACGGAAACGACGTAATTCGACGGCGTAGGCCTGGCGTACGTTCGTGAATCCCCTCATTTACATAATCTACGCCGGCCGCAATGGAAGCGCCATCTAGCGGCCATCAGAAACATTGCAAGCTAAGATAGAACGGCGCAAGCCGGCCTATCTTAGCTTTGTTTAAGCGTATATCTCTGTTTGAGCATACGCTTAAACAAACTCCGGCGTAGATTCAGAGTTAGGTCGGCTTATCTTTAGATAAGCCGGCCTAACTCCTTGTGAATCTACCTATAAGTCCTTATATGGGATTTGTAGGCTTGGAGAGACTTTGGGTGGTAAAGAGTCTCCAGCCCTGATTATGCCCGTTGCCACAAGGCAGCTCAGGCACTCCAGGACCAGACCTTTCCCCTACTAATACAGGCTCAGCAGACCCACTCAGTGCAGCAATAGCTTAAAAATGAGTCGGTGCAGACCCAGTTGACCGCTACAGCAGAGCATCTAAAGATGGGGATTGCCCCTAGTAGCCCAGTAAAGGTGAGGATCAGTCACCTCCTACAGAAACTTACACCCTATGATGACATAGAGGCTTTCCTTACCATGTCATCATGGCCAAGAAGGGGGCATGGCCTCAGGATTAGTGGGCCAACCTCATCAACCTGTTTATGTCAGGGGAACCACAGAAGGCCTATTATGACCTAGCAGTGGCTGATGCTAAGGATCATTTAAGCTGAAGGGGGAGGTTTTGGCCCATCTTGGGGTGACTGTTGCTGTCCGGGGCCATTGAATGCATTGTTGGAGCTATCACGCTGGCCAGTCATTGTGGCCCCAAATGCACAACCTGTTGCAGCTGTCCACAAAGTCGTTATAGCTGAAGGTGTTAACGGGACCACAGATCCTAATGAACTGCAGTGTTGGGTCAGCCTCATGGAACTCTAGATAGGGGACTGACTGGTTAGAGATGGCAGAGTGGTACACCATGGTGGACAATCTGCTGTGATCTACCAAGACTTGACCCCTGCCAGTGAGGAGAATTGGTCCACCCAAAAACCAGCAATCAGGAGAGCTTGGGAGCGACCACCTCACTGTCCCAGCATTCTGCTCCAGCATGAAGTAATAAGAAGCTGTTGTGCTGAAAATGTGTCACACTAGGGACCATTTCCAGGAATACTTTGCATATGTCTGCCATCACCTTGCCCTACAGGAGGAGCCCATGGAATGCAGAACTAAACGCACACTGTCCCGCTATGCTCAGAGCGTCTGGGTTGCCCACCTGGATCTGATTGATGGGCGATTCAGAAGGGACACTTGGATGAACCAGCTTCATGCCTGAGCATTACTGGACTCAGGTAATATGGTAACCTTTGTCCATATTGGGGTAAATGGGAGAGTGGGCCCCATAACCTAAACCCTGCAGGTTGACATGTATACATGAGGACACTAGAGATTACCCGCTGGCACCAGTGACAATAACCACTGCATGTGGCAGTGTGGTACAGTTACCCAAGAGGTTGAGGTGGTATCCAACTTGATCCATGATATCATAGTGGGGTGGAACTGTCCTCTCGTTATGGAACTATTTGAGCAGAGGATTGCCTGCATAGGGCGACTGTTCTTTTCCAGTTGAAGGGGTGGACAATGCGACTCTATAAAATGCTGATAATGATGCACCAGTGGTAGACAGTCTACAGACCAAGTAGACCCCTGGGGGGAACTCTCCTCCTCTGCAGATCATGGTTGGGATTGGATACTCTCCTCCTCTGCAGATCATGGTTGGGATGGATATTGATGAACTTTCCCAACTACAGGTTATGTCTTAGGAGGATGAGGAGGAAGGTTCCTATAATCCAGGAGTGTATACAGTGGTGCTCAGAGGATGACAAGAGTTAAGTAGTCAAGAAAAATTATGGATAGTGATACAGGACGCCTGGTGGTATAGTCCAGAGGTGAGGGTGGCTTAGACCCTACTATAAGTTCATTGCTAAATACTGGGTTAAAAAGTCCAGGTTGGTTGGAGGGTTAAGGGATCCAGGTGGATTAAAAGCGCTCAAGATGTACAGCCAGCTATGAGAAAGGAACAGCCTGAGGAAGGAGCAAGCATGCTCCAAGTGCGCATCCGATGGCCCAGGTTCCCACATCCAATGACGTCACATCTGACGAGTAGGGATGAGCTTTATGTTCGACTCGAACATTGGCTGTTCGTCCGTTCGCTGAACAGCGAACAATTTGGGGTGTTTGTGTCAAATTCGAAAAGCCGCGGAACACCCTTTAAAAGTCTATGGGAGAAATCTAAAGTTCTAATTTTAAAGGTTAATATGCAAGTTATTGTATTGGGGACCTGGATCCTGCCCCAGTGAACATGTATCAATGCAAAAAGAAGTTTTAAAAACAGCAGTTTTTTCGGGAGCAGTGATTTTAATAATACTTAAAGTGAAACAATAAAATTTCGTACCTGGGGGGTGTCTATAGTATGCCTGTAAAGTAGCGCATGTTTCCCGTGTTTATAACAGTCTCTGCACAAAATTAAATTTCTAAAGAAAAAAAAAGTAATTTAAAACTACTCGCGGCTATAATGAATTGTCGGGCAATACAGATCAAAGTCATTGAAAAATAACAAATAAATAAAGCGTGGGGGTCCCCCTAAATTCCTAAATTCCAGGTGTGGTATGACATTAATGGGAACCCTACACCAATTTTTTTTTTTTTAAATGGCATGTCATGTCAAGTCTGGTATGGATTTTAAGGGGAACCCTGCACCATAATTAAAAAAAATGTTGTGGGGTTCCCCCCAAAAATCCATACCATACGCAAACCTGGCAGGCCGCAGGAAAAGAGGAGGGGACGAGAGAGCAGCCCTCCTCCTGAACCATACCAGGCCACATGCCCTCAACATGGGGAGGATGTCCCCATGTTGATGGGGACAAGGGCGTCATCCCCACAACCCTTGCCCGGTGGTTGTGGGGGTCTGCGGGCAGGGAGATTATCGGAATCTGCAAGCCCCCTTTAAAAAGGGGAACTCCGGATCCCAGCCCCCCCCTATGTGAATTGGTAAGGGGTACATTGTACCCCTTCCATTTCATAAAAAAAGTGTGAAAATTTTAAAAACAACAGGAGATGGCTTGGGACAAGTCGTTTATTAAAAATAAAAAAATAAAAAATGAAAAAACTATTCCAGCGATGTAATCCAATCTCGATGTCCAGCGTTGAAATCCATTCTTGATATCCAGCGTTGATGATCCATTCTCCAGCTATGCTCTCCAACGAGGAACGACGCACAATCCTGCCTCGACCGGAGGCACTCGGCCAAATGACACGCAAGCTGTTTGACAGCTCTTTTATAACCAAGGGCCGGGCCACCCGTGATGTGGATGGGTGACCCCACACCTCTGACGCAACGGGGGTTTCCCGTAATGCGTCAGAGGGGGCGGGTCACACGTCACGGGTGGCCCCGCCCTCAGGCATCTACTGAGCTTTTCTCAGTTTGAGTTGGTGTAAACTATGATTCTTCAGGAGCACAATTCTGTCCCCGGTTTTGTCCCCAGATTGGATTTGAACAGGGGCTGGGGCAATTTCAAAGACAGTCAGTACAGAATAATAATAATAAAAAAATTACACACCCACCGTTCCTACTAGCATAGGGGGGTTTATTTTTTTCCATTAACTGTGCCCCTTTCTGATGATCATGTGCTGGTCGGAGCAGAGGGAATATGTCTTCAGTTTCGGGCCCATGCCCATTCAGCTATGCTCATTGCACACATGTTCTTCTGCCTTGGCTCAAATCCCGGCCAGCCACCTGCCTGCTTATCTGCTTGCCTTCCCAGGCAGAGTGATCTTCTTCCACTTCCCACCCAGTAGTAGCTAGGGCCCGGAGAGTAAGACTTGACGGGCAGAGAGTTGCTGATTGCCCCCATTACTAGTAAAAAAAAAAATATGTCCTCGGATTTCATTCAAAAAATCTGGTCACCTTAACATTAAGCCTTTATGAACTTAAAACTTTTTTTATCATTCTTTCTTCTACACCCAAATATGGAAACAATAGAACCATTACAGTGGATAGTTACATATACAATATGAACAAGAATAATTGCAGACCGCCTGCCATATGAAAGTTCTTAATGGGTGCCTGGAAAATGTACATTGAAAAATCAGGAATGATAATATAGTGAGTCTGATTTTTCAAATATTACAAAATATGGTTATTATTAAGGCAATAGATTTGACTACCAGACAATATTTTGAGCACCAGACAATTTTCTGCTATATATAGTAAAAATATATATATTGGTTTTTTTTCCAACATGAAAAAGACATGGACTGATCTTTTTCTGTATAGTAGTGAAATATATTTCCTTGACTGACTTTGCGCTATTATTAAAGGCACGTGAAAAATGTTTTGGAAAAGCAGCATAATGGGTTCTTGACCTTGTCTTCTGCTCACAATCAGATTTCATATCACAAATGGTTGCATTTATTATTTAATACTGTGCAGACGTTCTGGACTTCTTATGTTATAACAAGACAAATAACATCACAGGGGAATTTTTATCTTTCATAACGGGTTTTAACCGCAAGCAGTCAATACATGGCATCATATAGAAAAAAAAGAAAGAATCCAAAATGAGATTCAGCAAGTCTTATATACACACATATGTACATGTAGTGGGGTGGATACAAAAGGTAGCACAAGTGCAATAGCCATCTGTGAGGTCCATTGACCTGTGCCAACCAATCAGATTCTATATCATTCTCTACCTAATATAAAATCAAATCTGCTTACTACAACATTCTACTGTCTGAACTATCTTATTAAATATGTTGTAAGATCTGAAAAAGACTGAACCAGAAAAAAAGTGTTAGGCCGCGTACACACGACCGGTCCAAACCGATGAAAACGGACTGAAGTTGAGTTTCATCGGTCCAAACCGACCGTGTGTACGGCCCATCGGTCTGTTGTCCTTCGGACAAAAATGAGAGAACTTGCTTTAAAATCAAACCGATGGATAGTACACAAAAGCATCGGTTCAAAACCTGCGCATGCTCAGAATCAAGTCGACGCATGCTTGGAAGCATTGAACTTCGTTTTTTTCAGCACGTCGTGTGTTTTACGTCACCGTGTTCTGACCCGATCGGTTTTTGAACTGATGGTGTGTACGCACATCAGACCATCCGTCTGCTTCAGCGGTGAACCGATGAAAACGGTCCGTCGGCCCATTCTCATCGGATGGACCGGTCGTGTGTACGCGGCCTCACTTCTATTGTGTAAATATAATCTTATCCTACTCCACTCTGTGTAAGCTGTGCTGTCAGCCTGCCTATGGCAATAGGAAGGAGGTTCGAGCAATAAAATAATTTTTTTACAGTTGCTGGGAAATTAGCTAAAATGATAGCTAGCTTGATTTAGGGATTTGCTCAGGACACACTAGTGACATAGCGGCTAGTGGGTGGCATCACACGCAGAGTATGTGGGGGGAAGTGCAGGCATATGACACAACACAAGTGCTGGAGGCTGAATATAACTTTGTTTCCTGACAGACTCCATGGCAGCCTACGTGTGGGTTAATCCCGCCTCTCATACCTCATAGGACCCTACTCCCATAAATCTTTGCTTCTAGCCAGAGACCGTGTTCCTTTTTTTGTCCTCCTCCTAGGACCAAGATGTATTTTTGTACCTTATGAAGATTCTATGGATATTCAGTCTGGTGCACGGATTGGTGGTTCAATCTTATGGAAATCCAGCAGTCCCAGCTACTAGCAGGGTGGATTCGGGCAATTATTATAATGCCATGAAGAGCTTATTACCCTGGCCATTGGCAGGCAAGCGGCAACTTGGGCCAAACGTCCTAGCTATTAGCAGGAGGCCCCCCCTGATTTACATACGCCCAGATCGTGCAGTGATTGTATATTCCCATGTCCCAGGCTGAATCAGGATCAGGATGGTATCGTATGAAATTTACTATATATATACTTATTTTTGCTTGGCAGCAGTTTTTGTTTGTCTGTCTGTACCTGTCCGCACGGTGTATCTCCTCCATGGCGGCTGGGACGCATCTGCGTTCCACTCGGCCGCGTCTTCCGGGCTGCCTGCACTGTTGTGAACCTAGCCTGGAATCGAGGCTTGGTTTCACACTTGCTCAGTTCCGGATTGGACGGCCTTTCGCGCATGCGCGCGGACTCCGTTAGGCGACGTCGGCTCCGCCGTACGTACGCCGGGGGGGCGCGGTGACGTCATCGGCGGCGCCAGGTTTAAATAGCTGTCAGATTCAGCTATTGCCTGGGATGCCCTGCGGGATCGTGAGCAGCCTCCCGGTGTATGTAGCTGTGTCTGGCAAGGTAGGAAACGGTTCTCTCCTCCCTCTGCTCTGGTCTGCCTGATTGTTCTTCCTTGGGTGATATGGCTTGTTTTTTTTTAGCTACCATATCTGTATAATGGACGTTTCACCGCCCCCCGGTGGCCAACCCTTGCTCTGCAGGTAGGAATTTTTTTCCTACTGCTTGTATTGGTTGCCCTTCTGTCTTTTTCTTCATTCATTGATGTTATGTCCTTGTGTATCTTGTCTTTTTTAGCCCTTCTAGGTCTGAAACTAGGCATTCAGCACGTGAAGAAAATGATAATGCTAAATCTAAACATCATTCCTCTTCAAGCTCTAGACGTCCGAGATCGTCTTCTCGACATCATAGTAGAGAGCCCAGATCTGCACACCACTCCCGTGGCCGTTCCAGCCACTCTAAAAGCAGAGTCTGCTGGGTGTGCAAGTCTCAGGTTCCGGAAGGGAGATCTCTCTGTGAACCATGTTATGCCCGGGCCATGAGGGAGAAGGGTGAGGAAGGTCTTCAAGTGGAGGCTATAGTCAGAAGGGTGGTCCAGGAGTCCCTAAACAAATCTGACCCCATAATTACAGTTGTCCCTCCAACTGACCCCGCACCAATTCACATACAAATGGATACTGAAGTCCCGGGGCCCTCTACACTCTGTCGCTCCGCAAGTGAATCCTCCTTGTGCGAGGTTGAAGATTCTAACAATACTTCTGGATTTGATTTTTCTTTAGTTCCAAATCTAGTTAAAGCGGTAAAAGACGCCCTAAAGTGGGATGAGCCTGTTGAGGCTCCTTCTAAACAGAGAAAATACTTCAAACAACTCAAGAAGGACCGCCCAAATTTTCCTTTTTTGGAAGAACTTGGTGGAATCTTTTCTGAAGAATGGACTGGGGTGGAAAGGAAAAATTCTTTACTCTCCAAGGTGTCAAAGATGTATCCTTTCAGAAGTGAGGATGTGAAACATCTAGAATCTGCCCCTCTGGTTGACGCAGCTCTAATGAGGCTAGTGAAACACGTCACACTCCCTTTGGAAGATTCCGTCTCGTTCAAAGACGGGTTAGAAAGAAAGATAGATACTGACCTTAAACGGATATATATCACGGCAGGTATGACTTGCAAACCAGCTCTGGCTCTCGCAGCATTGTCTAAAGCTATGGAAACTTGGTCAGATGAGATTGATTCCTCCCTGTCAAACATCTCTGAAGATTTAGCAGGAAGCATGCCGCTTCATGAACTGAAAATGGCATCGGTTTTTTTGGGGGAGGCCTCCCTTGATATTATACGCCTGGTGGCTCGTGTCATGCTATCCTCTGTGACAGCCAAACGGGCCTTGTGGCTCCGTCCTTGGCTAGCTGATCCTGCCTCTAAGCAGGCTTGGTGCCGTATTCCCTTTCAGGGTTCTTCCCTGTTTGGGAATAAGCTGGATAGTGCCATTTCCCGGGCCACGGGTGGTAAGTCGGGGTTCCTTCCCCAAGATCGTCGCCTTCTGGGTCAGAGAAGATTTCAACCTAGACGTAATCAGGATCGTGCAAGAGAGGCTCGTAGCTACAGACCCGGCCGCGATTTCAGGCGGAATTGGAGAAGAAACCAACCGTCGGGGCAGAAGCCCTCTAAAGTAGCTCCTTCCGGGGGTCGTGAAGCCCCTAAATCCTTTTGATACAGGATCGGCTCAGACAGTTCAAGTCGGAGCCAGATTATTCCAGTTCCGACATGTCTGGGCAGCCTCGATAAAGGATTACTGGACGGTCAAAACAATTTCTTCAGGTCATTCATGGATATTCATAGAACCACCCAGGCTTCAGTTTGTACCCACAGTTCTGCCCTCCTTCGAGGAAAAGAAACAAATTCTTCTTTCATACACGAATTCCCTGATAACTCAAGGTGCCGCCATACAAGTTCCAGCGTCCGAAAGGTTCCATGGGATGTATTCACCCCTGTTCATGGTCCAAAAGAAGTCCGGCTCTTGGAGACCAGTAATAGATCTCACGTACCTAAATACCTTCATAAAAAAGGAAAGGTTCAAGATGGAGTCATTGCTCACAATACGTCAGACGATTCAACCAGACGATTGGCTAGTCTCTATAGACCTAAAAGATGCATACTTTCATGTTCCAATTGCAGCAGAGTTCCAGAAGTATCTCCGGTTTGCGGTAAACAATATTCATCTCCAGTTTACATGTCTCCCGTTCGGGCTTACAACATCGCCTCGAGTATTTTCAAAGGTCTTACTGACTGTGGTCGCTTTGATCAGAACCAAGGGAATCCGTCTACACCATTATCTGGACGATCTGCTATTACTCTCCCAATCCAAGAGACAGATATTGCTACACCGGGCTCAAGTCATTTCTACCCTAACGGAGTTCGGTTGGCTTCTAAACTTGGAAAAGAGTCATCTAGAACCTACACAAACCCTGACCTTTCTCGGAGCTCAATTCAATACGATAGAGAGCACAATCTCCTTACCACCGGAGAAAATTCCTATTATCCGAGACAGGATTCACCTTGCACTGTCTTCTCCTCTCCTCAGAGCATCACAGTGCCTAAAAATAATAGGCACCATGGTATCTACAACCCCCATGATGAAATGGGCACAGTGGAAGATGCGTCCCTTTCAAAAGGGTTTTCTCCAACAATGGGACCCGAAGGCCCGAGATCATCTCATTCGAATAACTCCATGCATGCGGGAAAGTCTCCCTTGGTGGCTCTTACGGAAAAATCTTCTCAACTGTCATTCGATAGCCCCCGTTTCATGGATCACAATTACAACGGATGCCAGCAACAGAGGCTGGGGAGCACTCTGCCTGAAGGAGGTGGCACAAGGGAAGTGGCTCTTTCCGTCTCAAAAGGTAGTTTCCAATGTACTGGAACTTCGAGCAGCCTTCCATGCTCTACAAGCCTTCTCTCACTTGATCAAGGGATCCTCAGTCCTCCTGAGACTGGACAACACGACAGCAGTGTCTTATATCAAAAGACAGGGGGGCACCCGCAGTCTTTCTCTACTGAAAGAAGTAGACCCGATCATGTCATGGGCTCAAACACATCTAATGAACTTGACAGCAGTATATCTTCCCGGAGTTCAAAACTCTCAGGCGGATTTTCTTTCAAGGAAGTCGCTCGACAACAACGAATGGTCTCTCCACAACGAAGTCTTCAACTGGATTCTATCTCTGGGGATTGCCCCAGAAGTAGATCTATTCGCATCCCCGTGCAACTTCAAACTAGGGAAGTACTACACGAGAAGTCGTTGTCCCCAAGCCTTCGGAGTGGATGCCCTGACAGACCAGTGGAGGTTCCAGAAAGCATACGCCTTTCCCCCGACACCTGTCATTCTCCGTTTCCTGTCGAGACTCAGATGGGAGAAGGTCGAAATAATAGCAATAATCCCATACTGGCCCAACAGGCCATGGTTTCCATTACTGGCACAACACAGTTTCCGGGATCCAATTCAGCTTCCATCCAGACCAGATCTTCTACTACAAGGAATAACTCCTCACCCTTGTCCAACACATCTACATCTAATGGCTTGGTTTTTGAGAGGGCAAGGTTGGAAGCATTAGGATGCCCAAGTAAAGCCGTTCCAACCCTGTTAAATGCCAGAAGGCCAAGTACCAACAAGGTGTATCAGAAGATATGGTCTAAATTCTCAGACTTTATTACCTCTGTGAATAGTTCTCTTAGTGATCCCCAAATTCAGGATGTACTGGGGTTCCTCCAGACAGGTCTTGACCTACCCCTGTCTGTCAGCTCCTTGAGAGTCCAGATTTCAGCCATCTCCGCCTTCACAGGCATATTCTGGGCCAGGCACGCACTTGTCAGGCAATTCTTTAAAGGTGCGGTGAGACTTAGACCTCAGAGGAAACCAAGGTTTTCCAAGTGGGATCTTCCTACGGTTCTGGATTATTTCTCAGAAGATCATCAGGAGAATCATTTGTCCATCAAGGATCTCTCTCTCAAAGTTGCCTTCCTTGTTGCCATTACGTCAGCCAAGAGAGTATCTGAAATTGGTTCTCTAGGTTCCAAAGAACCATTTCTCACCTTCTTCCCGGATCGGGTCGTGTTAATTCCTATGTTGGGTTCTAACCCAAAAGTAACATCTGTCTTTCACGAGAATCAGGAGATTGTCCTTCCAACCTTTCGTTCATCTGAAGATTCTAGTGTACATCCTTTGGATGTTGGAGAAGTTCTGAAACAATACCTTGAAGCTACTACTTCGTTCCGACAATCAGATCATCTACTTGTCACCTTTCAAGGTAAAAATAAAGGAATGCGTGCTTCCTCCAGGACTATTGCTAGGTGGATCGTCCAAGCCATCCAAGTGGCCTACAGAGCAAAAGGGTTGGCTCCTCCAGACGTGGTGACTGCACACTCCACTCGGAGCATCTCCACATCGTGGGCGGCTGCCCGTCACGTCTCCCCGGAAGTAATTTGTAAAGCAGCCGCATGGTCGTCTTTGAATACATTTATGACGCATTATTGCGTAGAACCGGCCTCCTTGTCGTCGGTTAATTTTGGTTTGCATGTTTTATCTATGGACAATGTCAAATAAATCTTTTTTTCGTTAACCAGCATTTGCCCACCCGGGTGTGTATGGCTAGTCATTTCCCACACGTAGGCTGCCATGGAGTCTGTCAGGAAAAGGGAAAATTTATATCAAATACTTACCGTAATTTTCCTTTCCTGATGGACTCCATGGCAGCAGGAGTTCCCTCCCTTGCTGGAGTAGGCTATATTACGGAACACGGTCTCTGGCTAGAAGCAAAGATTTATGGGAGTAGGGTCCTATGAGGTATGAGAGGCGGGATTAACCCACACGTAGGCTGCCATGGAGTCCATCAGGAAAGGAAAATTACGGTAAGTATTTGATATAAATTTTCCCTTTTTCCATTTCGGATAGAGTAAGGGAGGGTAATAACCCCTGTCAGATGTTTTTTCGCCATGTCTGTCCCATTGTGGAGATTTCCCTTCACTTCCTGCCCCATAGCCAAACAGGAAGTGAGAGCATATCGCTGCAAATGAATGGAATTTTAAAATTAAAGGAACTAGTGTCCATATTGGAAGATTCTATTACTTTTCTGTGAACAACCCAAAAATGTGGGTTTTCTTTTTTAATTTCACTTTCAATGATAATGGTAAACAGGACAAATAGGGTGGGTGAATCTCCTTAACAGGGGCACAGACCGCAATAAAAAGTGACCTCCGAAAGGTTTACACCCCTTCCTAACCAGGCAATTTTTTGCGATACGACACTGCATGGGGAACGGATCCCCCTTCTGTCTGTTTTCAGCTAATAGGATCAGATCAAATGTTGGTGGGAGTAGAGGGCAATGAATTGTCCGATCGGGTCCCCCTAAAAAACTGACAGGCGGACCCGATAGGTCTGCCCATGTGAAAGGGGCCCTAACAGCTTTGAAACACCTACTTTGTGTTTACAGTAGAGGGCTGGCAGCTTGCCAAGATCCTGGTGTGATAAAAAGTAATAGAAAAAAAAGCTAAAATTTCAGTGTCTCTGTTATGAATTTTGAAGATGAATTTCTCCAAGATGCCTATAGCTATATAGAATGAGGGCTTGTTTTAAAGTGCTTTTAATGCACAGGTTCATATTAAGGTAAACTTAAGTGATAACTGTGCATTCACCAAAATATGGTATAGTTTCCCTGAAGAAGGTGAATTCTGATTGCTTGCTTTGAATTCCTGTACTGTGCATAGCTTAATGGAAACCTGTTGTGGCAGCTCATATTTGTCCTAGCTAAGGCTTCCTGCCAGCAGTGGAGGTTGACAGTACATGATTTCCAGAAACAGTGAGTATCATGCACAGTGACGTGTCTGCCCTGAAATCAGAACTGCTTCCGTTAACCGGCAACAGTAGCCCCCAGCATCAGAGGGGAACCAAAGCTGTGCCAGGTAACAGCTGTCCTGACAGGTTTTGTTATGTAAAAGTGGCATAAACCGTAAAAAAAAGTTTTAGTAGTCTTTAACAGTGTCAAATCTCAACGAGGTAATGGAGTAATGTGAGTACAAAAAGTTGTAAATATATTGAAATAATTTTTAGACAGCTTACAAATGATATATTTTTAATCTGTGCCTAAAGACCTGTGGCAAGAAGCAGTATGATGACTGTGTGCAGTCCACTAATGGGAGGATAAAACTTACGCTTAGTGCCAACTACTTTATATACAGATTACTTGCATACCGTACCAGGAAAGGAGATGCTTAAGAAATGACATATAAAACGAAAGATATGTCTTTTGCAGCCAGCATATGTCCTTAAATCAGACCTTGCAGTAAAATTTGTAAAACTGTCTGGACTCCCCTCCCTCTTCACAAATCACCTACTATTGGTAGGCATAAAATGTACCTGTAAGGAAAACAGTTATGCCGCGTACACGCGATCGGTTTGTCTGATGAAAACGGTTTGATGGACCGTTTTCATCAGACTAACCGATCGTGTGTGGGCCCCATCGGTTTTTTATCCATCGGTTAAAAAACTAGGAACTTGTTTTAAAATTATCTGATGGTTAACTAACCGATAGGAAAAAAATGATCGTCTGTAGGCACGTCCATCGGTTAAAAATCCACGCATGCTCAGACTAAATTAGGGGACGGGAGCGCTCGTTCTGGTAAAACTAGCGTTCGTTATGGAGATAGCACATTCATCACGCTGTAACAGACAGAAAATCGCGATTCGTCTTTTACTAACAGAAAATCAGCTAAAGCAGCCCCAAGGGTGGCACCATTGGATTTGAACTTCCCCTTTATAGTGCCATCGTACGTGGTTTACGTGACCGCGTTCTGACACGATCGTTTTTTTTAACCAATGGTGTGTAGGCAGACTGATCATCAGTCAGCTTCATCAGATAACTGATGAAAAAATCCATCTGTCCGTTTTTATCAGATGGACCGATCGTGTGTACAGGGCATTAGGGTTTATACTGACCATACCCTCAACTTTTGCTCATTGAGCCCAGGCAGGGATGATGCCACAGTCCTCTTGGCTAGATTCTGGAAGCTGTTTGTTCTGTTGGAAAAAAAAATCTCATAATTTCCTGTCCCAGAGACAAAACAGAAATGAGTGAGGAAAATTTTCTTCTAGACAATAGTTACTAGAACCGGTGTCTTCTTCTTAATATGCAGAATAGGTAGGAAAGGTCACTTTAAGAATGTTGACATGTAGGCAAGTGTCACTTTGGTGGTTAAATTGTGGGAACGATCGCTTTAAGAAATAAGAAGGAAGGAAGAGAAGATTGTAAGATGTATGTCCCTTCAAGTGGAGAAGTTGAACTTGAACAGCAAGTTCCTTCCTTAGGTAGCTTAAACGTGGGCTAAAGTAAACACAAGTTCTGCTTAGCAGGGGATAGCTGGGTTAACTTAGTCAGATAACCTGCAGTGTTGGTAGAAGAGTGGTAGACTGCAATGGATGAGCTCTGGCACATGTGTAGATTGTAAAAGCACAGCAGACTGTCGCACTAGGTGGGCTATGGAATCTGTTTTGATTGCAGAGGCCTGTACTGTACAGTGTCCTTAAACTTGGAGTAACTGGAACATCAAGTTGGATGGGTTAGGAACTCTCTCCTTCTCCGGATCCTTCTGCCAATGAAAGAGTAGATGACAAGGATCTCCCATTCCAACAGCAAGAAAATCTTCACCAGTTTGCCTCTTCAGGACACCCAGCTCTCCAATGGGACTTGTGGCTTCCTGGCCCAACCCAGTCCGGTCCCATTTGGCTCCACACAGCTCTCCTCCACACGTCCTACCATCAGCCAAGTTTCCCCCTCTCTCCCCCTCCTGTTCCCGGGCAAATGCTCCTGGACTGTGTAGTTTTGATCTCAGTTAAACTGCAAGAAAAGTTCTGCTTCCAGTATACAAGTTCAAGAGATCCTGCACAACTGCATTGAAACTTGTGATAAACAGAATTGTTGAACACTGCCATCTTGTGGTCAAAATAAAGATCTACATTACAATAACAATGCGCAGTGTTACAAAAGCCTAACACAAAAATGCTAAATGAATTTGAGCTTTGCCTCCCTAAGACTCTATTGGTCAAAAACGTCCCTCCATTAAATCTAGGGACCAATAAGGAAGTATACAGCAATGACAAGCTAGATGCTTACAGGTACAAGATACCTCTATTAAAAAAAGGAAATACACCATTTCAACCA
Source organism: Rana temporaria (assembly GCF_905171775.1). Classification (NCBI taxonomy): domain Eukaryota; kingdom Metazoa; phylum Chordata; class Amphibia; order Anura; family Ranidae; genus Rana; species Rana temporaria. Next base: position 98,879,552 of record NC_053493.1, read on the forward strand.
CTTTCTGACAATCTATTTCCTCCTATTGCATTGCAATGGTCATGTTTTCATCCAAAATGGAGATCTTCCAATTTGTTTGTTTTTTTATAATTGACAATTTTTATAATTTTTTATATTTTTTTCAATACAGAATTTTTTTTTTTTTATCCGAGCTGTAGTAAAGTGTATACAGTAATATACAGTGCATCGCAAAAGTATTCACCCCCCTTGGCATTTTTCGTGTTTTGTTGCCACACAACCTGGAATTAACATGGATTGTTTGAGGATTTGCAACATTTAATTTACAGAACATGCCCACAACGATTAAGATGTTCTTTTTTTATTGTGAAGCAAACAACAAATAGTACGAAATAACAGAAAAAGTCAATGTGCATAACTATTCACCCCCCTAAAGTCAATACTTTGTAGAGCCACCTTTTGCGGCTATCACAGCTCCAAGTCGCTTTGAATAAGTCTCTATGAGCTTGCCACATTTTACCACTGGGATTTTTGCTCATTCCTTCTTGCAAAACTGCTCCAGCTCCTTCAAGTTGGATGGTTTGCGCTTGTGAACAGCAATCCTTAAGTCTGACCTCAAATTTTCTATTGGATTGAGGTCTGGACTTTGACTAGGCCATTCCAACACATTTACATGTTTCCCTTAAACCACTCAAGTGTTGCTTTAGCAGTGTGTTTGGGGTCATTGTCCTGCTAGAAGGTGAACCTCTGTTCTAGATTTTAAATCACACAGAGTGGTACAGGTTTTGCTTAAGAATATCCCTGGTTTGCGCCAGACATAGCACTTTCCTTGATGGCAGAAACATTAAATTTTATTCTCAGACCAGAGCACCTTCCTCCATACATTTTGGGAGTCTCCCACATGCAAACGTGCCATTTTGTTTTGCTGAAAGTAATGGCTTTCTTCTGGCCACTCTGCCATAAAGCCCAACTCTATGGAGCATACGGCTTATTGTCATCCTATGTACAGATACTCCAGTCTCTGCTGTGGAACTCTGCAGCTCCTCCAGGGATAACTTAGGTCACTGTGCTGCCTCTCTCATTAATGCCCTCCTTGCCCAGTCCTTAGGTTTTGGTGTGCGGCCATCTCTTTGCAGGTTTTCTGTTGTGCCATGTTCTTTCCATTTGGTTGTGATAGATTTGATGGTGCTCCTAGGGATCATCAAAGATTTGGATATTTTTTTTATAACCTAACCCAGACTTGTACTTCTCAACAACATTGTCCCTTACTTGTTTGGAGAGTTCCTTGGTCATCATGGCAGTGTTTGATTAGTGGTGCCTCTTGCTTAGGTGTTGTAGCCTCTGGGGCCTTTCAAAAAGGTGTGTATATGTAATGACAGATCATGTGACACTTAGATTGCACACAGGTGGACATCATTTCACTAAGTATGTGACTTCTGAAGGTAATTGGTTGTATTTAGCTTTTTATAGGCTTCATAACAAAGGGGTAAATGCCAATTATCATTTTTATTTTCTAAAAAATTGTTTTATGTATATATTTTTCTAATTTTACTTCACCAACTTAGACTATTGTGTTCACATATAATTCAGATTAAAAAAACATGGAACTAAAGGCTGTAATGTAACAAAATAGATAAAAAGCCAAGGGGGGTGAATACTTTTGCAAGGCACAATACTTAGGTACCAAATTAAGCCTTCAAATCTACAGTTAAAGTCAGCCATCATTTAATGCATAAACAACAGGAAGATCAATCAAACTTGTAGTACAAAAAACGTTGTGATAGTATACTGAAGAAATGTTCCCAGTAACTTCAAACTAAAAAAAGTAAATCAGGAGCCAACTGGATTCATGTATAAGAGATCTAGAAATCAGCAAAATAAAAAGAAACGAGAAAATTAAAGAAAAAGAGATAGAAAGATAAAGCCAGTCACTCCAGGGTATAGGAAAAGTCAAGACCACAAACGGAGGAGTGTCTTTAAAAGCTCATGGAGGATCTTATCTGAGGTGCCATGGTCAAACCACACGGTTCCGATCTACCTTATCAACCAGACGTGCTGTTAGGGACTTCATGATCTCTATGTCCTTGATCCTAGCGTAGAGATTGGTTGAAGTCGGCTGCGTTTGTCTTTTCTGCTGGAGAGCTATCAAGCACCTAGCCGCCATTAAGATGTGATTGGTCAGTTTCTTGGCTAATCTGGGTAATTTGGGTGGGAGCAGCCCTAAAAGATAGATTTCTGGGGAACCTCAACCTTGAATATTCGATGGAGGAGATCTTGGACCGAGCACCAATATGGTTGCAAAGATGGAGATTTCTAGTAAATATGAAGCAAAGTGCCACAATCTCTACAACATCTCCAGCAGCGATCCAAGACCAATGGATATATGTCATGTAGGTGGGTAGGGGTCATGTACCAAAAAAATAGCACATTATATGTATTTTCCTCATAAGAGTGCAAATAGAACTTTTGGCCACCCGGGACCATACTTTATGCCATTGTTCAATGGGTAGCTTTTCCCCAAGGGCTTGTTTCCATTTAAGCATATAGCTATGTTTACCCTGAGAATCTATTTTGTACGTGTTCAATATTTTATATATATATATATCTGAGGTTAAGCCTTTTTGCGACGGGCCTGAGAGGATTAAGCGCTCAAACGGGGACAATTTAGAGAACTGAAGATTGGGTGAGAAGGAGAGTGCATAGTGACGTATTTAGAATAGCCAAAAAAGTTCCACGGGGCAGATCATGCTTACCTCTAAGTTCCTCAAAGGAACGTAACGAAGAGTGATGCCGCGTACACACGACCGTTTTTCATGACGTGAAAAATGACTTTTTTTTTAATCCTGGTCATTAAAAACGATCGTGTGTAGGCTCCATAGCATTTTTCATGACGTGAAAAACGGGCATTAAAAATTTAGAACATGCTCTATCTTTTTGCGTCGTTTTTCACGTTTGCTGTTTTTCACGTCGTGAAAAACGGTCGTGTGTAGGCTTTAACGACGTGAAAAAACGCGCATGCTCAGAAGCAAGTTATGAGATGGGAGTGCTCGTTCTGGTAAAACTAGCGTTCATAATGGAGAAGGCACATTCGTCACGCTGTAACAGACTGAAAAGCACGAAGACTGAAAAGCGGGAATCGTCTCTCACCAAACTTTTTCTAACACGAAATCAGCAAAGGCAGCCCCAAGGGTGGCGCCATCTGAATGGAACTTCCCCTCTATAGTGCCGTCGTATGTGTTATACGTCACTGCGCTTTGCCTAGAGCATTTTTTTTTCACGATCGTGTGTAGGCAAGGCAGGCTTGACAATAATCACGTCGAAAAAAACTTTGTTTTTTCTAGACCATTAAAAACGGTCGTGTGTATGCGGCATAAGACTGTCAGGCAATTTAGGATTATAAAGGAAGGCTGTCAATAAAGAAGCTTCAGATTGGAGGGAATGTGCTTGTTTTATGTTTTTCCTAATATTGCACGGTGTGCAAGAGAGAGGAAGAAGGTATGTCAGCATCTGTATTCCACAATAGGTTATTCGGGTGGGTTGGGGGGCTAGCCATAGTTCATCTATTTTAGTTAATCGATTATATGCTGGGAGGGTGGTAGCCTAGGAGGCTACGGCGGCCCTTAGCTGAGCTGCGTAATAACAGCATATGAGATTTGGGAAAGCAAGCTACCCTGTGTTGTTTATGGTTCCATACAAAGATTAGGAGGTCTGTCTGTAGTTTCCAAATCTGAGCCAGGGAATAGGTATCTGTAAATTTAGGAAACAATACAAAATCTTCAATCTTCTACAAGATCATCATTTTAACCGATGTTATATGACCCAGCCATGAAATTCGATAGTGTCTCTATTTGGTTAAGAGGGATCTGATAGATGTGAAAAGAGGTTTAAAGTTAGCGTCATACAAAGTATCATATCGTGACGTGAGGTAAACCCAGAGGTATTTAATAGTGGTGGTTTTCCACGTATAAGGAAAAGACCCCGAAAGATGTTGGACCTCCGAGGTAGATATGTTACGTGGCAAGGCCTATGATTTAGAGGGGTTAATCCTATAACCACACAAGGACCCAAACTCCTCTAATAGCTTATGTAGATTGGGAAGGGATACGCTAGGAAGTGTCAGTGTAAGGAGTAAATTGTCCCCAAATAGAAAAATCTTAAACTCACGCCCTCTAACCAGGACCCCATGGACGTTGGGATCACAGTGGATCTGGGCTGCCAGAGGCTCAATGCACAGAGTGAAAAGTAATGGAGAGAACGGACATCCCTGCCTTGTCCCATTTGAGATAGTGAAGGGAGGAGAAGCAGCAAAGAGGATTTTGATGGAGGCAGAAGGATCATTGTACAGGTGTTTAATTGCTCTAAGAAAAGGCCCCTGGAAGCCCAGATACTCAAGAGTTGTAAACATGAATGGCCAACTGAGCCTATCAAAAGCTTTTTCAGCATCTAAGCTAAGTAAAAGCGCTTCTGTCTTTTTTCTGTTAACTATGTCTATTATATTAATCACTCTTCTGGTATTATCTGCCTCCAGGGGACAAAGCCCACCTGGTCCTCATGTTTTAAAGTTTTTCTTTTTGCTGAAATGACTGTTTACAGGGTATAGAGACATAAAAGTTAACTGATTCCTTTTAAAAATGATTACAAATGGATAAAAATCAATCATATAATGTGCCTGCAGGTTAGTTTCACTTTTAAACTGGTTTCATGTTCCTGTGAACTAGAGAGACACACAGAACAAAAACAAACAAATCCAGGGCAATGTTTTGTTTTTAAAATGAATTTGATTGGTTCTGTTAAGTTTTAGACACACAGTAATGACAGCTTAGACCACCGTGAAAATCTCCCAGTATGATGGTTATAAGGAGCCAGACAACCAGGAAGTGTGGAGATCACAGCAGAATTACAGCAACTTCAAAGCAAAAACGAATAATAAGGACATGAAACCAGGACTGCAGTAAGGTAAAGGAAGCTATTTAGCAAAAAAAAAAAAAAATTCCTTTAGTGATTAACCACTTAAGGACCGGACCAATATGCTGCTAAATGACCCAAGGGGTTTTTACAATTCGGCACTGTGTCGTTTTAACAGACAATTGCGCGGTCGTGCGACGTGGCTCCCAAACAAAATTGGCGTCCTTTTTTCCCCACAAATAGAGCTTTCTTTTGGTGGTATTTGATCACCTCTGCGGTTTTTTTTTTGCGCTATAAACAAAAATAGAGCGACAATTTTAAAAAAAATGCAATATTTTTTACTTTTTGCTATAATAAATATCCCCCAAAAATATATAAAAAAAAATTTCCTCAGTTTAGGCCGATACGTATTCTTCTACCTATTTTTGGTAAAAAAAAATCGCAATAAGCGTTTATCGATTGGTTTGCCCACAATTTATAGCGTTTACAATATAGGGGATAGTTTTATTGCATTTTTATAAAAAAAAATTTTTTACTACTAATGGCGGCGATCAGCGTTTTTTTTCGTGACTGCGACATTATGGCGGACACTTCGGACAATTTTGACACATTTTTGGGACTATTGTCATTTTCACAGCAAAAAATGCATTTAAATTGCATTGTTTATTGTGAAAATGACAGTTGCAGTTTGGGAGTTAACCACAGGGGGCGCTGTAGGAGTTAGGGTTCACCTAGTGTGTGTTTACAACTGTAGGGGGGTGTGGCTGTAGGACTGAAGTCATCAATCGAGTCTCCCTATAAAAGGGATCACTCGATCGATGCGCCGCCACAGTGAAGCACGGGGAAGCCGTGTTTACATACGGCTCTCCCCGTTCTTCAGCTCCGGGGAGCGATCGCGACGGAGCGGCTATAAACGAATAGCCGCGCCGTTGTCCCGGATCGCTCCCCACGGGAATCCGACCGCCGCATGTCGCGGGGGGGGGGGGTCCCGATCGGACCCCCGACCCGCGGAAAGGCAGGGACGTACAGGTACGCCAATGTGCCTGTACGTGCCATTCTGCCGACGTATATCTACATCTCTACATAGTCTGGAAGCGGTTAAGGAAGGGAGGATCTCATTCAGATGGATTGAGAGTAGTTTTGTAAAGATTTTCAAATTGGAGTTAAACAAGCCTATGGGCCTATAGTTCCCACACAAGGTGTGGTCCCTGTCTGGCTTGGGTGTTAGGCCCCGTACTAGGGTGACCACGTGTCCCGGATTGCCCGGGACTGTCCCTTAATTAATGCTTGTGTCCCGTGTCCCGGACACACTCATTACGGGACAATACAGAGTCCCGGAATTGGCCTGGGCAGATCTAATGCCCCCTAAAATAGCCTTTGTATACATCATCTCTGTCTCAGCCTATGGTGGACCCCTAGCTGACAGAGAGTGAGACCCCTTTTTACTTTATTTCTACCCCTGGCTCAGTGCCCAAACTGGTTGCTACCTGGCTGCCTCCCGCTTGGCGTGTAGCAACCAGTGACGTCAGAGCAGGAGAGAGGCAGAGACCTATCACAGCGGAGGAGAGTTTAACTTCCTCCTCCGCGCCTTCTGTTCAGCTCCACCCACCTCCTCCTGTATGTTCTGGAGTCCAGCCGGCAGTCAGAAGAAACATCGGACTGTGAGACAGACTGCAGTGTACAGATGAGAGATGGTACAAACTAAGGCAAGTAACATTGCAAAGCTCTGACCAGCAGATCCATCCGTGTTATAATCCTGTCGGCTCTCCCTCAGCAGTCAGAGTTCAGCACTTGTAAGAAGCTGGAGTGTCTGCACAGGACACTCAGAGGCTTGCTCCAGGCTGAGTAAGATAAGGCAGATAAGGGTCGGCAGGAGAGAACAGATTACACATGACACCCTGGATGGAAGGAGGAAACATCCTTAGATATCAGGGCAGGGTTCATGCTGGGACTTGTAATCCTTCACTTTTGGGGATGTGACTTCCCCCCCAAAAGTGAAGAACTACAGGTCCCAGCATGAACCCCTCAGAGCTGAAGATGTTTCCTGCATCCCTGCACACATGATAACTCCTCACAGCCAATCCTGTCCAGCTGCTCAATGTCTCTTCTCTCCCACTACTTGTTTGCCTCTCACTGCCCCCCCTCACCCTCAGCCTTTCATGTTCTGCCACCTCTTCACCCACTAGTCTTGTTACCCCCTCTGTATACCAAGCAATCCTCTCAGGAGTGGCTCATCAGCGACTATCACAACCTCAGAATCCTGCCAGCATTCCATTTATTGCTCCTTCAACCTGACAGAAATGTTTTAGTTACTCCGCTGCAGCGGTGTAACTACAGGGGGCGCCATTGCAACCCAGCCTCATACTCCAGGGGGTCCATGCAGCTTCCCTCTAAACCTGGATAGGAGAGGCGGCATATAGAGGAACTGATGCCCCCCATGTTCTTCTTGCAGCCACTGAATGCCTGCATGAGGTAAAGGAGAAAAAGCGGGCATTCAGTGACTGCAAGAAGAACATGGGGGGCATCAGTTCCTCCTATCCAGTTTCCTTCTGCTGCCCACAGGTCCCTCAACACTCTCCTGGCTGATCTTCCCCAGTAACTTCTCTGCTCTCTCCCACCTCACCCCCCATTCGCCAACCCCCTGCTGTCCTCTGGTCCCACCCTGTGCTGTTCTTCAGTCCCCCCCTCCCCTCCTGTGCTGTCCTCTGGTCCCACCCTGTGCTGTTCTTCAGTCCCACCCTGTGCTGTTCTTCAGTCCCTCCTCCTGTGCTGTCCTCTGCTCCCACCCTGTGCTGTTCTTCAGTCCCACCCTGTGCTGTTCTTCAGTCCCTCCTCCTGTGCTGTCCTCTGGTCCCACCTGTGCAGTCCTCCGGTCCCCCACCTGTGCTGTTCTCCAGTCCCCCACCTGTGCTGTTCTCCAGTCCCCCACCTGTGCTGTTCTCCAGTCCCCCACCTGTGCTGTTCTCCAGTCCCCCACCTGTGCTGTTCTCCAGTCCCCCACCTGTGCTGTTCTCCAGGCCCCCACCTGTGCTGTTCTCCAGTCCCCCACCTGTGCTGTTCTCCAGTCCCCCACCTGTGCTGTTCTCCAGTCCCCCACCCCGTGCAGTTCATCAGTCCCCCCCTCCTGTGCTGTCCTCTGGTCCCACCTGTGCTGTTCTTCAGTCCCCCCTCCTCCTGTGCTGTTCTTCAGTCCCCCCTCCTGTGCTGTCCTCTGCTCCCACCCTGTGCTGTTCTTCAGTCCCACCCTGTGCTGTTCTTCAGTCCCTCCTCCTGTGCTGTCCTCTGGTCCCACCTGTGCAGTCCTCTGGTCCCACCTGTGCAGTCCTCCGGTCCCCCACCTGTGCTGTTCTCCAGTCCCCCACCTGTGCTGTTCTCCAGTCCCCCACCTGTGCTGTTCTCCAGTCCCCCACCTGTGCTGTTCTCCAGTCCCCCACCTGTGCTGTTCTCCAGTCCCCCACCTGTGCTGTTCTCCAGTCCCCCACCTGTGCTGTTCTCCAGTCCCCCACCTGTGCTGTTCTCCAGTCCCCCACCTGTGCTGTTCTCCAGTCCCCCACCCCGTGCAGTTCATCAGTCCCCCCCTCCTGTGCTGTCCTCTGGTCCCACCTGTGCTGTTCTTCAGTCCCCCCTCCTCCTGTGCTGTTCTTCAGTCCCCCCTCCTGTGCTGTCCTCTGCTCCCACCCTGTGCTGTTCTTCAGTCCCACCCTGTGCTGTTCTTCAGTCCCTCCTCCTGTGCTGTCCTCTGGTCCCACCTGTGCAGTCCTCTGGTCCCACCTGTGCAGTCCTCCGGTCCCCCACCTGTGCTGTTCTCCAGTCCCCCACCTGTGCTGTTCTCCAGTCCCCCACCTGTGCTGTTCTCCAGTCCCCCACCTGTGCTGTTCTCCAGTCCCCCACCTGTGCTGTTCTCCAGTCCCCCACCTGTGCTGTTCTCCAGTCCCCCACCTGTGCTGTTCTCCAGTCCCCCACCTGTGCTGTTCTCCAGTCCCCCACCCGGTGCAGTTCATCAGTCCCCCCCTCCTGTGCTGTCCTCTGGTCCCACCTGTGCTGTTCTTCATCCCCCCCTCCTGTGCTGTTCCTGATTTGGAGGAACTGTCCCTCATTTAGAGCATTGTCCCTCTGCCCCTCTGTTCCTCTTTCCTCCTTGTTTGTCCCTCAAGGAGCCAATATAAAAGAATAGTAGTGGTAAAAAAGCACCTGTGGGTTTAACCAGTTTTTCTTTGTTTATAATTCTCCTACATATTTTTGCTAATAGGTGTCCTTCATTCCCATCTCAGAAAGTTGGGAGGTGTGCCTCTATCCATCCCACTGCCCCTCTGACTACTCTGTGCCCCGACCACTCAGTTGTTTTTCTTGATGCCTAGGGCCCACTTTTGATCGCGCACATGGGCCCGCTGATTTCATACGCCCCTGCCCCAAAAATCTGCAAAAAAATGGGGGGGGGTGTCCCTGAATGGCAGTTTGGAAATGTGGTCACCCTACCCTGTACACATGACCGAACATGTCTGCTGAAACTGGGCCGCGGACCAGTTTCAGCAGACATGTTCGGTCGTGTGTACAGCCGACCGGACAGGTTTCCAGCGGACATTTGTCCAGCCGACCGTTTTCCAGCGGACAAATGTTTCTTAGCATGCTAAGAAACATGTCCGCTGGAAGCCTGTCCGTCGGACATGTTCAGTCGTCTGTACAGACTCACCGTACATGGCTGATCGGCCGCCATCCCTCGCATGCATCGAAGTGATTCGACGCATGCGTGGAAGCATTGAACTACCAGGGTCGCGCACGTCGCCGCATCATCGTTGCGGCACAGCCACGTCACCGCGTATCGTGTACGCGTGGATTTCTGTCTGATGGTGTGTACAACCATCAGACAGAAATCACCGGGCGGACATGTCCGCTGAAAACGGTCCGGCGGACTGTTTTCAGTGGACAGTGCGTCCGTGTGTACGAGGCCTAAGAGTCAAATAAGAGGTCTGCATGTCTTGGCGAGATCTCACCCCTACGCATAAAACCATTAAACAAACATGCAGGGGCGGACTGACCATTGAGTCACTCGGGCACTGCCTGAGGGCCCCATGCCACTAGGGGGCCCCATCAGGGTTGCCAGGCACAGTAAAACCAGGGAAACTGACATGCTTTTGATGTGAAAATCCCGAGATTTTAGCTGCCCCGCCTCTGCACTGCCTCCTGGCGTGGTGGCCATCTGTAAGCCCAGGGGCCCCATAATCTTCTCTTGCCCGGGGGCCCCATGAGTTGTCAGTCCGCCCCTGCAAACAGGTCATGTGCAGGAGGAGGGTAGGTAGGAAGGCTTCATAATATTCATTGAGGAGGCAATCAGGCCCAGGGGCTTTAAGATTTGGCAGGAGCTTTAGGGTCTCGGACTCCGGCTTGCTCTCCTTAGTGAGAAAATGCAGAATAGACAGGTCATTATAAAGGTCAGAAAAGTATTTGCAGAGCATTTGGGCGATGCGTTCGGGATGGGAGTGCAAGACCGCATTGGGCGTCACAAAGGGCATGGGGGGTGGGGGGTTGGCCACACGTTAGTTTGTTCATGAAGTTTGCGAACCAGCAAGGTATGGGCCTTGTTGCCTTTGTCATAGAATACCTGTCGCAGCCTTTGGAGGGCTTTTTTGACCCTACCCCAATTTGTTTCTATGGGCCAAGCACTACACATGTGCGTCACAGGAAAGACATCTGGCTTAATTAGAGATGAAAGTGCTGCCAGGCCAGGCAATGCTACAGTGAAACAGGTCACCTTAGATTCATATACAGATTTCCTTTTAGATGACAGGGTCTTAATATATTCATTTAAAGTAGTGTTACCCTTTAAAACATATTTATCAAGAAAACAAGGTGTGAAAAGAATACAACTTATTTTCAGCTGCAAGCTAAGATAAAAAAGATGTAGGAAGTAGACACGTATTACAAATCCCCTTCAGGCTGTACTTGAGAGGAGCTAACTGCCAGAGATGTAGCAACTTGTCTTGTTTCTCTTTACTCAAGTTTATAGTAGGGAAAATAGTTGGATGTAAATGACATTTTCTTTTGACTGATGTCAGACTTTATCAATCTGACAAGAGTTTAAAGCTTCCCCCTCAGAGGCCGCTAATTTTAACTGGTTCTCCCCCAAACAGCAGAGAGGTTACCTGCCACCCAAGAAAACCTGTGGAAACCCGCGCATGCTCGAAATTACTTTGACGCATGCGCGGAAGCTTCCTAGGCATAGGTAGGGTGCAGCAAGATGGCGGCGACGGCATCGAATGTGACGAGCGCATACAAGTTGTACGCGATGACGTCACCGCTTTCTTGCTTTTCAAGAGAACCGCGGTTCTTTTGAAAGGAGAGTCTGTACACTCGGGTGGCAAGAGATTCTTGCCAAGAATCTCTTGAAGACTGCAATCCACAAACGGTCACCATAAAATTTTATTGAACTTGAGCAGTTCTGCAAATATTGTAAGTCTATATGTGCAAAATTAGTAGAGACATCTCCCAACAGACTAAAGGCTGTAATTAAAGCAATTGCTTCTGCTTTTTGAGTCTAGTGAAAGATTGTGGGTTATTTACTAAAGGCAAATCCACTTTACTAAAGTGCAAACTACAAGTGCAAAGTGCACTTGGAAGTGCAGTCGCTGTAGATCCGAGGGGGACATGCAAGGAAAATAGAAAACAGCATTTTAGCTTGCACATGATTGCATGATAAAACCAGCAGAGCTTCCCTTCATTTCAGATCTACTCCTCAGATTTACAGTGACTGCACTTTCAAGTGCATTTTCAGTGCAATTTCAAGTGCACTTTGCACTTGTAGTTTTCACTTGTAGTGCAACGTGGATTTGCCTTTTGTAAATAACCCCCACTGTCTAATAATACAGTACGGGGGTGATTTACAGGACACTGTGCAAACACACAATGTGCATGTATTCCAGTCAGTTTAGCCTGAGGCAAGATGTAGGCGGGTGTATTCAAGAGTCAGGCTGTGATTTGGAGGGGGTGTGTGCTGGAGGCAGACTGTGATTGGCTGGGGGGTGTGTTGGCTTAACAGGCTACCCAATACATACATGCTGTGTGTATGCACAGTGTCCTGTACCTCTGAATGGCCAGCCAAAGGATGCAACCTGAACAGATCAGCTTCTGTGTGGTCAGTTTAGAACATGGAAGAAAAGTGACTGGCAGGATCAACCGGGTAATTCAGAGAGAGGATATAACAAATACATGGAAATGATAGAGATTGAGGCCTCGTACACACGACCAAACATGTCTGCTGAAACTTCCGCGGACATGTTCGGTCGTCTGTACGGCCGACCGGACCGGATTCCCGGCCGAGCGGACAGGTTGCCAGCGGACAAATGTTTCTTAGCATGCTAAGAAACATGTCCGCTGGAAGCCTGTCCGTCGGACATGTTCGGTCGTCTGTACGACTTACCGGACATGTCTGCTCGGCCGAAAGCCCTCGCATGCGTCGAAGTGATTTGACGCATGCGTGGAAGCATTGACCTTCCAGGGTCGCGCACGTCGCCGCGTCATTGTCGCGGCGACGGCGCGGCCACGTCAACGCGTTCGCTGTCCGTGGGGAATTTGGTCTGATGGTGTGTACAGCCATCAGACCAAAATCCGGCAGCGGACATGTCCGATGAAAACGGTCCGCAGACCGTTTTCATCGGACATGTCCCGTCGTGTGTACGAGGCCTAAGATTTATAAAATACACATATGTGAACACACATAGCAAAAAAATATTTAGGGTAACATACACTTTAACCACCCTCTCACAGTACATTTACTAGAGCTTGCGGCACCTGCTGGCACAGCGACATTCGACGTACATTGTGGCACACATGCACACTGGTCCCCCCCCCCCTAGGGCACGCAGCAGCACAATCCTGTGAATGATGTGTCCAATGAACACTGCGCTTGGCACCTGGCGGCTGTGAACAACCATAGCGTTTACATGATTACATGTAAACAAAACAGTTATGAATTGATTCAATTCATGACTGGCTTCCATTTGTGACTGCTTACTATTATGATGCTGTAATTGGCCCACAGCTATGACACAGTATTTAGCACCCTTTATCATGTGAGTTTTTTTTACAGTTTTCCCTGTAAGGCACATTGTTAACCCCCCTTTTCATTCATTTCTATGTTCCCATGGCTGGAATGTGTGAGAGATAGACAGTTGTGCAATATAGATTGGAGAAGGATAGGAAGCGTATATGTTAGCTGGCATCACCCCATAGAATATAGATAATAAAGTATTAAAGATTTTATTTTATTTTACATAACGTCACCAGTCAGTATCCTTGATCCCTATCACACCAGTCATATCTTGATGCTGTAGTGTACTGATGGCAGTATGTAAAATTAAAGAAATTGTGAAAAAACACATTTTCATTATTTCTTCATTTTCCAAAAAATTGTGCCAAAAGAATGTAAACTTTAAAAAAAAACTTGCCATGCCTCCTACTAAATACCTTGGAGTGTCTACTTTCAAAAGGGGGTCATTTGGTGGTATTTGTACAGTTCTGGCATTTTTGGGTCTCAAGGATTGATCGGTTTTCAAATATATATGCCATAGTTTGTATACTTTCACACAATCTATATAACATGATTTGGGTTATTTTTACTCAAGAAATGTAGCAGGCTATGTGGCAACCTGTAAATGTAGCAGGCTATAAGAAGAAACTGTATGGTCCGCTTTTTGAAGTCACACTTTTCAGCCTTGGCATAGAGGTGATGTTCACCAAGTCTACTCAAGACCTTCTTCACATGGGTGCGATGTAATTCAACTGTTTAAGAGAATATAAGAATATCATCGAGGTAGACTATGATAAACAGATCAAGAAAGTCCCGAAAGACGTCACTTACCAAGTGCTGGAAGGTGGCAGGGGCATTGCAGAGGCCGAAGGGCATAACCAAATACTCAAAATGCCCGAAGTGTGTTCTGAAAGCTGTTTTCCATTCATGTCCCTCTTTGATCCGGACTAAATTGCAAGCACCCCTCAGATCAAGTTTGGAAAATATCTGTGCTCCCCGTAACCTCTGGAACAATTCAGGGATCAGCGGAAGTGGGTATCGGTTCTTGACAGTGATCTTATTAAAATACCAGTAGTCAAAACAGGGTCTTAGAGAGTGATCTTTTTTTCTACAAAGAAAATACCAGCTCCTGCAGGTGAGGAGGAATGCTGAATAAACCCCTTTTCCAGACTTTCACCTATATATTTGCGCAGGGCTTTTAGTTCAGGTTCCAAGAGCGGGTAGATTCGACTGAAAGGAATCTCGGATCTGGGTAAAAGTTTGATGGGACAGTCATAGGTCCTGTGTGGGGGCAAGGTATCTGCACTTTTCTTGTTGAACACATCCAAGAATTCATGGTAGGCAACGGGCACCAGTTTTACAGTTTCGGGGTCCGGACATATACTGAGGAGAGAAGCAGGGTTACAAGTCCTTTCTGGTAAACATTGTACCCGACAATAGTCGGATGAGAAGTAAACATTTCCAGTAACCCAGTCTATATGGGGGTTATGGGCTTTTAGGGAACATGGGAGAGGCAATCACGTCCAGATGAAGAAGTTCCAGATGCCCTGAGGAAGTTCGGTAGGGAATAGGTACAGTCTCTTGGGTTACTGGTCTAGACTTGAGACCAGAACCGTCTGCTAGATGGACGGTAAACCCATGCCTCTTGGTGCATAGGGGTAATTGGTGTAAGGTATCAAATGCTAAATCCACGAAGCAACTGCAAGCTCTGGAGTCTATAATAGTGGATACAAGGATAGTCCTATCTTATAACTGGAGCTGGAGTGGCAGAGAGAGGTGGGTCGGGCCCCTTCCAGGGAGATGCATCATGCGGGGCAGCAGGGAAGCAGATTTGGAAGGTTTCACAGGACAAGTCTGAATGAAGTGGCCAGTTTCCCCACAGTAAAAGCAAAGTCTGTTATGTTGTCGACGGAGGCGTTCCGAAGAAGACAGAGCTGGTCTTGGGTAGCTTTCATGGGAAAGTTCATGGCACTCCTTATTCTTAATGGGCATTTTCAATGACCCGGCAGAACTGGCAGAAATTTAAGAATTAGTACTTGAAAATGCAGGTGGCTTGGTATTGGCCCTCTCCGATTGCCTTTCTCATAGCCGACGGTTTATCTGAATAACAAGATTGATTAAATCTTCCAGGCAACAAACTTTGACCCTTCAAAATCTCTATAGGCGACGCTTAATATTTTCTACAGGTTACCAGTTTTAAGCTTCATAGGAGGTCTAGTGCTAGAATTATTACTCTCACTCTAACGATCGCAGTGATATCTCACATGTTTGGTTTGAACACTGTTTTCATATGCAGGAACGACTTACATGGGCATTTAATTGATAGGCAACTCCTATCCTCATATTGATTAGTGCTTCCATATTAATAATATCTACTGCAGTAGGGAACAGACACAAAAGATACACTCAGCATCTTTCAATAACTGTTCTGCTTTATGATGTAATTGAAGGTTTTTATACACATGATTACGTAGGTATCACATTAATATTACAATTGTATGTTTATGGTAACAAGGGGCGTAACATAGGTAGGCTAATTCTAATCAGGACTCAAAAGAATGCAAACGTAATGAAAACATTATCAGTGCCGTGTGCACAGTGAGGGCAATTATATACAGAAGTTACAAATTTTCTTAAAGTGGAGGTTCACCCAAAAACTAAATTTTTAACCTTAGATTGGGCCTAATTACGGGAAGCAGAATCGGGTGTTTTGTTTAAAATCAATGCAGTACTTACCTTTTTGAGATAGATGTTCTCCCACCGCTTCCGGGTATGGGCTGCGGGACTGGGCGTTCCTATTTGATTGACAGCCTTCCGACCGTCGCATACAGCGTGTCACCAGTTTCCGAAAGTAGCCGAACGTCTGTGCGCAGGCGCCGTATAGCGCCGCACCGACGTTCGGCAACTCGCGACGCGATGTATGCGACCGTCGGAAGGCTGTCAATCAAATAGGAACGTCCAGTCCCGAAGACCATACCCGGAAACGGCGGGAGAACATCTATCTCTTTTTTTTCAAATAACAGTTTTTTATTTTCGTAAAAGGTCAATACAAAATATAGCAGCATTTCAAGTGTAAGAGAAAAGAGGTGGTACAAAATTCCAGCTGAATGTACTTACACCGTGGCTTCATACTTGGTTATACGATCAGTAGGGAGAACATCTATCTCAAAAAAGGTAAGTACTGCATTGATTTTAAACAAAACACCCGATTCTGCTTCCCGTAATTAGGCCCAATCTAATGTTAAAAAAATGTTTTCGGATGAACTCCCTCTTTAACAGTTTCAGATGAGGTCTAGTTTTAGAATTATTACGCTCACTCTAACGATAGCGGTGATACCTCACATGTGTGATTTAAACACTGCTTTCATATGCAGGCGCGACTTACGTAAGAGTTTGCTTCCGCGCACAAGCTTGGCGGGGCGCTCTAAAAAATGTTTTTATTTATTATTTATTTTACTTTTTATTTTTACACTGTCCTTATACAAAAAACATTTTGGTCACTTTTATTCCTATTATAAGGTATGCAAACGTCCCGTGTAATAGAAAAAAAAGCATGACAGGACCTCTTTAATGTGAGATTTGGGGTCAAAACGACCTCAGATCTCGGAAATTGCACTAAAATCCAATAAAAAGTAAATAAAATAAAAAAGGGTCTTTTTTTTTTTGGTATGGAGCCGAGTGGTGGCCATCTTTCCCTCACTTGGCTCCAGGTCTCACAGGAGAAAGGACCCGATTGTCTCTGCCGCTACCAATGGCTCCGGTAAGCGGTGGAGATGACTGGAGCGCAGCAGGAGGAGGACCCTCTCCCGCCCCCGATAAAAGATCTTGTGGGGAATCCGCCACAGAGACCACTTTTATCTGAAAGCACACCCCCCGCTGTTGAAGAGGATACAGGGGTTATGGCAGCTAGCGGCTGCCAAAACAATGGTATTACACTTCAAACAGTCGACTTACAATGACGGCAGGCGGTCCGAAAGTAGTTAAGGACTGCATATGCCATGGTACCTTGCTGCCCGCAAGCAGTGATTCCTGTACCCAGCCCATCTTCTGAAACGATATACTGTACTGACCATAACACCTTTTTTTGTGGCCTCTGAATCTTCAAGGTGCATTTTGGCAAACCTCAATAGTGACTGCATGTGGCCTTTCTTGAGGAGTGGGTTTTTTTTTTTTTTTTTTACAACCCTCCAATACAGAATTTGAAGGTATTTTGCCCCATCCATTTTTTCTTCTATTCTGACAAGTGCTCCAGTCCCTGCTGCAGAGAAACACCCCCATAACAGGATATTACCACCTCCATGCTTTACTGTAGGAATGGTGTTATTTGGATGGTGAGCTGTACTGAATTTCCACCAGACACATTGTTTGGTGTTGAGGCCAAATAATGTAATTTTAGTCTCACCTGACCATAACACCCTTTTCCACGTGGCCTCAGAATCTTCAAGATGCGTTTTGGAAAAAGCCGTGTCTGTATGTGGCCTTTCTTGAGGAGTGTTTTTTTTTCTTGCAACCCTCCCAAACAAGTCACATTTGTGGAGAATTTGGGATATTGTTGTCACATGCACACAATGATCATTCTTTGTCTTAAATTCCTGCAGCAGCTTCAGAGTTGCTGTAGGCCTCTTGGTAGCCTCTCTGACCAGTTTCCTCCTGGCTCTTTCATCCAGTCTGGAGTGACTTCAGGGAGGGTCTGTGTTTTACAAAATACCTTCCACTTAATAATAGACTTCACTGTGCTTCTAGCAGGCCTGGAATGGGACAAAAAATAGGCCCGGCATTTCACCCTGCACCCCTCAACCCCTTTACATTACACAGCACTTTGCACCTCTGGACCCCTTAACATTACACAGCACCCTGGACCCCTTTACATTACATAGCACCGCACATCTGGACCCTTTTACATTACACAGCACCCTGCACCTCTGGACCCCTTTACATTACATAGCACTGCACCTCTGGACCCCTTTACCCCTCCTAACAGTTCTGGGCCCCCTGCATGTTACACAGACCTCCCTACAGGACAGACCCCCTCCTTACAGTACAGACCCCCTCCCTACAGTACAGACCCCCCTACATTACAGACCCCCTGTACAATACAGACCCCCCTACATTACAGCCCCCCTCTACAATACAGCCCATACAGACCCTCCCTACATTACAGAGATGTGAATGGCAGACCACCGGGCATATGCCCGGTATGCCCTATGGCCAGGCTTCTAGGCATTGATAAAGCCTTTGAATTTTTTTGGTATCCATCTCTCGCTGACTTACGAGGGGGTGATACCTTTTCCAAGTGATTCTGTTTTTTTTTTGGACATGTTGGTGTTATATCTTTCACGTGGATGTTATAAGTTGCACTGAGTAAATATAGCTGGATATGTACTTTGGACTTTAGTCCGATGGACTTGTGTACACATGATTGAATTAGCCGACGTAGGATATTTTGTATTTTGTCTTCTTGTTTTTCACAGCGAACATTTGTCTGATGAAAAAGCAAAAACATTTGTCAGATGGAGCGTACACACGGTCGGATTGTCCGATCAAACAGGTCCGTTGGACATTTGTTGTCAAAAAGTCTGATTGTGTGTATAAGCCTTAAAGCGGGGGTTCACCCTATCGACGAAAATTTTTTTTTTTTTTCTTTTACCTTAAAATCAGGCATTGTAGCGCGAGCTACAGTATGCCTGTCCCGAATTTTTTACCCCCGTACTCACCTTGTAGTAGTACATCGAAGATACCGGGGAATGGGCGTGCCTATGGAGACGGAGGATGATTGACGGCCGGCTCTGGCGCGTCACGCTTCTCCGGAAATAGCCGAAATAGGCTTGGTCTTCACGACGCGTGCGCATAGCCTGTGCGCAGGCGCCGTGAAGAGCCGAGACCTACTCCGGCTGTCTTCGGGGAGAGTGACGTGCCAGGGCCGGCCGTCAATCATCCTCCCTCTCCATAGGCACGCCCATTCCCCGCGGGAGCCGAAATCTACGATGTCCGATTACAAGGTGAGTCCGGGGTTAAAAAAATCGGGACAGGCATACTGTAGCTCGCGCTACAATGCCTGTCTCGATGGTAAAATGTGTCGGGGGGGGGTGAACTACCGCTTTAAGAGAGAGAGCTGTGCATGATGTCATAAACCTAGGCTAGTGACCAGACAAGAAACAGGAAGTGGGCTGTATAAGGTATTTACTGGCAGAATTTTTTTTTTTACTATCCAAAGTTAAAAGAGCAAGGGCAGAAGATTTAATACATGGAAAGATGAAAAAATTACTGAAGGTCAGCTTTAAGTAGAGGGTCAATGTGACAGGTAAATGGCAGCTTCAGTAGAGTTTACTGATGGCAGGCTTCATGTTTTTTTTATGACAGGTTTCCTTTAAGGATTCTGCAACATGCATTTAATTCTAGTAAATATAAAGTACAAGCTTACGTTACAACAGTTACAAAATATAGCCTTTAACTTAGGCTCATTACTTATGTAGCAAGCTGCTGGATCTAGAAGGGAGCCTGTAAAAGCTGCAAATAGTGTGTGTAAACCGCTGGGGGCAATAATGTGAACACAGCCTCTGTTTGCTGGGAAAAAACACTACATGCGTATTTGGATCACAGTCAAACCTTTAGGCATGTTTAAAATATTAGGTTTTCATTGCTTTTTCTCTGTAGTGAATTTACCAAGAAAAATAAGAAATGCACCTCACCAGGAACAACCAACAAAATGTTCTAATACATTTCTGTATTATTAAACACATGCTGTATATGTCATTGTTTATTTCTGAAGTGAGCATACTTCCTGGGTTGCCCTTCAGGAAAGAATAGGGGTTCAGTACAGGTTTTTGAATAGTCTAAACATCCGCTGACACCCGATCTCGCCCGCCTCCGCACTCCTCCGATTCTGCAGACGGAGGAAAACCCTATTTTTTCTTCCGTCTGCGGATCGGATCGGATGAACACGGACAGACGGTCCGTTTTCATCTGATCCCCCCATAGGGGAGAGCGGAGAAAAGACAGGGCGGTCCCTGCACAGTGTGTGGGGACCGCCCTGTCATCCGCCGGCTCAGCAGGGATCAACGGAGCGATCCCTGCTGAGCATACGGAGGTTCACGGGCAGGATCATTACTGATCCTTCCGTGTTCAAACTGAGCATCAGAATAGGGAAGTAAGAGGATATACCATATATACTTGAGTATAAGCCGGCTTATACTCCTTTTTGGGCCTGATCTCCCGGACTTTGGGGACCCGGTACCGGCTAGCTATAGGTCCCCTGGACCCCAGACTTGGCACATATGTAGCCCCATTCTTCCTCTACAAGTGTGCAAAGTTTATTGTCTGGAGGACCTACGGCTGGGGAGCAGATTTTTCAAAGCCGGGCACCCCTTTCATAGACTGCCATGTTAATCATCAGTCTAGTCACGGACACATTGAGGCATGGGCATAGTGAGGCATTGGCATAGTGAGGCATGGGCACAGTGAGGCATGAGCACAGTGAGGCATGGACACAGTGAGGCATTGACATGGTGAGGCATTGACACAGTGAGGCATGGACATGGATACAGTGAGGCATTGACATGGTGAGGCATGGTGAGGCATTGACATGGTGAGGCATGGTGAGGCATTGACACAGTGAGGCATGGACATGTACACAGTGAGGCATGGGCACAGTGAGGCATGGGCACAGTGAGGCATTGACATGGTGAGGCATTGACACAGTGAGGCATGGACATGGACACAGTGAGGCATGCAGATGGACACCCTAGGCTTATTAGGAGATGATGCCAGATGATGGCTTATTAGAAGAAACGCGTCGGGAAGGGCTCTGCTGATGCCACTGCGTTATTTTGATCCTATTTGCTTTTACTTGTCTTCTCAAATGTGAGTGACCATTTTATATTTTATTTTATAAATTACCACTTTTTAACTACTAGCCGACCAGCCACCGTCATTATACGGCAGCAGGTCGGCTCTCCTGGGCGAGAACCCGTAGCTATACGTCCGCTCTTCGAGCGGCCACTAGGGGCGCGTGCGCGCCGCCAGAGGCGTGCGCCCCCCCGCTCGCCCCCGACTCCCGTGCGTGTGCCCGGCAGGGGCTCGATCGCGGCCGGGCAAGCGCGATTGCTCGTTACAGAGCGGGGACCGGGAGCTGTGTGTGTAAACACACAGCTCTCGGTCCTGTCAGAAGGGGAAATGCTGATCTTCTGTTCATACAATGTATGAACAGAAGAGCAGTGTTTCCCCTGGTGAGGCCACCCCCCCCCACAGTAAGAACACACCCAGGGACATACTTAACCCCTTCCCCGCCCCTAGTGTTAACCCCTTCACTGCCAGTGGCATTTTTATAGTAATCCAATGCATTTTTATAGCACTGATCGCTATAAAAATGCCAATGGTCCCAAAAATGTGTCAAAAGTGTCCGAAGTGTCCGCCATAATGTCGCAGTACCGAAAAAAAATCGCTGATCGCCGCCATTACTAGTAAAAAAAATATGTTAATAAAAATGCCATAAAAATACCCCCTATTTTGTAAACGCTATAACTTTTGCGCAAACCAATCAATAAACGCTTATTGCGATTTTTTTTTACGAAAAATATGTAGAAGAATACGTATCGGCCTAAACTGAGGGAAAAAATATTTTTTTAGATATTTTTTGGGGGATATTTATTATAGCAAAAAGTAAAAAATATTCATTTTTTTCAAAATTGTCGCTCTATTTTTGTTTATAGCGCAAAAAATAAAAACCGCAGAGGTGATCAAATACCACCAAAAGAAAGCTCTATTTGTGGGAAAAAAAGGACGCCAATTTTGTTTGGGAGCCACGTCGCACGACCGCGCAATTGTCAGTTAAAGCGGCACAGTCCCGAATCGCAAAAAGTGCTCTGGTCTTTGACCAGCAATATGGTCCGGGGGTTAAGTGGTTACATGGAATTATACTGTGGCCCAATTTCTCTCCTTAACATATGTTACACTGGGAGGATTTGTGTATGAAGTAACGCTGCTTAAACCCATGGTGGATACCCTTTGTTGTCAATATAGTGAAATATCATCGTCGCCTGGTCTCACTGCCTGGCCCCATTGGAAGCTGTGCTTGCTGTACCTCTCCCTGGGTGTTACACCAACAAGCTCATTCGATCCTTCAGGCATATGCCCTGCTGGGTTCATCTTGTCTGGTAAGCCTTTGATCCTCATGGTGGTGGATTGCCTACACGCAACTATATACAGAGTCACTTTTATCACAGTGGATCTATTTTGGACTTTATATTTCATTTGTTCACTAGCACTTTTTTGGTTCATTTCCATCTTTGGTGCTTCACTTTGTATTTATTATATTTATTTAAATAATATTGGTTATTTATTCACTTTATTCATTTGGTGCATTTTCAACCTACACATTATTTTGGATCATGTCCAAATTTTAAATAACACAATTTTGTTCAGTCAATGATTGCGTTATATTATCACTTTGATTAATCATTTGCATAGTTTTCATTTTATGTGTGCAATTTAATTAATTTATTAAGTATAACACGGAGGTTATATGTACACTTACATATTTTGAGCATACTGAGAGTAAAATTTTGAGCTCCGCACTTTCTCTTTTCCACTTGCTTTATATACAGTGGGCCAGATTCAGAAAGATCAGCGGATCTTTCTGCTGGCGTAACGTATCTCATTTACGTTACGCCGCCGCAAGTTTTTCAGGCAAGTGCTTTATTCACAAAGCACTTGCCTGTAAAGTTGCGGCGGCGTAGCGTAAATCACCCGGCCGAATTCAAATTCGGCGGGTAGGGGGCGTGTATCATTTAAATGATGCGCGTCCCCGCGCCGAACGAACTGCGCATGCGCTGGCCACGACTGAATCCCAGTGCGCATGCTCCAAATGACGTCGGCAAATTGTCATGCTTTCGACGTGAACGTAAATTACGTCCAGCCGTATTCGCGAACGGCTTACGCAAACGACGTAAAAATTTCAAAACTCGGCGCGGTAACGACAGCCATACTTAACATAGGATACGCCGCACATACCCCTCATATAGCAGGGGTAACTTTACGCCGGAAAAAGCCGAACGCAAACGACGTAAAAAAAAAAGCGTCGGGCGGTCGTTCGTTTCTGAATCTACGTAAATACTAATTTGCATATTCCTTGCGTAAACAAACGGAAGCGCCACCTAGCGGCCAGCGTGAAATTGCAGCTTAAGATCCGACGGTTTAAGTCACTTACACGTGTCGGATCTTAGGGAGATCAATGCGTAACCTGATTCTATGAATCAGGCACATAGATACGACGGCCGGACTCAAAGATACGACGGCGTATCAGGAGATACACCGTCGTATCTCTTTTCTGAATCCGGCCCAGTATATCTGTTGTGCAGGCAGCTACTTACTGACAGCGCTGTTTTTCCTTTGACCTTTACACCCTCGGCTTATACTCGAGTCAATATGTTTTGCCATTTTTTTGTGGTAAAATTAGGTGCCTCGGCTTATATTCTTATAATCGGGTCGGCTTATACTCGAGTATATACGGTAAGTGACTTAGAACGTGGCATGGTTGTTGGTGCCAGACGGGCTGCTCTGAGTATTTCAAAAACTGCTAATCTACTGGAATTTTCACGCACAGCCATCACGCAGAGTTTACAGAGAATGGTCCGAAAAATAAAAAATAACCAGAAAACGGCAGTTGGGTGGACGAAAATGCCATGTTGATGTCAGAGAAGAATGGGCAGACTGGTTTGAGATGATAGAAAGGCAACAGTAACTCAAATAGCCACTCGTTACAACCAAGGTATGCAGAAAACCATCTCTGGAAGCACAACGCATCAAACCTTGAAGCAGATGGTCTACAGCAGCAGAAAATCACAGCGGGTCCCACTCCTGTCAGCTAAGAACAGGAAACTGAGGCTACAATTCGCATGGGGCCACCAACATTGTACAACAGAAGGTTGGAAAAAAAGTCCTGGACTGACGAGTCTCGATTTCAGATGCGACGTTCAGATGGTAAGGTCAGAACTTGATGTAAACAACATGAAATCGTGGATCCATCCTGACTTTTTCAGGCTGGTGGTGGGGGTGTATTGGTGTGAGGGATATTTTTTGGGCAAAGATTTGGGGGGCACACCCTAAAAGATGCATTAAAGATTATGACCAAATCCCTTGGGCTGGAGCACCCCACTACCCTATCATTGCTTCTTATTATTAGTGTCCACCTGTGTTATAGGCGGAGTCCTTTAGTTCTCCCATATAGAGGAGTGTATTTCTCCCATAGTTCAGAGAAGCAGGATCTTCCATTCTATTGATAGCGTAGGACCCACTGATATTGGGGTACTTTAATGCAGTAAGTCAGCTTAAAGTGGATGTAAACCCACTCTCATCCTTTCTAAACTACTGCCATAGTGCTGATCTATAAGGATATACATGCCTCCTGCATGTATCCTCACCTGTCAAATGTCTCCCCTCTGACTGTTATAAGAACTGAAACACTGCAGATTCTGTGGGTGGGTCTGAGTCCCCGCCCGCCTCGACACTCCACTTGTCAACATGCATTTTCTCCTGTGTATTCCTTACACTAAATTCTGCTATGATCACTAACATCTAGTCAAAATCCATAAAAGTAACCACAGTAACACAACCAGACTTCAGAAAAGGAGTAGGGGTGGGAATTAAAAAATAATGCTCGTCTCAAGCTAGTGCATGAGATATGTAAATAACCTGTCATTCACAGCAAGGGGGAAGAACGGACAAAAGTTTTCTCCTGTTTGTCTGTTTATCTCACTAAAAAAAGAAAAGAGGATTGCTCAGAGCTGGATTAACTCTTTGTGGCAAGACTGGGCACAGATGATAGGAAATATTATACTTTACACGTGACAGCAAAAAAAAAAAAAAATCGGGTTGACATCCACTTTAAGCACCATATAGGCATATGATGTTACTAAATCCCCATATTTTTTGAAAATGTTCAGGTGTTTTAAATAGTCTTGCAGGAGTTAAATGTCATATTTGCATGGCTGCAGTGTAATATTTTGTTCTGGGTATTTTTTTGGCACATTTTGTACCCCTTAGTACCAATTCAGCTGAGATTTGCATCATGGATGTGCAACCGACAAATCTTCAGCAACTGCTATCATGTCAATATGGACCTAAATCTCTGAGGAATGTTTCCAACACCTTGTTGAATTTCTGCCATGAAGAATTAAAGGATCACTAAAGGAAAATATTTTTTTAGCTAAATAGCTTCCTTTACCTTACTGCAGTACTGGTTTCATGTCCTTATTGTTCGTTTTTGCTTTGAAGTTGCTGTAATTCTGCTCTGATCTCCACACTTCCTGCTTGTCTGGCTCCTTATGAAAAATCTCATGGCAGCTTTTCACTGTGGTCCAAGCTGTGTGTCTAAGGCCCCATACACACGAGAGGATCCATCCGCTGAAAAATCTCAGCGGATCGGTTTCAGCGGATAGATCCCCTGGTGTGTACGTTCCAGCGGATATTTATCCGCGGATATTTCTGAATTCCAGCAGATAAAAATTTGTAGACATGTCTACAAATCTATCCGCTGGAATCGGCACCAGCGGATCGATCCGGTGGTCTGTACAGACTCACCGGATCGATCCGTCCGAACCCATCCCTCGCATGCGTCGTAATGATTCGACGCATGCATGGATATCCTTATATGACATCGTCGCGCACGTCGCCGCGTCATCATCGCGGCGACGGCGCGACACGTCACCGCGATGGGAATTCGGCACGGATTTCAATCCGATGGTGTGTACACTCCATCGAATTAAAATCCGCAGAGGATTTATCCGCGGATACGGTCCGGCGGACCGTATCCGCGGATAAATCCTATCGTGTGTATGGGGCCTTAAACTCCTCAGAACCAATCAGATTCATTTTAAAAACAAAACACTGCCCTGGATTTGTTTGTTTTTGTTCTGTGTCTCTCTCTACTTCACAGAAACATAAAACCAGTTTAAAAACGAAAGTGAAACTAGAGGCACATTATATGATTGATTTTTATCTATTTGTAATCATTTTTAAAAGGAATCAGTTAACTTTTATGTCTCTCTACCCTGTAAACAGTCATTTCAGCAAAAAAAATGTTTTCCTTTAGTGACCCTTTAAGGCAGTTCTGAGGGCAAAAGGGGGTCCGACCCGGTACTAGCAAGGTGTACCTAATAAAGTGTCCGGTGAGTGTAGAGTTCGGTCAAGCTGGTTTCTTGATGATCAGCTTGACTATAGTAAGCAGCATTGGAATCACCTTGCAGTTTAGGGTTGCCAATTCCTCCCTATAATTAAAGACACATAGGGATTACACAGTGACTGTGACTGATTAATGCACGATAAAGGGCTGACTGAATCTAATTAATCACAGAAACTGCTTAACTTAGATATGTTAGTAATTAAATAGATGAGTTGGCTGCCCTGGGGCAACGTGTCCCGAGTGATTCAGGTAAGAAGAGCCGTCCCTGGAACAATTCTGCCATTTTTCTACATGTTCATTCATAATTACAATTATTAAAATACAATTAACTTGAGAAAATATTTCCAGGTGAAAATGTATTTATATTGTTTTACCTCTAGGTTTCTGTTGTCTCCCATAAATGAACTGTAAACATCTAAGAAATTCTCTTGATCTTGTATATCACACATTTTTTCTACAAATCTACAAAATCCAACATTGGGCTTAATTCTAAAAAAATATTTTCTGGTTACATAAATTGCTTTAAGTGTAACTATTAGCAAAATTAAAAAAAATACATATCATAAAATGACATCAGGGCTGGGTTTGTTGGAAGGGATGCCTGCCTTTAGCGTAGTGTTTTTGTGTGGAGGGGTGGTGGGAACTACTTAGCACCCCATTCTCCAGCTGCCTGAATGACAGGAGCGACATTGCTGTCACTCCTGTCATTCAGAATGGAGCACAGAGCAGGCGCCGCAATAGCCGCTGGAGAGAGGATTCGCTCAACAGTAGTCTCATGTAAACTGGATAGGGCAGGCATGGAAGGCACCTGCTGAGAACACATCTCCTTCTAAGCATGGGCACATGCTGGAGAGTGAGGACAGACTGCCCTTCTTCCTGTCTCCCCTTGTCCTGTGACATGTCACATGACCAAAGATGGGGAAAAACATGAATCCGCCTTCATTCCTGAGCAGATGCTGCTCTAAAGAGGTCTGAACCCTAAGTACACAGAGGGTGTGAGGGACCCTCTCCCTATCTCAACCCTCTCCCTATCTCAACCCTCTCCCTATCTATCCCTCTCACAGCTACCCTACCTCTACCAGGGCCCATTGCCCACTTGTGGTTGGGGGTTGGTATAAACATGCAGTTGATCTATAGAACCAATTAACCCCCCTGTCTGATTTGGTGGGTAGTACCCCCTGCTGAACGTGACCCCCTCAAATTGAAGAGGGATGTGCCACAGCCACCATGGGCGTAGCATAAGAGGTTGCAGGGGTCACAATCTCAACCCCACCCCTAGCTCCAGGGGGCCCCTGCAGCCTCCCTGTCACATTATCATATCCTCCACAAAGTCCAGCTCTGATCTGCCCAAGAGCCCCACAGCCACGCTCCAGTACTGGGCTTCCACTTTTCCTTCCACGGTCCACACCCCTCTGTTCTCATTGGCTGGGGACAAGCTTTGAGACATTTCCTGAATGGAGAGGAGCACAGGGTGAGAACAGCCTAGAGCCCAGGTCAAC
Organism: Rana temporaria; assembly: GCF_905171775.1. Classification (NCBI taxonomy): domain Eukaryota; kingdom Metazoa; phylum Chordata; class Amphibia; order Anura; family Ranidae; genus Rana; species Rana temporaria. Next base: position 98,907,114 of record NC_053493.1, read on the forward strand.
TTTTGCATCGGGGCTCACAAGCTTCAAGCTACGCCTCTGACAGCCACCCAATGTTGTGCACAGTTGCAGGGCAGTGGTATGGTCTTTTAACGGAATCTATTCAGAGGGCTAATGCTAGTGTAAACTAATCCTCAGAGCCATACAAGGCCATAGTTAAATGCACCCCATAGAGCCCCCACCCTACCTCTCCCATCCCCCTTCACCACCAAATCAATCTTCCTCAGACTGACACCCCCGAAACAGGGACTTTTCCCTGTCAGTGACAATACAGAGACAATTTTCCTTCCAGTGACAATGCAGGGACAATTTTTCCTTCAATTGATGCCAAAGTTGCAGGCATGGACACACCCTAATCACCGCTTAAGGTGCAGATTCCCCCTGCTGATATTGCACCAATGCCCCCAAATTATTATTTATTTATTTATTTATTTATTTATTTTTTAAATAATGAAAATAAAAAGCTACTGACACTGTCCACAGTCCTACTGACAACAACCTCTGCTCTACTAACAAGTCCACTGCTCTACTGACACCGTCCATGTTTTAATACATTTGGGGTGCACACCCTAATGTAATACGCTGCGCACACCTATGGTTGTAGGGATATTTTCCTTTTAGTGAAACCACTGACACAGGAACATTTTTCCTTCAGGTGACACCACCGACACAGAGACATCTTTTTTTCCAGTGACACCACTGATGCAGGAATGTTTGTCCTTCCAGTGACACCACTGATGCAGGAATGTTGGTCCTTCCAGTGACACCACTGATGCAGGAATGTTGGTCCTTCCAGTGACACCACTGATGCAGAAATGTTGGTCCTTACAGTGACACCACTGATGCAGGAATGTTGGTCCTTCCAGTGACACCACTGATGCAGGAATGTTGGTCCTTCCAGTGACACCACTGATGCAGGAATGTTGGTCCTTCCAGTGACACCACTGATGCAGGAATGTTGGTCCTTCCAGTGACACCACTGATGCAGGAATGTTGGTCCTTCCAGTGACACCACTGATGCAGGAATGTTAGTCCTTCCAGTGACACCACTGATGCAGGAATGTTGGTCCTTCCAGTGACACCACTGATGCAGGAATGTTTGTCCTTCCAGTGACACCACTGATGCAGGAATGTTTGTCCTTCCAGTGACACCACTGATGCAGGAATGTTTGTCCTTCCAGTGACACCACTGATGCAGGAATGTTGGTCCTTCCAGTGACACCACTGATGCAGGAATGTTGGTCCTTCCAGTGACACCACTGATGCAGGAATGTTGGTCCTTCCAGTGACACCACTGATGCAGGAATGTTGGTCCTTCCAGTGACACCACTGATGCAGGAATGTTGGTCCTTCCAGTGACACCACTGATGCAGGAATGTTGGTCCTTACAGTGACACCACTGATGCAGGAATGTTGGTCCTTCCAGTGACACCACTGATGCAGGAATGTTGGTCCTTACAGTGACACCACTGATGCAGGAATGTTGGTCCTTACAGTGACACCACTGATGCAGGAATGTTGGTCCTTACAGTGACACCACTGATGCAGAAATGTTGGTCCTTACAGTGACACCACTGATGCAGGAATGTTGGTCCTTACAGTGACACCACTGATGCAGGAATGTTGGTCCTTACAGTGACACCACTGATGCAGGAATGTTGGTCCTTTCAGTGACACCACTGATGCAGGAATGTTGGTCCTTCCAGTGACACCACTGATGCAGGGGCATTTGTCCTTCCAGTGAAATCACTGATACAAGGACATTTTTCACTTTCGGTGACACCAACAGTGCAGGGAAGTTTTTCCTTTCAGTGACACCACTGATACAGGGGCAACTTTTCCTTTTGGTGACCTCACCAATGCAGGGAAATTTTTCCTTCCAGCTACACCGACATAGGGAAATGTTATCCTTCTTCTACTGACACTACTGACACAGGGGCATTTTTGCTTCCAATAACACCATACACACAGGGACATTTTTCCTTCCTGTCACACCATGAATGCAGGGTATTTTGTTCCTTTTAGTGACACCACTGATGCAGAAATGTTGGTCCTTCCAGTGACACCACTGATGCAGGAATGTTGGTCCTTACAGTGACACCACTGATGCAGGAATGTTGGTCCTTACAGTGACACCACTGATGCAGGAATGTTGGTCCTTCCAGTGACACCACTGATGCAGGAATGTTGGTCCTTACAGTGACACCACTGATGCAGGAATGTTGGTCCTTACAGTGACACCACTGATGCAGGAATGTTGGTCCTTACAGTGACACCACTGATGCAGAAATGTTGGTCCTTACAGTGACACCACTGATGCAGGAATGTTGGTCCTTACAGTGACACCACTGATGCAGGAATGTTGGTCCTTACAGTGACACCACTGATGCAGGAATGTTGGTCCTTTCAGTGACACTACTGATGCAGGAATGTTGGTCCTTCCAGTGACACCACTGATGCAGGGGCATTTGTCCTTCCAGTGAAATCACTGATACAAGGACATTTTTCACTTTCGGTGACACCAACAGTGCAGGGAAGTTTTTCCTTTCAGTGACACCACTGATACAGGGGCAACTTTTCCTTTTGGTGACCTCACCAATGCAGGGAAATTTTTCCTTCCAGCTACACCGACATAGGGAAATGTTATCCTTCTTCTACTGACACTACTGACACAGGGGCATTTTTGCTTCCAATAACACCATACACACAGGGACATTTTTCCTTCCTGTCACACCATGAATGCAGGGTATTTTGTTCCTTTTAGTGACACCACTGATGCAGAAATGTTGGTCCTTCCAGTGACACCACTGATGCAGGAATGTTGGTCCTTACAGTGACACCACTGATGCAGGAATGTTGGTCCTTACAGTGACACCACTGATGCAGGAATGTTGGTCCTTCCAGTGACACCACTGATGCAGGAATGTTGGTCCTTACAGTGACACCACTGATGCAGGAATGTTGGTCCTTACAGTGACACCACTGATGCAGGAATGTTGGTCCTTACAGTGACACCACTGATGCAGAAATGTTGGTCCTTACAGTGACACCACTGATGCAGGAATGTTGGTCCTTACAGTGACACCACTGATGCAGGAATGTTGGTCCTTACAGTGACACCACTGATGCAGGAATGTTGGTCCTTTCAGTGACACTACTGATGCAGGAATGTTGGTCCTTCCAGTGACACCACTGATGCAGGGGCATTTGTCCTTCCAGTGAAATCACTGATACAAGGACATTTTTCACTTTCGGTGACACCAACAGTGCAGGGAAGTTTTTCCTTTCAGTGACACCACTGATACAGGGGCAACTTTTCCTTTTGGTGACCTCACCAATGCAGGGAAATGTTTCCTTCCAGCTACACCGACATAGGGAAATGTTATCCTTCTTCTACTGACACTACTGACACAGGGGCATTTTTGCTTCCAATAACACCATACACACAGGGACATTTTTCCTTCCTGTCACACCATGAATGCAGGGTATTTTGTTCCTTTTAGTGACACCACTGAGGCTGGGGAAATGTTTCCTTCCAGTGACACCACTGATGCAGGGACATTTTTTATTTCATTAACACCACAGGTGCAGAGACAACTTTTCGTTCAGATGACCTCACCAATGCAGAGACATTTTTTCATTCCAGCGACCCCACGAATGCAGGGACATTTTACCTTCCAGTGACACCACAGACACAGTAACATTTTTCCTTCCAGGGACTCCACAAATGCAGGTAATATTTCCTTTTAGTGACACACCCGACACAGGAGCATTTTCCTTCAATTGACACCACTGACACAGGGACATTTTTTTTCCTTCAGTGACACACTGATGCTGGGGCATTTTCCCTTCCAGTGACACCACTAATGCTGGGACATTTTTTCTTCCAGTGACACCTCCAACGCAGGATCATTTTTCTTTTCAGTGACACCACTGATGCAGGGACATTTTTACTTCAAGTGACACCAGTAATGCAGGGGCAATATTTCCCTTTTAATACCTCACAAATTCAGGAACATTTTCACCTTCTAGTGACACCACCTACACAGGGACATGTTTTCCTTCCAGTGACACATTGATGCAGGGTATTTTTCTGTCCAGTGACACCAAACACACAGGGACATGTTTTCTTCCAATGTCTCCATAAATTCAGGGCAGTTTTACCTTTTAGTGACACCCCCAATGAGGGAACATATTTCTTTCCAATGACTCAACCAGTGAAGACAAATAAAAACAAGATACATATATGGTAGAGGGGAACCCTCTTCCAAATGTCGGGATTTTTGATGTGAGATGTCAATTGTAGTAATAAGGTAAGAACACCAAACACAGAGGTTTACAAATGTATCAAAAAGTTTAATATATATATAAGAGATTCATAAAAACAGATGTAACATAAATTAGACCACAGTAGTTACAAAAAGCCAAGGTAAAGTATAGTATGCAGATTGCCAACTAGTTTCACACTTTCGTGCTTCGTCAGGGTCTTGCAACTTAATCTTTTTGGATTTAGTGGTCTGTGTGTGACATAAGAATATGCCGTTAGTACACAAATAATTAATACATTGTAATACATTATACATGTAAGTATCAAAGAGAACATAGTATCTGTGTGCTCACCAATTCTGTTAGCGACTGAACCAAAAAATGCCAAAACGCAATAACCAGTGCAGACATTTTTCTTCCAGTGAAACCATCAACACAGGAACATTTTCCCTTCCAGTGATACCACCAATGTAATGATATTTTTTCCTTTTAATGTTAACACTAACGCAGGAACACCACCAATGCAGGAGCAACTTTTCCAAAGACAAAGGCCCAGATTCACAGAGAGCGGGCGCACATTACGCCGCCGTAGCGCAAAGAATATACGCTACGCCGACGCAGCGCAGAGAGGCAAGCATGGAATTCACAAAGCCAGTGCTCCCAAAACTGCGCTGGGTTTCGAAGGCGTAAGTCGGCGTAGGTGGAAGTGGGCGTGAGCCATGCAAATGAGGCGTGACCCCATGCAAATGATAGTCCGAGCGCCAGACAGATACATATCACGAACTGTGCATGCGCAGGGACGTGGACGCATCCCTCTGCGCATGCTCACAACCACGTCTAAACAACTGCCTAAACTACGCCGGATCAATGCCTACAGCGTGAACGTAACCTACGCCCAGCCACACACACGTCCAACGTAAACTCCTTAAAATACCCCGGCTTGTATTCCCTGGTGCACAACCTTGCATGTCTGCTGCTGAGTTACACCTCCTTTATGGGGCTTAACTTTACGCCGGACGTACAACTTACGCGCACATCGGGTAGCCTGCGTCGGGCGCACGTACGTTTGTGAATCGCCGTATTTTTCTCATTTGCATATTTGAATAGAAAATCAATGGGAGCGCCACATGCGTCCAGCCTAAATATGCACCCACGCTACGCCGGCGTAGGCAAGTTACATCGACGGGATGAAGCCAATTTTTAGGCGTATCTTAGTTTGTGGGTCTGGCGCACAGATACGACGGCGCACATTTGCACTTACGTGGCGTATCTTGAGATACGTCGGCGTAAGTGCTTTGTGAATCCGGGCCACAGGCTGCAATGGGAACAATATGGAAATTGTCTGCAGACAATTAATATATAAAAAGTCTGATAAAACTTTTCAATACTTAGGAATAGATAGCAAATATCTGTTATTGTATTTATTTTTACACTAGTTCGGGGATAGTTACCCCTAGCTTTCAGCAAAGTGAAGCACTATAGTGATCATTGATCACTGTGGAGGGTGACCTCTGTCAACCACAAGGTTTGAAAGGACACTAGGATGGAATGATATAGTCCTAATTATCACTTACAGTGTGTTATCTAACTCCAGTCACTGCCCAAGGAAGTTTAACCTTTGTTAGGATATTGTTAATACAAGGGCCCCAGGTGGATTTTGTGAAATACCATCTAGAAGATGTACAGTGCTGTAAGATGTTTGCTGCAGGTGCTGTTCTTTGATCTAGCTACTGTTCATCTGATCACACTATCTGATTCTGGATACTAGTGTGGTCTTACAATCACACTACTACTGCTGAGACTGATAAAGTAGAATTGTCTCTGACTTGCTATATGACTGGTGCTTACTATAGTCCTAAGCAAATATAGCACCGTTTGATCATTTGTAAGGGTCCATCCACGCTTAAAGTATATCTAAATGCAAAAACTAAAATGTAATATATTGTGGAATTTACATTTTTTTAGGCTTTTTTCCTTTATTCCCTGGTGATCCAGCCAATAGCACGCTTCATGTCTAATGCCACGTACACACGACCGTTTTTCATGTCATGGAAAAAAATAACGTTTCCTATTTGATTGACAGTCTTCCGAAAGGCTTCCGACGGTCGCATACATCGCGTCACAAGTAGCCGAAAGAAGCCGAACGTCGGTGCGGCTCTATACAGCGCCTGCGCACCGACGTTCGGCTACTTTCGGAAAATCGTGACGCGATGTATGCGACCGTCGGAAGCCTGTCGGAAGACTGTCAATCAAATAGGAACGCCCAGTCCCGCAGCCCATACTCGGAAGCGGCAGAGAAGATCGCTCTCTAAAACGGTAAGTACTGCTTAGATTTAAAAAAAAATAGCCGATTCCCCTTGACAAAATGAGCATCAATCTAAGGTTAAAAATGTACTTTTCGGGTGAACCTCCACTTTAAAGCATATCTATGGTTAAAATGTAAAATCATATATTCATCTCTACATTGCATTTCAATTATTTTTAGCCTACTGCTATTAATCTGAATGATCTTGAAGTTTGTAAATACACTTTGTGAAGATCCCCACACATTCACTTCCCTGAAAGTCTGTGACAATGCTGCTTACTGCTATGGCAAGCTATAGATGGGGGCAGTGGCGTTGTTTGTATCACTGTCGTGTGTATTGGTCAGGCAACACACTGACACCTTTGCAGCTATTGAGCTACTTGCTGGGTGCTCAGTGTGCTCCTGTACCTTTAAGAAGGAGTGTGGGCTCCCTTTCAGTGCTCCTGCCCTCACCTATCCATCAGAATGCATGTGCCTCCACTGTGGGGACACTCATTAGTTGATGTAATGCTGCGTACACACGATCGGAAATTTCCACAAGAAAACCGTGTTTTTTTTCTGACGGAATGTTGGCTCAAGCTTGTGTTGCATACACACAGTCACACAAATCTTGACGGAAATTCCGACCGCCAGGAACACGGTGACGTACAAAACGTACGACGAGCCGAGATCAGTGAAGCTCATTAGGCAGTTTGGCTCTTCTGCTTGATTCTGAGCATGCATCTTTTTTTGTGCGTCGAAATTGCATACAGACAATCGGAATTTCCGATATGAATTTTTTCCGTCGGAAAAATAAAGAACCTGCTCTCAATCTTTTGTTGGCAGAAATTCCAACAGCAAAAGTCCTATGGAGCATACACACGGCTGGAATTTACGTCCAAAAGGTCACATCAGACTTTTCTTGTCGGAATTTCCGATCATGTGTACACGGCATTAAGAACTAAATATACCAGGGTGCCGTAGCGAGGGTCTGTGGTTTACGCATGCATTTGCAAATGCGTGCGGACTAAACCCCTGTTTTTAACGCATACTGTTAGACAGGTTTAATTGGTTGTCTGCGAGCTGGTCGATAAATAAGCTTGTTTTTTTCCCATGGATTGATCCATGGCCCTGTTTCTATTCACTATGCACTGATAAAATGCACTGCTGGATCACACAGAGGTGCTGAGAGTAGGAGATTCAAGAGGCACAAGGAGTTGGAGAACCACTGCTTGTAGGAAGCATATTACCATGGGAAATGTAGTCCTTGGACATCAAGGTAAACAGCAGATGAGAAGATGCAAAGCGCGCAGAGAATCCAGGAAGTTGTGGAAAGAGATGGACAGCAGACACGCAACACTCATAACATGAAAGATGATTTTTAAACTAAGCTTTTACTGGCTTTTCAAAAATAACTATTGTTTTTCTATTACAATGTTGATATTGTAAATTGAAAGTGTATGCCATGACCAGGCTTCCTTTAATGGGAATAATGTTCAGACTGATAAGAGGAGCTCAGCTATTAGGAGAGATTAGCTGAATTAAATGTATTCTCTCTTGAGAAGAGACAATTAGGACCCTTTCATTGGTCTGCCTGTCAGTTTTTCAGGCAGCCCTGATTGGACCCTCCAATCTCCTCTATGGAGTGGCGGGTGTTAACAGGCATGTGTTTGTTGACAACCACCAACTTATGATCAGATCCTATCCTCTAAAAACAGACGGATGGGGATCCGTTCTGCATCCGTCTGGCAGATTGGATAGCAATCAGGTGTAAACGAACAGGAGGTCCTTTTATATCTTTTTAACCCCTTGTTCTGTACTGTGGACCAAGAACTTGCATGGGGGTGATATCTTTCTGCAGGGTCTTAATCTCTTGTTTATGGCTTTCCAGGACAGTGGTGGCATCATCCATCCTGTGCTCAAATGAGTTGGTCTGATGGCCTATTTTCTTAAAGGGGTTGGAAAGGTAAAAATTTTTCCTAAATAGCTTCCTTTACCTTAGTGCAGTCCTCCTTCACTTACCTCATCCTTCGATTTTGCATCCTATGCATTAAGGTGAAAAAACATCTGGCAGTAACCGGCCCCCCAGCCCCCCCCCCCCCATTTTACTTACCTGAGCCCTGGAATTTCATCTGGTGGAGACGCGCTCTTCCTCTGCCCGGTGTTCTCGGCTCTTGATAAGATGGATTGATAGCAGTGCAGCCACTGGCTCCCCATGCTGTCAATAAAATCCAATGACGCAGTGCCTTGGAGGCATTCGTGTCTATGGACATTGAATGCTGGACTCGGGAGCACGCCCGCAAGGTAACCCCCCCGGCAGAGCGATTCTCCTAGGGGGTTATCTGATTGTGGGAGGAGCCTTGAGAGCCGCCAAGGGACCCCAGAAGACAGTGCTCAGACACTCTGTGCAAAACGAACTGCACAGTGGAGGTAAGAATGATATGTTTGTTATTTAAAAAAAAATAAAACTCAAACCTTTACAATCACTTTAATCTTGTGGAGAAGCTTGTAGGTAGGTTTGCATGATGCCTCTGCTTATTTCATCTCCAATTACATCCCTCATCTGGTAGAGTAGAGAGTCATTACTGGAAGCATTGCTGTTCTCTTGGAAGGCAATGAAAAGGTCCTGAATATCTTCTCAATGTCTGAAGTCAACCATGGAAGGCCTCTTCCACCATAGGTAGCTTTTGCTGTCATCTTTGTGTAGCGCCTGTGTACTTTTCAGTACAGGTGCTATGTCAAATTTAGTGGGATGAGAGAGTTATTTGCTCTCATCCAGTTTGATTTGTTTAAATTCGGCTGTTGCCAGCCCTGAACTCTCCTGTGGGTCATGCTGTGCTCCAGAGATGCAGTTCCATCTCTGGGAGGCAGGTGGCGCCAGAGGGGTCCAGGCGGAGGCGCCTTTTCTCCAGCAGCCAATCAGAGGAGTGTTTCCTTTGCGGGGCATGCTGGGGGAGGGTATTTCTGTGGCAGACGCCATTTTGTGGGGTTCTTTGCGGGTTCCGGGTGCAGCACACACCTTTAGCGTGTGCGCACATCAAGGGCCCCGGCGATATAGCCTACCAGGCCGGGGTGCACGTGCTACGCGGAGTTCCTGAGTCTGGGCTCTCATAGGGGCCCCAGTGACTTACTGGGTCCCCCATCTCTTGTCAAGAGGATCCCAAGCGAGTTGTGCTGTTCGATGGGGAGTCGGTCTGAGGTGAACCCGGAGGCAGGTGATCCAACAGGGCTTAGACGAATCATTGGGGATCTGGGTGACCGGAAAAACTGACAGGTTGTATGCTGCAAACTTTCAGTCCGTGACCCTAAGGATAAGAAGTCTACCTGAGGGAGATTCAGGCAAGAATTATTGACTGGGAGGATTCGCTCTACCATCCATGTTCTCAAGTAACAGGCCTGTGGCAGAGGTCTCATCACAAATCCTAATTCTGTTAGAGCCAAGTCTGTGGCAGAGACTTGTTCCTTCCCAGAAGTTCTAAGTGACGCTCTGGCTGCCAGGCCTGTGAGAGGGACCTGTCCAGGGGCACTTTACCCACTTCGGCCGCAGTGGTGACGAGGAAAGAGTTGCTATTGGAAGCAAGATTGCTTCTATTTATCCAAGAGCCTGAATCTGCAAGTTCTCCTTTTTCCCAAACCTACTTCTATCTACCTCAGTTGACTGTTGGTTATGTTGGACCAGTAATAAAGCATAGAAAACGTCACCCTGCTATCTGGACATTCCGTTATTGCTCCTTATCATCATCATCATCCCTAGACACATCACAGAGGTAACATAATTATGCCGATCCCAAATCTAACCAGCGGCTCCTTCGGGGTTAGCGCGTGCACAGAGGAGTCAACGTGTTACTATGCTCAGAAGCTTTGCCCAAGCGCCCCCTCAAAAGAAGAGATCAGCAATAGCAGCCATCATACTTATCTCAAGACATTTTCTTTAATGGTAATGCCATATTTGAACGAGGTTTTTGTGTCTTACAATGTGGTATTACATGGTGGAAAGGAATCTGCACTGCAAAATATAGTTATTTGCCGCATTACCTAATTTCGCCAGCAAGTGGCAACCCATGTGAATCTGTAGCTGTCCAGAAAAATAATAAGCTGGGTAGTTGTGTAAGTATTTTTCTTGTATGTGTGAATGGGGTTTGCAGGGGGTGAGGGGGTTGGGAGTTTTTGCACAGAAGGGCCTTAAGCAAGCATTTTTCCTGAAAATGAATTTTTCATTACAAATGCAAGATCTACTTATTCCTAAATCTAAGACAATAAAAATGCACTTTAGTCAGCAGACAGAACACTGACACCATAATAATCCCACATTCCCTTCCCAGGAATATTTAAAATGGTGTCAAATGCCCTTCCACTAGTGAGGCAAGGCTCTCTGACATTGTATAACATAATGGAACACTTAGGTGATAATCTGGAAACTATCAATATGGAAACACAACACAGCTGCTGTTTTCACTAGCGAGAGTGAGAGATAGCTGACAGTTTATTTTCGGTGACACCTGACATCTTAGTAATAGCTGTTTTTAAATGAGACATCATGAGACAGCACAGCCAGAATTTATCTTTACATATGAAGTCCTATTTCCCAGGTCAAATGAAGTATAGCGTTTTGTGTGTTCTGACCATTATTTGATATGTACTGTTTTAGAGAGATAGTGTAGGAAAAACTTACCAATTCTCAGAGGATTTCTAGGAGTAAATATTACGGGAAGGATCAGTTTTTAAAACGGTTAGACCGCGTACACACGATCGGTCTATCCGATGAGAATGTTCTGATGGACTGTTTTCATCGGTCCAAACCGATCGTGTGTGGGCCCCATCGGTTAGTTAACCTTCGGTCAAAAAAATAGGAACTTGCTTTAAAATTTAACCGATGGACGCCTAACCGATAGGTCAAAACCGATCGTTAGTATGCAAAAGCATTGGTTAAAAACCGTGCATTCTCAGAATCAAGTCAACGCATGTTTGGAAGCATTTTTTTCAGCACGTCGTTGTGTTTTACGTCACCGCGTTCTGACACGATCGGTTCATTAACCGATGGTGTGTAGGCGCAACGGACCATCAGTCAGCTTCATCGGTTAACCGATGACATCGGTCCTTCGGACCGTTCTCATCGGATGGACTGATCGTGTATACGAGGCCTTACACAGTTTTTGACACCTGCCAATCATCCGGCTCATATATTGTAATTTATGCTGTTGGAGTTAGATGGGATAAGATTACATGCAGCCTGTTCTTTCTATGTCTAGAACTCAATCAGTTCACCTCAGGAAAATGCATTACATACTGTAGAGAATAACCAGTTACAAATGTTTTTTCTGTTTTCGCCACAGTACCTTCTAAATCAGGGGTGCCCAACCTTTTGAAGAGCGGGGGCCACTTAAGCAACTTGGTAACTGGTCGCGGGCCACAATGAACGGAGAGGGTGGGTGGCATGTCCGTGTCTGTTCTGCATATGGAAAGCAGACACGGACACAGCCCACTATACTTTTTAGTGGATCGGATTGGAGGTAGGACACAAGTCAGTTTATATCTGCCACTACTTAGAGGTGAATGGAAGGTTCAATTGGTCGGACTGACCGTGTGAAAGGGGCCCAAGGCTCACTCTGATGCGCTGCGGTTTACCCGCACCGTGGGTGCAACGCAGTGTAACTTTGGCTTTCCTACACTTTGCAAAAGACTTCTATTATATTCTGCAGGTTTGGTGCACTTTCAGAAAGCTCACCAAACTCGCAGGTAATAACAGAAGCCTATGGCTCAGTCAAGGTAGACCTGCAGATCAGTTTGAAAGCAGCCCAGTAACCACTGCAGAACACATATGCCCAAATATACAATGTGATTTTAGTTATAAACTGACCTTTAATCATAGGCGTGCGCACAGGGTGTGCCGGGTGTGCCGAGGCACACCCTAATCACCCTGTGCAGCACAAATTCCCCCTACTACCCTAGCTCCTCCCCTTCCCCCGTCACAGCGCTTTCAACTCAGGGTTGCCAACTTTCAATACATTTACGAACAGTTTGTAAAATCCATAATTGTTGCATCTATCCATGACATGCAGCCTACATGTCCGTAATGGACGTTCAAGGACAGATGAAAAAAGTACAGATTTTATAAACTGTTTGTAAATGTACTGAAAGTTGGCAACCCTGTTCCAACCTCCCTCCTCTCCTCTCCCGCCGGCTGTTGCTGTGGGGATATTTCAGATTGAGTGGGGGAAGGGGCCAGTAAATATGTAATTTACTGGCCCCTTCCCTTTCTGAATGAAGATCGTGAGTGATTGGTAGTGTGTGTTTGAGCTTTGGGGTGCACACCCTGGCCCATATTCTCTCTAAAAATCCGCGGGCTGCGCTTAAGGCACTTACACTCCGCTGTCCCAACTTACAGGAGCAAGTGTTGTATTCCCCAAACACTTGCTCCGTAAGTTGGGACGGCGGAGTGTAAATGCCCCGGCGTAGCCTGGCGGATCTCCAAGGGGGCGGCTTGTATTCAAATTAAGCGCGCCCCCCGATTCTAATGAACTGCGCATGCGCCGGGCTTCAAAAAGCCCAGTGCGCATGCTCCAGTTCTCGGCGGAAAACGTCAATGACGCCGACGTATGCGTCATTGACGTAAAGTCGTATTCAAAAACGACATACCCGACGAAAAAACACGACGCGGACCCGACGCCATCCGTAACATGGCCTACGTGGGACTTGCGGAAACTTACTCCTCATATAGCAGGAGTAAGTTTCCGCTTACGCAAACGACGTTAGCGACGGTTACGCGACGCGAACTCGTTCGGGAATCGGCGTAGAAGGATCATTTGCATACGCAAATTAGTCCTTCACGTAAATGCCATCTAGCGGCGGCCGGCGTCATTACATTTAAGATCCGCCAGTGTAAGTGACTTACAGATGGCGGATCTTAAGTGTATCTATGCGAAAATTATTCTAAGAATCAGTCGCATAGATACACTGGCCAAAAAAGGGAGTTACGATGGAGTATCCTGAGATACTCCATCGTAACTTCTATGAGAATATGGCCCCCTAATACAATAGGCTGCGCACACCTATGCCTTTAATAGTATTCTATTCTATTCCATTCCAGAGCAGGAGGTCGCGGGCCACATCAGAGAGCTCCGCGGGCCACTGGTTGGGCACCCCTGTTCTAAATGGTTCATTATATTAACCACTTGACCACTGGGCACTTAAACACCCTTAACCTCCCTGGCGGTATGATTCTTTCAGAAAAAACATGCTGAAAGCGGTACCATTATTTGCAAGGAAATTTGGCGTTTTATATTGTAGGTCTGTCATTTTTAGAAATAACTCACTTAAATCTGACCAAACAAGCTTCTAATAGGCATCCCGGGTATGACATTTTTTTAAAAACAAAATTATAAATTATAATATAATAAATAATTATAAATAATTATAACAAATAATAATATAATTATAATAAAAATTATTCAATAATGTAATCAAATCAAAATCACTGAAATTTGCTCAGTTGCAGAATTGTTGCTGTCATTATTTTTTTTTTTTTATGACGAATTTCCCCACAAATCGCTATCGCACAATTCTGCAAGTGATTATAATTTATTATCGCTGTTTTTTTGCTGATCTAAAACTATTTTTGACATAAAGGGACACTTTTGGTTGCTATGGACAATCTACAGTTTGCAGGGAGAAAGAAACGTTTTTATTATATAAAATGACATGCATGACACAGGACAGACCACTAGGGACAGGGGGTGTGTGTTTTTTTTACATACAGTACTGTAATCTATAAGATTACAGTATACTGTATGTAAGGTGTTTATTTACTTTTTTGAATTTGGCGCCGTTCTCCGTCCCCGTGCGTCGTAACGTCGCAGGGAACGGAGATCGGCGTCACACGGAGGCACTGTGTGAATCGAGCGAGGTCCTGCTCGCTCACACAGCGCGGTGGCATCGCTGGATCCAGGGACAAGGTAAGTAAAACTCCCTGTACATCCAGCGAGGCGAGCCCGAGTCTGACTCGGGGTTACCGATCGTAGCCCAAAAATCTCACCCCGAGTCAGACTCGGGAACACCGCCCAGGAGGTTAATAACCAGACCAATTTTCAGCTTTCGGTGCTCTCACATTTTGAATGACAATTACTCAGTCATACAACACTGTACCCAAATTAAATTGTTGTCCTTTTTTTCCCACAAATAGAGCTTTCTTTTGGTGGTATTTAATTACCGTTGGTTTTTTTTTATTATTTGCGCTATAAAAGAAAAAAGACTGAAAATTCTGTAAAAAAATGAATTTTTCTTTGTTTCTGTTATAAAATTTAGCAAATTTTTTATTTTTCTTCATACATTTTGGCCAAAATTTATACTGCTACATATCTTTGGTAAAAATAAGTACACATTGGTGGATATTATTTGGACTTTGTGAAAGTTATAGAGTCCAGAAGCTATGGTGCCAATATCTGAAAATTGATCACACCCGTCTCATTTCTTGAGACCCTAACATGCCAGAAAAGTACAAATACCCCCCAAATGACCCCTTTTTGGAAAGAAGACATTCCAAGGTATTTAGAAAGAGGCATGATGAGTTTTTTGAAGTTGTCATTTTTTCCCCACAATTCTTTGCAAAATCAAGAT
This sequence comes from Rana temporaria, assembly GCF_905171775.1. NCBI lineage: Eukaryota > Metazoa > Chordata > Amphibia > Anura > Ranidae > Rana > Rana temporaria. The sequence continues at coordinate 98,922,274 of NC_053493.1, forward strand.
TTTTTTATTTTTTATTTTTTTTTCCACAAAATTTTCATATTAGCAGGTTATTTCTCACACACAGCATATGCATACCACAAATTACACCCCAAAAGACATTCTGCTATTCCTCCCGAGTATGGCGATACCACATGTGTGAGACATGTGTGGCCACATACAGAGGCCCAATGTGCAGGGAGCACCTTCAGGCGTTCTGGAGCACCCAGGCCAATTCTGACATTTCTCTCCTACATGTAAAAATCATTTATTTGCAAAAAAATTATAATAGAACCCCAAAACATTATATATGCTTTTTTAGCAAAGACCCTGGAGAATACAATGGCGGTCGTTACAACTTTTTATTTAGCACGGTATTTGCACAGCAATTTTTCGAACGCATTTTTTTTGGAAATAAAACTGTTTTGTGCTTTACAAAAAACAAAAAAAACATTAAAGTTAGCCCAATATTTTTGCATAATATGAAAGATGATGTTATGTCGAGTAAATAGATACTCAACATATCACCCTTCAAAATTGCACACGCTCGTGGAATGGCGCCGAACTTCGCTACTTAAAAATCCCCATAGGTGACGATTTAAATATTTTTACTGGTTACATGTTTTTAGTTGGAGAGGAGTTCTAGGGCCAAAATGATTGCTCTCACTCTAACGTTCGCAGCGATACCTCACATGTGTGGTTTGAACACCGTTTTCATATGTGGGCGGAACTTACGTGTGCGTTCGCTTCTGTATACGTGCACACAAGAACAGGGGCGCTTTAAAAAATATATTTTTTTTTTATTGTTCATTCTACTTTATTTATTTTAGTTTGACATGTTTTTCCCCAAAAATAAAAGTTTTGATCACTTTTATTCCTATTACAAGGAATGTAAACATGGACGTCCTCCCAGAGTTAAGCGACCGCCTTGTAGCCGTAATTCGGCTATGAGGCGGTGATTAAGTGGTTAAACCCAAAAGCAAGAATTTATTATATTGTAGCTTACCAATTCTTAGTTGAGAAGGTTGTATTTGTTTATTTGTTTATTTATTTTTCATTGGTGATGTAGCCAATCTGTTTTTCAAGAGAATGAGGCCCCATACACACGAGAGGATTTATCTGCGGATACGGTCCAGCGGACCGTATCCGCGGATAAATCCTCTCGAGGATTTGCGCGGATTTCCATCCGATGGAGTGTACTCACCATCGAATAGAAATCCGTGCCGAAATCCTCTGGCGATGACGTGTCGCGCCGTCGCCGCGATGATGACGCGGCGACGTGCGCGACGCAGTCATATAAGGAATTCCACGCATGCGTCGAATCATTACGACGCATGCGGGGGATCCCCTTGGACGGATCGATCCGGTGAGTCTGTACAGACCAGCGGATCGATCCGTGGGATCTGATTCCAGCGGATAGATTTGTTGGCATGTCAACAAATTTTTATCTGCTGGAATTCGGAAATATCCGCGGATAAAGATCCGCTGGAGCATACACACCAGGGGATCCATCCGCTGAAAACGATCCGCTGAGATTTTTCAGCGGATGGATTCTCTAGTGTGTATGGGGCCTGAGATGTCCTACACATGTAGCAGTTAGGAGGCGGAGACAAACCAAACCATTTACTACTGACAGAGGTGTTTACAATGATACATTTTTATTTATTTATGTAAAACCTTTATTGCAAAAGGAAAAAACTGTTTGCTTTAACTGATTATAAAGTTTTAGTTGGAGTTTAGCTTTCACTTTGTTAGTTTGTCTAAATTCACACTGACTTGCAGTGTAGAAAAAATGGATTTACATTTTCATTAATTTTATGCACGTTTTAACACAAGTTGACTTGCGCTGATGTGCATTTTACCACAGCTCATAGAACAGGGAGACAGAGAAGAGAACCAAAACTCATGGTGTAGTAGATAAATTAAAACTTTTTTTTATTAAAAGCAAGTATTGCACTCATAAAATAAATCCTTGGTACCATGAATAAAGAAAAGACTGCAGCAGGAATCAATCCTGATCCTCCGGCTGGTAGCTGCTATGTGTGATAATGTCACATCAGGCGCCTCCCTGTGCATTTCATCACACTATAATGCTCCATATGATGTTACATGTGATGAAACGCGTAGAACGGCGCCTAATGTTACATTGTCACGCAAAGCAGCTGCTAATTGAAGGATTGGGATTGATTTATGATGCAGCATTGGTTGGGGTAAAGGGGGATATGGGATGCCCATAGAACTTGTTGAATTGCCATCACATTTAGAGATTATTGATTAGAAAATGTAGCCCTGAAGAACTGATGTACTTCTAACATTCACAGTCTCTTCACCTGCATATCTCCATGCAGACTATTGTTCCTCCTCCTCTGCACTAACTCCTGCAGAATATTACTCCTGGGACTTTTCTCCTCCTGCACAAATCTTTCACTCTAAAACTGTTAGGTTCCCGCATCATCATCTTCAGTATGTCAAAAGTGGATCACTCCGAATAACCCCAGCTTGCTGGCTGTACTTAGTTACTGTTGTAATATTGCTTGAATGATGTTACTTGAGTGTAGTTACTAGGCCAGAGGTCTGCAGTACCTCTCCCCAGTGTCCTAGCAGTTTAATAGCACGTGGTAACAGATGGACTTCTGCTCCCAGCCAGTCTGACATGCAAATCCTGCACCCTGAGGCCACAGCGACTTGACACTACACCCCACAGTCTCTCCTCTGTTCTGGGACTCCTCATCAATGACCGTGTAAAGATGAGGACTTCATCCATGACCGTGTAAGGATGGAGCTCCCTCCCAGACTTCCTGGCATGCATCCGTACCCAGCACTCCACTGTGGTATACACACTGACCTTCTCTTGCCCTGAGTCCATGATGGAGAACCTTATCCGGACATACGTTCCAGCAGCACCTCCTGCCCTTCTGCTCCAGGAATTCCTCATCTGTGACCGTGTACAGACTCGGACCTCAACCATAACATTGTAAGGATAAGGTTCCCTCACAGCTCTCCTCGGGCCACTCTGAGGTCGGCGTGCCCCCCCCCCCCCCAGATGGGGACGCCCTACAGCAACTGCCTAGTATTCCATCCTCCACTTCTCTCGGTCAAAAATCCTCCCCAGCAGCATGTGACCTCAGCTTATATGGGAGGGCTTCCTCCTGCCAATACGGAATGGGGATTGGTCAGGGCTCCTCACATAAGCTGCCTGCCACTCCAGGCCCAGCCCCTCTTCCAGAACAATCTCCCTGGAACCAGAGCACAGGTGATCACACCCACTGCTATACTAACCACTCCCAGCACCAGATCAAAACAAGCAGGCCTAGCCTAGAGCATAGGTCTGCCTAAATTTCCCTGCACTGACAGTCTCCCTAGAAAAAAATCATACTAGCACCTACCTATGGTAGAGGGTGCTACACGTTATAAAACATTAACTTACCAGATTTAAAAAGATCCTTTACGGGAGATTTTGGTTTAAAACTAAGGGCTCATGTAATAGAAAAATTAAGTATTTACTCCCTTATTACAGAAAAAAATGTAAGTTAAAAAAAGTGAGAGAGTTAGTGGGCATATTAGAAATTTCTCTCCTACATTAAAAACAGCAAAGTAAATGGGGTTCTCAAACCACTAGGGTACCAAAAAATGGGATTGTGTACCATAGCTATGCCTTGATTTAGGATACTACTGTAGAAGCTATTTGACCATCATTAGCTCAGATTCCTAACTTCATGCATTGAAGTAGGAACCCATATTCATCTTGTGCATTGATGTATAACATAAATGTTTATGTCTGTTTGTTCCTATCTGAGTATCTGATAAAGGGTGAAAACTCTGCGCGAAGTGAATAAATATATAGTAGTAAATAAAATAAGCTATTCCCCTCAAAGAGTGAATGCTCCTAGTGATATGGGTAAAAGATAGGGGACGCTAATCTATATATATAAAACTCAACGTGTGTGTGTATGTATGTTCCAGCATCACGTCCAAACGGCTAAAGATATTAACATGAAACTTGGCACACATGTTACTTATATGTCAGCAACAAACATAGGATAGGTGGTTTAACCCTTACCCACCCCCATTTGCCATGGTCAGGGTTTTTCTGTAAAGTCCCATTCAACTCTATGGGAAATTCATGTTCCAGCATCACGTCCAAACGGCTAAAGATATTAACATGAAACTTGGCACACATGTTACTTATATGTCAGCAACAAACATAGGATAGGTGGTTTAACCCTTACCCACCCCCATTTGCCATGGTCGGGGTTTTCCTTTAAAGTCCCATTCAACTATGGGAAATACATGTTACTTCATAACTTCCAAACGGCTGTAGATATTTCGATAACACTTGGTCACATGTTACTTATATGTCCACTTAAACTATAGGATAGTTAATTTATCCCTTAACTACCCCCATTTGTGAGGGCCGGGGTTTTTGTTTAAAGTCAATGTATGTTCCCACATAACTTCTGTATGCCTGGAGATATTTCAATAATACCTGGTACACATATTACTTATATGCCAAATAAAAATATATGACAGTTAAATTAACCCTTACCTACACCCTTATATAAAAGATGGGTATATTTATATTACTATGATTTTCCTCCCCAAAAGGTTAAGATAGGAAGACCGGGCAACGCCGGGTATTCAGCTAGTAATTAATAAAAATAACAATGAAAATCATAGGACTGCACTCCTGAAGTCACTAATCCTTATCAAATAAACAAATGTGCACAAAACATTATCAAACAACATATGATTAAAAAATATTGTGAAATATCAATTAGTGCAAATAATATTCAGTCCCAATCTTAAGCATAAAAAAATATTATGATAATAAATCAAAGTCCAGAAAACACCAAACGTCCATTCCGTGCTTGCTGTGATATACTGATAGAGGATTGATCCTTCACCAAACTTGAATAAACACCCAAAGTGACTGGATAAGTAATCTGCTTACCAGAGCACATTGACTGGAGATATTACGCGACTTCCTCCTTAAAGGTCTCGAAATAACAATGGAAACATCCATAGCGTAATTTTGTTTATTAAAAAATGAGCAAAGATAAAACTTAGCCAAATGGCTACTCACATTTAAAAGTGCCTATCCCGATACTGGGACTGCTGGCTCTAATCGGTAGTCTGGGGATCTGCCGTGCTCCCACCGCCTCCCACCTCACAGGAACCAACAAACAGCAGGGCCGGAAATGACGTACGTAGCGTGACCAGGCTAAGTACGTCATTTCCGGCCCTGCTGTTTGTTTTGGGGTCAGGATTAAGCAACAGAGAGTTCTGGGGTCAGGATTAAGTAACACAGACACTTATGGGGTCAGGATTAAGTAACACAGAGAGTTCTGGGGTCAGGATTAAGTAACACAGAGAGTTATGGGGTTAGGATTACGTAACACAGAAAGTTATGGGGTCAGGATTAAGCAACACAGAGAGTTCTGGGGTCAGGGTTAAGTAACACAGAGAGTTATGGGGTCAGGATTAAGTAACACAGAGAGTTATGGGGTCAGGATTAAGTAACACAGAGTTATGGGGTCAGGATTAAGTAACACAAAGAGTTCTGGGGTCAGGGTTAAGTAACACAGAGAGTTCTGGTGTCAGGGTTAAGTAGCACAGAGAGTTCTGGGGTCAGGATTAAGAAACACAGAGAGTTATGGGGTCAGGATTAAGTAACACAGAGAGTTCTGGGGTCAGGGTTAAGTAACACAGATAGTTATGAGGTCAGGATTAAGTAACACAGAGAGTTCTGGGGTCAGGGTTAAGTAACAGAGAGAGTTCTAGGGTCAGGATTAAGCAATACACAGAGTTCTGGGGTCAAGATTAAGTAGCACAAGAGTTATGGGGTCAGGTTTAAAAAACACACAGGAGGAAATTTATTAAAACTTGTGCACAGAGAAACTGGTGTAGCTGTGCATAGTAAGAGTAGCACCCTCCTGGGTAGGTGCTAAAGTAGTTAGTATAGTTTTTGGCTCCTCTGCTTAACAGGGAAGCAGCCAGGTAAATTTATGTGGGCTGTCCGCTTAACAGAAGCTGTGATCATTTAGTTCTGCTGCTCAGTGTGCTTTGGTGCTGCTCATGCTGTCTGAGAGTCCCTGTGTCCAAGCAACCTAGGAAGGTTCTGGGCTATCGGTGGGGACTAGGCAGATGAGCAGCCCTGCCCAATTGAAAGGGGAGGTGCCCCTAGGCATGCTGGGTGCTGTTATTTATATTCTAAAAGCACATGGGCTCCTGGTTTTTCCTAGCAGAGGATTGCATCAGGGTGGGGGAGAGGTGCTGCCTTTCCCAGCACTTGCTGCCATGTGGCCTCAGGTGGGTGACCTGAGGGCCTAAAGTCTGTGTGACTGAACCTGGTACTATCATAAATGACAGAGGGAGAGTCTACTGTGCATCTGGTCTGGTATCACGGAAAAAGAAAAGCTGCCAGTGGTGCTTCAGGAGCCTTGTGGGTACAGACATCCTAAGGATCCGTAGACAGTTATCCCCTCTTGTGCTCTAAATCAGCTGAGGGTTCACATAAAGAGAACACTGGCTAGTGTTCTTAGAGCTTTGTCCAGGACTGTCCACTACTTTACTAGGGGGCATTGCTCTGTTCTGCAATAAGTTTGCTGCTGCTTTGAAGAAGTCTTTATCTGCCTTCTTCACGGACATCAGCCAAGTTTCACTATGAAAGGAAGTTAGGCCCAGATTCTCAAAGGACTTACGACGGCGCAGCGCCATGTACGTCGTCGTAAGTTCTAATCTGACCCATCCTATCTATGCGACTGATTCTTAGAATCAGTTACGCATAGATATCCATTAGATCCGACAGGCTCTAATGGATCTAAACTGCATTTTTTTTTGACCGCTAGGTTGCGCTTCCTTCGAATTCTGCGTCGGGTATGCAAATTAGCTAGATACGCGAATTCCCGAACGTACGCGTGGCCGACGCAGTAAAGTTACGACGTTTACGTTAGGCTTTTCCCGGTGTAATGTTGCCCCTGCTATATGGTGGCATAAGTGCGGCGCAACAATGTTAAGTATGGCCGTCATTCCCGCGTCGAAATTTGAAAAAGTTACGTCGTTTGCGTAAGTCGTCCGTGAATGGGGCTGGACGTCATTTACGTTCACGTCGAAACCAATGACGTCCTTGCAGCGTACTTTGGAGCAATGCACACTGGGAAATTCCACGGACGGCGCATTCGCCGTTCCGAAAAAACGTCAATCACGTCGGGTCACAGTAGTTTTGCATAAAACACGCCCCCCTGATCCAAATTTGAATTAGGCGGGCTTACTCCGGCCGAATTACGCTAAGCTGCCGCAACTTACGGAGCAAGTGCTTTGAGAATACAGCACTTGCCCGTCTAAGTTGCGGAGGCGTAACGTAAATCGGATACGTTACGCCGCCGCAAGGATACGCCGTTCTACAAGAATCTGACCCTTAGAGTCCTTGGTGCGAATAGTTCAATTTGGAATATCCCACTATATCCCATACCCTATCCAAGTTCTCCAATCAAACAACACAAACAAAACCCCTAGACTGGTCATTGGAGTAACCACGCAGAAATTAGTGTGCACCTGGTTGTGGGGAATACCTTGTGCCTGGCTGCGGGGCAAAAAAGTGGGGAAGACCGGAACTACATCCCAGTGTCTCCTGCAGGGGTAGTGCTATACAACCCAAACAAAATGTACGTCCCTTTTTCCCCACAAATAGAGCTTTATTTTGGTGGTGTTTGCGTTTTTTATATTTTGCGCTATAAACAAAAAAAGACTGACAATTGTGAAAAAAACACAATATTTTTTATTTTTGCTATAATAAATATCCCAATTTTTATCCCAAAGTTATAGCGTCTACAAAATAAGGGATAGATTTATGACATTTACATTTTTTTTACTAGTAATGGCGGTTATCTGCATTTTTTGTCATCACTACGATATTGCGGCGGTCAGATCGAACACTTTTGACACTATTTTGGGACCATTCACATTTATACAGCGAACAGTGCTATAAATATGCACTAGGGGGCAATCAAGGGGTTAAATGTGTTCCCTAGGGAGTGATTCTAACTGTGGGGGGAGGAGACTGACTGGGGGAGGAGACTGACTGGGGGAGGTGACCGATCGGTGTCCCCATGTACAAGGGACACACCATCGGTCTCCTTTCCCTGACAGGACATGTTTACACACAGAGATCCACGTCCCTGGTTCTGTAACTGCCGATCGCGGGTAGCTGGCGGACATCGCGGCCGCCAGGCATTCGCATCGGAAACCCGCGCTCGCCCCCTAGCGGCCGGGAGCCCCTAGGACGTCCATCCGGGATGGCAGAGCCACCTTGTGGACATCATTTGACAGTAGGTGGGATGGGAAGTGGTTAATCCTGACTCCTCAACTCACAATGGGGGCTGTCCTGGAAAGTAGGGATGAATGGTAACCTTACTGCATATGGCTCAAAATCAGAAAAAATTGTGTAGCACCTGTGTACTTTCAGTCCAGGTGCTATGTTAAAATTAGAGGGAGATGAGAGTGTTAGTTGACTCTCATCAAAGTGATTTGTGCAAATTGGGCCTCTGTTCTAGCTGGGCTGTACTGTCGGTTCATTCTGTGTTCCTGAGGTGCCTTTCCACCCCGGGGCGGCAGGTGGCGGCAGTGGAGTCCAGGCCTCTTGCCAGCAGCCAATCGGGAGGGGTTTTCCCTCGCGGGCATGTTGGGGGAGGGTACTTCTTGAGCAGACACCACGAGGCGGGGGTCTTCTGGTCTTGTTCAGGGTGTGGCACCCACCTTCAGGGTGACCACACATCATGGGCCCCGGCGATATGGCCTACCAGGCCGGGGCGCGCGTGCTACGCGGTGTTCTTGGTTCCGGGACCATGTTGGCCCAGGACAACTGAAGCTATGGCGGGCCCTAGTGATTGACTGGGTCCCTGAGTTCTAAAGAGAGATCCCAAGCGAGAGTGCTGTTCGGTGAGGAGTCAGCCTGAGGAGAGCCAAGAGAGGCAGGCAATCCAATAGGGCCTCGACAATTCATCAGGGATCGGGGTGACCGGACACTGGGAGGTTGGATGTCAGCAACCTGTCAGTCGGTGACCCAAAACAAGGAAAACTACCTGAGGGAGATTCAGGCACCAATACTACTAAGCAAGATTTACTCATTATCAGCATTCTAGAGAAAAGGGCCTGTGGCAGAGGTTCCACTCTAAGGCCCCGTACACACGACCGAGGAACTCGACTTGCCAAACAAATCGAGTTCCTCGTCGAGTTCAGTGTGGAAGCCGCCGAGGAACTCGGTGGGCCGACTTTTCCCATTAACTTACGAGAAAATAGAGAACATGTTCTCTTTTCGGCCTGACGAGTTCCTCGTCGGCTTCCTCGCTGAAAAGTGTACACGCGACCGAGTTTCTCGCCAGAATCCAGCTCTGGCTGAATTCTGCCGAGAAACTCGGTCGTGTGTAAGGGGCCTTACTTTCATTCCTACCAAGTCTGTGGCAAAGACCTGTTCCTTCTCAAGGTTCTGAGTGATACCCTGGCTGCCAGGTCGGTGTGAGAGGCCTGTCCAGGTACACTATACCCACTCTATATCGAGTGGCGACGAAGTCAAAGTGTCGTTGAAAGCAGGATTGTTTCCGTCGCTGTTAGGCCTGAATCTGCAATTCTCATCTTCATCCATCTTGTAACTATCTACCTCAAGTTCTCTGTTTGCCGTGTTGGGCAAGAATAAAAGCACAAGAAAGACACCTGCTGTTTGGACATTCCATCATTACTGGTCTCATCATCATCTACCCCTAGACACTCACAGAGGTAACACGCCATCCCTATTCTATCCAGCGGCTCCTGCGGGGGTAGCGCTACAATTGTACTTACAATAAGGATGACAGTCTCAACGACCATCACGCTTTGTTTATGAATGGGTTTTGTCTTCTATTTGTCCTGAACATAAAAATACAGACAGCTTAGTTTATAATAAATCATTATCTACTTTATATTAAATGAGGCAAATGATCTCACAACTCATTGCCTCAACAATTGCACATGTTTTGTGAAAGCAGAGACAGAGCTTGAACATTGATGATCGATCCTCACTTAATCACCCCATCAGGTCAGCTCTACATCAAGGCCTGAATGACTGAAGCCAATCCTAGTTTGGCTACGCTCTGCTTTGGACATCTGCAAATCATTGTGTGAATCAGTGGAGTACAAATTCATTGCAGTAATGCTCTCTTGAGTTGTGGTTGATATTTCCTGTTTTTTGGGTTTCCTTGGTATCTGACACATTGGACTGCTAAACACCAGCTGCTCCAACTGAGTCACATTTACTGGGCCTTTGATCAGTTATCTTGTCGTGATTAACCAATTTTTAGATAATTGTTGGAAAAATATTTTTTTTTTGTAAACAAAGCTGAATAAACATTTGTATGCAGTTTTAATTTAATTCATAAATGCGAGCTACGGGCTATCAACTATAAAGGATATTTAATTCTTCATTCTAGTCCTTCCTCAATGATATTTAGAAAATAAACCTAATTGCACACGTATGTTGTAGTCAGCCAATGAAAATTAAGGTTAACCCTAAAAGGGCTTAACATTGAAGAGGACCGGTAAGGATTGAAATAGAGAAGCGTCTGCTCCTGACTTGGCTTTAAAGTGACAGGCTCCGCGGCTGTCATCCTAATCCAGGTTTCAATACTTATAGAAACAAGCATGCAAGAGGGATTTCTCATATTTCACTGGCAATGCATTTATTCCATGTCAGTGCCTCACTAGCTAGGGAAGCCAGAATCAGGTAAAGGTGTGGGCTAGAGACTTTGGATCCTGAATTGGTGGTCCATGGTTCATTGTTTGAAGAAGAGTGCAGCATCTCTGGTTTGGCAGCTTTACATTCAAGGGGCCTTTAGGGTGGGCCCTAGGTGTAGACCATGGGTTATTACTAATAATAACCCATGGTCTACACCAGTGGTCTCCAAACTGCGGCCCTTTGCATGCCTTTATCCGGCCCTTGGGAATTCCTCCTACAGATATGAAGCACTATTTCTCCCACTTATATGGAATCCCCCCCCCCCCCCTCAGGTGTCACATTTGAAGCCTTTCAGGAGGGATGGGGTGCAAATACCTGTATAAAACAGGTATTTGCACCACTTCCGGGTATAGACTCCCGCGGGAGTCCGGACCTTCTGCGCCCCACCCCCCCACCCGTTGTGTTCTGTGAAACACTCGGCACCGAGAATACAAAGGGGACAATTGGGAACTGCAGAGCGTTACTCGAGCATGCGCAGTAGGGAACAGGGCAGTGAAGCCGCAGTGCTTCACTTCCCGATTCCCTTACAGAGGATGGCGGCGGGCGGCTTGGACAGGTAAGTGTTAGTTTTTTAAAAGTCAGCAGCTGCTGTATTTGTAGCTGCTGACTTTAAAAAAAAAAAATTCAGGTGAACCCCCGCTTTAACATTGTTGCTTGCTATTCCACATTTTGACCATAGTATTTCATGGGCGATTTTTTTTTTAATTACCTGGACAATTTCAAGTCTACTGAATAAGGTAACATCTAGTGTTGGACTGCTTTCAAGGAGATGAATCAATTGAACAGGTTTGAAACTCTTGTCCAAATGCTATTGTTCTCCCCAGGACAAGTGATACATGGAACATCTGGCTGTTGCTTCCTTCTCCTCTCTGCATAGATATATGGATGAGCGTTCTTTATGCATACCTCCCAACAAGGTCCAGTGTGAAGTTTCCACAGTCAGTCATGATTTGGGGAGTCGTGCCATCTGCTGGTGTTGGTGTTTTGTCAAGTCCAAAACAGTGCCCTCTACCAGGAAATTCTAGAGCACTTCATGCTTCCCTCCGCTGACCAGCTTTATAGAGATTTTGATTGTATTTTCCAGCAGGACTTTGCACCTGTCAACACTACCAAAAGTACCAATTCCTGGTTTAATGATCATGGTATCACTGTGCTTGATTGGCCAGCAAACTCGCCTGACCTAAACCCCATAGAGAATCTGTGGGGTATTGTCAAAAGGAAGATGAGAGACACCAGACCCAACAATGCAGAGGAGCTTAGGGCCGCTATTAAAGCAACCTGGGCTTCACTACACCTCAGCAGTGCCACAGGCTGATTGCCTCAATGCCAGGGCACATTGTTGCAGTAATTCACGCAAAAGCAGCCCAACCAAGTATTGAGTGCATACTATACTGTACATGGACATACTTTTCAGTAAGCCAACATTTCTGTATTAAAAAGCATATTTTCTCCGGATAAGCATCCATATCCCTACCAAAATCACTTAAAGGAATAAAGCAAAAATAAAAAACAAAACAAGACCTTATTCAAATTTACCTCCTGATTATATGTTTAACACTGGTATTAATTATAAGAAAGATTCTGTTCATTCATTGTTTAATTTTGTCATGAACTCCAACCATGATAATTTGAATACGTTGCATTTCTCTTGTTCCATGCAGTGGCTGAACTACCGCCATAGCGACCCACGCGGGCGCTATGGGGCCCGCAGCCGAGTGGGGCCCGGTGAGGATGAAGAGCCCCGCCATGCCGTTCCGCCCGCTCCACTCCCCCTGCATTTAATGTGAAATTGTGACATAAATAATTGTAACTAAGCCTTGCCGCCGCGCAGTCCTGTGGAGGAAGAGGGGGCGGCGCTGGGAGGCTGTCACAACCGCGATCATCCAATGTTTGGTCAGTAGGTGGTGTGCTCCCCTCCCCTGGCTCCTCCCCTTCCCCCGCGCTCTGTGAATCTCCTACCAAGTGCCATGTGCAGAGCGCGGGTAATACTGAGCAGCTCCTTGACTCCAGGATGGACGCCCGTAGTGTGGAAGACCTGCCAGAGCAACGCTATTATCGGCGAGCCAGGTACTGTGCATCATCGGTCCGCTGCCCGACACTGACAGCATCCGATTCCCGTGACGTCACTCCCTGAACAAGGGCGCCCAAACATCCCTGCTACCAGCTGCCTGTGATGACCTCACACACAGCCCTAATGCTGTGATGCCACCTACTGTCTCCTGTCATCATAATGCTTCTCGTCATCCCCCTGTTCCTGGCATCCCAGTGGGATGCCAGGAACAGGGGGATGACGAGGAGCACGATGATCCCACCACCCTACCTCTGAGGCCTGTCATACCTATTATCACCCCTGTCATCTCCATCCTCCCCGTCACCTCCCTACCACCCACCCCTGTCATCTCCATCCTCCCCGTCACCTCCCTACCACCCACCCCTGTCATCTCCATCCTCCCCGTCACCTCCCTACCACCCTCCCCTGTCATCTCCATCCTCCCTGTCAGCTTCCTGCACCCACCCCTGTCATCTCCATCCTCCCTGTCAGCTTCCTGCACCCACCCCTGTCATCTCCATCCTCCCCGTCACCTCCCTACCACCCACCCCTGTCATCTCCATCCTCCCTGTCAGCTTCCTGCACCCACCCCTGTCATCTCCATCCTCCCTGTCAGCTTCCTGCACCCACCCCTGTCATCTCCATCCTCCCTGTCAGCTTCCTGCACCCACCCCTGTCATCTCCATCCTCCCTGTCAGCTTCCTGCACCCACCCCTGTCATCTCCATCCTCCCCGTCACCTCCCTACCACCCACCCCTGTCATCTCCATCCTCCCTGTCAGCTTCCTGCACCCACCCCTGTCATCTCCATCCTCCCTGTCAGCTTCCTGCACCCACCCCTGTCATCTCCATCCTCCCCGTCACCTCCCTACCACCCACCCCTGTCATCTCCATCCTCCCTGTCAGCTTCCTGCACCCACCCCTGTCATCTCCATCCTCCCTGTCAGCTTCCTGCACCCACCCCTGTCATCTCCATCCTCCCTGTCAGCTTCCTGCACCCACCCCTGTCATCTCCATCCTCCCTGTCAGCTTCCTGCACCCACCCCTGTCATCTCCATCCTCCCTGTCAGCTTCCTGCACCCACCCCTGTCATCTCCATCCTCCCTGTCAGCTTCCTGCACCCACCCCTGTCATCTCCATCCTCCCCGTCACCTCCCTACCACCCACCCCTGTCATCTCCATCCTCCCTGTCAGCTTCCTGCACCCACCCCTGTCATCTCCATCCTCCCCGTCAGCTTCCTGCACCCACCCCTGTCATCTCCATCCTCCCCGTCAGCTTCCTGCACCCACCCCTGTCATCTCCATCCTCCCCGTCAGCTTCCTGCACCCACCCCTGTCATCTCCATCCTCCCTGTCAGCTTCCTGCACCCACCCCTGTCATCTCCATCCTCCCCGTCACCTCCCTACCACCCACCCCTGTCATCTCCATCCTCCCCGTCACCTCCCTACCACCCACCCCTGTCATCTCCATCCTCCCCGTCACCTCCCTACCACCCTCCCCTGTCATCTCCATCCTCCCTGTCTTCTTCCTGCCACCCACCTTTGTCAGCTTCCTACCACCCACCCCTGTCATCTTCCTACCACCCCCTGTAATCTTCATACCACCCCATCCCCTTAAATTTACTGGTGCACATTACATATGATGGATGCAGGGACATTTTCTTTGGGGGGGGGGGGCACGTAGCTGGTCTTGCCTAGGGCGCCAAATTGCCTAGCACCAGCCCTGTCTGCACTGAGGGGCAAATTTCCACCAGCCCGCTGCACTGTGAGACAAATTGTTGTCAACCCATTCTGCCCGCTCCGCGCTGCACTGGGAGGCAAATTGACGCCCACCCGCCAGCCAGCCCGCTCCACCTGTTCTGCCAGCAAGCTCCATTCACCTAGGCGTTGCGGGCAGAACAGGAGAACAGTCAGCGGGCGGGACAGTCAGCAGGTGAGCGGGCTTGCTTGCCAATCAGCGGGTGGGGGAGCAGAGAGATGACATTATTGCAGTTCCGTCCCCACTGTGCGGGCAGCAGAGAGATTACATTATCTCTCTGCTGCCTGCCTTTACTCTGGGACACAGCAAGTGGCAATCTGCTACGTGTGGCAGGTGATGTGGCAAGTGACAATCTGCTATGTGTGGCAGGTGACGTTGTGGCAAGTGACAATGCGTGACAGGTGGCGTTGTGACATCGTGGCAAGTAACAATCTGCAATGTGTGGCAGGTGACAACCCGCATCTGGTGACGCGGCAAGTGACAATCCACATCTGAAGGCAGGTGACGTTGGCAAGTGACACGCTCGGGGCTCCTACTGATTCTGCAATATGGTGAGTTGAACTATTTTATATAACAATGTAATAATAGAAATTATGCACTTCAAGCATTTTTATTATTATTATTATTTTTTTTTACTAGTAATGGCAGTGATCTGTTTTTTTTTGTCTTGTTTTTTGTGAGACTGCGACATTGCGGTGGACAGGTCAGAAACTTTTGACACATTTTTGGGACCATTCACATTTATACAGCGATCTGTGCTATTAAAATGCACTGATTAATGTGTAAATGTCACTGTCAGGGAAGGGGTTAAATGTGTTCCCTGGGAGGCGTTTCTAACTGGGGGGGGGTGGGACTGACTGGAGGAGGAGAGAGATCTCTGTTCCAAATCACTAGGATAGAGCAATGACAGGTCCTCTTTATACTCCTACATACATGTATAGAGCCATGACAGGTCCTCATTATACTCCTATATACACGTATAATGCCATGACAGGTCCTCTTTATACTCCTATACATGTATAGAGCCATGACAGGTCCTCTTTAGTTATAATGATATCAAATAAAGGATGTGGGGCATTTTGGTGGGCGTGATTTTTTTTTCTCGGGGGGGGGGGTGCCCCATACAACATTTTGCTATGGGGCCCTGTGATTTCTAGTTACGCCCCTGGTTCCATGATATATTGTATTGTACCATTTTTTTTTTTGCACTCAATAAAAAAGTTTGTAAACAAACAAACAAAAAAAAGCCTATTTTCTATCGGTCGTATGTAATTTGCGAGTTTTCTGAAATAAAGAACTTTGGGTTAAAGGGGTTGTAAAGGTAAAAGTTTTTTTACCTTAATGCATCCTATGCATTAAGGTGAAAAAACATACGACAGCACCGGCTCCCCCCGAGCCCCCGTTTTACTTGCCTTACCCCTCGAAAGTCCCAGGCGCGTCCTCGTCATCCTGTTCGGTTCCCAGCCTGGCCGTTGATTGGCTAGGTTGGACGGATTGATAGCAGCGCAACCATTGGCTGGCGCTGCTGTCAATCACAGCGGATGATGCGGCGCGCCGGGGGGCGGGGCTGAGTGATACAGTCGGCGGCTATGGCCGCCGCTGTATCACGGGAGCGCGCTCGCAAAAGCTTTCCACCATGCGAGGGAGCTTGCATGAAGGTGGAAAGCTTTTGCGAGGAGGAGCAGAGACAGCCGCCGAGGGACCCCAGAAGACACGGAAAAAATCTTGCCTTTAGTGTTCATTTAAAAGAAAGAAATGCTTGAAACAAATCACTGTGTAAAAAATCTACATATGAGTTTTGATTTTTTAATTGAATTACTGAAATAAATGAACCTGTTGATGATATTCAAATTTATTGAGACCTGTATGTACATGTGTATATATATATATATATATATATATATATATATATATATATATATATTGACAGCAACTTTATCAGTGCCCATCAGTGTAGCCTCACCTGTGCCCAACAATGCAGCCTACCTGTGTCCATCAATGTAGCCTCTCTCTATCTATCTATCTATCTATCTATCTATCTATCTATCTATCTATCTATCTATCTATCTATCTATCTATCTATCTATCTATATATATATATATATATATATATATATATATATATATATATATATATATATATATATATATATATATATATAAATCCTTTTAGAATATATATGTATTTATAGAGAAACAAACAGAAAGGTATCGGAGGAAGAGACAGAGTGGGTGGGGGCAAAGGAGAATGCTGAAAATCAACAGAAAAGTTATTTTCATAGAGTTGCTCACTCTGCCCCTGAGAACTTACTGTATATCTTTCTCAACATACACAACAAAATCCTATTTAATATTGAAATGACCCCCCATTATTAGCTTGCTACCCTGGGCTGAGCCTGAGGCCCCGTACACACGACCGGTTTTCTTGGCAGAATTCAGCAAGAAACTCGATGGGAGACGTATTCTGCCGAGAAAACCGGTCGTGTGTACACTTTTCGCCGAGAAACCCGCCAGGAAACTTGTCGAGCCAAAAAGAAAGCATGTTCTCTATTTCCTCGTTGGGCAATGGGAACATTTGGCTCGACAAGTTTTTTGACAGCCGAACAAGGAACTCGACGAGCAAAACGATGTGTTTTGCCTGTCGAGTTTCTTTGGCCGTGTGTACGCGGCCTTACCCCAATTTCATCACTTATGTATTTGTAGCACTACCCCCCGAAGGAGCTGCTGGATATTTTCGGGCGGCATGTTACCTCTATTTTCTCGTTGTCCAGGGTAATGGATGAGGGTAGAGAAGGTTCAATGTCCACACTTTACACTTCCTTTTTAAAGATTTATTTGCTGAACTTGGTAAAAGAATAAAAGTAGTAGTTGAAGAGATGGAAGGGTAACAGGTAAATGGGTTCAGGTGCAGTATTTTGGGAAACACTCCTGCTTCCAGCAACACGGCTTTCATCGCCACTCTAGCCAGAGTGGGTATTGCGCACCCAGACAGGCCTCTCTCACTAGCCTAGCAGCCAGAATGTCGCACGGAACAGGGTACAGTCTCTGCCACAGACCTTCCT
Source organism: Rana temporaria (assembly GCF_905171775.1). Classification (NCBI taxonomy): domain Eukaryota; kingdom Metazoa; phylum Chordata; class Amphibia; order Anura; family Ranidae; genus Rana; species Rana temporaria. Next base: position 98,939,885 of record NC_053493.1, read on the forward strand.
ACAGATGGAGATACTTTTGGCCCGGAATCCTCGTAGCACAGGATTCAGCAGCTGGATCTCTCCAGATTGACTTCTTGCAGAACTTAAAAACTGACAGGCGATCACCATCAAGCCTTTCAGTAAATGGTGCATCCTTCAATGAAGTTCAAGGCCTCTCTTGAGACACCAGCCTCGTGCTCGGTGCTCTCCAAGATAGGTCCTTCATCAAGCGGTTTCCTCATTCAGGACAGACAGCGCAGGATCATCCTTGAAAGTGTAGACCCAGTCTGCTTACTGGGCCTACTCAGAAGATCACAACCCTGGACCAACATGATCCGAAGCCAGGATTACAGAAACACGCACCCCCGGCCAGGAGGGACACACACGGGGTGGTGGGACGACAGATCCAGGATCGACGCCGACCTCGGTCCAATGACGTCTGTCCCTTAAGTACCCCTCCCCAGCATGCACAGCGGGACGATCAACCCCCACTGATTGGCTGCCGAGGGGAAATACCCAAATCACCTTGACCTAGCTACTGCCAGGTCTTCCATACTGTTAGTATGGAAGACACCCCAAACGAACAAATGTGGTCACTCACAGCACATCCATGGCTGGAACAGAGGCCCAATTTACTCAAAATTACACATGTCTGAGTAAATTAACTCTCAGACCTCCCTCTAAATTTAAAATAGCGCCATCCCAACAGGAGCAGACTGCTTCATATTTAATATCCATACAATACTGTATAATGTTCTATTATAGGTTAATATGTGAAACAAAAAAATATAAAAAAAAGTGCTGATTGCATCCAATTTCTGATCTTTTAATTATTATTATTTATTTTTTTGTTGATGCAAGCAGTGTAAATATCTGGATTTGTCCTGATGTCAACCTCTTGCAGTCCCTGTGCAGCAGAGCTCCCTGTGGGCACTGAAGAAGCAGCACATGAAGCCAATTCGTTTAACGAGCTGACAAGGAACATGCTGATAGGAAGAGAAAGTAACAAATACAGACAACAAGGGGTTAAAGCTGTGCCAATGCACCAAAACTTTTTAGAGTCCAAAAAGTTCTTAAACATGTATATACAGTCCTCGGGGTACACTTTCACTGTAGATCTTGTACGATATGCTCATAACCACCACCGTGACTTTCACAGATAATGCACACTCTCAGTGAAGACCCGCCACCAGATATCAAAGCTGCTTACCAGATAGGGCAAGCTCAGTTAGCAGTCGGCTATAGCCCAGCCGCGGCCTTTCTCATTGTAATGAACCCACAGGTAGCAGATATACAGGAACTGGCTTCCTTCACTTCCACAAGCTCCGCCAAATGGTCATGTGTAAACAGAGAGGATGCAACATAGCAGAACTCCGCAAAACATATTTTATTTAAAAAAGTAAGTTATACTTACAAAAACATAGTTAAAATCAGTCAGTGTAAAAATTGCCGGCCGGCAAACGAACGGAGCCCTTCCTCCTCTACGTGGTGACGTCACTACACGTCCTTCCAGGCGCGTTTCGTCATAAGACAGACGTTTTCAATTTGTTTTTCTTTTTTTGTTTAGGAAGAGAAAGTAGACTGAGGGAGAGATAAGCTCGCCATTGTGCCGCTTTTCCTTTACTGTCCAGTCACAGGCAGGATGCAGGTCTCATGGCAGCCCAGGCTCAGAGGAAGTGGATTGAATAATGCTGGCCATTCAATAAGAAGACCAAAAACATCTAGTGGTGGAAACAAAACAATGCAGGAGATGACTTTAAAAGATAAGTACTGAAACACAATCTGCTTTTTTATTTACTATTTTATTGGGCTAATAATAGTTTTATTATTGGTATTATTATTTTACTTTTGACAGAGTTTTACTTAAAGAAATACTTCAATAACACAAAATGATTTTGGTGCCAACATAATCTTAAAAAACATCAACATATTTTGGTGTATAATGCCTTTGTTTGTTTTAAAACACAAGATTATTGCTACCGATTAAGTAAAATTGCCTTTTTAAAGAAGCGATGGCAACAATTCTGTAACATGTACCTTTAAACTTTGTAGAACATTCTTTTCTGCTGCATAATTAGCTGGCTGAGCTGTAATTGCAAGGAGACATATGGAAAACATACTATAACTGGAAGGAACAAAATGTTTATGAATTATAGTCCTTTTAATACCCCATTAATTTCATTCAGATTCCTGGTGATGAAAACCAGCTTTACAGAAGTTATCATAAAGTTACTTGAGGTCATGCTCTGCATGTTTACTTTAATGTTATAAGGTGTGAGGGTTTAGGGTCAGTTCCTTGTATGGTAACAAAGGTCTAATATATTACAAATAGGCATGTTATAAAAAAATAAAAAAGAGCTTAACCCCGTTTTTCTAAGGTTAGCCCACTTATAAGAAAGGAGGTCAATGCAATAAAAATACTAATTATTTAGGGGAGGTGATCTCCAGGCTTACACATGTTATAGCCACATTTATTCTGTTTCATATATAGTTCCTTTATTTATCTTTTAACTATAGGTATACTTATAGTAACTTCAAAATACAGCAGATAAAAAGCTTTTTTTTTTAAGTGTATTTTGTGCGTGTACTCGAGAGAGGAGCCGGACAGCAGGAGTTGGGAGTAGGCAGGCCTCCCCCAGAGGCAATCTGCCACCTTTCTCCATGCCCCTGGTGGCAATGGTGGGTGTGTGAGGGGGTCCTCCCACACAGCCCGCCCTACCTGCTCCGCTTTGAAGCCCAACGGGGCAGAGGGACTCCCTATAAGGGAGTGAGAGGGTCTAGCCTGCTCAACCAGCCCCGTTAGTCCTTCGCCTCTCTTTTTAGAGACCGCGTGGTCAAAGTGCGTGCATGTTAACCCAATTTCGAGTGCGTGTAAGTGTGGTGGTTTTTGTGGGAGGGGGGTGGGCGTACTAAGCGCAGGCTTACCTCGCATAGCACACCCACCGGGAGCCGGGCTGAGACCACCAAACTCAATTCACATGTAGCTGAGACCGGGATCCGAACCCCTAGCTGCAGAGGTGAATGGCTTGTCAGCGCAGTGCCAATCGCGTTGAGCCACCGCAGCTCCGTGGATAAAAAGCTTTTAGTCATGTTTTAGCAGGGCTGAACAAATGTTGAGTGTTGCAATTAAAGGGGAATCTTCTGACATACAATATGTATCTACCTTTACAGTTAACTGCCAATCAGCTGCAGCTGGAGGATGTAGAGAAACAAATAATACAATGGTTCATGTGTAGCATTACCCCCATTGGAGCTGCTGGATTTTTGCGTGGCGTGTTACCTCGCGGCTCCTCCAAATTCTCTAGGGGCGAGTGATGCATATGTGCATAAACAGGAGTAAGACCGGATTCACACTTGTGCGGTGCAAATTTCAGCTCTTTTAGCTCTGCAGAGAGATAAGAGAACTGTTCAGCAGATCATCTCCATTTTAGCTGCGAATTTGGAGACCTGGGAGAGGGGAAGGGGAGGAGGGAAGTGTATTAAGGTGAATGAGACAAATCCTGAAGAGAAATTAACACATCTGCGAATCAGATGCGTGCCCATAGAAGATAATGGGCCTGAATTCGCACCTGAGCAGCACCGCAATGCCTAGAAAACGCACAAGTTTTTTCGGCAATGCGCAGTGCGAATGCATTGCACATACAGTATGTGAACCAGCCTCATTGAAATCAATGTATTTCATAATGTTATGCGAATTGGATGCAGTTTAAGCCGCAACCAATTCGCATAGGTGTGAACCCGGCCTAAAAGAATGTCCACGACAGGTGCTCTTTTGCTGTGCTCTTTATTACCCAGCCGGGTAAAAACAATAAACTTGTGGTGAGGAAAGTAAAGTTGAAAGGAGGAAGAATAGCAGATTCAGGTGTAATGATAGGAAAGAGTCCTGCTCCCAAACGTAACACTTCTCTTCCCCACTCCCACTGGAGTGAGCGCAGTGTACACGGACAGGCCTCTCTCACTGACCTGGCAGCCGGAGTATCACTCGGCAATTATAGGAATAAGTCTCTGCCACAGACCCTCCTTGGTGAACTTGAACTTCGGAGAAAGTCTCTGCCACAGACCCTCCTCAGTGAGCCTCAGACGATACCTCTGCCACAGGTCCCCTCTGGGTTGGATTATTGGAGATATGCCTCCTTGCTTGAGTTATGTCTGGATCTCCTTCAACTTGTCGTCCAGGTACCTATTGACAGGTGATCAGTCCTGCAGTGTCTGGCTACCTGTAATCCCCAGTGGTCTCGTCCGTGCCCTATTGGACCGCTAGCCTCTCAATGGCGCTCCTCAGACCGACTCTCCACCGAACAGCACCCAGCTTGGGATCTTCAAAAGAGGGAACCCAGTCGCTCACTGGATCCCCATCGCTGGTTCAGATGCTCCTGGCCAACATGGCCCTGGAACCAGGAACGCCGCGTGGCACACATGCCCCGGCCAGGTAGGCCACAACGCCGGGGCGACGTGATGTGGCCACCCCAAAGGTGGGTGCCACACTGGAGGAGGAAGACCCACAACCAATGGCGTCTGTCCCATAAATACCCCTCCCCAGCATGCACAGTGAGGACAAACCCTCCTGATTGACTGCTGGGAAAGAGCACCCAAACCTTGACTCCACTGCTGCCACCTGCAGTACCGGGGTTGGAAGAACACCCCAGCACAGCAGAATGAGCTCACAGTACAGCCAAGCTGGGACAGAGACCGCAATTTGCTACTAACAATCTGGATCAGAGTTTAACTACACTGATCTGTACTTAAATTTTCACAAGCACCTGTACTGTAAAGTATATGGGCGCTACCAAATTGGATACATTGAAGTTTGTTTCATATAGTTCCAGTGAAAAATTATAATTTTTACTGCAATTTTGTATGATGGCAACATAATATTATAAGACATGTTGTCTTTACTAACTAAAGAGCAGCAGCAGATGATTATTAAAGGTACATATCAGTTCAATGGGAGTTTTTTACATTTAAACTCACGTGTTCACTGGTTTTGACACCACCCTCTCTGAGATCAATGTAGCCTTTCCCACATACACATAAGGGGTATGTCACTGCAAGGGATTATGGAAAGAGAAAGCTGCAATCTTACCCATACATAGGGCTACTTTCCCACTGGGGCAGGAGGAGGGGCGTTAGCGGTAAAGCACCGCTAGTCTTATCCGCGATTTTTGGCCTATAGAAGGGTGCTTTTAACCCCCTCTAGTGGCAGAATAAAGGGTTAAAAGTGCCCGCAAATCGCCGCTGCCAAAGCTCTTTGCAGGCACTTTGGCAGTGCTGCCCATTGATTTCAATGGCAGGGGCGGTAGAGGAGCGTTGTATACACCGCTCCCGCACCGCCCCAACGATGCTGCTTGCAGGACTTTTTCTCCTGTCCTGCAAGTGCACTGCTCCTGTGTGAAAGCACTCAGACTTTCACATTGGGGAGGCTTGAGAGGCGCCTTACAGGCGCTATTTTTAGCGCAAAAATGCCTGTGTGAAAGGGGTCTAACAGACACTGAATGTATGTTTTATTCACTTTAATGCAATGTTTAGGCAAAAGCAATGGGTATTTAAAACAGAACTAAATCTGTATCTGAGCACCCATAAACTCAAAATGCTATTTAATTATTTTAATAAGCAAAGTCAATCATCCCTCTATGTCTTATTCTGTTGAGAAATCACTTAAAAAAAAAAACTATATAGCATTTCTAGCTGTGGACATCTTGAGTAAGGGCAGACGATTCATGCATGATAAAACCCCTCCTCCCTTCCTCCGGATGAAAGAGGAAAAAAAAATGGCCATGAAGACTCCTGGGATGCATGACACATTTTGGCCTAGGCGGCCAGAAACTTTCCCATCTATTTCCTAATACTAGCAGCATACGGATTAAAAAAATGAATGCTGATTGAGAGAGTTTAATCCCACTTTATCATTAGTCTGTCCATACACTTCAGATAGTGGTTGGATGTGCAGAATACCGAAACAGATCTGGAGGGGATATGTCCCAAAAGTTCCACCAATGTTGTGGAGATTTTCACTCACTTCCTGTCCTGGAGGCACAACAGAAAGTGAGACAAAATAGCGTTTGTAACCAGACAGAAGTTCTAACGCCTCCTGATTCTATGCTCTAAAACTAGACAAAAAGGTTTTAGGTATAGTTGCAGTTTTAACATACTGTATTAGTCATGTAGCGCTACCCCCTCAGGAGCCGCTGGTTGTTTTTGGGATCGGCGTATTAAGTTACCTCTAATCGTGAAGTAAAGGAACTTTGCAGTATCAGGCTTGGATAAAAGGAAAGCGATCCTGCTTTCAGCAATAGTAGTACAGTTCGTTGCCACTCCAGCCAGAGTGGGTGAAGTGCCTCCGGACAGACCTCTGCCACAGGCCTTGCAGCTGGAATGCCACTTTAATGTTATGGGAAGGAACAAGTCCCTGCCACAGACTTGGCTCTGATTAGATTAAGATGCCAGATGAGGCCTCTGCCACAGGCTCAATGCTGACAATGTGAACAGCAGAGCGAATCCTCCCAATGAATTGCATTAGGGTCACCGGTTGACAGTTGAAGTGTACCTGTCAGTGTCCCGATCACCAGATCCCTGATGGTTCGTTCAAGTCTCTCAGACAACCTGCCTCCGGGTTCTCCTTGAGCCGATCCCCCACCGCACAGCACGTAGCTTAGGATCTCTTCAGTAGAACTGGGGACCCAGTAAGTCACTGGGGCCCCTGGTAGCATCAGTTTCTCCAGGCCATGAGGGTCCAGAGTCAGGAACTCCGCGTTTTTACCAAAAATATATATTTAAAAGTCAGCAGCTACAAATAGTTAGCTGCTGACATTTATTCTAATCAGATCGCGTACACGCAATCTGAATTTCCAATTAAAAAAGGCAGACGGAATTTTGTCATCGGATATTCCGACGGTGTGTGTGCCCCATTGGATTTATTCCTTCGGAAATTCCGACGGACTTAGAAAGAGAACATGTTCTCTTTTTTTCCGATGGAAAAAAATTCTATTGGAAATTCTGTTCGTCTGTATGGAACTCCGACAGCATGCTCAGAATCAAGTCGACACATGCTCGAAAGTATTGAACTTAATTTTTCTCGGGTCGTCGTAGTGTTGTACGTCACCACGTTCTTGACGGTCGGAATTTGGTGTGACAGTGTGTATGCAAGACATCTTGAACGGAATTCCGTCGGAAAAATCCATCGGAGTTTATCTGAACTGAAATTCCAATCTTGTGTACAAGGCATTAACTCTCCATGAAGCCTACGATGTCAGCACCCAAGGCCGACCCATCCATCGGCTCTGATTGCAGGCGCCTGCATCCTTACTAAAGGAAACAGGAAGTGAAGCCTTGGGGCTTCAAAGCCTGTTTCCTACTGCGCATGCGCGAGTCACGCGGCGCTTTTTGAATGGTCCCTTAGTGATCTTCTGAGACACACATAGATCCCAGAAGGTGACGGGGAAAAGGAGGAGGGCAAAAAGAGAAAAAACGCGGAAGTGGCATACCTCGCAGCAGCGCCGTGGGAAGGACATCCCCAAGAAAATATAAGAAAAAGGTATGGAAAAAAATGATTCAATTTTTTACCAAAATATAACTAACTAATTATATTTATTTATTGTTCATATACAGACAAATAGAAGGTTTATTTGCCATAAATATTTTTTTTTTAATTCCTCAGAAGGCAGAAGAACAACAATAAATCCTTGTAATCAGCAAGAGACATTAAGCATACCATTATCACATTACCACTAAATGCTTTCATAAATGAAAAACTTCATGCCAGGTGCATGACGGTGATGAAGGAGAAACTGATTGAAAACACGCCACAGCACAAATAAAATGAATGGAAACAGTAGGACTGCAGTCACAATACAGTTATTATTAGTGCACGGCCCCTTTGAATAGTTGTATTAATAAGATATTACAATGTGTTTATAACTCTCTATGGGAGACAGCCAGTTATGGGGACAAGGTAAGACATGAATATGGTTGTGCTCTATCTCAGCACATGGGATTTCAAATGTCAGTCTGAATATTTTCTTTCATAACCCCATTCTAGCTTCTCCATGGCCCACCTGTGTAAATAGCCATGACACTGATTTAACAAAATACACATGCACACTGCAAATACTGATTGGAATGGTGCAAATATAACAAATGGAAAATATCTACTACCGTAATTCGTTTTACAGACCTTGCAATGTTAGATTGTTAGGAAGTTACCCTGTACTATTATCCACATATTTTTATGGAGCTCTGTGGTAATCCTTATTTCAGGATAAACTGTATTACATACCTGTATATAATGTCTTGAGAAAGGTGGACTGCACCTAGCTGCGGTTTTGACATTGTTCTGTCCATGATATATGTTTCCCTGTGTGTAACTTGACATGTAGCTAAATCCTCCTATTCTGTAATAAGCCAGACTGGATGTAATTTTGAAGCTTTATTAACAAAACAGGGTGGGGTGAACCTATTAAGAAAAACAGATAAGAATACACATATTCAGTATATGAAATATACAGAAAACACGATGAATGGCAGTAAATAATTCTCACCAGCCATGCTGCCATTAGCGCAGGGGAGGGCTGGCAGCCTTAGGCCTGGGGGGCAAGTCTAGTCAAGTGGCCCATTGAACCAGCTCACCATCCATCTGTTCCGCATTGCCCGCACAGAGAGGGCGACTGCTCCACATTGCCCGCACAGAGAGGGCGACTGCTCCACATTGCCCGCACAGAGAGGGCGACTGCTTCACATTGCCCGCACAGAGAGGGCGACTGCTCCACATTGCCCGCACAGAGAGGGCGACTGCTCCACATTGCCCGCACAGAGAGGGCGACTGCTCCACATTGCCCGCACAGAGAGGGCGACTGCTCCACATTGCCCGCACAGAGAGGGCGACTGCTCCACATTGCCCGCACAGAGAGGCCGACTGCTCCACATTGCCCACATAGAGAGAGCGACTGCTCCACATTGCCCACATAGAGAGAGGGAGACTGCTCCACATTGCCGGAACAGAGAGAAAAATTGCTCCACATTGCCATTTCTCTCTGGAAGCAATGTTGCGCAGTCTCTCTCTGTGCGGTCAATGTGAAGTGGTCTCTCTCTCTGTGTGGACGCTGCTGTGCATGTGCAGGACCAGATTAAAGGCATTGTGGGCCTGGTGCGGCAGTGGAGCAGATTTAGAAGCAGCAGGGATATGATGTAAGTAACCCAGCTTTCCTCTTACTGGCCACCCTCCTGCTTTTCCAGGAGCTTGTGCCCAGACTTGGTTGCAGCCACACATGTGTAATGCTAGGCCTGGCATTTGATTTGCCATGCTTCTGTAAGAGAAATGTGTCGCTGTGTGCTCTGAGGTGAACATTTCCCAGCCATCAGAATACAGTGATCACTGCCGGCAGCTATAGCAGCCAGCAGTGATTGACAAAAAGAAAAAAAAGGACACGCTGGTTGTACTGAAGTCAGTTGATAGATCGAATTTTGTTTAACCAGTCTGCACATTGATTGATTGAAATTCTGCCAGTTCAGCAGAATTTCAATCTATTTATGATGGCCTAAGTCCACCAGTCTCTGGGTTTAATAATATCCTCAAATCTTCTGAAAGGGGCGCTCCACTTAGGTGTAGAAATTCACTTTGAACTTCACCTTATTTCCAGAACTCTCATTATGTATTAGATGTGCAAAGAATAAGGTGAGAGAACATCTAATACCTATAAAGAGTAATGAAAATAAGGTGGAGTACAGAGTGAAATATCTGGAGGGACTGGCATTTAGGAGGTTAATAACAGTCAGGGAGGAAATTAGATATCACCTCCTCACTGCCTGTCAAATGTCTCTGAAAAGTGACCTGAGCATTGATCACTTTTCAGTGGAGTGGCAGTGCCTACTAAGGGGGGGGGGGGGGGGGGCGCACAAGCAAACTGAAAAAATGATGAAAAAAAACATCAAATGCAGCCACTGCGCCCCATCAAATGCAGCCACTGTACCCCATCAAATGCAGCCACTGTACCCCATCAAATGCAGCCACTGTCCCCTATCAAATGCAGCCACTGTACCCCATCAAAAGCAGCCACTGTACCCCATCAAAAGCAGCCACTGTACCATATCAAATGCAGCCACTGTACCCCATCAAATGCAGCCACTGTACCCCATCAAATGCAGCCACTGTACCCCATCAAATGCAGCCACTGTACCATATCAAATGCAGCCACTGTCCCCATCAAATGCAGCCACTGTACCCCATCAAATGCAGCCACTGTACCCCATCAAATGCAGCCACTGTACCATATCAAATGCAGCCACTATACCCCATCAAATGCAGCCACTGTACCCCATCAAATGCAGCCACTGTACCCCATCAAATGAAGCCACTGTGCCCATCAAATGCAGCCACTGTACCCCATCAAATGAAGCCACTGTGCCCATCAAATGCAGCCATTGTACCATATCAAATGCAGCCACTGTACCCCATCAAATGAAGCCACTGTGCCCATCAAATGAAGCCGCTGTACCCCATCAAATGCAGATGCTGTGACACCCCCTCCGGACACGGACACCTAAATAGGGGGTGGGAACGGTGGCCATGGATCAATTCATGCAAGGCAGGAATCTATCAATTTTACATATAGGGGGTGGCATGATTATTGGGGCAGCGTCCGTGCACCCTTAATGGACTGGCCACCACTGCACTGGTGTGCTTGCGGTTTTCCATAGCCGCAGTCCCTCAGACTTCTTTTAGGTTGTGTGTATTTGCTGCATTTTCTGGAATTGCACCAAAGATGCAGCATGCAGGACTTTATGTGCACTTTCAGAACATGCAGCAAAAATGTACAACCTAATAGACGTCTATGGGACTGGGGGTAACATGCAGCAAGACAGCGCCAGTACACCAGCATTGCGACCAAACTGCAGCATACATGTGCCACATCAAAAAACATAGGAGGGCAATAAACTGTGACAGGCTGCAGTGCTAGTAATGACAGGCTGCTGGTAATATGCAGAGGGGGGGGAGAGAGCAGGAAGGGAGGGAGGAGAAGGCTCACTTGTCACTTACTTGGTGGCAATGGACAGTCCCAGCCAGGTGGCTCACTTTTTTTCTAAGGCTGTGGAAGCTGAGCAGACTGCTCTGTTTTAACTTTCCCGCCCACATATCGTCTTCACAGACAACACACGTTCTGCCAGAAGTGTGGGCGGGGAAAGAGAGAGCAGAATAGATCCACCCAGCCTCTGATAGATAGTTAGAGCTTCGTGTGGAGGAGGGAGGGGCTGGGCTGAACTCTGTAACACACAGACTGTGTCAGCCCAGAACAGAATCATCGCTGCAGTACTGAATTCGGCCGTGCCTGCCACCCGAGCTGCCGCTCTCAGCCAGCTCAGCGGCCCTTGTACAGAATATTGGAGCGGCCCGGGGGGAAGATGCATGCCTGTCACCCAGGCCAGTCCGCCCCTGCATTAGCGGTTGTAAAAAAATGCAAGTTTCAATCCAACATGTGCTCTGATAGATCGTTTCTTCTCTCTAGCCCACTGGTGTCAAACTGGCAGCCCTCCAGCTGTTGCAGAACTACAAATCCCATGAGGCATTGCATGGCTGACAGTTACAAGCTTGACACCCACAGGCAGAGGCATGATGGGACTTGTAGTTCCGCAACAGCTGAAAGGCCACCAGTTTGACACCCCTGCTCTAGCCACTAAGATGGAGTCTGAGCTCCCAGGATGCACCTGTTTTCTTTTCTTAAACTGAAGGATAACGGGAACTTTTATTAAAGCTCAATAGTTTCTCGATTCTATAAAAACAGTACAATTACTACTAGCTCCATCTTGTGGTCAAATCTGATATTGAAGGCAAAACAACTTAATGGATATCCTGCTGGAGGCAGAACAGCCCTTAATCTCCCTGCAGGTTCCCAAATGCATGGATTTCAATGTTTTTTTTTTAAGCACATGATTAGAGCCTGAGGCTCTAATTAGCCTTTAAAAAGGGTGGGCTTGGGGGCGCAGAACCCACCCACTTGTGTGACATTAGCAAATAAATATTTGCTAATGTCTTCCTGCTTCTCCAACCAATCAGGAAGCGGGTCCTGAGACCTGATTGGCTGGTAGTTCTAAGACCCAATTGGCTTGAAGTCCTAAGATCCAATTGGCCAGGAGAGGAGAAACGACCACCTCGTGAGGAGATGCAGGGGGGAATCTGCAACCTGGATGGGGTAAGTGTGGGGCTGGTGAGCAACAGATGAGCAGGCAATCGAAACGGCGATCATTGGTATGCTGCCCCCCCAAAAAAACAACACCAGCCCCCATTTGCTACCTACTCCATTCTTCTCCTCTCTTTGATATAAACACAAATGTTCAGCTGAGCTTTTGAGCTTTTTGTGTTTTACGCAAGGTTCTGGTTGTGTCTATGGGCTCCCTCATACTGGAAGCTTACTCACAAGTGTAGTGCTCGCCTTAAGCCTCTCAGCAGGATGTCACCTCCACCTATAGAACATTCTTTCCCCCCTGGAGATGGAGGACAGGGAGATGGGGGCAAAACTGTGGAAGATACTGTTTGGCTGTGGTTACCGTTAGAACTATGCCTGCTCCTAACAATAGGGTGGGAGAGTCCTTAATTGGCCACTGCAAAAGAGCGATTCAGGAATAGATAATAGATAATTATAATATAAAGATAACCAATTGGATGCCAAAATGGTGAGAAGCCATTTGGCCATCTAAGTGGCTGTCCTCTAATAGAGCTTTCCACTGAGAATAAGGGCCCTAATGCCAGTTACATTTTTACTCATCTAGGCAGGGTCTTTCACTCAGAGATAGGTCTTACGATTGCCATTATTGTGCTTGATTTTCAACTGTCCCAGAGAGGGGAGAGAGGAGAGAAGGACCAAGCCAAAGGGAAATTAAAATAATCTGAGCACAAGTAACACAAAGGGGATACTTGATGCTTTCTGTAGTTTACTACTAAGTACATTTAATTATTTCCCCTGTAACTGATAAGTATATTTCTATTGCCGTGGCATGATGGGTAGACTACAGCAAGCAATGCTACAACCACATGGATGCTGGATTATTGACTTCTGGCCAAATCCCACACCTGGAAGAATTCAGAGATAATACCGGCTGAAGAGAGCCCATTGACAACTTAATGGAGTCCTGCTGTGGTATTTGGAAGAAATAAAGACCAAGGCAAAAACGAGGGCATTTATTTTCAAAGCAGGAGACCAATATTATCCCATCACAATGCAGTGACACTCACAATCTTTCTCTTCTGTGGCAATTTATTAACAAAATACATTTAATGAAATTATGTGAAATACGTACATAGAAGTGACTTTTGTTCTTTCTACAATATGAAGTGCTGTATTAAAATAAATCAATTGAAAGCACCATCTGAAATCGTTTAATCTAAGTAACAGAACCAAGAGCATGGATGAGCCTTCTAATAATAAACTGCTATAACAAGACATTCAATGCATATGAATGCAGAATCCCTTGCTTAAAGCTGTCAGAATGTATTATGCATCAGTGTCAAGCCCTTTACCTGCTATGAATTTATTCTAAAATCAAACTTGAAATATTCTCTAATGTGTTTGTAGGTTTGACCCCAGTGTCTCAAGTACTGAAGGTGAATTCACATGTGATCTGGCAGCCCCAATTAGGAGAACAAGAATCTATCATGACCTGCCAGATCTGATCCATCCTGTGGCATTGTGGAAACAAGGGTTCATTTGTAAAAATGGAAGAAGATGATTTTTGGTGCTTTTAAACTCTAAGAGGCCACTAGCAGTGCATGTTCCCCAGCATACATTTTTAAACTAAAAGCTTTGGAAGAACAAGGTGCCTCTTATCACCTTTTATGAAAGTTAAAATTATCTTCTGTGGGCCCTTGACATCTTGGACTTGGACTTTTTTCCTCAACCAACCTGTCAAGTACCTGGTGGAAGAACCTGACACCATTAGGAAAACCTCTCTTACACCTCTAACTTGGGGCCCCTGATAGAGAAGACAGGTAGTACAGGTAGTACAGAGTGCCACGAGTGCCTATTGGTCTTGCTAGCAGCAATCGGGTTGCTATCGGGTTGAGGTCAGGACTCTGTGAAGGCCATTCAAGTTCCCCCACCCCAAACTTGCCCATCAATGTCTTTATGGACCTTGCTTTGTGCACTGGTCCAAATAATTTAGTGGAGAGGGGATTATGGTGTGGCGTTGATTTTCAGGGGTTGGGCTTGGCCCCTTAGTTCCAGTGAAGAGAACTCTCAGGCCTCGTACACACGACCGAAAATGTCTGCTGAAACTGGTCCGTCGCATAGATTCATGCATGAATGCATGAATTTATCTATTGGAGATTGATGGGTGCAGGAGAGAGGGGGCGGCGCTCCTGCGCCCACTATGGACGCACCACCACTGATCCCCACAGTGAAACATGGTGGTGGCAGCATCATGCTGTGGGGATTTTATTCAGCAGTCGGGACTGGGAAACTGGGTTGAGGGAAAGATGGATGGTGCTAAATACAAAGATATTCTTGACCAAAACCTGTACCACTCTGGGTGTGATTTCAGGCTAGGACGGATGCTCACTTTGCAGCAGGACAATGACCCCAGAAACACTGCTAAATACACACTTGAGTGGTTTAAGGGGAAACATGTAAATGTGTTTGAATGGCCTCGTCAAAGCCCAGACCTAAATCCAATAGAAAATATGTGAGACTTAAAGATTCCTGTTCACAATCACAAACCATCCAACTTGAAGGAGCTGGAGCAGTTTTACATGGAGGAATGGGCAAAAATTTCAGTGGTAAGATGTGGCAAGCTCATAGAGACTTATCCAAAGCGACTTGGAGCTGTAATAGCTGCAAAAGGTGGCTCTACAAAGTATTGACTTTAGGGGGGTAAATAGTTATGCACATTGACTTTTTCTGTTATTTTGTACTATTTGTTGTTTGCCTCACAATAAAAAAGAAAATAACATATTCAAAGTTGTGGAACATGTTCTGTAAATTAAATGATGCAAATCCTCAAACAATCCATTTTAATTCCAGGTTGTGAGGCAAGGGGGGTGAAACACAAAAAATGCCAAGGGGGTGAAAACTTTTGCAAGGCACTGTAAGTTCAACAATTTAAAAAATAAAAAATAAACTAAAAGGTTGTTGCACTTGAAGTCATTTGTATTGCAATTATCTGTAAAGGGGTTTCCACCATCCCTGCTAAGTTTAAAAAAAATCTTATTCTCATTTTGATGTCTATTACATGTGAAATCACACATCACTGGACTTTTTGCACTTGAAGTTAATCCGTATATCAAATATCTATAGGAGGGGTTTCCTGCTAAGTTTCATTTTGTATGTCTTTTTTCAGTCTGATGTGAATTATATGTGACGTTACACATCACCGGTAATGTGGTAATATTGAAGTTTATTAAGATGTCCATACATTAGAGGGTTCCACTATTATGTTAAGTTATTGATCAGTAAGTTAGTGCTAAACTTTTTTTGTGGTATGGGAACACATAACAGTATATACACACACAGTATACATACACACAGAATACACTTACAGACACACAGTACACACACACAGTATATATACACACACTGAGAAGGTACTGGAGAGGCAGGGCAGCTATAATCTTGGGATTTTTAGACCAAAAGTATGTCGGTAAGGGACATTTCAGGGACAGATGTAAAAGAACACTGATTTTTACATTCTGTCCCTGGTTTTACTGAAGCTGGCAACCCTGATGGGGCCCCTAGTGGCATGGGGCCCTCGGGCAGTGCCTGAGTGCCCGAATGGTCAATCCGCCCCTGGTAGTGTGGTGATTACCTATTATACTAAAGATCGGCATGTGGCATTAATAAACAGCAACATATTTCAGTTGTGCCCCACCAGGCCGGCCCCCCATGGACAATATGCCTGGCCGCTGGGTTTATCTCCCCATCCCTGCACTCAGTGCACTGATAGGCAGCACTCATGGGCACTGATAGGCAGCACTGTTTGACAGCACTGAGAGGCACTGATTGGCACTGATAGACAACACTATTTGGCAGCACTGATGGGTACTGACAGGTACCACTGATTGGCACTGATAGTGGCCACTAATTGGCAGCAGGATGATGGGCCCTGATTGGCCTTGATAGGTGGCACTGATTGGTCAGCACTAATGGCATTAATAGGTTGCACTGTGTGGCAGAATTCAGTGGCACTGATTGGCAGTACTGATGGGCACTAATTGTCAGTACTGATGGGCACTGATAGATGGCACTGATTGGCACTGATAGGCAACACTGATTGTCAGGACTGATAGGCAGCACTGATTGGCACTGGTTGGAAGCACTGATAGGCAGCACTTAATGGAACTGATAGGTGGCACTTATTGGAAGTATTGATTGGAACTGATAGGCAGCACTGATTGGCACTGATAGGTGGTGCTGATAGGCAGCACAGATGGGCACTGACAGACAGCACTAATTGGCACTGATATGCAGCACTGATGGGCACTGATTGGCACTGACAGGCAGCACAGATTGGCACAGATAGGTAGCACTGATTGTAAGCACTTATTGGCACTGATAGGTGGCACTGGTGGGCACTGATAGGCAGCAGTGATGGGCACTGATTGGCACAGATAGATGGCACTGGTTGTTTCTATGACCCGATTGGCCAGGAAGTCTTAGGACTTCCGGCCAATTGGATCTTAGTTAGGACCCACTTCCTGTTGGTCCTGAAAGAGAACCAATGGCCCCAGAGCGAGGAGCTGCAGCCCGGATCCATGTCTGCCTGATCTGCCTCCTTCATAAGGTAAAGAGGCATCTGATCGCTATTCCTGTCTATCTCCCGTGAGCACCAGGAGCCACTGGACGTATTTCTCAAATGCGTAACTTTTAAGCCACATCTGCATTTACAAGAGCATGGCCATGTACAGATTATTACTTGTATGGGTGGCTGTATGCACCTGCAGCTCCCGAGAAACTGGAAAGTACCAGGAGTTTTATGCCAAGGACTTTTCTGCATTTGGAAATTGGTGTGCATAAGGCCTTAAATCTATTCAGCAATCTATCCTGCTGGTAACTTCTATCAGCACACAATCACTCTGGTGCAGTCTCCAAGATTCAGACAATGAAAAGTCCAATAGTAAGAGTGAGAACCTCTCATAAAGGTCACAGTAGGTGGGAGAAACTGGGAGCCCCAGGCACTGAGATCTTGCCACTGACATCTCGTATACAAAGGCTGTTGGGTCATACTGTAGGTAGAAAGTCTCTATACAGGGAAACCCTGCAATCATCACATAGAGAATCCAAGCCTACTGTATAGGGCTATTTGTAATAATAAACTATTCTTCTACAATTAGAACTTAGATCGTAAAGACAACTTACAAAGTATATTGAATAATAAAACAAAATAGAATGTTTCAGGTAATGCGAGGTACATTTTCCGATACAAATAGTGTAAAAAATAGTGCAGCGCAAATAAAATCTAAGACAATATAATAATAATTTAAATATTGAAGAAAGTCCATAAAGTGCACAAGTGAAAAATCCAAATAGTGCTCCAATATAAAGTGATTGAGTGCAGTAAATCAGAAATTCTGTGATCCACAGGTAAAGAATCCTCCACCGATTAACTAAATAGATAGTTGGCCTCTCACCTCAGCCATTCGACCATGGCTAGGTCACAAAGTATATTACACCTCCCAGGTGTGAGCAAGAAACCTTTAGATCCCAATAGGCAGACAGCTACCAGCAACTCAGCTCAGCCAATATCCAGGTCAACAGGAGGGTATATGTGAATGAGAGAGGAAACAGACTAGTGCTCTCTGTCTGATATAACTAGATATTTATTGAAAAACAGGTAACAACTTACAATTAGTGGCACTCAAAGCCGAGTGTGAAGCATCAATAGCGTGTATCAGAGCTGCAGGCTTCCGATTCTATGATCTGTTCACACACCAGCATGTGAGACGGCGAGCGCGGGTGACGTCACGTAGCTCCTCCCCCTTTCGTACGTTACGTCCCAATAGGCGGGACTTCATCAGCATAGGGTGGGGAGATCAACGTGTGCGTCCCGCTGCGTGTTATATAGTATGCTGTTGCCTCGGCAACCTAGCACAACAAATAAAGACCTGCCAACAGCGCCATCTTGTGTCTATATAATAGAAGACGGTCAAACTTAACAAATTGCCAAGCAGACTGACCCCACAGGTAGACCTGCTTATACCTCTTCATCCCAAGAAACTCCACCTTGGAAAACTGAGTCCAAGAAAGGGAGAGGTCAAAAAAGAGGGGGCAGCAACCGCTTGATAGGGGCACCACCTCCTTTACCTACGTACAATTATTACGCCCCCTTACAGAATTATTGGGAGGGACCCCCACCCCCCACTAATCAACAACATTTTTTAGGGCAGGGGAGGACCCCCTGGAGGGGACCTCCGCCCTTTCCACCGGTTTGGACCGGCGAATGGAGGGAACCCTCTCTCCCCCCTTACCCTCCTCCTTTGGCCCAGGCCCCCCCGTTTGTGGGACAACCCAGGTCCAAAAGAAAAAATCAAGAGGAGTCAGAGGGGGGAGACGAATCCAAAAGACCAAGGGCGTAATCGGTGCCGGGATCTTCAACCTCAGTGGGGTCACTCTCACTGGGGATGAGATGCTGGTACTGGATAAAGGTCTGAAATTTGCGCCTATACGTAATTTAAATAAATTTGAGACTTATGTGAGTGTCCAGAAATATGTAAGGAATTTAAATTTAAAGAAATATTTCCTTTCTAACCCGATTGAGAGAACTCTCCCTAATGTTATTTCTAATCATTCTAAATTAAGGAATAAGTCTGTTTTTAACCCCCAATACACTGACACTAAGCATTTGGAAGTTTTTCGCAATCTAGTATGCAAAGACCTTGACAACCTTCGGATCAAAAAAGTGAGGGACTCACAGTGTATCCAGCGAGGCATTGTCTCTCTGGAGAAACGCAATGATATTGTGATCCGCCCGGCTGATAAGGGGGGGGGCCTAGTGGTCCTCAGCAAGGCCTACTATTATGAGGAGATGTGTAGGCTGCTGGGTGACCGCACTACCTACCTCCCTCTTAGGGGTGACCCAATGGTTACGCTTAAAAATAAACTCCATGTGTTAATAGAAGAGGGCAAGGAATCAGGTGTCCTTAATAAAAAGGAGGCTGCATATCTAGATCCCTATTACTGTCGGACCCCGATAATATATTTTCTGCCCAAATTGCACAAAGATGCAGAAAGACCTCCGGGACGTCCGATAGTAAATGGAATTGATTCCGTTACATCGCGGCTGGGGCAGTACCTGGACGTTTTTTTACAGCCATTAGTGTGTAAAGTCCCCGCCTACTTGCGGGATACCAAGCAGATTATTCAAATTTTGAACTCTATCCCATGTACAGCTAACACTATACTGGTGACCGCAGATGTGGGATCTTTGTATACAATAATTGGTCATGATGCTGCTTTGGCATCAGTTGCATGGGCTCTGGAGGCTGCTGACCTAAAGCCAGAGCATGTATGTTTTCTTTTGGACAGTTTGAGATTTTGCTTGGAGAGTAATTACTTTTGGTTTAACAAGGAGTTTTTTCTCCAGCGGTGCGGTGTTGCGATGGGAGCCCGTTTCGCTCCCAGTGTGGCCAATTTGTTTATGGCCCGCTGGGAGCGAGACGTGGTCTTCCTGGACATGCCACCACAATTACTTTGCTATCGCAGGTATATTGATGATTTGGTGATGATTTGGGAGGGAGACCTGCCTGCATTGGAGTTGTTTATGAACAAACTCAATTCCAATGATCAGGGGATTGTCTTAACGTGGACGGTCTCTTGTGAACAGGTGACCTTCCTGGATCTTGAAATATTCAAATCTGGGTCCAGATTAGTCACCAGAAATCATTTCAAAACTGTAGATAGAAATGGATATATCCCATTAACCAGTTGCCACCATCGATTGTGGTTGTGCAATATTCCTCGAGGCCAGTTTGTTAGGCTGCGTAGGAATTGCACATTAGAATCTGATTTCACAGTGCAATCTCAGGAATTGGCTGCTAGATTTGTGGCAAAAGGTTACTCTATGCCTGTGATCAAGGAGGAAATAGAAAAAGTTAGAAATACTGACAGGAGTTTGATCATAAAAGATAGACCGCCTGATGTTGATTCAGAAGTAGCCAACTATAAAATGCTATTGGATTACAACATACAACACAAAAAGTTTGAGAAAATAGTGGCCAAACATTGGCCTGTGTTAAAGGGAGATATGGTACTTGGCCCTGTTCTCCCTGAGCGTCCTGCTTTTGTGTATAAGAAGGCCCCCTGTCTTAGAGATCGCCTGGCCCCAGGAGTGATAGACCCGCCAGTTATCCCTCGGCCAAAACTCTTTAATTTCCTGTCAGGCTTTTACGCGTGTGGCAGATGTGCAACTTGCAAACATGCTAAATCTAATATCAAAAAGCGCAAGTCCTTTGTTGCTACTGTCACTGGGACAGAATATCCTATTAAAGATTTGATCACGTGCTCGACTGTAGGAGTGGTGTATATGCTCGAATGCCAATGCGGGTTGCAATATGTAGGGCGCACCTCTCGTGAGTTACACGTGAGAGTGGGAGAACATGTTAGCAATATACGACGGGGTATTCGAAACCACAGTGTATCAAAGCACTTTAGAGAATGCCACAATAGGGACCCTAAAGGTCTCAAATTTTGGGGCATCGAGAAAGTTGCTAAGCATTGGAGAGGGGGACACTATATCCGGCAACTTAGCCGACGAGAATCATTCTGGATATATGAAACTAAAGTTTCCTCCCCGGCCGGCCTTAACGTGGAGTTTGATCTCAATTGTTTTATTTCCAATCGCTAAGTAATTTTTTAATAATTTTTTAATAATTTTTTAAAAATTATAATTTTATTTTAATATTTTTAAGTAATTTTGTATTCTGATTGTGTATTGGGGAATGTTACATGAATTTTATATGAATCATTTATGAAAAAGAATTTTGTATTTTTTTATATATGATAGAAGCTTTGTTTTTTATATATCATTCTGTATGGATTACATATGAATTTTATATGAATTTTAATTTAATTCTATTTATATACTGTATATTATACTGTTTTAATATGCTGGTATCGATGGATTGAGATATTATTGGTAATTTGTTCCGTGCTGCATGATATGGCAAATTTTGCTATGTTATGCAGTAAATGAATGTCCTTGGTGTCATTCATAATATTTGTTTGTTAGTGAGAAGGCGACCGTGGCTGATGTCACTTAAATCTGATTAATTAGTATTAATTTTTTAAAGAATATCGTATCTGCCCCCATCTTTCTACTTTATGTTGAGCATAGAGTAGTTTTCAGTCTGCTTGGCAATTTGTTAAGTTTGACCGTCTTCTATTATATAGACACAAGATGGCGCTGTTGGCAGGTCTTTATTTGTTGTGCTAGGTTGCCGAGGCAACAGCATACTATATAACACGCAGCGGGACGCACACGTTGATCTCCCCACCCTATGCTGATGAAGTCCCGCCTATTGGGACGTAACGTACGAAAGGGGGAGGAGCTACGTGACGTCACCCGCGCTCGCCGTCTCACATGCTGGTGTGTGAACAGATCATAGAATCGGAAGCCTGCAGCTCTGATACACGCTATTGATGCTTCACACTCGGCTTTGAGTGCCACTAATTGTAAGTTGTTACCTGTTTTTCAATAAATATCTAGTTATATCAGACAGAGAGCACTAGTCTGTTTCCTCTCTCATTCACATATACCCTCCTGTTGACCTGGATATTGGCTGAGCTGAGTTGCTGGTAGCTGTCTGCCTATTGGGATCTAAAGGTTTCTTGCTCACACCTGGGAGGTGTAATATACTTTGTGACCTAGCCATGGTCGAATGGCTGAGGTGAGAGGCCAACTATCTATTTAGTTAATCGGTGGAGGATTCTTTACCTGTGGATCACAGAATTTCTGATTTACTGCACTCAATCACTTTATATTGGAGCACTATTTGGATTTTTCACTTGTGCACTTTATGGACTTTCTTCAATATTTAAATTATTATTATATTGTCTTAGATTTTATTTGCGCTGCACTATTTTTTACACTATTTGATTCTGGGACTTTTTATTTGAATTTATCCTGAGTGCTGGCTTGCAATCTTTTGTTTTTTGTGTTTATTATTCCAGCGCTGAATTTTTCTTTATATCACATTTTCCGATACAGTGCTAATCTAAAACCCATAAATTCTGTTACGCAACCTACAAAGTGGCTGTGTTTTATGTTTTCAGACCAGATGTACACGTGTTTTCACAAACGATCCCACTTAAATATGGAACAAGTAATAGAGCCATTCAGTCTTCGCTCTGGAGTCAGGTGTGTTTTATTTCACAACATTTTCATGAAGAAAAAAAGTTCAATTATTACCTCTTAAAACTTTTAGATAGTTAACTCAACATTTTGTTTTCACTTTTTTCTGTTTTATAGCATTTTTCGCAGGCTCACCTCTCACTGGAATGTTTGCAAGAGAATAAAAACGTCATTGTTTATAAATTGTGAAATAGATTTGTGCCCCCTTTTTAATTAAATAAGCAGGATTTTTATATGAACACTGGGTTTATAAATATACAAATTAGTACACAGGCATGTGAAAGCTATTAGGAATTAAAGGTAAATGAGCGTTGTTGTTTACGTATAGTAAGTCTATAAGCCAATAGAGGAATAAATAATAGACTGAAATTTCTGTGCAAACGCAACAAAAGTAAAGGACAGGTATAAAGTTTTGCAATCTAAAATCTATTTCAACAGTTAGTTTAAAGAAACTAGAGGAAAGAAAACAAGAACAAAAGCTATGATACCATGTAAAGAAATCAACTTGTTTTAGTTTGTGGCACAGTGAAACAAGGGGCCAGATTCATGTACAATTCCGGCGGCGTAACGTATCGCATTTACGTTACACCGCCGCAAGTTTTATGGGCAAGTGCTTGATTCACAAAGCACTTGCCTGTAAACTTGCGGCGGCGTAGCGTAAATCCGGCGCAAGCCCGCCTAATTCAAATGGGGCGTGGATCATTTAAATTAGGCGCGTTCCCGCGCCGAACGTACTGCGCATGCTCCGTTTTGAAATTTCCCGCCGTGCTTTGCGCGAAATGACGTCGCACCGACGTCATTTTTTGAACATCGGCGTGAGTTACGTCCTTTCCTATTCACGGACGACTTACGCAAAAAAATAAAAATTTTAAATTCGACGCGGGAACGACGGCCATACTTTAACATGGCAGGTCTATCTATACGCCACGAAATACCAGCTTTAACTATACGCCGGGAAAAGACGACTTGCGATGGCGTAAGAGAATGCGACGACCGCACGTACCTTTCGTGAATCACCGTAAACAGCTAATTAGCATACCCGCCGCGGAAAACGACGCAAACTCCACCCAGCGGGCGCCAAAGTATTACACCTACGATCCGAAGGCGTACGAAGCCGTACGCCTGTCGGATCGAAGCCAAAAGCCGTCGTATCTTGGTTTGAGGATTCAAACTAAAGATACGACGCGGCAAATTTGAAAATACGCCGGAGTATCAGTAGATACTCCGGCGTATTTCTTCTGTGAATCTGGCCCAAGGAATCTAATTGGTCACTGAGGGAAACTGCATTGTTTATATATGGCCCCTTAGTATTTTTTATCTAAAGTTAACTAGTGGGGTAGAAACATAATCAAAATTGTATAATATTAATAAATGTTTTCAATACAAAAATGTGTAGTCCAAGGCTGCCTAAACACCATTGCATTATGGTTAGGTGGTGCAATAAAACCTCCATATACGGTATTCTGAATGGCAACCCAAAGTTATGCCGCGTACACACGATCGGTTCGTCTGATGAAAAAGGACCGTTTTCATCAAACGAAGCAATCGTGTGTGGTCCCCATCGGCTTTTTATTCTTTGGTAAAAAAACTAGGAACTTGTCTTATGGTTAAAAAACCGATAGAAAAAAACCATCGGTTAACCACTTAAGCCCCGGACCATATTGCTGGTCAAAGACCAGGCCACTTTTTGTGATTCGGCACTGCGTTGATTTAACTGACAATTGCGCGGTCGTGCAACGTGGCTGCCAAACAAAATTGGCGTCCTTTTTTCCCTACAAATAGAGCTTTCTTTTGGTGGTATTTGATCACCTCTGCGGTTTTTAGTTTTTGCGCTATAAACAAAAATAGAGCGACAATTTTGAAAAAAATGAATATTTTTTACTTTTTGGTTTAATAAATATCCCCCCAAAACATATAAAATAAAATGTTTTCCTCAGTTTAGGCCGATACGTATTCTTCTACATATTTTTCGTAAAAAAAAATCGCAATAAGCGTTTATTGATTGGTTTGTGCAAAGGTTATAGCGTTTACAAAATAGGGGATAGTTTTATGGCATTTTTATTAATATTTTATTTTACTAGTAATGGCGGCGATAAGCGATTTTTATCGGTACTGCGACCTTATGGCGGACACTTCGGACACTTTTGACACATTTTTGGGACCATTGCCATTTTTATAGCGATCAGTGCTATAAAAATGCATTGATTACTATAAAAATGCCACTGGCAGGGAAGAGGTTAACACTAGGGGGCGAGGAAGGGGTTAAGTATGTTCCCTGGGTGTGCTCTAACTGAAGGGGGGGTGGACTGACTAGGGGAAATGACTGATCGCTGTTCATACATTGTATGAACAGACAATCAGGCATTTCTCCCCCTGACAGGACCGGGAGCTGTGTGTTTACACACACAGCTCCCGGGTCTCGCTCTGTAACGACCGATCGCGGGTGCCCGGCAGTGATGATGCATGCCCCTATTGGCTGCTCGGCGAGATGATGTAGATCTACGTGATCTCGCCCAGCAGAGCCGACCTGCCGCCGTATAACTGCGGCTGGTCGGCAAGCGGTTAAAAATCCATGCATGCTCAGAATCAAGTCGACGCATGCTTGGAAGCATTGAACTTCATTTTTCTCAGCACGTCGTTGTGTTTTACGTCACCGCGTTCTGACACGATCGTTTTTTTAACTGATGGTGTGTAGGCAAGACTGATGAAAGTCAGCTTCATCGGATATCTGATGAAAAATCCATCAGACCATTTTCATCGGATGAACCGATCATGTGTACAGGGCATAAGTATACAGTATAGTAGAATCGAATGCACCTGTGCTATAACACACCCACACCACAACACAAAGTTGTAAAAGCTGTGCATTGTGGTGCATCACATTAACAAATATAGTGCAAGTACTTTTTTGTATGTCAAAGCACCTTGAGATCCCATTTAAAATGAATGTGCTGCCTAATGCAGTGTTTCTCAATTCCAGTCCTCAGGCCCCCCCAACAGGTCAGGTTTTCAGGATTTCCCTCAGATGAAAAGGCTGTGGTGATTACTAAGGCAGTGAAACTGATCAAATCACCTGTGCAAAATAATGGAAATCCTGAAAACCTGACCTGTTGGGGGGGCCTGAGGACTGGAATTGAGAAACACTGGCCTAATGCAACACGCTCTATGCACAAAAATTAGTAAATGGTCCCTAATCAAGTATCCTTAAAGCAGCACTTCACCCAAAAAGGAAGTTCCACGCCACTTTTCTGCTTGTTCCAACACCCCCCACATCGCTTTTGAACATATTTTTTTTTTCTTATGGTCCCCCTGCCCACCCTTTGTCCACAGTCGTCTGGTTCACATCACAGGTCTCAGGATGCTGTAGGGCCATTCACAAAGTTCAGAGCTGGCCCTCATTCCATTATGTTAGAGAGCAATAGTTGGGTGTGCAATAGGCTGTTTCAGAACACCAGAAGAAAAGAAAAATCTGCACCAGGGACACACGCAGCAGTAAAAGTTGACTGTGGCCTTCATCTATCTCCTCTAATAAAACTAACATTTTTTTTGTATTTCCCTATGGCTGTTGCATTAAAAAACAAAACAAACAGAAACTACCATCCTTCTCCAAAACTAAAAAGGTTTGGGCTGGATTTACACTTTAATATGGCCAATGGTCTATTGCACACATTGGCATGGGTGGCCAAGTGATCTTTTGCACACATAAATTTGTCTAACACGTGGGGTATTATTATACACGTCATATTGCTTACTAGTGGCCAATGTTCACAAATTCTCAAGCCATCCTACGCCTTTTTTTTCCTCCACCATTTTTTTTATTTAGTTTGTTTTCTGCAATCAAACTACAAAAAACTAGATACAAATATATATGAATTTTCAAAAAATTACATAAGCGTAATTCTATTTAGATGTCAAATGTGATCAAAGAACATCTGCCAAAGCATCCATCAAGTATGTCAGATCATTTGGGAAATTAACGTTTACACTTGTGTTTACCACAAATAAGGAAAGTTTATACTGTTTTAACGTTTATACTTAAGAGACTGATCATAGGGATTATTATATAGAATAAGGCCTTGTACACACGATAGGATAGCCAGAGAATAACGGTCTGAAGAACCGTTTTCATCGGTCAAAACTGATCGTGTGTGGGCCCCATAGGTTATTTAACCTTCGGTTCAAAAAATAGGAACTTGCTTTAAAATTTAACCGATGGACGCCTAACCGATAGGTCAAAACCGATCGTTAGTACGCAGACCATCGTTTAAAAATCCACGCATGCTCAGAATCAAGTCGACGCATGCTTGGAAGCATTGAACTTCATTTTTTTCAGCACGTCGCTGTGTTTTACGTCACCGCGTTCTGACACGATCGGTTATTTAACCTATGGTGTGTAGGCGTGACGGACCATCAGTCAGCTTCATCGGTTAACCGATGACAACGGTCCTTCAGACCGTTCTCATCGTATGGACTGATCGAGAGTACGAGGCCTAAGGGCCTATTTACATCTTTGTGATTGAGGTGCCAGGTCACACATTAATGCGCAGTGCATTTGAATGGACTTTCGAAAACCCCAAAAAGTTACCAAAAAGGTGCATGCACTAGTTTGGCAATGTACACCACAATCCACAGCAGCACACCACAGCACACTAATGTGCGTTGCCAGTGGTTATTGTAACTGGAAATACGGCCCTAACCAACAAGAAGATACAAGGGCCATATAAAACATAGTGAAATGCTACAAAAATATATTAATAAGTTATTTGTCATCTCTTGTTGAGTGTAATAGAGATTTTAAAGGGAGGGTTAACTACCCACCTGGGGGTTCCAATTTCCACATTAAAAAGGAAACAAATTGGACAGGTGTGAAAAAAAGTCCATTAAGTTCAAGCAAAGGACAGAAATACAGGTTCAACTCAAAAAATGTGAATATCATCAATAAGTTCATTTATTTAAGTAATTGAAAAAGTAAAACTCATATATTATATAGATTATTTACACACAGAGTGATATATTTTAAGCATTTCTTTCTTTTAATTTTGATAATTATTGCTAACAGCTAGTGAACACCAAAAATTCTCAGAAAATTCGAATATTGTGAAAAAGTTCAATATTGTAGACTCGTGGTGTCACACTCTAATCAGTTAATTGACTCAAAACACCTGTAAAGATTTCCTGAGCCTTTAAATGGTCTCAATCTGGTTCAGTAGGTTACACAATTACGGGAAAGACTGCTGACTTGACAGTTGGCCAGAAGGCAGTCATTGAGACCCTCCACAAGGAGGGTAAGTCACAAAAGGTCATTGCTAAAGAAGCCAGCTGTTCACAAAGTGAACCAGGTTCCAAGAGGGTTTTCTTTTTGCACTGATATATTGGATGCTGTCCCTTAGGTACCGTACCCCTCTTGAGCACCTTGTGATTACTCTCCAATTCTAATTTCTCCAATCAATTGTGCTAATGTAATGTTGAATACCGTACTTAATATCCTAAAAATAAACATTTTGTATCACATATTTACATTTTCTAATTTGTAATTGAAAATGCCCATCCGATGAAAACGGTCTGATGGACTGTTTTCGTCGGTTACCCGATGAAGCTGACTGATGGTCAGTCGTGCCTACACACCATCGGTTAAAAAAACGATTGTGTCAGAACGCGGTGACGTAAAACACAACGACGTGCTGAAAAAAACAAAGTTCAATGCTTCCAAGCATGCGTCGACTTGATTCTGAGAATGCGTGGATTTTCAACCGATGGTCGTGCCTACTAACGATCGTTTTTTCTATCGGTTAGGAATCCATCGGTTAAATTTAAAACAAGTTGGCTTTTTTTTAACCGATAGATAAATAACCGATGGCGCCCACACACGATTGGTTTGGACCGATGAAAACGGTCCCTCAGACCGTTCTCATCGTTTAACCGATCGTGTGTACGCGGCCATACTCTTTTGTTTCCTGAAAATGTTATGACTCAAACCTTGTCAAGTATTTTTTCCTGCAACAACACTTTGGTTTTCTCATACTTTTATTGAAGCATTATGGCCTAGTTTTTAAATCATTAGAAAACTTTAAAGGCATTGAAGGAAAATAAACAGGAAATTGGATTATTATGCAGTGGGCAGAATTTTCTAGCTTGTGAGATCCATGTGTTGCTTTTGGGAGAGGATCATTTAGGATAATTAGCTACTGTATCAACATTTGCAGTTTGTGGTTTGTGAGAAGTCACAGGGAAATTTACCAAAGGCTGATATTTCTGTGAAGTAGATTTCAAGACAGTTGGAAAAACTACTTGCAAGTAAAACTGGTTATATATAAAAATTTGTAAGTTGTAATACCATCATAGATCATAATACCATGTATCAAATTAGTATTTCAGTAAGATGCTGCTCTGATATTAAATATCCCCAATGAATCCATGGATTTCTGGGACAGCAATGTGCTATGCTGAAAAAGGTCTAATGCCGCGTACACACGATCATTTTTCGGCATTTAAAAAACAACGTTTTAAAAAAATGGCATTTAAAACATCATTTTTCGGGTTCTGAAAAAAAATTCAAACATGCTGCATTTTTTTAACAACGTTTTAAACAATGTCTTTTTCGAGTTGTAAAAAATGATCGTGTGTGGGCTTAAACTAAGTGAAAAACCTGCGCGTGCTCAGAAGCAAGCTATGAGACGGGAGCGCTCGTTCTGGTAAAACTACTGTTCGTAATGGAGTAAGCACATTCATCACGCTGTAACAGACAGAAAAGCGCGAATCGTCTTTTACTAACACAAAATCAGCTAAAGCAGCCCAAAGGCTGGCGTCATCCAAATGGAACTTCCCCTTTATAGTGCCGTTGTACGTGTTGTACGTCACCGCGCTTTGCTAGAGCATTTTTTTTAACGATCGTGTGTAGGCAAAGTCGTTTTAATGATGAAGTTGAAAAAAATTTTGTTTTTTCGAGAGCCTGAAAAATTTCGTTTTTTTATAACCCAAAAAATGATCGTGTGTACGCGGCATAAGACCCCATACACACTATCAGTGGCGTTGCTAGGCACCCGGGTGATACCCGGCAGAGGGGTGACATCCATGGGTAGCAACACCACTAACACTGAGGGGTGTCTGTACTAAGGTGGGGGTGTCTGTACTGATGGAGGGATCTGCACTGAGGTGGGGGTGTCTGTTCTGATGGAGGGATCTGCACTGAGGTGGGGGTGTCTGTACTGAGGGGGGAGGTTTATACTGAGGGAGGGGGTCTATATTGATGGGGGTCTGTACTTAGTGGGGGGGTCTGTACTGAGGGAGGGGATCTATACTGCAGGAGGGGGTCTGTAGTTAGTGGAGGGGGCCTGTACTGAGGGGGGACTATAGTTGATGGGGGGATGACACCAATTTTTTTCGCACCGGGTGACACCAACCCTAGTGATGCCACTGCACACTATACAACTTTTGTTGTCTGATTTTCTTTAGATTTACCAAAACCACGTAGTGCAAGGGCCTGCCTCATTGCATACAAATTGAAACTCTTATGCTGCGTACACGCGGTCGGAATTTCCGACAACAAATGTTCGATATGATCAAGCGGCTGAACAGTCACTATGATTGTCTTATGGTGCAGGGAATCGCTGGCTCTAAAAAAAGATATCTGAATCATGCCTGCAGCTACAGGCATCATTCAGATATCTTTTTTTAGAGCCAGCGATTTCCTGCACCATAAGACAATCTTAGTGGCTGTTCAGCCGCTTGATCATTCTTACAGGCAGCAGGAGGGTATGCCCCCCTCCCGCTGCCCTCTGGTGCTTCTCCCGGCTTGTCCATATGATCGGCAAGAGGGAGAAGGAAGTTTACCACCGAGAATCTGACGGGCCAGATATTCCTATTACAAGGGATGTTTACATCCCTTGTAATAGGAATAAAAGTGATCAAAAAAAAAAAAGTATAAAGAAAAGCCGCGTGCACACGATCCATTTTCTAGTTGGGAAAACTGTCATGTTTTCTCTTGGATGAGAAAACCGGCCTTGTGTAGGCTCCCCAACAGTTTTCCCGACGAGAAAACCGCGCGAATCACAACGAGAAAAATTTAGAACATGTTTTAATTTTTCTCGTTTCACGTTTTTTTGCTCTGCAGTTTTCCCATAAGGAAACACTGTGGTGGAGCCTACACATGGCCGGTTTTCTTGACCAAGAGAAAACATGTCGGGAAAACCGGCCGTGTGTACACGGGGAAAAGGGACCAAGCCGGTTCTCGGTTTTCCCGTTGGACTTCTTGGCAGTGTTTTCACCGCCGAGAAACCCGATCGTGTGTACACGGCAAAAGTGTCAAAATAGAAAAGTAAAATAAACAATAATTTGTGCCCCTATCCTCACGTGCTTGCGCGCAGAAGCAAACACATACGTAGGTCGCGCCCACATATGTAAAAGCATTCAAACCACACATTTGAGGTATCGCAGTGAACGTTAGAGCGAGAGCAATAATTCTACTATTGAACCTCCTCTGTAACTCTAAACTGGTAACCTGTAAAAAAAAAAAATTCAAGCGTCGCCTATGGAGATTTTTACGTACCGAAGTTTGGCGCCCTTATACGAGTGTCTTTTTTTTTTAAATGCATGAAATGCAATGCTACAAAAACTACCACAATTTCATTCCCTAGGGTCTCTTGCTAAAAAATCATATATAATAATTGGGGGTTCTGAGTAATTTTCTAGCAAAAAAAATATGATTTTTACATGTAGTTGGACTTGCTCTGATCTGTCCTGGAAGCCCTGAGAAAAGACAGGGAAGAAGAGTGGGGCTTTCAAACGTCTGGACCCCTGCACTGGCAGCTTATCAGCCTTGGATTTAAGTGTAGTGGGAACCGGTGGTGGCAAGGTGACATATTGTAATTGAATGTTATTAAAAATTATCTTTCCTTTTCAATCTGCAGTGCTTTAATCACTTAAGGTGAATGTAAACCCAATTTTTTTTTTTGTTGATGTCACAATGTAGATTATACGATTTCCTATCATCTGTGCCCAGTCTTGCCACACAGAGTTAATCCAGCTCTGAGCAATCCTCTTTTATTGTTCAGTGAAAATGAACAGACTTCCAGATAAAACCCTATCTAAATAAAAAGTCCTTTCCTCTTTTCTAGCTTTGAGTGACAGGTTATTTACATATCTAGCTTGGACATGTTTATCATATGTTATGTTATGTTTATCATAATATGAGGTGATCCACAGTTCATTGTATATTACCAGGATGTGTTATGTGGGGGGAGGGGTGGATTTCTCACTTTTTATACTGTGGATCACCTCATATTATGATAAACATAACATATGATAAACATGTCCAAGCTAGATATGTAAATAACCTGTCACTCAAAGCAAGGAGAGAGGAAAGGACTTTTTATTTAGACAAGTTTTTATCTGGAAGTCTGTTCATTTTCACTGAACAATAAAAGAGGATTGCTCAGAGCTGGATTTACTCTGTGTGGCAAGACTGGGCACAGAGGATAGGAAATCTTATACTCTACATTGTGACATCAAAAAAATAAATAAAATTTTTGGGGTTTACATCCACTTTAAGGACTTCCTGCCGCAGATATACATAAGAAAGCACTCATTAGGACACACTTAACCCTTTGATCGCCCCTGATGTTAACCCCTTCCCCGCCATTGTCATTTATACAGTGATCAGTGCATTTTGTTTTAGCACTGATCACTGTATTGGTGTGAAAAGGAATAGAGAAAAGAGGGCGCATCAGACTTTTGCATTATCCTTTTGATAGGTTTATTTAAAAATAATGTAGCTTGAAAACTACTCACAAGCATGTGAAGGAAACTGGCGATATAAAAACTTATAGCCGATGGCAATCGGCCCAATATCAGTCTACAGGCATTGAAAGAGAGGACAAGAGGACCACTTCTGGCTGATGCATTTCGAAGGGATACCTTCTTCCTCAGAGCTACTGTATTGGTGTCACTGGTCCCCAAAAGTGTCACTTTGGGTCAGATTTGTCCACCGCAATGTCGCAGTCCCCCTAAAAATTGCCGCCATTACCAGTAAAAACAATAATATAAATTAAAAATCTTTAAATCTATCCCCTATTTTGTAGACTTATAACTTGCACAAACCAATCAATATACGCTGTTTGGGATTTTTTTTTTACCAAAAATATGTAGGAGAATACATATTGGCCTAAAATGATAAAGAAATTGGTTAATTTTCAAACTTTTCCAAGACGTCTGCACTAAGATTGCAGTCAGATTTTGGGCTTCCCCTGCAACAGCTATTTCATCAGAATAGCAAAAGGTATCTGCACAACATTTGTTAAAATCCCTGCAATGTACATTGATCACCTAGAGGGGAATGTTTTTTTTTCTCCACAAAAGTGGAGTTACTCTTTAAGGACTCTTTCAGACAGCCAGTAATCCTTACCACTCTCTGAAAAGCAATCTGCAGTGCATGATTTTTCAGAGGGTGGTATAGCATCGGCTAGTAGGCATTTAGGAGGCACTACTGCCGCCTCCTGACGCCTTTTTTTAAAATCGCTGAACAGCAATTTTACATTACAGGGTCACTTACATGATCTAAATGGGGAAGTTTGACATGCAGTGCCACCTGTCAAACTCTGCAGCTTGAGTTAAAATTGCCACAATGAAAATTATTAAGCCTGCAGGATGTGTACAGCCCTGTCAGGCTGTAATGTTAGAGAACCAGTGAGTTGCTGGGAGGGGGGGGGGGTTTTGGGGAGGGGGTTGTGGTAAAACTACTGCTCAGCTGTCTGTTTTTGATGCTCCCCGGTCGCCAATGTGGAAGAGTCCT
Source organism: Rana temporaria (assembly GCF_905171775.1). Classification (NCBI taxonomy): domain Eukaryota; kingdom Metazoa; phylum Chordata; class Amphibia; order Anura; family Ranidae; genus Rana; species Rana temporaria. The sequence goes on from NC_053493.1 coordinate 98,972,973, forward strand.
AATAGAAGGGGATCAGTCCACCCAAAAATGACATTTCAGCTTTTGGAAGGTCATAGAAGGATAAACCACTTGACAATCTCTTACAGCTCTCAAAGATTTTATTGGTGAAATACATTTGCTTGAGCTCCTAGTTCTACATACCTACTGTGGCCATTATGAGGGAGGGGTTCCAAATCCATAAAAAACACATATTAGCAACTGCACATTGCAGTGATTGATATATCCAATAAGAATAACCATGAAGTTGTATTTTAAAGGGTCAGGATTAACATGTTTCACCTATCTTGAAGCTTCTTCAGATGCTTCAGATTCTTCTTTGATTTATTTCTAACCATTAAAGGTATCCTGATGAAGCCTTAAGATAGGTGAAACACGTTGATCCTGACCCTTTGAAATACACCTTCATGGTTATTCTTATAGAATTTATCAATCACTGGAATGTGCATTTGCTAATATGTGTTTTTATGGATTTTGATATAATAAATGCAAGTTTTTAACAAATGTATTATGATTTTTTTTTTTTTTTACATTTGCCTACTCCATTATGATCTTGTCTGTTCTGAGGTACATGAGGAAACTCTTCTACTTGCACATTTTGATATTTATGGGGATATAGCCCAATGTAAATTGATAGGGTCTCCCACACATGACTTAGAATACCAGCCATAAAAGTGAGCTGACTCAACCCACCATGCTCCTACTATACCAACAGTTCACTTTTAGGTGGATTGGTTCTTTAAATCTCTAATTTTTTAAGAAAGCTACATAGAATTGGAGCTCTCCAGACTACTCTATGCCTGGATGCCTGGGAGACTGAATTTTTATTACATTATAACATCAATCCAGACACTGAGAGAATCAATGAAAATATGCTATTTTAATTAGTGAACTGCTGCATTTTCAAGAGATCTTTTGTTGGTGACAGATTCCCTTTGAGCAAGTTCTGAGTCTGGCCAGTTAGAAAGAAAACACTGGCTAATATTACCACTTTACAGCCTCATTATATGGCCTACGATGGGGAAAATCATATTGGTAAAATACAGTAATTACACATAAGTCACATAAATGTCTCTCTTAGGCACTGGGGCCGCCTTGGAAAACATCTTAAGTGACTACTTTCTTGTGGATTCAAAGGTCATTAATTTAAAATAGGAATTCCAGTTTCTTTGTAGTTACAAAGCAGTTAGTGTAATTAGTGTCACAAAATATGAAGTGTTACTCAGTTTACAATGTAAATACCTGCAGCTAGACCCATGGAGGATTCAAGCATCCCCTCAGAACATGTAACACGATATTCCTCTTCAGTATATGGCTTGCTGAAGTTCTAGTGCTTGGGATTATTAAAAACCCAAAAACTTGTTTGTAAGTTTAATTTCTTTTTGATATTAAACACAGTATAGTGTGGCTGCTTTACTGTGTGGCTGCTTAACATCATAAAGTGCACAAGGATATTTGTTTGGAAGTGTACAATTCTGAAACTGTGCCTGTGCCTGTGCTACTTTCTCATAGAATATTTTTTCTTTAAAGCCTAATTCCAAATTTTTAACCCTTTTATGACTTATGCCTCGTAAACACGATCTGAATTTCCGAAAAAGTCTGTTTTTCCATTGGATGTTCCGAGGAATTCCATTGGAGTTTCCTTCGATGGAATTCCTTCAGAATTCCAATGTGAGTTTGGTCGGGCTAAAGCCCGATCATGTGTACGGGGCATAAAGGTTTCTTTTTTTTTTAAGCTTATATATCTAGATCAGTGTTTCTCAACTCCAATACTCAAGGCGCACCAACAGGTCATGTTTTCAAGATTTCCCTCAGATAAAACAGCTGTGGTAAGTGAAATTGATCAAATCATCTGTGCAAAATAATGGAAAGCCTGAAAACATGACCTGTTGGACTGCCTTGACGACTGGAGTTGAGAAACACTGATCTAGACCAAGTCTTTTTACAAGGTTACCGTATTTATCAACATATAACACGCACCTTTTTCCCCTAAAATCAGGGGGAAATTGTGGGTGCGTGCTATACGGCAAACGGAGGGAACGAGCGCTGCCGAAATAGACAGAGTCGAATCTCCTGTGTACTCAGCTCTGCTCTTTTTGCAGCCACCCTAGTCCCACCCAGTCCTGCCCAGCCATTGGACCGGTGTTATGTCCATCATAGGAGCTGGGCCAAGGGGCGGGACTGCGAGACGAGCCGAGAACACAGAACATCCGCTCTGTCTATCTCGGCAGCGCTTGTTCCCTCATTTGGCAGGGGAAAGACTGCAGATGGGCACTAATCATGCTGCAGACAGGGGAAAGACTGCAGATGGGCACTAATCATGCTGCAATGATGGGCAAGGCTGCATATGGACACTGATAAGGCTGCATTGATGGGCATTTAAAATGTAAGTTTTTTTCTTTAAAATTTGCATGTTATACGCCGATAAATACGGTAATTAATGTTCTTACGGTAAAGTGCATTTTACATTTGGACTTATAAAGCTTTATTTTGGTCACACATGTGTTAATCTACTCCCCAGTAATACAGAAAATGAAAAAGCATTTAATTCTGTAAAACTCACATCTTCTGCGCCGTCACCCAAAGACTCACCCACCTGGCAAACCAGCCAGTCCATGTTGAATGATGCCCAACATTAAAAGAACCCACCACCTCATCATCCGGCCATGTGGGTCACTATGTAGCTCCCATCTCTGCAGCATTTAGGACTGTCCATGGAAAGAGGAAGAAAAGAACCTGAGATATTATGTGACCAGAACAAAGATCCCAACAAAAAATATGTTTATATAGCAATTTTTTCAAAAATGTAAATGCTGGAGGGGTTTCGGGGAAGCAGAGAGTTGGATCTAAAGTGAAACTGGGCTTTAATTTTCAAGCTCTCTTAGACATTTTTTTTTTAGATATAATATTAATAACAAAATGTATACCGTGTCCCACTATATGCTGGCAATTAAAAAAGGATGCCTGAAAGTAAAATAGAACAGAAGATGTGATATTTCTTCTGAACATCTTGAGAATGAGTAAATTTACACGGAAATCTTTTTTTTGCCAGATGCTTTAGGTCTTTTTAGGTGATCAGCATGGAAGTAAAGAAGTCCTGTGTAATGCTATATCTCTGTTATATAGCGCTTCTTGTCTTCTGTAAAAAGGACAATGAGGTACAATGATCTACAGCAACCAATTAAAAGACTGAAAAGATCAACGCCCTGAGCTGGCAGTAGAACTCCTTTACAGATGCAATTAAAACATGAGGTCTGCAACATAAAATGCAAAGTTGCTTCCTTACTTCCTACATTCATTAATCTCTTACTATCATTCATTCATTTCTAAACACGTTTATATACTTGTTCATCTTTTATTATACAATATTACATTACCAGTCAATAAAAGCTGAAAAACAAAATAACAAATGTACACACATGGGGCCAGATTCACAGCAGAGATACGACGGAGTATCTCAGATACTCCGTCGTATCTCTCAGAGTATCTATGCGACTGATTCATAGAATCAGTTACGCATAGATAGCCCTTAGATCCGACAGGTGTAATTGTCATAAATCTATCCCTTATTTTGTAGGTGCTATAACTTTTGCGCAAACCAATCACTATATTGTCAGTCTTTTTTTGTTTATAGCGCAAAGAATAAAAACCGCAGCGATGATTAAGTGCCACAAAAAGAAAGCTCTATTTGTGGGAAAAAGGGACATCAATTTTGTTTGGGAGCCACGTCGCACAACCGTGGAATTCTCATTCAAATCATGACAGTGCTAAAAGCTGAAAATTAGCCTGGGCAGGAAGGGGGTGAAAATGCCCTGTATTGAAGTGGTTAAAGTATAACTAAAGGCAAATCTTTTTTTTCCGTTTTGGATAGAGTGAAGAGAGATTAAAAAACTTGTCAGTTTTTATTGCTGTCTGTGCCCCTGTTAAGGAGATTCACCCTCTCTATTTGTTCCGTTTACCATTATCATTAAAAACTAACATTTTTAAAATCCCTTGGGTTGTTCCTAGAAAAGTAGTAAAAAAAGGAAGATCTTCCAATGGGGTTAGTAATTCTAGCGACCTGGGTGTCCCAGAGGAATTACCTTAATTTGCAGGGATTTCTTCCCACTTCCTGTATGACTGTGGGACAGAAAGTGAATGGAAATCTCTGCAATGGGACAGATGGTGTGTGTGTGTATATGTATGTGTATACAGTATATATAATGTATGTCTGTACAGTGGATAGAAAAAGTCTACACACCCCTGTTAGAATGTCAGGTTTCTGTCATGTAAAAAAATGAGACAAAGATAAATCATTTCAGAACTTTTTTCACCTCCAAATCTGCCAGATTGCGAATGGGCATCTCCTGTGCACAGCCCTCTTCAGATCACCCCACAGATTTTCGGATTCAGGTCTGGAGTCTGGCTGGGCCATTCCAAAACTTTAATCTTCCTCTGGTGAAGCCATTCCTGTGTTGATTTGGATGTATGCTTTAGACCATTGTCATGCTGAAAGATGAAGTTCCTCTTTATGATCAGCTTTCTAGCAATGCGCCAATGTGCCAATATTGACTGGTATTTGGAATTGTTCATAATTCCCTCTTACTTGACTAAGGCCCCTGTTCCAGCTGAAGACAACCCGCCCCAAAGCATGATGCTGCCACCACCATGCTTCACTATGGGTATGGTGTTATTTTGGTGGTGCACAGTGGTGTTTTTGCGCCAAACATATCTTTTGGAATTATGGCCAAAAAGTTCAACGTTGGTTTCATCAGACCATAACACATTTTTTCCACATGCTTTTGGGAGATGTGTTTTTGCTAAATTTAGCCAGACTTGGATGTTTTTCTTTGTAAGACTCTATAGCCCAGACATATGTAAAATACAGGAGATTGTTGTCACACTTACCACACAGCCAGTACTTGCCAGATATTCCTGCAGCTCCTTTAATGTTGCTGTGGGCCTCTTGGCAGCCTCCCACCCCAGGTTTCTTCTTGTCTTTTCATCAAATTTGGAGGGACGTCCAGTTCTTAGTAATGTCACTGTTGTGCCATATTTTCTCCACTTGATGATGACTGTCTTCACTGTGTTCCATGGTATATGTAATGCCTTGGAAATTCTTTTGTACCATTCTCCTGACTGATACCTTTTAACAAAAAGATCCCCCTGATGCTTTGGAAGCTCTCTGCAGACCATGGCTTTTGCTGTAGGATGCAACTAAATAAATGTCAGGAAAGACCTACTACAGGGGTAGGCAACATCGGCCCTCCTGCTGTTTTGAAACTACAAGTCTCATGAGACATTGCAAGACCCTAAGACCCCATTCACACCTAGGCGCTGCTGCCGCCAGAGGGCTGAAAACAGATGTCCCTCTATGGAGATGGTTCACATCTCCACGCCGAACGTCGGACGCCTGTCGCCTGCCGCGTGAAAAAAGGTCCCGGACCTTTTTTTCAGGCGTCTTCGAGCGTTCGGCTAGGAGATGGCAATCATCTCCATAGAGGGGGTCATCTTGGGGCACATCTAGGCGGACAATACCGGCGTTTTGTCGCCGCAAATCGCGGTACAAAACGCTGCTATTATTACCGCGATTTGCGGCGACAAAACGCCACGATTTTGTCCTTCTAGATGTGAATGCAGCCTAAGGGCTCTTTCACACGTCCGTTCCGTTCGTCCGTTTTTTGGACGTCCGTTAACGGACCGCAATGCTTCCCTATGGGCTAGCGTCCGTTAGCGGATGAACATCCGCTAACGTCCGTTAGCATCCGTCTGCGTTCAGTTCCGTTTTTTTGGACGGAAGAAAACGGACGTTAACGGATGATCCGTTTATCATCCGTTCCGCTAACATCCGTTTTTCTATGTAAAAAGCCCCAAAAAAAAAACGGATGAAAAAACGGATGGAAAAACTGATGGAAAAACTGATGGAAAAACTGATGCAAAAACTGATGAAAAACTGATGAAAAACTGACGAAAAACTGACGAAAAACTGATGGAAAAACGGATCAACTGATGAAAAAAAAACTGATCTGAAAAACTGAACGGACGTGTGAAAGAGCCCTTACAATCACAGGCATGACTCCTAGAGGCAGAGGCATGATGGGATTTGTACCACAGCTGGAGGACCGAGGTTGTCTACCCCTGACCTACTGGAACAGCTGAACTTTATTTGGGGTTTATTTAGATGCACATTAAATGATGAAAGGTATGTACTAACTCCTATTTAACATGAGTTTGAATGGGATTGCTTAATTGTGAGCACAGCTACATCCCAAATTATAAAAGGGTGTGCACACTTATGCAACCACATTATTTTTATTTTTTTTTATTTTTACTTTCCCCTTTAAAAGATTGCAGTTTGTTTTTCAATTGAACTGCACAGTTTAACCACTTCCGGACCGCCTCCTGCACATATACGTCGGCAGAATGGCACGGCTGGGCACAAGCACGTATATATACGTCCTGTACTTGTACCCAGCCGTGGGTCGCGGGCGCGCGCCTGCGGCGCGCTCCCGCGACCCGGTCCGAAGCTCCGGGACCGCGGGTCCCGCGGACCCAATCGGCGCTCGAGTGCGGCGATCGGTCCCCGGAGCTGAAGAACGGGGAGAGCCGTGTGTAAACACGGCTTCCCCGTGCTTCACTGTGGTGGCGTATTGATCGCGTCATCCCCTTCATAGGGGAGACACGATCGATGATGTCACACCTACAGCCACACCCCCCTACAGTTGTAAACACTCACAAAGTGAACCCTAACTCCTACAGCGCCCCCTGTGGTTAACTCCCAAACTGCAACTGTCATTTTCACAATAAAGAATGCAATTTAAATGCAGTTTTTGCTGTGAAAATGACAATGGTCCCAAAAATGTGTCAAAATTGTCCGAAGTGTTCGCCATAATGTCGCAGTCACGAAAAAAATCGCTGATCGCCGCCATTAGTAGTAAAAAAAATAAAAATGCAATAAAACTATCCCCTATTTTGTAAACGCTATAAATTTTGCGCAAACCAACCGATAAACGATTATTGCGATTTTTTTTACCAAAAATAGGTAGAAGAATACGTATCGGCCTAAACTGAGGAAAAAATTATATATGTTTTTGGGGGATATTTATTATAGCAAAAAGTAAAAAATATTGCATTTTTTTCAAAATTGTCGCTCTATTTTTGTTTATAGCGCAAAAACTAAAAACCGCAGATGTGATCAAATACCACCAAAGAAAGCTCTATTTGTGGGGAAAAAAAGGACGGCAATTTTGTTTGGGAGCCACGTCGCACAACCGCGCAATTGTCTGTTAAAGCGACGCAGTCCCGAACTGTAAAAACACCTTGGGTCTTTAGCCAGCATATTGGTCCGGGGCTTAAGTGGTTATAGGTCACATTAAAGGTGGAAAAAGTTCTGAAATTATTAATCTGTGTCTCATTTGTTTACAGGTGCAGAAGGGCTGTAAAGGAACATATTTGAGTAACAGGGTAAATCTTTTTACACCCCCTTCCTCTTTTTGGAGATCATTTAGTGTAGAGTTGTGCATGTGTCCTTTAATTACTTAGCTCAAGGAGACAGAAGTGCAGAAGTACCTTGAAGAAACAGCTTTAAATATGTGGGCACTGAGCCAAGAGTAATTTACAAAATCGCCAATTGCACAACACTGCTTTACAGAATTCTCAGTGAAGACCTTTTAACTAGATGGTAGTTCTATTCACTTTTAACAGTAAAATATATTAACACTCGAGACCATGTAAAATAAGTGGGCTTAACTGAAATGACATTGGAAAATGTATCAAATAAAACGAATTATGAAAACTTTAATATAAAATAATGATTATTAGACATTACCCAAACTTTGCTCTCATAGTCTGAAATGTATTGATATGTTCTCCATTTTATTACTCTTAGGCACCAGCTTCAGGGGCCAAGCAGACACTGTACAAGCTGGGTGCATCATGGTTCTGCTAATGGCTTGTATTATATTTTCACTGTACTGTATCTAACCAGCTGTGCAATTTTACTGTATGGCAGTGTAGCACCCTCTAGTGTGTGCTAATAGCAGTGTAGTGCAGGCAAAAAATAGTCTGGCTCTGGGAGTCACTGAATCTGGGTCAGGGTTATTAGAGGCCAGGGCTGAATGATTCATCCTGGCAGCTCTCTGGTGCCCTCCTGTTTCTAAAATGTTGGAGAACGTTCTAGAAAATAGTGCGGAGTCTAGGAGGGGTTGCATTAAATATTTAGGGGCCTTTGGCCAATCCCCAGCCAAAGAAGCCTTTAAATAGACATGAGCCATGCCAGCAAGGGAGTTTGGGTAGAAGATGGATAAGCAGTGCTGAGGAAGGCTGCCGTTGGCCCTTAAAGGACCCCTTACTGGGGGGGGTTACCTCAGGCTGAAGCTCCGGAGGCTGGCCTGGAAAGATCCCACCACAGTAGGCAGTTGGGGGGATTCAAGCCAGAGAGGCAGTGAAGAGAGCAAGGAGAGACAGTGAATCAGCACGATGCAGGGACAGACAAGGGGAGAGACTGCCAGCTAAAGCAGTGCTCTCTTGAAGATAGTGGTGTGTCCTCATATAACCTTGCCCTGGGGACTCTCCATGTGTGTGTCAGTCAGGAGGACTGGGAAGAGAGAATCAGCCAGGTGCGGCTGGTGGCAGCCAGGCGGGGCTAGCATTTTCTGCAAGTGGTAAAGCTGGGTTTAGTGGCCACAGGAAATCAGAAGGAAATATGATATGGTGTTCACTCCTTAAGTGTCGCTTTGCCAAAGGACTAAGGGCCAAATCCTCAGCCAGGCGGCGTAACTTAACTTTCAGCAGTTAAGTTACACTGACTTAAAGTTTCTACCTAAGTGCCTGATCCACAAAGCACTTACGTAAAAATTTCAAGCCGTGTAACTTAAGTGCCGCCGTCGTAAGGCGGTCCTCCTCTCCGGGGGGCGTTTACAATTTAAATGAGGCGCGCTCCCGCGCCGGCCGTACTGCACATGCGTGTGACGTAATTTTCCCGACTTGCAGCGCGCGAACGTAATTGACGCCGGGCGGCTTTGTGGATTGCGACGGGACACTAAAGTTGCGACGGGTGAAAAAAAAGATGCGCCGGGAAAACAAATAATTTAAAAAAAAAATGACAGCGTCGCTCAGCATGCATTCCTGAGAGGGAGAACTCCATGCCAATTTTCAAAGAAAAACACGGCATGGGTTCCCCCCCCAGGAGCATACCAGGCCCTTAGGTCTGTTATGGGTTGTAAGGAGACCCCCCCTCCGCCGAAAAATCGACGTAGGGGGTCCCCCTACAATCCATACCAGACCCGTATCCAAAGCACGCTACCCGGCCGGTCAGGAATGGGAGTGGGGACGAGCGAGCGTCCCCCCCCTCCTGAGCCGTGCCAGGCCGCATGCCCTCAACATGGGGGGGTTGGGTGCTCTGGGGCAGGGGGGCGCACTGCGGGCCCCCCCACCCCAGAGCACCCTGTCCCCATGTTGATGAGGACAGGACCTCTTCCCGACAACCCTTGCCGTTGGTTGTCGGGGTATGCGGGCGGGGGCTTATCGGAATCTGGGAGTCCCCTTTAATAAGGGGGTCCCCAGATACCGGCCCCCCACCCTAAGTGAATGGATATGGGGTACATCGTACCCCTACCCATTCACCTGGAGGCAAAAAGTAAAAGTTATTAAACACACAACACAAGGGTTTTTAAAATAATTTATTATTCTGCTCCGGAGGCCCCCCCTGTCTTCGTTATTAGCTCAATTACCAGGGGGGGGGCTTCTTCTTCCACTCTCCGGGGGTCTTCTTCCACTCTCCGGGGGGGGTTTCTTCTTCCGATCTCCGGGGGTCTTCTTCCATCTTCTCCCCTCTTCCGCTGTTGACTCGGCGAACCCCGGTTCTTCTGCAGATGTCCGGTGCCTTCTTCTTCAGCGCTGGCTGCCTGCTATCTGTGTGTGTTAGCTCAATTTCTAACAGGCAGCCGGCGCGGTCTTCTGTGACGTCAGGGTCTTCTCTTCTGTTCTTCTCCCCTCTTCCGATGTTGCCTCGTCGCATCTTGTCGCTGTAATGATGGAAGGGTGCACGTGGGTAGGCACCCACCACGTGGGTACCTGCCGGAGCATGATGGGACGGTGATGCCTATATAAATGGGATGCAAGGCGCGCTTCCATCATTGCAGCGACAAGATGCGACGAGGCAACATCGGAAGAGGGGAGAAGAACAGAAGAGAAGACCCTGACGTCACAGAAGACCGCGCCGGCTGCCTGTTAGAAATTGAGTTAACACACACAGATAGCAGGCAGCCAGCGCTGAAGAAGAAGGCACCGGACATCTGCAGAAGAACCGGGGTTCGCCGAGTCAACAGCGGAAGAGGGGAGAAGATGGAAGAAGACCCCCGGAGATCGGAAGAAGAAACCCCCCCCCGGAGAGTGGAAGAAGACCCCCGGAGAGTGGAAGAAGAAGCCCCCCCTGCTAATAGAGCTAATAAAGAAGACAGGGGGGGCATCCGGAGCAGAATAATAAATTATTTTAAAAAGCCTTGTGTTGTGTGTTTACTAACTTGTACTTTTTGCCTCCAGGTGAATGGATAGGGGTACGATGTACCCCATATCCATTCACTTAGGGTGGGGGGCCGGTATCTGGGGGCCCCCTTATTTGAGGGGACTCCCAGATTCCGATAAGCCCCCGCCCGCATACCCCGACAACCAATGGCAAGGGTTGTCGGGAAGAGGTCCTGTCCTCATCAACATGGGGACAGGGTGCTCTGAGGTGGGGGGGCCCGCAGTGCGCCCCCCTGCCCCAGAGCACCCAACCCCCCCATGTTGAGGGCATGCGGCCTGGCATGGCTCAGGAGGGGGGGGGCGCTTGCTCGTCCCCACTCCCTTCCTGACCGGCCGGGTAGCGTGCTTTGGATACGGGTCTGGTATGGATTGTAGGGGGACCCCCTACGTCGATTTTTCGGCGGAGGGGGGTCTCCTTACAACCCATAACAGACCTAAGGGCCTGGTATGCTCCTGGGGGGGAACCCATGCCGGTTTGGATTTTACAAATTGCTGTGGAGTTCTCCCTCGGGAATGCATACCAAATGCCGTCGCTTGAATGGGCCTTTACAAGGTGTGACTAACTTTACACTTTGTAAAAGCAGCCCTAGTTTTACACCAGGCAAACTAACACTTACGGCGAAAAAACTAGGCACAAAAGCTTTGAGGATCGCCCTAAGTGCTAATTTGCATACTAGAAGAGGCATTTCGACTCGAAATGCCCCCAGTGGCAGATGCGGTACTGCATCCTAAGATCCGGCAGTGTAAGTCCCTTACAGATGTCGGATCTTCTGCCTAACTTAGGAAAACTGCTTCTGAGGATCAGTTCCAAAGTTAGAACCAGAGATACGACGGCTTACGCCGGAGTATCTCTTTTGTGGATATGGCCCTAAGAGTTTCTGCTTGTAATGGGTAGTTGCTGAACTGACAAAAGCCTGTCAGTTCCCTCAGGAGTGAACCAGCAGAAGCTGTGCAAACAGGAACAAAGTTTGTGAATGTGGAAGGAAGAAGATGAGTCTGTAAATAGGAAGGAAGTGTCCCTGAAGTTGGATTGTTGTCACACTGGGCATCCCATAATCCCTCACCCCTTCCAAGGTATCATTCCCTAATAAAACAACAAAAACAAGCCAAAGACTGATTTCTGTGTCCGGATGAAAGAAGGCAATGCCGTGTGATTGGCTATGCAGAAGCGGGGAACTCTAACTTCAGAAACTCCTGCAGGAGTAGTGCTACACAAAATGTTATAGTATGTTTAAAATGTGAGTTACTCCTGCCCTATTTCCTGCTCAGTGCTCCAGTGAGCACTGGAGGGGCAGAGAAAAGGGAGGTCACAGTCACTGTTTTCTACTCCAGAGAACTGGGGGGTCAGCAGTCGTGCTTAGAAGTGACGGGGGACATAGGCATAGAGGTGAGTATAGATGTTAATTCTTTTGAGTACCCCACATCCACATGTATACTTTTGGTAACAAGTGAGTGTAGCATATACACCCTGACTGACATAGCTTACGAGGCATCGTTGAGGACAACACCTTTTGTAGCTGGAGTTACTGCCTCTAGGACCACAGAGCCCAGCTGTCCTCATAACATTTGCACACTTCTCAATGGGATTTCGGGATTTTTGATGGCTCAGTGAGGACAACGCAAGCTGCAGGGATACAGGCTCCAACATCCCTCCAATGATGTCATCCTATCAGCAGAGATGAGGGTGGGAGGAGCTGGAGATCTGCACAGAGAATGGCAGTCATTTCATCTCAACAAGTTAGTAATCACCTGCTTTTTAATATGATCCAGATCTACAGCTCCTCCCGCCTCCTGCTTTGCTGATAGGATTACATTGTTGGAGGGGTGGGAGAGCTGATAGAGGACACACAGGCTGAATCCTGCCTCTGCCCTGTCGAAGGTAGGACTGTACAGGGGAGGCAGAGAGTAAAAGGGGCCACTGTGATTAGGTGGTGACAGGTCCTCTGGTAGCAAAGGGGTCAATGTTCTGGTGCCCTCTCTAGTGGTTGGTATCCAATAGCAACAGGATCCAAACCCGCATTACAACGATCCAGGGCTCGGTCAAAAGGTATGGGAAGGAAGGAGTTAAGTGGGAGCATGCATTCTGAATGACCCTTTCAATTAATGCATACATTTCAAAGTTTAACAAAATAATAAAATCCACAAATGGGTCTTAAAAAGAGAGATTTGAATAGAAGGTAATCCTTATTGAGATTTGTTGCAAAGAACCATGGACCTAAACATAGGCTTACTTTCTTCAGAACTTCTGGAATCAAACTGTCATTGACCCCTAGTGTACAAGCAGCACTTAGTGCAATACTTGTATTGTAGGGACCTGAGTGGGTCTAATTTTACAGATCTGCAAACCCTGTACCCACAACCCTATTTGCAGCCTGCTATCCAATTTATTTATTTTTTATTCCCCACCAGACCTGTAAACCCTATATTTGCAACCCTTCCTAGATGAGTTTCCTACTACCATGTTAAAAGAGCTAACAGAGTAAAAGAGACTGCCAGGTTAAAGAAAGACTGCCAGAGATTGTCCATGGTAAACACAGACTGCCAGTAACTGCCCACGTTAGAGAGTTTGATCAAGTTACAGCAATACTGCCCACATTAGTCTGTTTGACTGCCAAACACTGTCACTGCAGAGCCGTAGAGTAGTCTAAAATGTAATGGTTAGAGATAAATAAAGTAATATATTTCTGTGTGTACAGCCAATATACAAAGACAAAAAAATGGAGTACATATGTATAGATACTAATTTACAGTGTTATCTACAAAAACAATCTACTAAAGAACTAAAGAACTTGCCATAAACAGCATACATTTCTGTCTTAAAAGATTATCTCTTTACAAAATACTTATAAAAGAGGTAACCAGTTGTGGAAACATGATTAAACATAGAAAAAATACCATAGTTCAAAGCATGATTAATAGCACAAACTCAAAATACATTGGTAGCAGGGTACACAATAACATATAAAATAAAAAGATTAACATGGGTAGAATACATGCAGCATACAGTATATACAGATGAAAATCGAAAAATTTGAATATTGTGCAAAAGTTCATTTATTTCACTAATGCAACTTAAAAGGTGAAACTAATATATGTGATAGACTCATTACATGCAAAGCAAGATAGTTCAAGCCGTGATTTGTCATAACTGTGATGATTATGGCTTACAGCTCATGAAAACCCCAAATCCACAATCTCAGAAAATTAGAATATTGTGAAAAGGTGCAGTATTCTAGGCTCAAAGTGTCCCACTCTAATCAGCTAATTAAGCCATAACACATGCAAAGGGTTCCTGAGCCTCTCAGTCTGGTTCAGTAGGAATCACAATCATGGGAAAGACTGCTGACCTGACAGTTGTGCAGAAAACCATCATTGACACCCTCCATAAGGAGGGAAATCCTCAAAAGGTAATTGCAAAAGAAGTTGGATGTTCCCAAAGTGCTGCATAAAAGCACATTAATAGAAAGTTATGTGGAAGGGAAGAATGTGAAAGAAAAGGGTGCACAAGCAGCAGGAATGACCACAGCCTGGAGAGGATTGTCAGGAAAAGGCCATTCAAAAGTGGACTTTCACAAGGAGTGGACTGAGGCTGGAGTCAGTGCATCAAGAGCCACCACAAACAGACGGATCCTGGACACGGGCTTCAAATGTTGTATTCCTCTTGTCAAGTCACTCCTGAACAACAAACAACAAAAGAAGCGTCTTACCTGAGCTAAAGAAAAACAGACCTGGTCTGTTGCTTAGTGGTCCAAAGTCCTCTTTTCTGATGAGAGCAAATTTTGCATCTAATTTGGAAACCAAGGACCCAGAGTATGGAGGAAGAATGGAGAGGCACACACTGCAAGATGCTTAAAGTCCAGTGTGACGTTTCCACAGTCTGTGTTGATTTGGGGAGCCATGTCATCTGCTGGTGTTGTTTCACTGTGCTTCATTAAGTCCAAGGTCAACGCAGCCGTCTACCAGGAGATTTTGGAGCACTTCATGCTTCCTTCCGCAGGCGAGCTCTGCGGAACTTGGCACCTACCCACACTGCCAAACGCACCAAAATCTGGTTCAATGACTGTGGGATTACTGTGCTTGATTGGCCAACAAACTTGCCTGACCTGAACCCCATAGAGAATCTGTGGGGCATTGCCAAGAGAAAGATGAGAGACATGAGACCGAACAATGCAGAAGAGCTGAAGGCTGCTATTGAAGCATCCTGTTCTTCCATAACACCTCAGCAGTGCCACCGGCTGATAGCTTCCATGCCACGCCACATTGAGGCAGTAATTGCTGCAAAAGGGTCCCAAACCAAGTACTGAGTACATCTGCATGCTTATACTTTCCAGAGGTCCGATATTGTTCTATGTACAATCCTTGTTTTTTTGATTGCATGTAATATTCAAATTTTCTGAGATTGTGGATTTGCGGTTTTCATGAGCTGTAAGCCATAATTATCACAATTATGACAAATCACGGCTTGAACTATCTTGCTTTGCATGTAATGAGTCTCTCTCATATATTAGTTTTACCCTTTAAGTTGCATTAGTGGAATAAATGAACTTTTGCACGATATTTTAATTTTTCGCTTTTCACCGGTACAAAGTAACCCATAACAACTTGATAAAAAACAATGTTCTTTAGCGAGGAACATACATTCCACATTAGTAATTATCCTACCAAAATTAGCATGTGCTGTAAGCTGCGTCCAGCATTGCTCCTGTCTCTTCTTGTTGGAGGCTACCATTTTGCTGAAGCCCAGAGCCCCTGAGCAGCAGTAAATTATAAAGAGGAACTAAACCCATTGATTTAACAGTTTCAAAAAACAGTTAAATTCCTGGAATTCTGGGATTGCTAACTTCCACATGCTTGCTTGTGTCCTCAACCAAACTGTCAAACCTACAAATGGCTGGTGTCATACCTGATCACATATGCAGCACCATGGCAGTTGCAGATCAAACAAGAGATTCTTTAACTGTAAAATAGAAGGGTCTTAATTCAATTTTAAGGCTGCCAGCAGATCGGCATCTACGAATTCAGCAGTGCCTAAAAATGGAGAGCAACTGGGCATGTGCATAGTAGGGTGAGACAGTATTACTGGACTTTAAACAGTATAGGCACTTATTTTTAATGTGATCTGAAGTGATCTAGCAGGATTTTATTTTCTGACTAATGTTCCACTTTAATATACAGCAGAATAATTATATCACGGTAAAGCATGGTAACCAAAAATAGTAAAATATCCTGTGTAAAAAACATCAATAGCAAACCAGTCGCTCAGTAAAAAATAAGTACAATATGTAACATAAATTATCATGAAAATTGTAGTCAGTCTCCCCAATTTGAAAACTATTTCCTCCAATCAAACAAAACGATACAAAGAAAATGCAAGGTCACCAATACATTTTCAATGTTACGAAGACCACTTTCTATTGTTTTCTTGTTTTGCACTTTCCTTGCTATTGCTTCTTTTTTTGCACATTGCCTTTTACTATTTCTAGCTGTTGCAGCTCAGCTCAACTGTATAATTATTCTAGTGCTTATCTGTTCCTTGTGTGCTTAGCAATTATGGAACTTGGCCGTTTACTGATTTTATATTTGGTTCAATGTTCAAAAAAAAAAAAAAAAAAACTCCATTCTACAAACTGATCAGCAAGCATGTCATGCCCTAACATTTTTCCACTCAAGTCATAAGTACAGCCATGAGTTCAGTTAGGCTGTTTCATATCATGCAGCACTAAAGCCTGGCCACAATAAATCTTCTTACTTTGACATTAGCAATTTTACTGCTCCTCACAAATATAAAGCCCTGTGTTCACCGCTACAAGTTGGTGTGCTTGGTCCGGTCCTGAATAATTATCTGCCGATCAGAACCTGAGTCTCTGCCCTTGGTATCTGAGTGGTATCTTGGTACCCACTCTATGTAATGGACCCCTGTAGAGTTAAAGCCACCCTGTCCAGGATCTATAATTCCCAAAATACGTTTATGGGGACACCAGAGTACCAGTGCATGAAAATAAAGTCATCTCAAGAAGTAGCTGTTAAAGCTTAACCACTTCAGCCCCGGAAATGATTTCCCCCTTTCCTGACCAGAGTACTTTTTGCGATACGGCACTACGTCACTTTAACTGACAATTGCACAGTCATGCGACGTTGCATCCAAACAAAATTGACGTCCTTTTTCCCAAAAATAGAGCTTTTCTTTTGGTGGCATTTGATCACCTCTGCGGTTTTTATTTTTTGCACTATAAACAAAAAAAAATATTTCTTACTTTTTCCTATAATAAATATCCCCCCCCCCAAAAAAAAATTATATATATATATATATATATATATATATATATATATATATTAAAGAAACAAATCTCTTCCTCAGTTTAGGCCGACATCTACTCTTCTACATATTTTTGGTCAAAAAAATTGCAATAAGCGTATATTGATTGGTTTGCGCAAAAGTTATACAAAATAGGGGATAGATTTTTGGCCTTCTTCTTCTTCCTTTTTTTTTTTATTAGTAATGGTGGAGATCTGTGATTTTTATTGTGACTACGACATTTCGGTAGACACATCAGACACTTTTGACACTATTTTGGGACCAGTGACATTTATACAGCGATCAGTGCTATAAAAATGCACTGTTTACTGTGTAAATGTTTATAATCCTTATTTATACATTTTTCATTTTACACAAAACAATACAAATATTGCAATATCTAACATAACCCATTACCCACCCATTTATAATTTTAATACATGTATAGATCTAGTCTTATCTATTATTACATAACCACTAATAAAAGAGTCCCCTTATAATTTATCACACCCATACCAATACATATCCTGCACTCGTAATTCCCTATATCCTAACATAATGACTACACAACAACACACACAAAAAAAGGGGGGGTGGTAGAAGGGAAAGGGAGGGGGAGTTCCCTGACATGAAACTCTACATGTATGTTGATATTACTGTAGAGGCTATAAACTCTACCCATTGCTGACATGTCTTTAAAGTTTGTTCTGATTCTATCGTTGTCTCCAGAGTATGCATCTCGCTCATTTTGCATATCCATTCTCTAGTTGAAAGCATTGCGGTTTTCTTCCAGTTCCGGGCTATAATTGTACGCGTTGCTACCAACATATGTCTTAGAATGCCCCTTTTTATAGTTTTTATGGATCCTGGAATCACAGACAGGAGAGAGACTAGTACCTCTGGTTGAATATTAATCCCTGTGATTTTATGATGTATATTGTAAATCTTAGTCCAGAATACCATTGCTTCAGGACAGTAGTATCATATAGGAGACATTTGCATTCTGACTGGTAACGGGGAAAAAACCTTGGGAATCAATCACTATGTCCCTGAGATCCCTACATTGGCTAGCCGTAAAGGATCGGGGTTACATTCAAGACCCTCTGCCTGACTCACAAATGTACACAAGGAAACGCTCCTCGATACCTATGCGAGAAAATAAAACACTGGGGGCCAGATTCTCCAATAATCTGCGGCGGCCTCGCGTAAGCTATTTACACTACGCCGCCGCAACTTACTGGAGCAAGTGCCGTATTCCTCAAGCACTTGCTCCGTAGTTTGCGGAGGCGTAGTGTAAAAGGCCCGGCGTATCCCCGCGTATTTCAAAGGGGGCGGCTTATATTTAAATTAATCGCGCCCCCGTTTCGATCGAACTCTGCATGCGCCAGCCCCATTCACGGACGACTTGCGCAAACAATGTAAAATTTTCAAATTTCGATGCGGGAACGACGGACATACTTAACACTGGCTACGCCACCTAGGGGGCAGCTTTATCTTTACGCGGCGTATCTCTTACGGAAACGGCGTATCTTTACTGCAACGGGCGCACGTACGTTTGTGAATCGGCGTATCTAGTCATTTATATATTCTACGCCGAACTCAACGGAAGCGCCACCTAGCGGCCAGCCTAAAAATTACACTTTAAGATACGACGGCGTAGGAGACTTACGCCGCTCGTATCTTAGCCTAATTTAAGCGTATCTGGTTTCCAGAAAACGCTTAAATTTAGGACGGCGTAGATTTAGAGTTACGTCGGCGTATCTACTGATACGCCGGCGTAAATCTTTCTGAATCCAGCTATTAGTTCGCATTTGTAGCGCTATATAAGTTACTCACTCTCACTCACATCTCCAGCATATCTCATAATTTTCACTATTCATTTTATGCATATCTACTGGGCATCTATACCATCTTGTTAAAATTCTGTAATTTCTTTCCTGGTATCTACTAGATATTGATGCTATACGGAAAGCTCTTTCCCATTCCGATCTGGGAATGATTCTTCCCAGTTCTTCCTCCCATTTGGTTATAAATATTAGTTCTTCTAACCAAATTGAGGTGGGGCCAAGGCCCTCAGACCTCGGGTGTTTTTTGAGAGAAGGTATTGATATATGACAGATAATACGCTGGTCTTTGCTCCTGTATTAATAACTGCTTAAATTCTGTAACCGGTCTATCTATCTTTTTTACCAATGATTGAATATACCGTATGTTCGAAGTTGTTGATATTGTATCCATATATTTCTGCATTCTACACCAAGCGAGTATATCGGAGGAATTTTGCCTTCAACCAGGGTCTGGACCACTCTTGTATCCTCGTTTCTATACCATTTTTAAAAAGGTCAGGGCGTTCATTGCTGGTGGAAACTCATGGTTTCCAAACAGGTGTCATTGGCCCAATCTGTGTGGACCATTTCTCATTTTTTAACATTGTGTCCCATGCCTTTAATGTGGAGGATATCAGCATCGGCATTTCTCTCATGGAGGGTCGTAGATTATGATGTATCCATGGTAGTGATTTAAGTTTTATTTCAGTGACATCCTCCTCTAATTTAACCCATTGTTTGGTATATGCACTGTGAAAGAGTGCTAGACCTCCCTTTTTCTTGGCCCTGATCAGTATATCTCTTCTGATTCAAGGTATTTTGTGTGCCCATATGAATGTCCCGATCGCTCTCCGGAGTTGATGTATTAAGTTAGTTGGAAAATATATTGGTATTGTTTGAAATATATATAAAAGTTTCGGAAGGATATCCATTTTTATAATGTTAATCCTTCCAATCCAGGAGAGAACCGTTCTATCGTATTTTTGGAGCATCTTAATTATTTTTTGTATTATTGGTAAGTAATTCAGTTCTTGAAGTTTTGTTAAGTCCTTAGGAATATATGTTCCCAAGTACTTAATAGCTACCCTCTGCCATTTAAAGGAAATTATTTTTTTGCAAAATTTCAATATCCTTACTTGGTAGTGTAATATTCAGAGCTTCTGTCTTGTCATTATTTACTTTAAAGTTGCTCATCTTACCGAAACGGTTAAACTCTTGGATTGATTACTGTGTAAATGACATTGGCAGGGAAGGGGTTAAACACTAGGGGCGATCAAGGGGTTCAGTGTGTTCCCTCCCTGTGTTCTAACTGTATGAGGGGTGGGCTCACTAGAACATGACAGAGATGACTTGCTCCTGATCGCTGTCCTGTTGCTAGGCAGAACAGGGACATGCCTTGTTTATATAGGCATCTCCCCGTTCTGCTTCTCCGTGTCACGATTGCGGGCCACCGATGGACATTGAGTCCGCAGGACCCACAGAAACACTCATGCGGCCCACTAGCCCCTGATTTAAAGGGGATGTCCAGGTACACCCATTTGCTCAGCCGTGCCATTGTGCCGACGTATATCGCCGTGCGCTGGTCGGCAAGCAGTTAAAAGCAGTGTAGCAATGGTTATAAAGACTTTGCTTTATTTTATGTGGTACATTTTGCAGCTTGAGTTGAAGAAACTATCTATCCTATGAAACTTTTACTGAATAAATATGGAGGCTGGCATTGCTGACCAATTTCTCAAACAACCAGGTAATTAATAGTCATAAAACAACCAAGATGCCAATGGTAAATGTGAAGTAGTTGTAGAGATCCCCAGCAATGGTAAAAAAAAGGACAGCTATAAACCAGATTCTCCACAAAGCAGAGCTTTATGGAAGAGTGACAAGAAGAAACATATTGCTGAAAATACCCATATCAAATTCTGTTTCAAGTTTTGCCAAAAAGCATATGAGACAGACAGCAAATAAGGAAAACAATTTTCTGGCCTGATGAGACCAAACTGAACTTTCTGTCCTGTGTGAAAAATATATGTGAGGTAGAAAGCCAATATTATTCATTACACTGAGAAAAACATCCCCACAGTTAGCCATGGTGTGGGGATACCTTTTATTGTTGGTACTGCAAAACAGGTCAGGATTGAGAATTAGACGAATGGAGTCAAACACTGGGAAATTTTACAGTAAAACCTGTTTAGCCTGGAAGTGATCTGAGACTGAAAGCACTGCTGAGAGTAGGGTGTCCACATTTCCAAACTGCCATTCTGGGACACGCTCCCTCTCTCACCTTCCCCCAAAAAAGACGAGGCGTGGTTAGGGGGAAATGTAGCCTTGGGGTTGATGTGGAATTTGGCGGCGGGTTATTTGTCAGGTGAATGTGCCACTTGCCACCAGATGCAGTGCCGCTTGCCACCCATAGCCTGCCACAAGATGCAGTGCTGCTGTCACTCTCTCTGCATGAGCAGGGGAGGGCTGGCAGCCTTAGGCCTGGGGGGCAAGTCCAGTCAAGTGGCCCATAGAGCGTGGAAAAGTGACAGATCGAGGAAAACAGTCTAAGATTTTTCATGATCACAAGAGTCCGCACAGAGGCTCCCCTTACATCAGAGTCCGCACAGAGGCTCCCCTTACATCAGAGTCCGCACAGAGGCTCCCCTTACATCAGAGTCCGCACAGAGGCCCCCCTTACATCAGAGTCTGCACAGAGGCCCCCCCTTACATCAGAGTCCGCACAGAGGCTCCCCTTACATCAGAGTCCGCACAGAGGCTCCCCTTACATCAGAGTCCGCACAGAGGCTCCCCTTACATCAGAGTCCGCACAGAGGCTCCCCTTACATCAGAGTCCGCACAGAGGCTCCCCTTACATCAGAGTCCGCACAGACCCCATATACATCAGAGTCTGCACAGACCCCATATACATCAGATCTGATGTGAGGGGTGTTATGGGAAACTTGATTTAAGGGTGCATGCTGTGGACTATTGTGTAAAGAGGGCCTCTGCTCACCAAAGCCTGCCCCCCTCCCCTTTAACAAAGTCCACAGAGCACCCTTTTTATACACTGGGAGGCAGGAGAGACTAGAGAGCTTACCAGGATGTAGGCTGAGGCGCAGGCAGGCTGTCTGATGCTTTTTTGGGTTCAAACTTCCTGTCCAGTGCCCACACATGCCCAGGGAGTGTGGGCAGGACAGACGCAGAAGGAGGAGGAGCAGATGAGCTCTATCTCTCCTTGTGTCTGTGCAGAGAGAGAAGGGGATGTCAGCGCTGGTGTGCGCTGAGGCTGAGCTATGTGTGAGACAAGACATAGCTCAGCTCTGCAGCCATCTACCTCGGAGCTGACACAGGCACGGCTGCACAGTGGGAGGTGAGCAGCGGCCGTGACCTGTGTTAACAGAGCTCCAGCAGGCATATTCCTGCTCTGCAAAAACAGCATTTGGTAGTGGCGGCCGGTGGCTGTGCATAGTGTCACCTGCCCGGGGGGGGGGAGATTTCCACCCTGCCCCCCCTGCCAGCCCTCCCCTGTGCATGAGCCACATGCGTAGAAGTAAAGGAGTGGCGTCACTATCTGGAGAGTGAAGATCCCACAAGTCCCTGCTGCTTGCCGGAGAAAGAGGAGGTGCCGAGGGGGGTGGAGACAGCAGTGCTGCACTAGGCGCAGGCCTCGCTCCCGGTCTCACTGTCTGACAGAAAATTGTCACTTGCTGCAAGATGCCAGGCAGCGCTGGCCCTAGCAACCAGTTCCAGAAATGTGGTTATTAGTTAGTAGGGGGGACTGTGTCCTCTATTTCATTCCGGGACATTGTATTTTCCCAGAATGAAGGTGACCCAGGACAGACATGTCAATTGCGGGACAGTCCCGGGCAATCCGGGACATGTAGGCACCCTAGCTGAGAGTCAGGGACAGCTACTCCTGCCCCATCTCCTGCTTGGTGCTCCAGTGAGCACAGAAGGGGCAGAGTAGAGGGTGGTCACAGTCACTTTAGTGAGTTTTCTACTCAGAGAGGACCAGAGAACTGGGGGATCAGCAGTCGTGCTTAGAGGTGATGGGGGACATAGGCATAGAGGTGAGTATAGATGTTAATTCTTTTGAGTACCCCATATGTATACTTTCATTGTCTATGGGTAACAAGCAAGTGTAGCATATACACCCTGACTGACATAGCTTACAAGGCATCGTTGAGGACAACTCCTTTTGTAGCTGGAGGTACAGCTTGTGGGACCACAGAGCCCAGCAGCCCTCATAACGTTTGCACACTTCTCGATGGGGTTCCAGGATTTCTGATGGCTGATGAGTAAGGACAACGCAAGCTGCAGTGATACAGCCAGTGGGATTACTAAGCCCTGCCACCCTCTCAAAGTGCATCCGACTTCTGTTATGAAAGTCCAGGACCTTTGGTGAGTGAGAGGGCACACAGAGGGGAGCACGAATGTTGCACTGATGTTTGTCTTGTCACTGGGCACTTTATACTGCACATCTGATTAAAGTGACACTAAAGATTCAGTTTTTTTTTAAATAACAAACATAAAAGGGACTGCACTGCAATGATTACAGTGCCCCTTTACAGTGCAGTCCCCTTTTTATCACAGTGTCCCAGTCCTATTTTAGCCATACAATGCTAGTACTCTCTGTCTCCTATTGTGCCCACACTGCCCAGTGACACTGACCTGCTCTCTCTCTGGTGTTGCTGGAAAGCATGGCACTCTCTCTGGTGGTACCAGTACAGCGTGGCTCTCTCTGGTGGTGCGGGTACAGTGTGGCTCTCTCTCTGGTGGGGCGGGTACAGCGTGGCTCTCTCTCTCTGGTGGTGTGGGTACAGCGTTGCTCTCTCTCTGGTGGTGCTGGTACAGCGTGGCTCTCTCTGGTGGTGCGGGTACAACGTGGTGCTCTCTGGTGGTGCGGGTACAGCGTGGCTCTCTCTGGTGATGCAGGTACAGCGTGGCTCTCTCTCGTGATGCTGGGGCTATTAGTTCCCCCAGTACAGTCCTCTTTCTTTTTTCATGTCTCCTGTAGTAGCTGCTCGACCTGTTTCCGGATTTTCTCTTTTCCCCCAGCAGCGTGACTCTCTCTGGTGGTGCGGGTACAGTGTGGCTCTCTCTCTGGTGGGGCGGGTACAGCGTTGCTCTCTCTGGTGGTGCAGGTACAGCGTTGCTCTCTCTGGTGGTGCGGGTACAGCGTTGCTCTCTCTCTGGTGGTGCGGGTACAACGTGGCTCTCTCTGGTGGTGCGGGTACAGCGTGGCACTCTCTGGTGGTGCGGGTACAGCGTTGCGCTCTCTGGTGGTGCGGGTACAGCGTGGCTCTCTTTGGTGATGCAGGTACAGCGTGGCTCTCTCTGGTGATGCAGGTACAGCGTGGCTCTCTCTGGTGATGCAGGTACAGCGTGGCTCTCTCTGGTGGTACGGGTACAGCGTTGCTCTCTCTCTGGTGGTGTGGGTACAGCGTGGCACTCTCTGGTTGTGCGGGTACAGCGTGGCTCTCTCTGGTGATGCAGGTACAGCATGGCTCTCTCTGGTGATGCTGGGGTTATTAGTTCCCCCAGTACAGTCCTCTTTCTTTTTCAACATCTCCTGTAGTAGCTGCTCGACCTGTTTCTGGGTTTTCTCTTTTCCCCCAGCAGAGTGCATGCTGGGGACTGTAGTCTGCTCCCTGCTGAGAACAACTGGGTCACCTATCTCTGGGACTACATTTCCCATGATGCCCTCTATTTTTTTCTGATTGGCCCTCCGCTGTGGCCAATGGGGAGGGAAGAAGAACTGGTAGGAAAGACTTCTCTTCTCCTGCTGCCGATTTGAGAAGGAGGGTGGGGGCAAGTGGGGGAAACATCCGGGCTGTAGCTCTCCGCACCTGTGCGGACGCTCATGGCTGGAGGAGGAGGAGTGGAGAGCGGAACTGTCAGCGTGGCTCTAAGGCTGAGCTGTGTGTGAGAGAGACACACAGCTCAGCCCATGCAGTCGCTAGTTCCGCCAAAGATCACAGGTATGGCCACATATCGGTAGGCGAGCGGCAGCTGCGGCCTGTGTTAATCCTGTCCAGGCCGCGGTCGTCGCTTACCTCCCGCTGTGCGGCATGATCAGAAACATGTCATGGAGCGGGTGGCCCCGGCCCACTGGGCATTTGCCCGGCCTGAGTGATGTATTAGTATAGTGTATGGTAGCGCTCCTGTTCACATTTTTAAAGGCACATGAGCTTTGAGAGCAGCAACCTTGAATGTCATTTATATTTATATTTACTTCCGTTTGAATGGAACCCCAGCACATCTTCTCAGTGTACATGCACTACAGAGCAGCACAATGCACTGCAATACACTAAGGTGCATTGCCATGCACTGTCCAAAATGCTGTATGTACCTTTTTGTGGTATGTTTAGATGAGTTAAAGTGGAACTTTAGTTCTGCTAGATCACTTAAAGCTGGCCCCTTATAGATAAATAAAATACGAGTGCCTATACTGTTTACAATCCTGAAATATACAGTGAAACCTTGGATTACGAGCATAATCCGTTCCAGGAGAATGTTTTTAATCCAAAGCACTCTTATATCAAAGCAAGTTTCCCCATAGAAGTCAATGGAAATGAAGATAATTTGTTCCACATTAACTTCTATTGCATGCAATACCGCATGTGGCCAGAGGTGGGGGGGCGCCGGAGAGACACGTAAATACTTGGAGACCGCTTGGGTTACCTCAGAAACCCCTAGAAAGCTCGGAAACAGTCGGGAACTTATTTCCAAGTGTTTTTGAGTATTTCAGAGTATTTCCAAGCTGCTCCGAGAGTCATCGCCCCCCCCCTGCACCTCTGGCCAAATGCAGTACTGCACACCGCAAAGGCTTGAATCTTGCTCGTGTTGCAAGACAACACTCGCAAACCGAGTCAGGAATAAAAAAAAAAAAATTGCTCGTATTGCGTAACGCTCATTAACCGCTTCCATACAGGGCATTTTCACCCCCTTCCTGCCCAGACCAATTTTTAGTTTTCAGCGCTGTTGCACTTTGAATGACAATTGCGTGGTCATGCAACACTGTACCCAAACGAAATCTTTATGTTTTTTTCCCCCCCACAAATAGAGCTTTCTTTTGGTGGTATTTGATCATCTTTGCGGTTTTTATTTTTTGCGCTATAAACAAAAGAAGAGCGACAATTAAAAAAAAAAATTTTTTTTACTTTTTTATTTAATAAATATCACAATTTTTTTTTAAAAAATTTTTTTTTTTCCCTCAGTTTAGGCCGATACGTATTCTTCTACATATTTTTGGTAAAAAAAAAAAATCGCAATAATCGTATATTGATTGGTTTGCGTAAAAGTTATAGCGTCTACAAAATAGGTGATAGATTTATGGCATTTTTATTTTGTAAATTTTTTTACTAGTATTGGCGGCGATTTGCGATTTTTTTACTGTGACCGTGACATTGCGGCGAACACATCGGACACTTTTGACATGTTTTTGGGACCATTCACATTTATACAGCGATTAATGCTATAAATATGCATTTATTACTGTGTAAATGTGACTGGCAGGGAAGGGGTTAACCACTAGGGGGCGTTGAAGGGGTTAATATGTTCCCTAAGGTGTGTTCTAACTGTAGGGGGGAGGGGACTCTCAAGGGGAGGAGACCGATGTGTGTTCCTCTGTACTGGGAACACACATTGGTCTCCTCACCGCTGACAGGAGGTGGATCTGTCTGTTTACACACACAGATCCACACTCCTGCCGTGATTACTGGCAATCGCGGGCACCCGGCGGCAATCGCGGCCGCCGGGTCACAAGCGCTGCCGCGGGCGCATGCGCCCTAGATCGCCGGGAACACAGGACGTCCTATGACGTCCACCCGGATCGGCGAGGGGTTCCTGCCGCTGTCATTTTACAATGACGCGGTATGGAAGTGGTTAACCACGTTAAAGGGGTTTTCCACCTTTTTTTAAAGTTTATTAAAAGTCAGCAGCTACAAAAAGTGTAGCTGCTGGCTTTTAATAAACTGACACTTACCTGCTCCACGGCTCCAGCGACGCGCCGGCCGGGGCTCCGCTCCTCGCCCCCCTTCATTCTTAGTGTGGGCACCCGGCAGTGACAGCTTTCGGCTTCACGGCCGTGCACCCACTGCGCATGCGCGAGCGTCAGTGCGCCGTCCGATTGGACAGGCGCTCGCCTACAGGGAGGGGCTGTGAAAAGGCGATTAAGCTAATCACCTTTCCAGCCCCTCGGCGGAAGGAGGAAGTGGGACAGGAAGTCCCACTGCTCCTGAAGCCCCCACTCCCCCCCCCAAAGAAATTACATGTCAAAAGTGGCATGTAAGGGGGCGAGGAGTGGGGTAAGCGGAAGTTAAATTTTTAGGTGGAACTCCTCTTTAATCGCAATCCGAGGTTCCACTGTACTCTCACCCTGCTCCACACATGCTCAGTTGCTCTTTTTTTAGGCACTGTGCCTAAAATCAGAGCCACTAGAGGTCAATCTGCTGACAGCCTAAATATTTACTGCTACTCAGGGGCTCTGGGCTTCAGCAAACGGCAGCCTCTAGCAAGAAGACACAAGAGCAATTCTGAAAGCACACTCATTATCATAGCATAAATATTAATGTGGAATGTATGTTCCTTGCTAAAGATCATTATTTTTTATCATGTTTTTATTGTGGGTTTACCGCATCCAATTCGCATGTCAGGAGATTGTGATTGGCTCCCTATGAAGATGATTTACACATCTCCGGAGTGGCTCCGGTGCGAATTGCACACGAGTCCTGTGCGTCTTCTGGTCCGTTTCAGGTCTGAATTCAGCCAAAAATTCGGACTGAATTCCGGCCTGAAACAGTAAACAGGTACGCACCGGACCCCTGCTGTGCGGCAGTGTACACACGATCAGATTGTTTGTTGTCGGAAAATCCGACCATTTGCATGCTCCATCGGACAATCATTGTCGGATTTTCCGACGGGAATTGTGTGATGACAGGCTGTTGTCGGAAAATCCGACCATTTAATGCTCCATTGGACAATTGTTGTCGGATTTGTGTGTTATCGGATTTTCCAATCGTGTTATCGGATTTGTGTGTTATCGGATTTTCCAATCGTGTTATCGGATTTGTGTGTTATCGGATTTGTGTGTTATCGGATTTTCCAATCGTGTTATCGGATTTGTGTGTTATCGGATTTTCCAATCGTGTTATCAGATTTGTGTGTTATCGGATTTTCCAATCGTGTTATCAGATTTGTGTGTTATCGGATTTTCCAATCGTGTTATCGGAATTGTGTGTTATCGGATTTGTGTGTTATCGGATTTTCCAATCGTGTTATCGGATTTGTGTGTTATCGGATTTTCCAATCGTGTTATCGGATTTGTGTGTTATCGGATTTGTGTGTTATCGGATTTTCCAATCGTGTTATCGGATTTGTGTGTTATCGGATTTGTGTGTTATCGGATTTTCCAATCGTGTTATCGGATTTGTGTGTTATCGGATTTGTGTGTTATCGGATTTTCCAATCGTGTTATCGGATTTGTGTGTTATCGGATTTTCCAATCGTGTTATCGGATTTCTGTGTTATCGGATTTGTGTGTTATCGGATTTTCCAATCGTGTTATCGGATTTCTGTGTTATCGGATTTCTGTGTTATCGGATTTTCCAATCATGTTATCGGATTTGTGTGTTATCGGATTTTCCAATCATGTTATCGGATTTGTGTGTTATCGGATTTTCCAATCGTCCAAGCGTCCAAAGTACAAACACGCATGCTCAGAAGCAATGCTCACCAAACAAAACATTAGCAGAAGGTGCCCAAAGGGTGGCGCTAAAGAGCTGAAAAAACACGTAGTATGTCACTACGTTCCTGTTTGTTGGCCGACAATTGTGTACCGTTTGTATGCAAGACAAGTTCCTGGCCCACGCCCTTCGGACAAAAGTCCTACGCTTTGTCCGCTGAAAATCCAATCGTGTGTATGAGGCTTAAGAGTAAAAGTTAGGCTTTTATTTGTCACTTATCTTAACCCCATAATGATGAAGGTACAAACAAATCTTAATGCCAGGAACTAGTTTTGCAACTTTGGCACGTGTCAGTAAAGCTGTAAATATCTTTGCGACTACTTAGTGTATCCAGGTGGATTATACCTTTTTTTAATTTTTTTTTTCACTATATGTTTGTCCTTTATTTGGTGGCAAGTGGTGATTTTATTTTATTATCAAAGGAAAACTGACCCAAAATAATAAATTAAAGTCAAATTTTGAATTGTAACTGTTTATTTCTCTCCATTACCATAATCCATTACAAAAGATCAACCTAAAATAAATTCTTCTACTCCTGATCACAGCCATATCACGTGTTGTACCCATAATATGGCCCTGGAACAGTGGTGCTTTTTTTGTCTTATCCTAACTAAAACACACTGGACTTGACCATGACCTTTTATCATGACCTTTGATCCTAACCCTGGCACTGAAGTAGATCAAACCCTGATCTAGCTTTTGTATCCTTACTTTATTGATTTTTTTTTATGTATACACAGGATGTACGCTATGTTTTGCTCCATAAGACACACAAGATCATAAGATGTACCTAGGTTTTAGAGGAGGAAAAAACAAGAAAAATAAATATTCTGAACCAAATAGTCCACTAAAATATTTACCAGTTCCCATGAAATGCAGCCTGACAAGTGCCAATTAAATGCAGCTTTACCAGTGCCAATAAAATGCAGCCTCACCAGTGCCAATGAAATGCAGCCTCACTACTGCCAATGAAATGCAGCCTGACCAGTGGCAATTAAATGCAGCTTTACCAGTGCCAATAAAATGCATCCGGACCAGTGCCAATGAAATGTAGCCTGACCAGTGGCAATGAAATGCAGCCTCACTGGTGCCAATGAAATGCAGCCTCACTAGTGCCAATTAAATGCAGCTTTACCAGTGCCAATAAAATGCAGCCTCACCAGTGCCAATGAAATGCAGCCTCACTACTGCCAATGAAATGCAGCCTAACCAGTGGCAATTAAATG
Source organism: Rana temporaria (assembly GCF_905171775.1). NCBI lineage: Eukaryota > Metazoa > Chordata > Amphibia > Anura > Ranidae > Rana > Rana temporaria. The sequence goes on from NC_053493.1 coordinate 99,002,545, forward strand.
CAGCTTTACCAGTGCCAATAAAATGCATCCGGACCAGTGCCAATGAAATGTAGCCTGACCAGTGGCAATGAAATGCAGCCTCACTGGTGCCAATGAAATGCAGCCTCACTAGTGCCATTGAAATGCAGCTTCACTCGTGCCAATGAAATGCAGCCTCACTCGTGCCAATGAAATGCAGGCTTACCAGTGCCTTTAAATGCAATCAATATTCGCTCCATAAGACACACAGCCATTTCATATGGAACGAAAAATACACGCAGCCTCACCAGTGCCAATTAAATGCAGCCTTACCAGTGCAAATGAAATGCAGCCTCACCAGTGCCAATGAAATGCAGTCTCACCAGTGCCAATGAAATGCAGTCTCACCAGTGCCAATGAAATGCAGCCTCACCAGTGCCAAAGAAATGCAGCCTCACCAGTGCCAATGAAATGCAGCCTCACAAGTGCCAATGAAATGCAGCCTGCCCAGTGCCAATGAAATGCAGGCTTTCCAGTGCCAATTAAATGCAATCAATATTCGCTCCATAAGATGCACAGCCATTTCATATGGAACGAAAAATACATGCAGCCTCACCAGTGCCAATTAAATGCAGCCTTACCAGTGCAAATGAAATGCAGCCTCACCAGTGCCAATGAAATGCAGCCTCACCAGTGCCAATGAAATGCAGCCTGTCCAGTGCAAATGAAATACAGCCTCACCAGTGCAAATTAAATGCAATCAATATTCGCTCCATAAGACGCACAGACATTTCATATGGAACGAAAATTAAGATATTCATTTATTTTACATACACTTTACAATAATGTAACTTTTTCTCCATTCAAAAGGAGATATAGGACTCTTTCACACGGGCGGACCGTATTTCCGTTTTTTCATCCATCCGTTTACGGATGAAAAAGGGACATACATTGGTCCCTATGAGATTGCGGGTGTCAGCGGATGAACATTACTATTTTCCCATCCGTCTGCGGATGGAGGGGAGAGCGGAGAAAAGACAGGGCGGTCCCTGGACAGTGTGCGGGGACCGCCCTGTCATCCGCCGGCTCAGCGAGGATCAGCAAAGCAATCATCACAGATCCATCCCGTGTGAAAGAGGCCATAGAGTACAAGGGCAATCTGTAAAGTTGCTGATCACTGTGATAGCCAATCACAGGCTATCACAGCAGTCATGTGATCAAGAACAGGTCTTCCCACAGTAGCGGTCTTCCCACAGTAGCGGCAATTGATGGGCACACTGGCAGCATTTGATGGGGCACAGTAGGGACAATTGATGGGCACACTGGTAGCATTTGATGGGGCACAGTAGCGGCAATTGATGGGCACACTGGCAGCATTTGATGGGGCACAGTAGCGGCAATTGATGGGCACACTGGCAGCATTTGATGGGGCACAGTAGCGGCAATTGATGAGCACACTGGCAGCAATTGATGGGCACAGTAGCGGCAATTGATGGGAACACTGGCAGCATTTGATGGGGCACAGTAGCGGTAATTGATGGGCACACTGGCAGCAATTGATGGACACAGTAGTGGCAATTGATGAGCACACTGGCAGCAATTGGTGGGCACACTGGTAGAAATTGATGGATACAGTAGCTGCATTTGAGGGCACAGTGGTGGCAATTTATGGGTACAGTGGCTGCTTTTGATGGGCACAGTGGTAGCATTTGATGGCACAATGGCGGCATCTAATGGCACAGTGGCTGCGTTTGATGGGCACAGTGGCTGCGCTTGATGGGCACAGTGTCTGCGCTTGATGGGCACAGTGGCTGCGTTTGATGGGCACAGTGGCTGCGTTTTATGGGCACAGTGGTGGCAATTGATGACACAGTGGCTGTTTGATGGGCACAGTGGCTGCATTTGGCGGCAATTGATGGGCACAGTAGCTGTGTTTGATGGGCACAATAGCTGCAATTTTTTTTTTCTTTCAGTAGCAGCTGAAATGTCCCATTGGGGGACATTTCCCTTCACTTCCTGTCCCATAGCCAAAACAGGAAATGAGAGGAAGTCCCTCCAAAGTCAGGGAATCCCTGGTTGTCACCAAAACGAGTGTCCCCCATGGGAAGCTTCCTCCTCTGTACCTGTTCTGGTGAGCAGAATTCCCTTCCTTCAGTAATCAGAGCCACAGACACCAGTACAAGCTGCGAGGCATTCTATACTCTCTCCACTATAACAATACTAAAAGAACAATACGTTTCGCTTTTACTTCACAGACAATCATAAAGTCATAAAGCGAAGCAGCCAATGGCTGCAGAGTAGTGGGAGTGCCTGAGCACGGCTAGATCACACTTGACACGGGACTCCCTAGGTTGATGGGGCCGCAATGACAGCTCCAAGCCCCGCACACTGATCAGCGCCCGGCCGCCCTCTGTGACAGGCAGCGCTCTCCGAGCCCCGTATGTGTCACCCCCAGCAGCTGAGCTACAGCTGAGAACTACCAGCCTCCAAGGGGTGTGTCTCCCGCCACCCCCCTCAGCCACACCCTCTCCCCCGCCCCGTTTCAGTCAGACCTCAGCAGCTGAGATCCACCAGCCTCCAGTAGGCGTGACTCCAGTCCCACAGCCACTCCCCTTCCCCGTCCCGTATCCAGTCAGCGGCCAGCAGCGGCCACGCACCAGCCTCCCACAGTCACACCCCCCTCCCCTCAGCAGACTGCTATGATTTATAAGTTCAGGAATCCCACGTGACGTCACCAAGGGGTGATGTAATGCTTCTCTAAATAGAAAGTATTGTAATCTTCCCTCAGTCCAACGTGGTTCCTTTGTAGTACATGGCACTGTGTCTTTAAAACTGCCTGTGTGTGTGAGTGAGTGAGTGTGATGCAGGGGGAAAGTCACTCCCCACTTCAGAAAGAAGCGGATAGTCTTGAAGCAGTCTGTGAAGAGTTAGCTGCTCCAAGTGTTTTCCCTGTCCATGCTGCAGCCAAATAAAGTTACAGGACTGTTCCATTAACACTTGTGTGTTCTATCACAGCTTCAGCCTGACACCTGGGGAGCCCAGACTAGAAACTTACCACAACTTACCTGATCCTCCTCATCATCCTCCTCCTCATCCTCCTCATCATTGGATCATCACCTTCTACACTTGTTGGGTAAGTTTCATGAGATCACACATTTCATTTATTAGACTTTCCCTGACTGTCTCATTTGTGTATGAATGACTTATTATTATTATTATGATGATGATGATGATCCCTGATCACAGCACTGTGTTTACTAATAGAATGTTATTGATGATGAAGAAGAAGAGATGTCAGTGATGAGAATTGTGTCACTGCTGGTGGAAAGTTTTGACAAGTTATGACAACAGTGTATGTGTCACCGCTGTGCTCCCCGTGTCACCGATGTGCTCCCCGTGTCACCGCTGTGCTCCCCGTGTCACCGCTGTGCCCCCCGTGTCACCGCTGTGCTCCCCGTGACACCGCTGTGCTCCCCGTGTCACCGTTGTGCTCCCCGTGTCACCGCTGTGCTCCCCGTGTCACCGATGAGCTCCCCGTGTCACCGCTGCGCTCCCCGTGTCACCGCTGCGCTCCCAGTGTCACCGCTGCGCTCCCCGTGTCACCGCTGTGCTCCCCGTGTCACCGCTGCGCTCCCCGTGTCACCGCTGCGCTCCCAGTGTCACCGCTGCGCTCCCCGTGTCACCGCTGTGCTCCCCGTGTCACTGATGAGCTCCCCGTGACACCGCTGTGCTCCCCGTGTCACCGCTGTGCTCCCTGTGACACCGCTGCGCTCCCCGTGTCACCGCTGCGCTCCCCGTGTCACCGCAGGTCACCAGGGACCAGCCATGTAGGTAGCTGATCATTATCCATATGCGGATTGTAGTGACCTCACTGTCACCCAATGTGGTCTGCTTGGTGACAGTGACAGTTTGCCCAGGGAGGTGTGCGCCTCCAAACTTAGAAAATCTCTCCCTCTACCGATCAAAACTTTTTCAATCATCTGTGACTTCACCTACAGAATGTCCAGAGTTGTCATCTTTCTTCTTCTTTTTTTTTTTTTAACGCCCAGATGTTCCTAGGAAAATAATAATGTCAGCAGCAAGTCATTAATATGCAAATGTCATCACACTACTTTTCACTGGTAGCTCCGTCTCCTCCACAAAAGTAATACACAAGACAATGTTATCGACAAATAACCCCTCCATTGTTTGACAAATTCATCAGCCTGAATGAACATTGTATGTTTATTGGGCATTCTGCAGTAGCCTGATACACATCACTTATTTTTAAAGCATTTATTAGGCAATTATAATATGCATTCAGGAAGCTGACATACCAGGAGGAGGATCTGTATGTACTAAAGAGTGACAAGTTTATAAGCAGCACAAAACGCACCTCTGATTGGAAACCATTTATTAGTAAATGAGAAAATAATAAGCTGACATACCAAGAGGAGATCTGTATATACTACACTATAAACTACATACTATACTACAAGCTGATACGCAGCGCAGCACGCACCTCTGATTGGAAACTGTTTATTAGTAAGCGAGAAAATAATAAGCTTAACATACCAGGAGGAGGATATGTATATATTACACTACTACACTATATACTACATATTATACTACAAGCTGATAAGCAGCGCAGCACGCACCTCTGATTGGAAACTATTTATTAGATGAACAAATAATAAGCTTAACATACCAGGAGATCTTTATATATAATACTACACTATATACTACATAATATACAATACTACAAGCTGATAAGCAGCACAGCACGCACCTCTGATTGGAAACTATTTATTAGTAAGTGAGAAAATAATATGTTTAAAATACCAGGAGGAGGATCTGTATATAAAATACTACACTATATACTACATACTATACTACAAGCTGATAGGCAGTGCAGCATGCACCTCTGATTGGAAACTATTTATTAGTAAGCGAAAAAAATAAATAAGCGTAACATACCAGGAGGAGGATCTGTATATATAATACTACACTATATACTACATACTATACTACAAGCTGATAAGCAGCATACCAGGAGGAGCGCACCTCTGATTGGAAACTATTTATTAGTAAGTGAGAAAATAATAAGCTTAATATACCAGGAGGAGATCTGTATATATAACACTACACTATATACTACATACTATACTACAAGCTTATAAGCAGCGCAGCACGCACCTCTGATTGGAAAGTATTTATTAGTAAGTGAGAAAATAATAAACTAACATACCAGGAGGAGGATCTGTATATATTACACTACACTATATACTACAAGCTGATAAACAGCGCAGAACGCACCTCTGATTGGAAACTATTTATTAGGAAGTGAGAAAATAATAAGCTGACATACCAGGAGGAGGATCTGTATATATAACACTACACTATATACTACATACTATACTACAAGCTGATATGCAGCACAGCACGCACCTCTGATTGGAAACTATTTATTAGTAAGTGACAAAAAAAAAAGCTTAACATACCAGGAGGAGGATCTGTATATATAATACTACACTATATACTACATAATATACTACAAGCTGATAAGCAGCGCAGCACGCACCTCTGATTGGAAACTATTTATTAGTAAATGAGAAAATAATAAGCTTAACATACCAGGAGGAGGATCTGTATACTAAAGAGTGACACGTTGATAAGCAGCACAGAACGTCTGATTGGAAACCATTTATTAGTAAATTAGAAAATAATAAGCTGACATACCAGGAGGAGGATCTGTATGTACTATAGAGTGACAAGTTAATAAGCAGCACAAAATGCACCTCTGATTGGAAACTATTTATTATAAAATAATAAACTACCAGGAGGAGGATCTATATATACTATAGAGCAGGGATATGCAATTAGCGGACCTCCAGCTGTTGCAGAACTACAAGTCCCATGAGGCATAGCAAGACTCTGACAGCCACAAGCATGACACCCAGAGGCAGAGGCATGATGGGACTTGTAGTTTTGCAACAGCTGGAGGTCCGCTAATTGCATATCTCTGCTAAAGAGTGACAAACTGATAAGCAGCACCGAATGCACCTCTGATTGTAAACTATTTATTAGTAAATTAGAAAGTAATAAGCTAACATACCAGGACGAGGATCTGTATATACCAAAGAGTGACAAGCTGATAAGCAACACAGAACGTCTAATTGGAAACCATTTATCAGAGAATTAGATAATAGTCTCCATTCAAAAAGCATTCACACCAGGAGGGGGATCTGTATTTACCAACAAAATGACAGTTCTTGTCAGCTGAGACCAATGAGATCAGAAAATGACAGTCACATGGCTAAAAGAATGCTCCTTATGCTTGTGAGTTAAACCTAATGGATCAAATTTTGGGGAGAGACTCTTCAAACTTAAACAAGTCACAGAGAACAGTGTTGTAATGCTTTTGAACTGTGCAAAAAATGTAATATTTGTATTATTATTATTATTATTATTATTATTAATAATATTATTGAGGATTTATATAGCGTCAACAGCTTGCGCAGCACTTTTCAGTGTAAGGGTGACAGTACAGTTACAATAGAATACAGTTACAATACAGTTACAAAAGAAAACAGTTACAATACAGTTACAAAAGAATACAGTTACAATACAGTTACAATACAGTTACAATACAGTTACAATACAAAGTCAAACCAGAGGGTTGGAAGGACCCTGTTCATGGAAGCTTACAATCTAATAGAGAGGAGTAAGTGATACCTGTGATAGGATGGGTTGATGCTTTTTTTTTTTATTAGACATTTTTTTTTGT